>NC_082665.1:22122500-22747500 GCF_025265405.1 Mesoplodon densirostris
TGTATGGGACTCTCTGTGCCTCCTAGACTTGATTAACTATTTCCTTTCCCATATTGCGGAAGTTTTCAACTATAATCTCTTCAAATATTTTCTCAGTCCCTTTCTTTTTCTCTTCTTCTTCTGGAACCCCTATAATTCGAATGTTGGTGCGTTTAATGTTGTCCCAGAGGTCTCTGAGACTGTCCTCTGTTCTTTTCATTCTTTTTTCTTTATTTTGCTCTGCATCAGTTATTTCCACTATTTTATCTTCCACCTCACTTATCTGTTCTTCTGCCTCAGTTATTCTGCTATTGATTCCATCTAGGGTAATTTTCATTTCATTTATTGTGTTTTTAATCGATGCTTGATTCATCTTTAGTTCTTCTAGGTTCTTGTTAACTGTTTCTTGCATTTTGTCTATTCTATTTCCAAAATTATGGATCTTGGAAATAGAATCTTGGATCAGCTTTACTATCATTATTCTGAATTCTTTTTCAGGTAGACTGCTTATTACCTCTTCATTTGTTAGGTCTGGTAGCTTTTTATCTTGCTCCTTCACCTGCTGTGTGTTTTTCTGTCTTCTCATTTTGCTTATGTTACTGTGTTTGGGGTCTCCTTTTTGCAGGCTGCAGGTTTGTAGTTCCCGTTGTTTTTGGTGTCTGACCCCAGTGGCTAAGGTTGTTTCAGTAAGTTGTGTAGGCTTCCTGGTGGGGGGGACTAATGCCTGTGTTCTGGTGGTTGAGGCTCGATCTTGTCTTTCTGGTGGACAGGTTCATGTCTGGTGGTGTGTATTGGGGTGCCTATGGCCTTATTATGTTTTTAGGTAGCCTCTGTGCTAATGGTTGGGGTTGTGTTCCTGCCTTGCTAGTTGCTTGGCATAGGGTGACCAGCGCTGTAGCTTGCTTATCGTTGACTGAAGCTGGGTGCTGGTGTTGGGATGGAGATCTCTGGGAGATTTTCGCTGCTTGATATTATGTGGAGCTGGGAGGTCTCTTGTGGACCCGTGTCCTGAAGTTGGCTCTCCCACTTCAGAGGCACAGCACTGGCTCCTGGCTGCAGCACCAAGAGCCTTTCATCCACGCAGCTCAGAATAACAGGGAGAAAAAGTAGAAAGAAAAAATTAGTAGAAGAAAGAAAGAGAGAGGGAAAGAAAGGAAGAAGGGAAGAAAGGAAGGAAGGAAGGAAGAAAGGAGGGAGGGAGGAAGGATGGAAAGAGAGAAGGAAAGAAAGGAGGGAGGGAGGGAGGAAGGAAAGAAAGAAAGAAAGACAGGAGGGAGGGAGGGACGAAGGAAAGAAAAAGAAAGTGGAAAGAAGAAGGGTGGGAGGGAGGGAGGGAGGAAAGAAAAAGAAAGAAGGAAAGGAGGAGTGGAGGGAGGGAGGGTGGAAGGGAAGGTAGGAAAAAAAGAAAGAGCAGGTAAAGTAAAATAGAATAAAGTATGAAATATAGTAGCGTTATTTAAATTAGAAACTAATTATTGGAAAAAAAAAAACCGACCGATAGAACTCTGGGACATATGGTGGAAGCAAAGCTATACAGAGAGAATCTTACACCGAAGATTACACATACACATTCACAAAAAGAGAGCACGGGGAAAAATCAAAAATCTTGCTCTCCAAGTCCACCTCCTCAATTTGGGATAATTCGTTGTAAAAAGAGGAAAAGGGCAAGAAGTCTGAAATCTTGCTCTCTAAGTCCACCTCCTTAATTTGGGATAATTCATTGTAAAAAGAGGAAAAGGGGGGAAAGTCTTAAATCTTGTCCTCAAAGTCCACTTCCTCAATTTGAGATGATTTGCTGTCCATTCATGCACTCCACAGACGCAGGGCACATCAAATGGACCATGGAGCTTTAATCCACTGCCTCCAAGGCTGCACAGAGAGATTTCCCTGTCTCTGCTCTCACAGCTCCCGGGTCTCAGCCTTGGACCTGGCCCCGCCTCTGCGCATAGGTCGCGGAGGGCGTCCATTCTTTGCTCAGACAGGACGGGTTTAAAGGAGCCGCTGATTCGGGGGCTCTGGCTCTCTCAGGCAGAGGGGAGGGAGGGGCGCGCAGTGTGGGGCGGGCCTGCGGCGGCAGAGGCCGGCGTGACGTTGTAGCAGCCCGTGGCGCTCCGTGTGCTTTCCCGGGAAAGCTGTCCCCGGGTCTCGGGACCCCGGCAGTTGCGGGGTGCACAGGCCCCCCGGAAGGCAGGGCGGACAGTGACCCGCGCTCGCATACAGGCCCTGTGGCAGGCGGCGGCGGCGGTGGCGGCGGCAGCGGGCGGTGGCAGCAGGCCGTGGCGCCAGCGGTGGCGGCAGCGGCGGCGGGCCGCATCGGCCGTGGGCCGCGGCGTTGGCGGGGGGCGGCGGCGGCGGCGGCGGGGGGTGGCGGGTGGCAGCGGTGGCGGTGGCGGTCGATGGTGGCGGGCGGCGGGCGGCCGCGGTGACCCACGCCCGTCTCCAAGGTCCGCGCCTTACCCTCGCCTCGCTGCTGTCTCCAGCGCTTCCCCAAGCAGCCCTCTTAATGCCCTCTCCTCGCACACCAGGAAACAAAAGGGAAAAAAGTCTCTTGCCTCTTCGGCAACTCCAGATCCTTTCCCCGGACTCCCTCCGGGCTAGCCGTGGTGCACTAACCCCTTCAGGCTCTCTTCCTGCCACCAGCCCCAGTCCTCTCCCTGCGCTCTGACTGAAAGCCCATACCTGAGCCTCACCTCCCAGCCCCGCCCACCTGGGTGGCCAAGCAGACAAGCCTCTCGGGCTGGTGTGTGCCTGAGGGCACCGGTCCTCTGTGCCAGAATCTCTCTGCTTTGCCCTCCACACCCCTGTTGCTGTGCTCTCCTCCGCTACTCCGAAGCTTTCCCCCTCCACCACCTGTTGTCTCCGCCCGTGAAGGGGCTTGTAGTGTGTAGAAACTTTCCCTCCTTCACGGCTCCCTCCCACTGGTGCAGGTCCCATCCCTATCCTATTGTCTTTGTTTATTCTTTTTTTCTTTTGCCCTACCCAGGTATGTGGGGAGTTTCTTGCCTTTTGGGGGGTCTGAGGTCTTCTGTCAGCGTTCAGTAGGTGTTCTGTAGGAGTTGTTCCACGTGTAGATGAATTTCTGATGTATCTGTGGGGAGGAAGGTGATCTCCGCGTCTTACTCTTCCGCCATCTTCCTCCGGACTCTTGGCATGTTAGTTATTGATCAACTTCTTTTAAGAAAATTATATAACTGTTTTGAATTTTCTTTAGCAATCAGATAGTTACCATAGGATAAAGATTATAAAAATGTTTACCTTTATGGAAATAGGTACTTACTATTTTATATTTTAATTTGTCTAATTTAAGAGAAATTTACATATATAAATATAGGATGGATAAATAAAGGAAATATTTGAGTCTGAGTCCATTTTGAGAACTGTCCTAATTATAATGCTTATGTCAATCAATACTCAATTGAATGGAATTAAATTAATCCAAATTGCAGTAGTAATTAAATCCTTTGTCAGTACCTATTGAGGCTACAGAAACTTTACCTTCCCATGATAAACAAAGTATGATGGCATCAGAAAACATTAACAATGAAGCCAAAAATAAGAGGTTAAACATGTATTGAGAAAGACTAGAAATTGACTTTCCTTATATTTTTAATTAAACATGCATCATTTAACATTATATAATTTATTTTACAGACATCTAATCTCACAGTAATAAATACATTTGATCTGCAATAAGTCACTTATTTATAAAACAAGAGATGCTAGGGCTTCATAGTCTAGAGCAGAGCTCACTGAAACCTTAATGTGCTGTGAAATGGTCATCTTACCTGGAGAGTGGGCGTTTAAAATTCTCAACTGATTTTCATGATAAGGCATAGCTTATTTTCCAAACTATATTCTGTTTTTACTGTTTCATCTTGTTATAAAGCTAAAATATTTCAAGTCAGTTTCTCAGGATATTTGTTCTTAGAGTGATTCTGTCTCATATATACATGTTTTTGAATGTACTATTGTTTCACCTCAAATGAGTTTCAGAAATGATCTAAAATTCTTGTCATATTTCTATTTGTGTCATATGAGCAACATAAATATAAACAGTTTCATTAGTTCTGAAAGAAATACAACTCAATGAGCTAAGGATCCCCATTTCTATTGAGATAGTTTTTTTTGTTAATGTCATACATGTCTTTGTGTTATAAATATGTGGCCCCAGAAGAACTTTACCTGCATGTACCTGATGTTTCCTGTGGCACTACTGAACCCTGATTTGATGCTTTAATTAGACAAATTAAAATTGTAGAATTGTCTACATTGACATTCATTTGTTCAATAAATATATATTGAGTGCCTATTCTGTTCTCGGTGTCACATTAGGATCATGAGGTGTATTAGCAAACAAAACTGCCAAACGTGTCTGCCTCATGGTCAGCCTTATCTTTTGAAGGGGGACATTTGAACAAAGACATTAAGTTGGAAAGGGACTTGACACAAGATGTGTGGGGAAACCAATTCCAGGTGGAGAGAACAGTTAGCAAAGAATGCCAAGAGAAGAAAATGTTTGAATATCATCCAGAGGATAGTGTGGCTGGGTGGTGATGTAAAGTGGGAAGTAGTAGCTGATGGATCCAAGTATGAATGGGACAAGTTTGTCTAAATCCTGTTGGCCATTGTAAGAATTTACATTTATACTCTGATTAAGATGGGAAGCCATTACAGGGTCTGTACAGGAAAGAGACAAATACTGCTTATTTTTTAGAACAGTAACTCTGGCTTCTGTATGGAGTATGGACGTCAACAGAGTTTGGGAGTAGGAGTAGAATACAAGCAGGGAAAAGAGTGAAAAGATAATTGGATGGTTCCACTGTTCAAAGAACCATGCAAGGGCCTCTCTCACAATTCTACCTAATAATTCTATGAAGTGGATCCTGTTATCACTGTAGAGACAAGAAAATGGATGCAGAAATACTAAAGAATTTTCTCAAATTACTATAGTTCAATAACAAATAATGGTTTACATTCATACTCATCATTAGCATTTTAATCATTTTTATAATTAACAGATGCAGGGAATATACATTTTGAGAGACAGAGAGAGACAGTCTCCCAAATCCCAGTATATTCACATCAACTGTGAACCTTACAGATCATTTCTGAGACTTGGATACTGCCCAGTTCCACATTCTTTCCACAGATGAATAAAGAATCATTTCCCAGAGAAAATATAAAATGGAAGGGGCAGGAATTTTGCTGTGGATTGGTGCAAATATATTGTCTACTACATACAGATTACAGATACATTAAAAACTAAAGAGAAATAAGTTAAATGTGTAATTCATTGCAAGAATAAAAGGATGTAACTAATAATGAGGGAATAACATAATATTAGAAAGATGATAAAATGAAGAAATATCTGACTTAATGTTATACTTAAATCTCTTAAACAAAACCAAAGCAAACAAGATGGGACATATGAGTCTTACTGGATTCTAATGTAAATGAATTACATGTTTTAGGAGTGTGTGTGTGTGTGTTTGTATAAAATGAAGGAAAACAATCCTTCCCCTGACTTTTTAAAAGGAAGCTACAGATATTCTATTAGCATATCAAAATAATTATATTTGGTTTGTTTAATGGAATAGAAAACACCTGTTTTCAAATGGATTCACCCGCAGTACTCTTCTGAAGGATTCAGCAATGAGGATCAATAATTTTTCCATTAAAAAAATACAAGTAAACACATTACTCATAATCTGTGCCAGGTGGTCACTAAATTTGGAAGTCCCACTGGTCTACTTCAGGAACCTCAGCAGAGGGATTCTTAACCCATTGTTTTCAGCTACCAGATTTAAAGCTGGGACTTTTTTCTAAAGAGTGTTCAGTTATCCTTTGTGTGTAAAGGACATATGGGTCATTGATAATTGACCTATTTTTAATGAGAATTCTTTAATATTCTGCAACCACATATCATGTCCAATGGCCTCTTTTAATACTTACTAAAAAAAATGATGTTACTTTGTTTAACACCATTTGATTTTATGAATCAAATTTATTTATTCACAATTTTATTTTAATTTTTTTCATGATATTTTAAATTGTAAAAAGCTCTGAACATTAAAAGATTTTAAAAAATCTTTTCCTATTTAATTAAGAGATTTAACTAAATGGATATAGATCAAGACAGCAAAATTAACTTTTAAATCATCTGAAATTATTTAGATTTGATTTGGAAAATAAACTTCTATTGCTCTACTGACCTTTTATTTAACTAATGATTGTCCTTCTATTTATAAATGATTTAATATTAAATTAACAGATAAGTGTATTATGGAAAATAATTCTGATTCATATCTAGCCATTAGTCACTGATTTGATCCATGATGCCATGCTGTAAAATTTGCTTTAAAAAATACAATATGAAAACTGAACTTTTGAGTACTTCATATTATGTATATTTACCTTTGATGATTTGATATTTACTAGGAAGATCAATACTGAAGATTCAAAATGGAGTTTATTTCTGAGTTATATTCTATAAAATATAGCAATAGAATTGATGTAATCATATTGGAAAAGACAGCCACAGAGGAAAAAAAGAACTGAGTTTACTAATAATATAGGAGAATAAATCTGTTTAAAAGACACAATTATTATTTTTTTTATAAATCATCATAAACTGTGAGTCACATTTAACTTTTCAAAGATTCCTATATAACCAGGAACATTTTTAAAGATCCTGAAAAGTGACATTTTCAGAGTGGTGCAAACATCAGAGCAAATTATGATATATTACTTTTATCTCTACTTCCTACTAGGACTCAAAAACAGTTTGTATACAATGGCATAGAAAAGTTTTACTCCTTTATCCAGAAATTTGTAAAGAAACATGTGGGCTGATTCTCTAAAGATGATGAATTTATCCATTTTTAACACAGATTAACTGAGAATTACTCATAGAACTGCCCTTATATAGAGTTTGATGACAAAGATTATTTAACGTATGTTCTGGGACCACATTTGATTTTTTTTTTAGAATACAGTGCACATAAATATTCAAAAATATCCTAAGTATTTATCTGTTTAGCAAACTTGTTCAAGATAATCCATGAGTCAGAGACATCAGACTGGAAATTGGATATTTTGGAGTGATTGATACTGAAAATGTAAATCTTGCTACAGTATAAAAACATGTGAGATAAAGCTAAAACCATGCTCAGAGAAATTTATCATTTAAAAGCATGTATGAGAAAAGAATAAAGGCCATAATCAATCATGCATACATGCATCCTAAGAAACTAAAAAGAATAGCAGATTAACATCAAAGATATTAGAAGTAATTGCATATAAAGATATGAGCTGAAATTAATGAAATAGGAAATAAATGTACTGTAGAGCAAATCAACAAAGCCAGCATTTGGGAGATGGAGTCAAGATGGTGGTGTGTGAAGATGCTGATTTAGCATCTCCCCACAACTAGGGCACCTGCCGGCTGCTGGTGGGAGACCCTGACTCCCAAGGAGATAGGAGGAAACCCCTAGTGAACTGGTAAGGTGTAGGGGTCCTGGGTGGGGAGGAGAAGTGGAAGCCAGAAAGGATCAGTGCCCCTGAGGAGGGGTAGATCAGGAGAGGCAGGTGGGAGGGACACTCTGGGAAGTGTGGGAGAGGAGCAGAGGGTGTCTGCCCCACCCACTTGGGCACAGGGAGCCTGCTGAACTCCAAGGCCCGTCCCCTGCCCTCCAGAGCCCCATACAGGCTGTTTTGGTCCTTGGGGGCATTGGAGGGAGGCCAGGGAGATCAGGAGAGGCAGGCGGGAGGAGTCCTTCAGGACCAGAAGGAGCAGGAGAGTAGAGTAGAGCTTTTTTCCTCACCCACTTGAACCTGGGAAGCCTGTTGGGCTCCCAGGTGTGGTCCCCTGCCCTCTGAGACCAGGGCTGGGGGCACACCAGGACCCCTTCTGTTCATTGAACCTAAGCCCCACCGCCCACAGGCCTCAGGGACTTTTCCAGCCCTGTGGGTCCTAAGCATAGGCCCAACCCACCACCCAAACCTTGCCCTTGATTAGGCCCCACCCTCAACAGCCAAGGCCTTTCCCCCTTTTTTTTTTCTTTCTTTTTTTCCCTTCCAGTTGCTGATTCATCTATATTTTTATTTTTATATTCTTTTTAACATGTCTGTTAGTTTCCTAGTCTAATTTTATTTTTTACTTTCTTATTATCTTTCCTTATTCCTTTCACTTTTTTTTTTTTTTTTTTGCTACCCCAAACGGATTGCAGGATCTTTGTTCATGAGCTGGTGGTCAGGCCGAAGCTCCTGTGGTGGGAGCGCTGTGTCTGAATCACTGGACTAACAGACAACCACAGACTCCCCTAGGAGTATTCATTGGGGTGAGGTCTCACGAAGGTCCTCATCTCAGCACCAAGATCCAGCTCTACCCCACAGCCTACAGACTCCAGTGTTGAAAGCCTCAGGCCAAACAACCAGTAAGACAGGAACACAAACCCACTCATTAAAAAAAAAATAAAATAAAATAAAAGAGAGACAGCAAAGAAATATGTCACAGATGAGGGAGCAAGGTAAAATACTATAAGACCAAATAAATAAAGAGGAAATAGGCAATCCACCTGAAAAATAATTGAGTAATGATAGTAAAGATGATGCAAATCTCAGAAATAGAATAGAGGCATGGATTGAGAAAATACAAGAAATGTTTAACAAATATCTAGAAGAACTAGAGAACAAACAAACAGATGAACAACACAATAACTGAAAAGAAGAATACACTAGAAGGAATCAATAACAGAATAAAACAGAATAACTGAGACTAAAGAATGAATAAGTAAGCTGGAAGACAAAATGGTGGAAATATCTGCTGAGGAGCAGAATAAAGAAAAAGGAATGAAAAGAATTGAAGACAATCTCAGAGGCCTCTGGGACAACACTAACACACCAACATTAGAATTATAGGGGTCCCGGAAGAAGAGAAAAAGAAAGGGTCTCAGAAAATATTTGAAGAGATTATAGGGGAAAACTTCCTTAACATGGGAAAGGAAATAGTCACCCAAGTCCAGGAAGCACAGAGAGTCCCATACAGGATAAACCCTAGGAAAAAACACACCAAGACACATTAATCAAACTAACAAAAATCAAATTCAAAGAAAAAAAAAAAAGCAAGGAAAAAAAAATAACATACAAAGGAATCCCCATAAGGTTATCCGCTGATTTTTCAGCAGAAACTCTGCAGGCCAGAAGGGAGTGGCAAGATATACTTAAAGTGATGAAAGAGAAAAACCTAAAACCAAGATTACTCTACCCAACAAGGATCTCATTCAGATTTGATGGAGAAATCAAAAGCTTTTCAGACAAGAAAAAGCTAATAGAATTCAGCATCACCAAACCAACTTTACAACAAATGCTAAAGAAACTGCTCTAGGCAGGAAACACACAGAAGAAAAAGACCACAAAAACAAACACAAAACAGTTAAGTAAATGGTAATAGGAACATACATATTGATAAAAACCTTGAATATAAATGGGTTAAATGCCCCAACGAAAAGACACAGCCTGGCTGAATGGATACAAAACGAATTCCATATATGTGCTGTCTACAAGAGACACACTTGAGACCTAGGGATACATATAGACTGAAAGTGAAGGGATGGAAAATGGTATTCCATGCAAATGGGAATCAAAAGAAATCTGGAGTAACAATACTCATATCAGATAAACTAGACTTTAAAATAAAGGAGCAACACTACATAATGATCAAGGGATCAATCCAAGAAGAAATAACAATTGTAAATATTTATGCACCCAACATAGGAGCACCTCAATACCTAAGGCAAATGCTAATAACCATTAAAGGAGAAATCGACAGTAACACAGTAACAGTAGGGAACTTTAATGCCCCACTGACACCAATGGACAGATCATCCAAACAAAAAATAAATAAGGAAACACAGCTTTAAATGACACAGTCGACCAGATAGATTTGATTGATATTTATAGAACATTCCACCCAAAAGTGCCAGAATACACTTTCTTCTCAAGTGCACACAGAAAATTCTCCAGGATAGATCACATATTGGGTCACAAATCAAGCCTTGGAAAATTTAAGAAAATTGAAATCATATCAAGCATCTTTTCTGACCACAACACTGTAAGATTGGAAGTCACTTACAGGAAAAAAAAAAACTATAAAAAACACATACATGGGGGGCTAAATAGTGCACTACTAAATAACTAAGAGATCACTGAAGAAATCAAAGAAGAAATTTTAAAAAATACATAGAAAAAAAATGACAATGAATATACAATGACCCAAAACCTATGGGAAGCATCAAAAGCAGTTCTAAGAGAGAAGTTTACAGTAATTCAGTCTCACCTCAAGAAACGAGAAAAATCTCAAATAAACAATCTAACCCTGCACTTAAAACAACTAGAGAAAGAAGAACAAAGAAAACCCAACGTCAGTAGAAGGAAAGAAATTATAAAGTTCAGAGTATAAATGAAAAAGAAATTAAGGAAACAGTAGCAATGATCAATAAAACTAAAAGCTGGTTCTTTGAGAAGATAAACAAAATTGATAAACCCTTAGCCAGACTCATCAAGAAAAAAAGGGAGAGAATGCATATCAATAAATTTTGAAATGAAAAAGGAGAAATCACAAATGACATGGCAGAAATATAAAGGATTATAAGAGATTACTACAAACAACTATATGCCAATAAAATGGACAACCACAAAGAAATAGACAAATTATTGGAAAGGTACAATTTCCATGACTGAACCAGGAAGAATTAGAAAATATAGACAGACCTATCACAAGTAATGAAATTGAAACCATAATTAAAAATCTTCCAACAGAAGTGAAGGACCAGATGACTTCAGAGGTGAATTCTATTAAACATATAGAGAAGAGCTAACACCAATCATTTTCGAGCTCTTCCAAAAAATTTCAGCGGGAGAAACATGCACAAATTTATTCTACAAAGCCGCCATCACCCTGATACCAAAACCAGAAAAAGATATCACAAAAATAGAAAATTATAGACCAATATCACTGATGAACATAGATGCAAAAATCCTGAACAAAATACTAACAAGCAGAATCCAACAGCACATTAAAAGGATCATACACCATGATCAAGTGGGATTTATCCCAGGGATGTAAGGAATCTTCAATATATGCAAATCAATCAATGTGATACACCATATTAACAAATTAAGGAATAAAAACCATATGATCATCTCAATAGATGCAAAAATATCTTTTGACAAAATTCAACACTCATCTATGATAAAAACTCTCCAGAAAATGGGCATAGAGGGAACCTACCTCAACATAATAAAGGCCATATATGACAAACACACAGCCAGCATCATACTCAATGGTGAAAAACTGAAAGCATTTCCACTAAGATCAGGAACAAGACAAGGATGTCCACTCTTGCCACTCTTATCCAATATAGTTTTGGAAGTCCTAGCCATGGCAATCAGAGAAGAAAAAATAAAATAAAATGAATACAATTTGGAAAAGAAGAAATAAAATGGTCACTGTTTGCAGATGACATGATACTATACATAGAGAATCCTAAAAATGCCACCAGAAAACTACTAGAGCTAATCAATGAATTTGGTAATTTTGCAAGATACAGAATTAATGCACAGAAGTCTCTGGCATTCCTCTACACCACCACCAACAACAACAACAACAAAAACAGAAATTAAGGAAACACAAGAATAAAATAAAAAAGAATAAAATACCTAGGAATAAACCTGCCTAAGGAGGGAAAAGTCATGTACTCAGAAAACTACAAAACACTGATGAAGGAAATCAAAGATGACATAAACAGATGGAGAAATATACCATGTTCTTGGACTGGGAGAATCAGTAATGTGAAAATGACTATGTTTTCTAAAGCAATTTACAGATTCAGTGTAATCCTATAAAACTACCAATGGCATTCTTCACAGAATTAGAACAAAAAATTTCACAATTTCAAAATTCGTATGGAAACACAAAAGACCCTGAATAGCCAAAGCAATCTTGAGAAAGAAAAACGGAGTTGGAGGGATCAAGCTCCTTGACTTCAAACTATACCACAAAGCTACAGTAATCAAGACAGTATGATACTGACACAAAAACAGTAATATAGATCAAATGGTACAGGATAGAATGCCCAGAGATAAACCCACACATGTATGGTCACCTAATTTATGACAAAGGAGTCAAGAGTATACAATGGAGAAAAGGCAGCCTCTTTAATAAGTGGTGTTGGCAAAACTGGACAGCTACATGTAAAAGAATGAAATTAGAACAGTCCTTAAAACCATAAACAGAAATAAACTCTAGATGGATTAAAGACTTAAATATAAGACCAGACACTGTAAAACTCTTAGAGGAAAACATAGGAAAAACACTCTTTGACATCAACCACAGCAAGATCTTTTTTGACCCACCTCCTAGAGTAACAGAAATAAAAACAAAAGTAAAAAAATGGGACTTAAACTTTAAAAGCTTTTGCATAGCAAAGGAAACCATAAACAAGACAAAAAGACAACCCTCAGAATGGGAGAGAAATATTTGCAAATTGAACAACAGACAAAGAATTTATCTCAAAAATATACAAAGAGCTCATGGAGCTCAATATCAAAAAAACAATCCAGTTAAAAAATGGGCAGAAGACCAAAATAGATATTTCAGCAAGGAAGACATAGAGATGGCCAAGAGGCACATGAAAAGCTGCTCATCATCACTAATTATTAGAGAAAGGCAAATCAAAACTACAGTGAGGTATCACCTCATGCCAGTCAGAATGGCCATTATCAAAAAATCTAGAAACAGTAAATGCTGGAAAGGGTGTGATGAAAAGGGAACCCTCTTGCACTGTTGGTGGGAATGTTAATTGATACAACCACTGTGGAAAACATTATGGATGTTCCTTACAAAACTAAAAATATAACTACTATTTGACCCAGCAATCCCACTACTGGGCATATACCCTGAGAAAACCATAATTCAAAAAGAGTCATGTACCACAATGTTCACTGCAGCACTATTTGCAATAGCCAGGACATGGAAGCAACCTAAGTGTCCATCAACAGATGAATGGATAAAGAAGATGTGGCACATGTATACAGTGGAATATTCTACATAAAAAGAAATGGAATTGAGTTGTTTGTAGTGAGGTGGATGGACCTAGAGACTGTCATACAGAGTGACATAAGTCAGAAAGAGAAAAACAAATACCATATGATAATGCATATACATGGAATCTAAAAAAAAATGGTACTGATTAACCTAGTTCTAAGGCAGGAATAAAGATGTAGACATAGAGAATGGACTTGAGGACACAGGGTGGGAGGGGTAACCTGGGGCAAAGTGAGAGTACCTTTTACATATATACACTACCGTATGTAAAGGAGGGAGGCTCAAAAGGGAGGGGATATAGGTACATATGTATGCCTATGGCTGATTCACTTTGTTGTACAACAGACACTAACACAGTATTGTGAAGAAATTATACTCCAGTAAAGATCTATTAAAAAAAAAAAGCCAAAGTTTGATTCTTATGAACTCTAATAAAATTGATAAAATGCTAGCAAGACTGAGCAAAGTAAAAATGAAAACACCTACGATTTTCATAAACAAAAATGTCTTGCACATATTAAATAAGTAATTATCTTAATGTTTTAAAAAACAAAAATATAAAGACTGGAAATATACCAATGTCATTGAATCTAATCCAGTATCACACGGATTCTTCTAGCCGTCTCCCAATGCTTGTCTGTAATCAACCTATCAAATTGAGAAATGTAGCTCCCATCATTCACTTCTTTTTCAATCCTACTATATATTCACAGACTTTTCAGAATTGTTACAACTTATTACTATGAGAAAATATTTTACCAACTAGAATATAACATGAACAGTTCCTTTTGTCTTTAGTCTCATTAAAACAGTGTTCTCCCAAGTTACTCCAAAGTTAGTTATGTCAGCACCTTTTTCCCCATCACCTTCGATGTGGTTATGTTGTGTATTTGTAGTACAGTTAGATTACATTGCACAGTCTGCTTTCCATTCTGAGATCCTCTTACATTCTAGCCAATTTTTTAAATATGCTGAAAGTTGTATGGGCTTTGACAAATGCTTAGCGTCATGTATGCATACTACAGACTCATATATTGTCCATTCTTTTTATTCACAGTAGTTACATTCTATAAAGTCTCTGTAAAAACTGTACTTTTGCATACTGAACTGTTATTCCTAGGAGAAATAAAGGGTGAGGTTCCTATGTTATTCTGGTCACAATATTTTTCGTCAACAAATTAATACATAACATTTTCAAGTGTGTGTTTCTATTTATAGAAACTATGTGTCTATATATAGAGACGGAATATATATATATATATGTGTGTGTGTGTGTGTGTGTGTGTATATATATATAAATATATATATATATATATATATATATATATATATATATATGATTCACTACATTGAACTTGCAGCCAACAACTCTACAACTCATGCCTCAATGAAGCTTTTCTAATACACATTCTTTTCTTTTCCTTTATCATGCTTCCTGTTTTTAGGAATCATGAAAAAGATTGTTATTAGCTATTTATATACAGGTTTTGTGTGCAGAAGAATTTTTTAATTATTTGGGTAAATACTGAAGAGCTCAGCTGATGAATTGTATGATGTCTGTGTTTAGCATTGTTAGAAACTGCCAGACTTTTCTAAATTGGTTGTACCATTTTGCATTCTCCTAGCAATGAAGAAAAGTGCTGATAGTGTGCATATTTGCCAGCATTTGAAGTTGTCAGTTCTTTGGGTTTTAGCCACTTAGATAAATATTAATTGGCATCTCCTTGTGGTTTTATTTGCCTTTGATTTGCATGTCTATTGATGTTAAGCATCTATTCATACACTTATGTGCTATCTGTCTATCTTCTCTTATTTATGTGAGTTCAGGTTTGTAGCTCATTTTTAAATTTGTTTGCTTTCTTTTTTAAAATTATGTGCTATTTGTTTATTCTGCATATGATTCCATTATCCATTGTATAATTTGCAATTATGTTCTTCTAATTGGTGATTTGCCTTTTCATTTTTGTAACAGTGTCTCTCACAGAGCAAAAGCTTTAGTTTTCAATTTATCATTCTTTTTTCAGATTGTAAATTTGGTGTTAATCTAAAAACCCTAAATTACACATTTTATCTTATAAATATTTTAGAAACTTTATAGTGTTGAATTTACATTTAAGACTGTGATTCAGTTTGAGTTAACTTTTGTGTAAGATGCACATGTTAAGATTTTTTTTTTTTTTTGGCATATGAACATCAAATTTTTCTAGCATCATGTATTAAAAAGACTATCTTTCTACAGTGAATTTTCCTTGTAACCTGGTCAAAAATCAATCTACTTTATTTTTGTTTGTCTATTTTATGCTATCTGTTTCTATTGATTTATATGTCTATTATTTTGCTAATACCACTCTATTATTACTGTAACTTTATTGAAATCAGGTTATGTGAGCCCTCTCACTTTGATTTTCCTTTTTAGGTGATTTTTCAAAAGTTTATTTTTCTTTTGCTTTAGCTATTCTAGCACCTTTGACCTCCCATCTAAATTTTAGAAACAGTTTTCCGGTGTTTACAGAAAGCTGGGGTTTTGCTTGAAATTGCACAGAATTTGTAGATTAAATAGGGGATAATTGGAATCTTAATATTGAGTCATGTCCTCAATGAAAACAGAATACCTCTCCAATGATACAGACCTTCTTTAATTACTTTATGAATGTTTTCTAATTTTCTATATGGAGATTCTACACGTTTTGTTAATTTATTCCTAAGTATTTTCTTCGGTGCTATTATAAATGGTATTGTTTTCTTAATTTCATATTTCAGTTGTTCATTGTTGGTATATAGGAAAGCAGCCAACTTTTCTATATTGGTCGTGTGTCTTATGATCTTATTAAGCATGTTTAATAGTTCCAGTGGTTGTTTTATAAATTTAAGAGTTTTCTAAGTAGACAACCATGTGGTTTATGAATAGTGAAGGTTTTTTCCTTTCAAACCAAAATGACTGTATATTACTTTTCTTTCCTTACTGCCCTAGCTAGCACTTCTCAAAATATTTTGAAAGTAGTGGTGATAAAGGAGGGCATCCTAGTCTTGTTCTCAGTCTTAACAAAGAATATTCATTTTCTCACCATTAAACATAGTGTATGTTTTTTTTTCACATATATATATTTTTTATGTTAAATAAGTATATTAGTTTGCTAGTGCTGCTATAACAAAGTTATTTACATTGGGTGGCTTAAACATCAGAAACATATCATTTCACAGTTCTAGGGACTGGTAATCTGAAATTAAAGTATTGCAGAATTGGTTTCTTTTGAATGTGATGAGGGAAGGATCTGTTCCAGGACTCTCTCTTTGAATAGTAGATGTGATCATCATGTTCGCATGGTGTTCTTCCTATATGTAGGGAGATTAGTCACATTGGAAAGGAGCTCACTTTACTCAAGTATGATCCTTATCTTAGGCTGACTGATTATAACTGCAGTGACTCTTTTTTTTTTTTTTTTTTTTGCGGTACGAGGGCCTCCCACCGCTGCGGCCTCTCCCATTGCATAGCACAGGCTCCGGATGCGCAGGCCCAGCAGCCATGTCTCATGGGCCCAGCCGCTCCGCGGCACGCGGGATCCCCCCAGACCGGGGCACGGACCTGCGTCCCCCACATCGGCAGGCAGACTCCCAACCACTGTGCCACCAGGGAAGCCCTGCAATGACTCTTTTTATGTTAAGCTAACTATATTTTATGTACTTTTAAAAATGACTAGTTGAGATAATACTCTATATTAAAACTGAACACATTGT
Organism: Mesoplodon densirostris; assembly: GCF_025265405.1. Classification (NCBI taxonomy): domain Eukaryota; kingdom Metazoa; phylum Chordata; class Mammalia; order Artiodactyla; family Ziphiidae; genus Mesoplodon; species Mesoplodon densirostris. Next base: position 22,139,320 of record NC_082665.1, read on the forward strand.
AAGCATACAATAAATTAGTTGACAAATGAATACAACTTTGCAGATACTGCAAAATATGCCCTCATGCCTACTTGCAATTAATCACAAACACCAATCCAGCCTCAGGCAAACATTAAACTGTTTTCTGTTAGTAAAGGTAAATGTTTCCTATTCTAAAATTACATATACACTCCCTTTTGTCTTGTTTTTGATTTACCACATTGCTTTTTCATATTCATAAAAACTATTGTAGATATCAGTAGTTTAAACTTTTTTTTTCCTGTGTAGTATTCCATTATATGGATAGACTACAAAGTATCCATTTAATTTCATAAGAAACTTCCATAAGAGTTTTCTATTTCTAAACTTTCTATTAAGAGTTTTCCAAAATGGTTATACCCTTTTAAACTCCTATCAACAATATATGGAAGTTTCCATTGCAATACATATGGGTCATCATAAAATTCCTATTGTAGGAATTTTCAATATTAGCCATTATAAGTTGGGCATAACTCTATATCTTTTTGTTATTCTTTGCATTTTCTAGATAACTGATAATATATTTTTTTATTGTTTATTGGCCATTTGTGTATTATTATATTAGCAAAATATCTGTTCAAATCTCTGGCTTATTTTTACTTTTTACCTTCTTTTGATATATTGATAAAAGGGAGGGAAAAAATTTGCAAGATTAACATATTGATGAAGACTTGCCTGGAATGTCATAATTCCAAGTATGTAAGTAAATATATCTTGCATTTACAGAAAAAGTAACTCAAAGGAAAAATGGCCCACATATATATATACATATATATATATATATATGTATATATATATACATACACACACACATAGACAAATGTATATACATATATACATATATATGTATACACATACATACACACACACATATATACAAATATACACATACATATATATGTATATATATATATACATATATATGGCTAAACATTTACAATAAATTTTAATTTTTTATGAAGGGTGCTATTTATAAATTTATTTAAAACATAAATATTTTATATTTTATGTATATTTTAATATCTAATTTTAGAACTTGTTTATCATTCAGTGAAATATTACAAATATCTCTTTGTGTTGCAAAAGGCCAGTATTTTTAGGATATTTGCCATCAGGGTTGGAAAATTTGTGATAACCTCAGATAAGCAATTATAGGTGTCATCACATAAAGTACAGAATTTAAATGAAGCATAGCTAATTATCAGTGTAGTTATAGTTGTCATAGAAGTCAGTTAAGCTAGTACAGGCATTCTAATAAATATTAACACTGATAAATGGCACATCTGGTCCTTCTGTTTAACCTAGAATCATATTAATTGAAAAGGATTATATAAATAAATGGTTTTGAATGCATTTAACAAATACCAAGAAAATTTGTACCTATGTTCCAAAATCAACATGTTTTTGAAATAAAAAGTATTTTATTTCAACATCAAAGTCTAGATATCTGCTCAGGATAAACTGAACTTAGGGTGAAAATTAATTTCAAGCATGCCACATGACAGTTAGAAGGAATATAATTTGGTTATTCACATCTTCTCCTATGTCCCACTTTCTGAGCATAATTCATGATAAACATAATTTATGATGTTTTATATTTATTCAAAACATTCAAAATTTAATGTAGAATAACATACTTTAATGCAAAATTACACATTAGAGTATTCATGTCACAATGAATTTGAAAAATAACCTAATTCCAATGTATAAAATTTTGAGACAGAATTGTTTTAAAGTAAATGTTTGTATAGAAAACATTTTATAATAGAGTTCCTATAAAAAGTGATGTAATAGTCATTGAATAGAGATTTCAGAACTTTCTTTCTTTCTTTTTTTGTTTTTGTTTTTGTCGTACGTGGGCCTCTCACTGTTGTGGCCTCTCCCATTGTGGAGAACAGGCTCCGGATGCCCAGGCTTAGAGGCCATGACTCACAGGCCTAGCCGCTCCGTGGCATGTGTGATCTTCCCGGACTGGGGCACGAACCCATATCCCCTGCTTCCGCAGGCAGACTCTCAACCACTGTGCCACCAGGGAAGCTCCAGAACTTTCTATTTTATATCAAAGGAAAAATTTATCTTTGTATGTTCACTCACTTCTTATAAAATAAGGAGGTAGACTAAATGCATCATTATTTTTAAACAGAACATGTGTTTTTTCCTGGTAAATGTGCTTTTTGTGACATTTCCGTGCCTCACTTAATGGTGTCACCAACCTTACAATTATTTATATATGCAACATTGAAGTGATTATTTTTGGAGCACTCCTCTGAATATCCATCCCCCTACAGTCAGCTGTAAAATTTCTAGATTTATCACTTGAAAACATAATTTTTGCCCTTTCTGTCTCTCTCATCTGAAATATTCTCACTCTGGAAAATCCTTAGGTAGAAATATTACCAAGCAATTGAAAATATGAGTCTAACACAGATAATAGAGAGCAAACTGGGTGAGAAAGATGACAGAAAGTAAGAGAGTGGAGAGGATGCTGTACTCTTGTTGGGAACCTGGCCACTCTACAGACAAGAGACACAAACACAGGATCACTTTCTGAGGAGATTTTAATCCATATCAGAAAAGAACAATGGACTCATGGAATATAATCAACAATCAGGATACATACAAAAAAATAGAATGACAATAAGTTACAATCTTAACATCTGTTTATAAACATAACATTAAATATATATTTATATAAATACCCAGTGTTAGTAAATTAAAAATTTTAAAGCAGTATATTTCAATGTGCATCTAGGTAGACTCATGTTTCATAAACAAGGAGGTAAATGTTGCATTATTTCTTCATGATTAGCATACAAATTTCATAGTTATAGTATTAAAATTCAAAAAATATATTCATGAGTGCCCATTTAATAAAAGAACACTGTTGAAAATAAAATGTATCTTTATTGATTAAAAGTTTCTCTGGAACATTGTGCAAGTTCTACATATAAAGAACAATTTACTATTTTTTAAAGAAAAAATAAAATATGTGTGGAGTATTTTTTCTAGATCTCTTCTCATTGTGCTATATTTGAACTACACAAAGTAAGTACAGTCTTTGTTCTGGCATGAGAGTAAAGTTAATTATGCAGAGATTGGGACCTATAACTCTAAATCTTTGTGAAATTTGTCACCATGAGTTGGAGAAAAAAGACTGTAGAAAAACTGTGTTGATACTCAATTTTTTATTTTTTTTCGGTACGCGGCCCTCTCACTGTTGTGGCCTCTCCCATTGTGGAGCACAGGCTCCGTACGTGCAGGTTCAGCGGCCATGGCTCATTGACCCAGCCGCTCTGCAGCATGTGGGATCTTCCCAGACTGGGAAACGAACCCGTGTCCCCTGAACCAGCAGGCAGAATCTCAATCACTGTGCCACGAGGGAAGCCCGATACTCACTTTTTAAAATAGTGTGAACAATAAGCTGGTTGGATGATAGGATAGTTACTCACTTATATATTCTGTTTGAATTCCAGCATGTCCTTGTTAATAGGAGTCAACCAATATCGTGGAATTAATAATATATTCATCCATACATGCATACGAACTTTGAGTAGTACTTTGAGAAAGAAACAAGAGAGAAGGAAGTTATTTTACCCACATTTGTTTCTCCTCATGAAATTGTGAAATTGGTACACATGTCATGCGGTGGCACACCCTGTACACCAAACCATGACCTTTTTATAACTTTAGGAACCTTTAGTTGTGAACTGTAACAGTGGGAGATCTGACTTGTTAAACTACCAAGTTGGTTAATATGTCAGTAAGTCTTCTTCAGCATCCTGCTTCTCACTTTCTCTTTATCAAGATATAACCTGTTTCTCTTAAAAAAAAAATGTTGCTTTAGTGTAGCTCAAGAAATCATTCACAGACTGACCTCAATTTTGTTGGTCATTCCACTCCCTCACAATATGACATAAGCTTACTATAACACATTTATTACATAAAATGGAGATAGATGTAATTTATATTTGTATTAAACCCACAATCTCACTTTGAATGCAAAAATGATTACGAGTGATTCTTAAGAAAAATTGGTAGCTGCTTATTCTGGATTCCTCATGATGATTTCTATATCACTACAGAATGTTCTCAAGTTTGATGACGTGAAAATCACATGTGAACTTTTTAACATACTGATACTCTGACTGCATTTTAGTCATAGTATTTTGTAAAGCTGTCTATATAGTATCCTAGATATTGTCATTTTAGTATGTATAGATCTTTCCAGAGGTTAGTGGGTTGAAGACTTTTAAATGATGGGAAAATTGTGTTCATATTTTAGAATTTATTTTTAAATATTAGTTATAATATAATATGTGAATGGGTATCACACACGTGTAATATGTCATATCAAATATTTTTTAATGAAAAGCTTTATATTTGGGAGATGGATATATTTCAGCAGGCGTTATTAAATTTATTATTTCTTACTATTATAATGCCCAATTTTCTGCATAAGGATAAATTTATTTCAATATTTATCAAGCTAATTTAGTCTTCATCAAGTCTGAGATACACTGTTTGCTGTGTTATAAAAATAAGATGGATAAAATGAATGTATGGCTATTAAAGCATATGCTTAGAGTGTACAAATTCTACTTATGATCCTAAGTTGTTTATGCAAATTCATAAGAACATTGAACTTAGAAAAAGGGAGAGGTTTGAATCAAGCCCATTTGAAATGTCACTGCTAATCTCTCTCTGTGCCTGCCTCATCAAGGTTGACCTTCCTGATTGCCTGTTACAGCCTGACATAAATTCAGTGCAACCACCCCAGTGCTATAATTGACCTTTAAACACAGTGCAGTCATGATTCCTTTTAGTGATCTAATAATTCCATGGCATGAATATCATGTATTTGTCTCTGTAATTACTGTGAACACCCTGTATTGTGTGTATCTTTAAAATAGGTTGAAGGGGTTTCCCTGGTGGCGCAGTGGTTGAGAGTCCGCCTGCCGATGCAGGGGACATGGGTTCGTGCCCCGGTCCGGGAGGATCCCACATGCCGCGGAGCGGCTGGGCCCATGAGCCATGGCTGCGGAGCCTGCGCGTCCGGAGCCTGTGCTCCGCAACGGGAGAGGCCACAACAGTGAGAGGCCCGCGTACAGCAAAAAAATAAAAATAAATAAAAATAAAATAGGTTGAAGAAGAATAATCTTATATTTCATCAAAATGGTATTATTTAATGATAACTTTTTAATGCATTATTTTAAAATAAATAACATTTGTTTTTCATTTGTGCAAGGTAGGGCAAAATGAGGAGGTGTTTGAATGTCTCTGACTATATCTATTGTGTGTATGGTAAGAACAATTAATATGAAATCTACCTCAACTGTTATTAAGTGCATAATTTCAGTATTGTTAATTATAGTCAGTGTTGTACAGTGTATCTCTAGAACTTAATCATGTTGTGTAACTGAAACTTTATACCCTTGAATAGCTAGCCTCTGGCAACTGTCATTCTACACTATTTCTATGAGTTTGGCTTTTTTAGATTCCACACACAGGTGAAATCGTACAGTAGTTGTATTTCTCTAACTTATTTCACTTGGCATTTGCATTCAGGGTCCATATGTGTTTATACAAATGGCAGGATTTCCTTCCTTTTATGGCTGAATAATATTCCCTTGTGTATCGATACCACATTTCTTTCTCCATTCATGCATTGATCCTTAGATCATTTCTATGTCTTGGCTATTGTGAATAATGTTGTAATGAAAATGGGAGTGCAGATATATTTTGATAATTTCTTTCATGCATATTTTGTGGTTGTTAGTATACATGTTTTTCACATCCTTGGTTGAGTGTATTCCTAAGCATTTTGTCCTTTTATGCTATTGTAAATGGGATAAATGGAATTGCTTTCTTAATTTCCTTTCCAGATAGTTAATTGTTAATGTATAGAAATTCCTCTTAATTTTGTATGTTGATTTTATATTCTCCAGGTTTACTGAGTTTGTTGATTAGCTTTAAAAGGTTTTTTTGTAGCTCCTTTGGATTTTCTATATATAAGATAATGTCATCTGCAAAGAGATAATTTAATTTCTTCCTTTACAATTTGGATACATTTTATTTATTTTTCTTTACCTAATGGCCTTGCTAGTACTTCTAGTACTATAATGAATAGAAGTGGCTAGAATGGGCATCCTTGTCTTGTTCCTAATCTTAGAGGAAAACCTTTAAAGTTTTTGCCATTGAGTATGATGTTAGCTCTGGGATTTTAATCTTTATTTTGTTGAGGTATAATCCTTCTGTAACTAGTAGTTGAGTTGTTGTTGTTGTTGTTTTGTGACAGGATGTAGAATTTTGTTAAATGACTTTTCTGCGTCTTTTGAGATGTTCATATGATTTTCATCCTTTATTCTGTTAATGTATCACACACCGCATATAACAGTTAATTTGTAAATGTTAAACCACCTTTGCATCCCAAGGAAAAATCCCACTTGGCCATGTTGTATGATCCTCTTAATGTGCGCTTTTGAATTCAGTTTGCTAGTATTGTTTTGGGGATTTTTACATCTGCATTTATCATGATATTAGCCTGCAGTTTTCTTTTCTTATAGTTTCCTTGTCTGGCTTTAGTAACTGGGTAATGTTGGCCTTGTAGAATGATTTTGTGAGTATTCCTTTCCCTTCTTTTTTTGAAAGAACTGAGAAGTATTGGCCTTAATTCTTCTTTAAATATTTGATAAAATTCACCTGGGAAACCATCCGGCCCTCCTGGGCTTTTCTTTGTTGGAGGAGTCTTTGATTACTGATTCAATCTCTGAACTAGTTGTAGGTCTATTCAAATATTCTATTTCTTCATGATTTAGTTTTGGTAGGGTGTATGTTTCTAGGAATTTATCCATTTCTTACAGATTTTCCATTTTTTGGGTGTATGATCATTGTATTCTCTTTCTTCTTTTTTCTGCCTCCTTGAAGTGTAAATTTAAATTGTTTGAGATATAATTTTTTAAAAAATTATAATGAAGACATTAGGCATAATAAACTACCCTGTTATTGCAACTTTTGCTGCATCCCATCAGTTTTTGGTATGTCTTGTTTTTGTTTTCATTTATCCCAAGATATTTTTGAATTTCATTTTGACACACTGGTTGTTCAAGGGTGTGTTATTTAATTTTCATATATGTGAATTTTCCAGTTTGCATTATGCAATTGATTTCTAGTTTCATTCTATTGTGGTCAGCAAAGTTACTAGTCATGATTTCAATCTTCTTACTTTTTAAAATAATTATGACCTAATGTGATTTATCTTGGAGAATATAGTGTGTTCACTTGAGAAGACTGGGTGTTCTGTTTTGATGGAATGTTCTGTATATGTGTGTTAGGTTTATTGATCTATGTTGTTGTTCAAGTGTACCATGTCCTTGTAGATATTCTGTTTGAAAGTTCTATCTATTATTGAAAGTTGGGTATCAAAATCTCTTACTGTTGCATTTCTCCCTTCATTTCTATCAATGTTTGTTTCATATATTTAAGTGCTGTGATGTTGGGTGCATATATGTTTATAATTATATCCTCCCAATGAATGGACATTTCTATCATTATATAATAACCTTTGTCTTTTATGAGTTTTTGACTTAGTCTATTTCATCTTTTATAAGTATAGCCACCCCTCTCTCTTTTGATTAGCATATGGATGGAATATTTTTTTCTATCCCTTCCCTTTTAGCATATATGTGTCCTTAAATCTAAAGTGGATCTCTTGTAAACAGCATAACGTTGTTGTTTTTAATCCATTCAGTCACTTTGTGTTTTCATTGAGGAGTTTAATCCATTTAAGTTTAAAGTAATTTATTGATAGGAAGGAATTACTGTTGCCCTTTGGTTTTCTCTCTGTCTTGTAGATCTTTTGTACTTCATTTCTTCTCTTGCTATCTTCATTTTTCTTTTTTTTTTTTTTTGGTAGTGACATCCTTTGACTCCTTTCTCATTTTTTTTTTGTATTGTCTTCTTTAGGTATTTTCTCTGTGGTTACCATGGGGCTTACATAAAATATCTTATAATTATAGCAGTCTATTTTGAACTGATAACAACTGAAATCACATATAGACAATCACTCCCAGAAAAATCAGAATGTTTGACATATGATCCAATTCGCTCCTCCCTCCCCAGGGAGAAACTTGGCATAGGACCAGAGGAAGGGATTATAGAAAGATGACATTTCAAATTTTCCTGCTGGCTTCCATGTGGCTGGTTTCATACTTGTCCAGGATGCAGCAACCTCTCAGGCAGTTTCTGAATTTCTCACAAAGGGAATTGGTCTCTGTATTATTGTTGAATTGGCATGTTCATGGAAGGAAGGATGGTCCAGAGCTTCCTATTCCACCATATTGCTGGTGTCACATTCTGACTATATCTTAATAAAAATAAATAACTGGTTGTCAGAATGAATTTTTTTTTTTTTTTTTTTTTTTTTTTTTGCGGTATGCGGGCCTCTCACTGTTGTGGCCTCCCCCGTTGCGGAGCACAGGCTCTGGACGCGCAGGCTCCGGACGCACAGGCTCAGCGGCCATGGCTCACGGGCCCAGCCGCTCCGCGGCATATGGGATCCTCCCAGACCGGGGCACGAACCCGTATCCCCTGCATCGGCAGGCGGACTCTCAACCACTTGCGCCACCAGGGAGGCCCCAGAATGAATTTTAAAAATACACATTAAATTATATAACATGTTGGATAAAATATTAAGACCCTAATGCTAACTAAACAATAAGACTTATTTAGGTAAAAATTAATAAAATGTTATTTATAAAACAAGATATTCAACTTAATTGTTCAGGTTCATTCACACTTTTGATATTGATTATCTACACTAAGAACTCTGTTTTACTCTTATTAACCTTCTCAGTCATAAACTTGAATATAAGAGTTGATTTACATGAGCTTTGCTGCCCTTACTTTGTTAAACCTGGAGAAAAATATTAAAATATATATTATGCCCAAAACTTATAACCACAAAGTAATGAGCACTCGAAAAGTGGCACTTTACATATTTTAACAGAATTTACTATGTTTCTTCTAACTAAAGATCTTTAAAAAAGCCTTTGAATTAGCTAAAATCAATTTAACAAGATCTATGAATTTAGAAAATAGGCTCAATATTGAAGGTAAGGCATGGAAGAAAAGAAAGTTCCCTTGATAAACCTTTTTAAAAAAACAAAATATAAACACACAAAAACCTATGGCATACATGTTTCATAATCAGTGAGAAAGAGCATGACTATGCATTTAACAACAGAAAGCAAAGTTAACTTAATATAGGAGTAGTGAGTTAATAGGATAGAAAAGACGTTTTAAGAACTCTGTTTATATCAGTTAAACTTGTTTTAATGAATGTTTAGATCCTTTCTAACTTTGTGTGTCTCAGTACTAGTCAATCAAACATTATAAAGTAGATTTGCAATTAATATAATACTTATATTGGGATTCTAAGTCATTTTTCTAAAAGCAAAGTTTGTTTTATAGTATAACTATTTATGATATATACTGTGTACTGTACTATATACTAGCATTTTATTTTTTCTTATGGTTTAGTATAAAATTATTTCAAATTTATGAAGGAAGAAAATTTTATTTTTCTAGTAATACTCAAGTAAAAAGATCCTAGGAAATGTATGTGGATTTATTAATATGACAAAAATATATACCTATAGCTATATTTTAATGTGTTTTTGGGGGGTGCATTTAGCCATATGTATTATGTCTGTTTTTCTCTTAAATTTTTTGTGGTTAAATAATTTTAATAATATATTCAAATAACAAATTTTAAAGTAGAAAATAGATTCTGTTCTCCCCTGTGTTAAGATGTGAAAACAGAACTGTCACAGAATTTTGATGTTTTCATTGTATTGTCTTACATTTTTTTCTTAGCACATATCATCATAATTTAAATAACACTAACATAGTAAAGAAAAGTGTCAGATTAAGGCTTCATTTAAACACTAAAATATAGAGGAAGAAGACATGTTTCCTTTATGTAAGTGATGTGTTGATGCTACCAATTACAGATTTTAAACGAGTGTTGATGGTATCCAACATGGAAAAACTTTATAGACTACTTGGAAAGCTGAGGGGAATGCCGTGCTTCCGTCTTAGCTAGTCAGTGCATTAATTCTGCCATATATATCTGATTATTTGTACTACAGGTTTAACTGATTAGTTTTCCTCTTTGTCAGTTGTGTTTGAAGACTATAATGCTTTTCAGGAAAAGTAGCCCTAAAAGTCTCCTAAATTCTTCTATAGAAAAATAAACAGTACAACAAATGGGAGCATTGATCAAAGGATTCCCCACACCACTTCTCTAAAGTGTTGATAACACCTCAGTCCCAAGACTATTTTTAAGGTTATATTGGATGATATCTATAACTTTGAAACAGAATTCAAACATCATTTTTATATTGCTTTGCTGGAGAATGCTTTGCTCTAGTCTTACAAGAACCCTGGCTAAGAGTGGGGTGGGGTTTGGGAGGCTAGGTGAAACTGAAATGAGATGAGAGAGATAGTTCCCGGAATGCCTGAGAAGATGTGACAGTGCAACAGAAGTATAGCTGTACTTCAGTGGACAATCCTAGACCCTCTAAAGCACATTCCAGGTGGAGAAAAAAAAAATATATATATATATATAATGTCTTTACTTATATTTAAAAACTCATGACAAACTGGAAAAATGACTTTCTCATTCTGTTTGGCAAAATAATAGTTACTTGGATGAGTAAACACTGTACTTGCAATACCAATTCTTTAAACACTACTTTAATTTATTCATAATGTCCATTTATCTGATGACAAGACTGCTCACTTAATTCAATGTGACCATAATTTTAGGCTTTTCAGTTATGGGTACATGACATCTGATTGCCAGGTAAATGCCCATGAAATCAACCTTCCATGCCTTCTTTAAACCATTTATGCAAGTTATCAGTTTATAAAATTATAATTTTTATGTTCACCTGTGTTCTAAATAAAATAGTCACTCCCTGAAGAATTGTTAGTTTTCAATATGAACAGTTATTGCTTGATGTTCAAGCTATATGCCAGACATACTGATGAGGAAAATTTGGTTTTCTTCTCCACTCTTTTTTTATATGTTTTATATCAACAATATTTAAATCATTAAAAACATTATTAAGAATCTCTTAAAGGCAGTAAATAAGAGAAGTTCCCTGAATCTGGAAACGTATTTAAAAACTCAGAGTCAAACATAGCTCTACAAAATGCTTTCTGTATAGGATTTGTTTTGAGAAGTTATATATGAAGATTGCATAGAAGTGTGCCTGGAATTTAGTAAATACTATGAGTAATATAATATTTAGTAATTATTAATATAATATTTAGTAATTATTACATCCATTCACCAATAAGGGTGGCTCAAAGTGGTTTTGTATTGGTATATCCAGATATAGAGGAGTGCATAAAGTAATGATTTTCATAATGCAGGTCATAACCTATTACTGGGTCATGAAGGCAATTTAATGAGTTATCTCTACTTTTAAAATAAATATGAAATAGAATAGACTGTAATTGAATAGACTGAAATATAGTGTGTATTGCTTAAAGCATGGATGTTATTTTTTCTCCAGTTTTATTGATACATAATTTACATAGAGCACTGTATAAGTTTAAGGTGTACAGCATAATACATTATGATTATTTTAATAATATTAATTCTTCCAGTTTCTGAGCACAGGATAACTTTTCATTTGTTTGTATCTTCATCAATTTCTTTCATCAGTATCTTATAGTTTTCTGAGTACAGGTCTTTTATCTCCTTAGTTAGATTTATTCCTAGGTTTTTATTCTTTTTTGATGCAGTTGTAAATGGGTTGTTTTCTTACTTTCTCTTTCTGATAGTTCATTGTCAGCCTATAAAAAGGCAATGGATTTCTGTATATTAATTTTGTATCGCAAATTGTACTGGATTAAATCACTAATTTAAATTTTTGTCATCTTTAGTATGTTCTGTATACAGTATTATGTAGTCTGCAGACAATCACAGTTTTACTTCTTCCTTTTAATTTGGATTAGTTTTATTTATTTTTCTTTTCTAGTTGCTGAGGCCAGGACTACAATACTACATTGAATAAAAGTAGCAAAAGTGGGCATCCTTGTCTTGTTCCTGATCTTAGAGGAATTTTTCCAGCTTTTCACCTTTGAGTATGATGTTATCTGTAGGCTTGTCATCTACGGCTTTTGTTTGTTGAGGTATGTTCCCTCTATGCCCATTTTGTTCAGAGTTTTTATCATAAATGGATGTTGAATCATGTGAAAAGCTTTCCTCTGTCTATTAAGATAATAATATAATTTTCATTCTTCAATTTGTTAGTATAGTGTATCACATTGATTGAGTTCTGGATATTAAACCATCTTTAAATCCCTGGGATAAATCCTAATTGATCATGGTGTATGGTTCTTTTAATGCATTGTTGAATTTGGTTTGCTAATATTTTGTTGAAGATTTTTATATCTAGGTTGCTCAGTGATACGGGCCTGTAAATTTCTTATTCTGTGATTTCTTTGTTTGGTTTTATTATCAGGGTGATGCTGGCATCTTAGAATGGGTTCAGAAGCATTCCTTCCTCTGCAATTTTTTGAAAGAATTTGAGAAGAACAGGTGTTAATTCTTTTTTAAATGTTTGGTAGAATTTACCTGTAAAGCCATATGGCCCTGGACCTTTGTTTATTGGAAGGTATTTTTTTGTTTGTTTGTTTTTTTTAATTACTGATTCAATTTAATTACTGATGATCAGTCTTCATATTTCTCTTCCTGATTCAGTCTTGGGAGATGGTACATTTCTAGGAATTTGCCTGTTTCTTCCAGATTTTCATCTTATTGTCATATACTAGTTCCTAGTAATCTCTTATGACCCTTTGTATTTCTCTGGTGTCATTTGTAACTTATCGTTTATTTCTGATTTTATTTATGTGGGTCCTGTCTCTTTTTTCTTGATGAGTCTTGCTAAAGGTTTATCAATTTTGTTTCTCTTCAAAGAACCAACTCTTAATTTATCTTTTCCATTGTTTTTATTCTCTATTTCACATATTTCTACTCTTTGTGATTTCATTCCTTCTAACTATGGGTTTTGTTTTTACTTTTTCTACTTTCTTTAGGTACAAGGTTAGGTTGTTTATTTGAGATTTTTCTTCTCTCCTGAGGTAAACTTGTATTGCTAAATTCTCCTCATAGAACTGCTTTCTCAGTATCCCATAGATATTTGATTTAAATATTTTCTTTCAGATTATATCTATATCTGTATCATAGACATGTATGACATATATGGTTTCAGTGTAAAATATTTTTTCTTATTATGGTCAAATAAAGATCTAACCTTAGGAATCTTTGATATTTATCCTGAAACTTTATTCTCCTTAAAGTAGTCATTTAATTTTATTTTGAGAACATTTTTTTCTAATTAGTTGATAATAAAGCATCGATGTCAAGAGAAATGGAAGAAAATTGAAGACACTTTTAACATATATCTTTACTTAGTAGTCTATTATTATTTATTACAATGATCATTTTCAAAAGAACTAAATAAATGTTGGGAGAGTAGCAATAGGAACAATTTATAAAACTTTCTGGTAACTCTAAAGGAAAATTTAAGAATATGCATTGCTTTCTCCAAATTCAAGAATTAGATTTCTATCTAATATGGTTTACATATTGTCAATAAGTTTATAATCTACGTCAACAACTTTTGCGTGTTTCAAAGTATTTGTCTTAATACGCTTTCATTTACCCTTGAAAGAATTTTCATTAGTAATATTTGAGAATGGAAGAGCTAGGGATCAATTTTTTAGGGTTGACTAGATTTTTTTGTAGGAAGAAATTATTCTTTTGGTTGTCCCTTTAAATGGGATTATTGCTCTCTAAAAATGTGTGCAGAAAGTAATGAGAAAAAAAATTACAAATTATTAATCTATATTGTAGTATGCCTAATAAAATTATGTAAACTTAAAATTGTTCTGAGATATAAAGTGTGTTGATTAAAAAAATCCACAACTTAAAATGACCCAAGTGATTCCCAGTAACTTAATTGCATATAATTAAATATAAAACATTAAGCTAGCACAACAAAACCCAACATCCAACAACATGAAATTTTATAAACAATTAAAAATTGCCAGGCATTCAAAGAGTAGAAAATTATTACCCACATACATGTAAAAAAATCACTAGGCTTGATTAAGAAATGAGCAAGATAATAGAACTAGCAGGAAAGGACTTTAAACAACTACTCTAAACATGATAACTTCTTATGTTCAAGAAGTGGAAATGTAAGCATAAAGAGTAATAGAAAAATTAAAACTCAGAGAAAACACTTTAAAACCACAATATCTAAAATCAAAATGTCACTTGATGCAAGTAATAGTAGATTAGACACTTCAGATAAAAAGATCAATGAACTTGAAGATACAGTGATAAAAGCCACCCAAAATTAAGGACAGAAAGTCAATAAATAGAGAAATCAGTGATCTGTGTTACATTATCAAGCAGTGTTAAAAATGAGTAATGAGACTTCCAGGAAGGAGAAGTAAAAGAAGGGAGACTAAAAAAAAAAAATTGAAGTGTGTGTGTGTGTGTGTGTGTATTACAATTTTATAAAAAGTTACTAACTCAAAAGTCTAAAAGCTCTGTGAATACCCAGAATACACGAAGACATATTAGGTGTATTCTATACATCTAGCTGAATATACCTCTGCTAAGGCTTATCACAATCAAATTGGAGAAAGTAAATGTTAACTTAAAAATACTATTAAATACAGAGAAAAATAACATATTAGAAGAACAAAGATGATTAACAACAAATATTTGTCAAAAAAGTATAAGTAGGAGGGAGTTGGAAGTTTTAAAGCTCACAGAAAGCTGAAATAATTCATGTCTCTGTCTGCTCAGGCTGCTATAACAGTATAAAATACTGTAGATTGAGTGGCTTAAACAACAGAAATATGCTTCTCATAGTTCTGGAGGCTTGAATTCTGAGATAAGGGTGCTAGCATGATCTGGTTCTGCTGAGAACTCTTTCTGGCTTGCAAAAAGCCCACTTTCTCTGAGCTGTCTTTATACATTTGATGGGGGAGGATGGAGAGAGAACTATGTTCTTTTACCATCTGATGCTAATACCATAATAAGGACTAACCTCATGACCTCATCTAAACCTAATTACCTTCCAAAGGCCCGGAAGTCTGACTGATGTATCCTGCTTTTTATATGATTAATAGATCTATTTTTGTTAATTTCCAGTATTACCACTTTAATCAAAGTCACAATCATGATGCCTTTCTAAACTCACTCACACTTTTCCTTTTACTTATATTATATTCAGATCATTCCAGTCTTTTGTTGTTGCTACTCAAACACCCAGAGTGGTCTGATTTAATGCTTTCTCCCCTCTGCTGGTGAAGCCCTTCCCCTGGATCTTGTCACAGTGGACCTATTCTGCTTAATTAGCTTATCAGCCACTTCCATTGAGGGGTCTTTGTTACGAATGTTACTCACTTCCAGTCATTGTACATCCCATTTATAATAATTGCTACTAACTGTACATCTTGTTCATTTATTTACTTATGTTTCAGTCTCATTGTTTGCCCTTTAACAGGTACCAAGGTAACAACAATCTTGTCTATATTCCTGTATGTAGAAAAATACTTTGGAAGCAATTGTTGTTCAACAAACAATTGTTGAAAATGTTTCCTTGAATTACTTTCCTTGAATTACTCCAGCACTCTTTCTGCTGTTTCAATTAGTTTCTTTATTTTTGTTTTCTTTGTAGACTTGACTTTTCATTTCATTATTTAATATTTCAGTCAGACTTACAGGTTTTGAAATATAAATATGGTCATGTCATTATAGTGTCATTGGATTGAGTTGAACTTTCTTTGCTTAGAAAGCCCAATCTGATCCAGTACTCACAGATGTGCATGCATGTGCATGCATGCACACACACACACCTCACACACACATATCCATACTTATGTCCACATGCTATTGTAGATTATCATCTCATCTTCCAATTTAGACATCAGGAATCCTTCCCTAAACTCTGCCTCACCAGCCTCCCTCTTAACTCTCCTTTCCATATATAGATGGTCATTCTTTATGTTCTCCTGTAGAATACTCTGCTTTACCTTCCCATAACACAAATCACTCCATAGCTTAACTGCCTGTTAATACACAACATTATGAGTTCCTTGAGGATGGATTTTTTTTTAATTTTCATTTTTCCACATTATTCTTTGTGCTTTGCATGTTATGAGCAATTAATATATATCCAATGTATAAAAGTACTCTAAAACTATCTGTTCTCATCTCCTATTATTGATTATAAGAAAACTGCTTCTGTGAGCTCTGTTATCTTCTAAAGATACCTTGCATCCTTCCCTCTTTGCCATCACTGATGTGATTCCCTACATAAAATGCATCCCTGTCTTTCCTCTCTGTTGTTCAGTCTTCTGATTTAAAAAAAACAAAAAACAAAAAACTTCAAGCCTGCATTGAGGCTTTTTTCCTTCCTTCCGTGATCATTTACTCATCTATCTAGAGTGTCATGTTTCCTCCTCTGAATTCTTTACATAGTATTATATTCATCAGTTACAGTTGAAGTCTTCAGATTACAGTTAGATTTTACTTGAAATTACATTTGTTAATATGTGTGTATATATATGTCATATTTCCCATATTTAGGATAAAAAACTATTATTCATTTTTTTAAACTTTGGTATTATCTAATGCACTACTTGTATAAAACACTGTTAATGATTATTTAACTGTGGTTTCCTAATTTTGAATAATCTTACCATTGACTGTGGTCCCTTAAAAAGAGATTATTGGGCGAACTTGCACATGGAATCAAAGTCTTCATGAGAATCTCTGTTTCCGACAAATACTTCAGGTGAATTTGAGGAAGAGAAAGGTTAGAAAGCACTGGATTATTATTATTCTGCACACCAGTCAATTCATATTCTCTTCTAATTACTGTTTTATACTTTCTCTTAGTTTCCCAGTACTGGTTCTTCATTTTTTATTCTTAGCTAATAAACCTACTTTTTTATTTCACTGAAAAATGGAAGCAATTAAAAATTTTGTGACCTCCTTTGTTCTTACCCATATATTCTTTAACTTTCTTCCTCTTACAACATTTGAATTGTCCATGCTCCTGAGTAAGGCCAGTATCTCCACTTGACCTTCTCTTTCCAGAATCATCAATTTCCCCTTCTCTAAAAACAAAACAACAGAAAAAAAAAACCACTGGATTACTTTATTTCCTGCTATTGACAGAGTGAAATATATTCATTTAAATACAAAATGCACACAATATTCTACTTCATTTATAAGTGTTTGAACTTATAAGTATGAACTCTACTGAGAATATTACATTTTTAACTTTATTTGTTTTTTATACATTGTATTTTTTCTTTTGATTCACTTGTCTGAAAATGTGCTATTTTAATTGTCAACACACATACTGCTTCTTTTTAGTGTACAACAAAAATGTTAAATTGAGCTCATTTGAACTATAAGTTGATATTTTGACTACTCACAGTAGCATAAAAAATTTTAAGTAATTTTCCAATTTTGTTTGCTTTTTTATTAATAAAGAACAGGATCTAAAAACATATAATACCTTGGTTTCCTGAACATCATTATTACATTATACCTTAATATTACTGTGATAATAGTGATGGTTTAATAGAAAGGAAAAAATAAGATTTCAAATAAAATTCTATTTTTTAGCTGTTCTTGTTTAGCACATTTTATTCAGAACATATAATACTATAAATGAAATAGCAGGGGTTTGTTTAAAAACAAGACACTGGGGCCTCCCTGGTGGCACAAGTGGTTGAGAGTCCGCCTGCCGATGCAGGGGATACGGGTTCGTGCCCCGGTCTGGGAGGATCCCATATGCCGTGGAGCGGCTGGGCCCATGAGCCATGGCCGCTGGGCCTGCGCATCCGGAGCCTGTGCTCCGCAACGGGAGAGGCCACAACAGTGAGAGGCCCGCGTGCCGCAAAAAAAATAATAAATAAAAAATAAATAAATAAATAAATAAAAAATAAAAACAAGACACTGAATTTAATAACTTTGAATTCAAATTAATGAAAAATGCATCAAAGACAGCATTTCATTCTACTGCAGATTTTTAGTCCTTTCAAACTATCCATTAAAAAGATTGTTTAATTAACAAGTCTTTTGTTTTTTATCCATTTTTAAAGCTTTTAAAAAACTTTGAAACAAAATTTAAACAATAAAAGATACGTATCTGTATAGAATAATCTAGACTGGTAGGTACCATGCATTGCTTCTGAAACGCTTCAGCTGAATGTACTTAAGCAAGCACTCCTCAGGCTTGAAAGAACATCAGTTAAACTTATTGCAACCTCATCTGTCAAAATATCTCAGTTACACAAAAACTTCCCTCTACGTCAGAAATCCATTAACCACTGATCCCCAGTAACAGAGCTAACATAATGGATGGCTGAATCTCTGGCTGGAATTAGGGTTGGCTTATAAGGCTGACTAACCAGGCATCGTAAACTGAATGGAACCAAGAATAAGATAAAGTTTTATAATATAGACAAAATAGGCAAAACAGTAAAGGGTGAAATAGTACTTTAAATTACAAACAATTTGTATTTTTACCTCAGAATATCTGGTTATTTTATATATGTGTTAAACTATTATTTGAAATACTATGGTATTTATTTAAAATACTACCAATACCTGTACCGTGCTTAGGACTATTCTAAGAGCATTACAATTATGAACTAATATAAATCCCACAAAACCCGTTGAGGTGGTGACTTTTACTATCCTGTTTTTCCACTTGGAGGAACTGAGACCCAGCGATTTGAGTGATTTGACTTAGTTCACCCAGCTAGACAATGGAGGGACTAAGATTTGTTCCCAGACATTCTGGCTCCAAAGACCATGCCCTTAACCCTGTCACACTACAATCTTTCAAATCAATCATTAGTAAAATGTGTTTGGTAAAACAAACAGATTAGGTTTTATCCAACATAAAGCATCAAACAGGATATTGTGTCCATGCTTTTCATAAGAATGAGCTAAAAATTTAAATCCTTGAAAATCCAAGTTGCTGGTATCATATGCTATAATACGGCCAAGTTTGAGGAACATATGTAGTAGTAAATTTGGCAAATGAATATTCTAGCACAATTGAAATAAAAATGGTAGTTAAATATTTCCAAATGACTGCAAGTGAGCTGAGGATTTACAAGAACTACTGATTATTAAAGAGCCATTTACTGTGAACAGTTTAGCATAGGCTGTTATCCAACAGGTTGAGATCTCTGGCTCTGTAGTAAAACAGACTTCGGTTTGCTTCCCAGTATAGTCACTTATTGTAAGTCTAAAGAATTTATTTTCCATGTCTCAGCCTGTTTCATCACATGTAATTACCAATAGTCTTTACCTCATAGGTTTTCATTACTAAAAAAGTGAATGTAAAATTCATAGCTTAAGAGCTGGTACACAATTAGCACTCGGTAAATGCTAGACATTTTCTTGCTTATTAATTATAAGTTATTAAGCAGTATATGAGGCATCAACTCATATGTGGAATAAGACTATAAATTTAATGATTAGTAATCTGTATTGGTTTGATTCTGTGTATCATTTTATGTGTGCTTGAGTTTAAATGCTTCTATACATTTACCCAAATCTTTTTACATATATCCAATATATTTTAAAGTGTATTTAGTCAAATTTCACCAAAACCTAATGAAATAATGACAAATTGGCAATGATACCAGTTAAGAAGTTAGCAAGCTTTAAGGTAATATCAAATGTCTATTTTTGGGAACACAGTTTTACTATAATCTTCTAGCAGCTGAGTCTACACATGTAATCAGGTTACTCTTAAGTCCCTGTATTAGTCAGTGTTCTCCAGAGAAATAAAACCAAAATAATGTGTACATAGATTGTAGATTTATTTTAACTAATTGGTTCGTGATTGTGGGCTTTGGTAAGTCCAAAATATGCAGGGAAGACCAGAAGTCTAGAGATCCAGGGAAGAGCTACATTCTGAAGGCAGTCGCTGGCAGAATTCTTTCTTGGTCTGGGAAGGTAAATCTTTAAACTGATTGGATGAGGCCCACCCATATTATGGAGGACAATTTGCTTTATGCAAAGTCCATTGACAGGAATGTTCATCTCATCCAAAAAATACCTTCACAGAAACAGCCAAAATAATGTTTGACCCGGCCCTGGAACACTATGGCTCAGACAAGTTGACACATAAAGTTCATAATCACAGTTCCCTTTAGATGATATAATCTTCTAGCCATCATTTTTAGTGTCATAGTATTGAAGTGTAAAGCATGTCTGGACATTCAGGGTAACTTCCTTTTTCTTGCAGTGAATATTTTTGAGCTCAACTTCGTTCCCCAAAGCCACTGGCCCTAAAATTTTTCCCATTAAATAGATAATTTATAATGATGTAACTGGGTAAGATTAAGTAATATTTTAAAATTATATTTACACATTCACATTTGAAATTATAGGCAAATATGGAATCTCAGTGTTATTGAGATGATACTTTTTACATAAATGAATTAAAGTAATTCAAAATAGTATTGTCCAGCTTTAGTGAATGAGTACGTTATTTATTAATAACAGGTTTTCAATAATGTAGTTGTTCTGTTATGACTTGCTTAAGTTTACATTTTTGGTGAAAGCAATGTAATTATTTCAATATCAACGTGTGTGTGTGTTTCTTGTGTGAACAGGGAGCAACAAGTAACATTTCTGCACCTCAATGGATAGCTCATTGATTACGTCTTAGGTGCACAATATGCTTTGATGCTATTATATGCATTTATTATTTTGTGCATTGCCTGGTAAATATGTAGTAGACCAGTTCAAATAGCTAAAGGACTGGAACTTATAAACCTGTCGTTTCAACAAAGATATTATGGATACGTATCAAATTTGTGCTAGACAGTGTGCTGAAAGGAAGGATACAGTGGTAAATAAGAAAAAGTGCTATCTTCCAGAAGTTTACAATCTTATAAATTTACCAAAACTTGGTATACACTACATGCTATACTTAATATTTGCACAAGTAAATGTACTAATATTTTCTAGAAGAAAAAAATTCTATCTCTATTAAGAGAAAAGCTTCATAGAGGTATATAACTCTTTGCAAAAGCTTAAATGATAATTCCTCCAAAATTACAAGGGGTTGGATATGTCCAAAAAATATAGAGTAACCTGACCTTTTTAGAGTTAAATCAGTTAAATGACACTGACTGGTGTGTGTGTGTGTGTGTGTGTGTGTGTGTGTGTGTCCTCTAGAACAAAATATTCTACAAAGCTTTTAAAAAATTCTCAGCCTCTTGGGGGAATTCCCTGGCAGTCCAGTGGTTAGGACTTCAAGCTTCCACTGCAGTGGGCACCAGTTCAATCCCTGGTTATCAGGGAACTAAGATCCTATATGCCTTGTGGTGCAGCCAAAAAATAAAAATAAATAAAACCAAACAACAACAACAACAAAAATGCTCAGTCTCTATAGGTTGCTCTGTTTCTTAGTTCCCTGAGGAAGTTAAAGGAATACTGCTGTACAATATTAAACATGCATTTCATTCAAAGTATTCAAAGGAATACTGCTATACCATATAAAACATACATTTCATTATGTACTATCTTAATGAAAGGATAGTACACTCCTTTGTACTGTCTTCCAAAGGAAATCCCCAAATTGAGTGAATTCAGCACAAGATGAACCTAAACCTTTTGCAGCTGTGAAATGCTTCAGGATTTTTTTTTTCCTTAATTTCAGAAGTGAAGAAATTCTGGATATTCTTAGACAACATGATAGCTGAAAACAACAAACAACTGGGCTTTGAATAAAATTTATCTACAGGTATTCAGGAGGAAAATAACAAATGCAGAATTCATTATTATCTTTGGACATGGTAGAGCAGAGTGAGACTGCATTTAATGCTTTATTAGACATATAAAATTGATTTACAATGAGAATATATTTAAAATCTTGTGAATGATCATTAAAGTTTTATTTGACAAATTACATATTAATACTCTCTGCTGTGGTCCATGCTAGAAATGGAAGCAGTGCCAAAACAAACTGCACTGGATTAGAAATTCAAATTGAAACCAAAATGTCACAAAGGAGAGAGACCTGGTCTAGTATACTGGTGGGTTCTGAATTGTAATTATTGTAATTATTATAATTAATTATGTCCTATGAATTATAGTTTATTCAATATGTTTCCCTCCCTCTCTATTACATATGTGCGTAGATAGATAGATAGAGCGAGTGCATTGTAGGACAAAATATTCAATGCCATCTTTTTGCCAAGTCTAAGTTATCACTGAAAGCCCAAAGAAGAGTTTGATGATGGGCTTTTACACATCATATAATGGTATTTTTTAACAACCAGTTTAAAACAAGAGTTCATTTGGTTTTTATTCCCATTTGTATACTCCAACAAAATTGCCTTTCTGTATGTCAATTTATGTATGTGTGTTTGTTTACAGAAACAGTCAAATTGAATTAGAGTTGGTTGCATGTAATACTAATTCACAAAATTTTCTGTAGCTTCTTGATTAAATGAATTATTTTTCAGATTCAGTATTTTTTTGTTTTTAGAATTTCCAACAGTCTAATTTGGTTGAGTTTATGTAACAAAGCAAGTATTTGTTGAATGGAATACATTTTAAAAAAATGAATCATGTAAGAATATTTTTATAGCAGACAACCTAATAATAATTTGAGGGATTTTGAAAAACATATCAAAATGTAAAACATATTTATGTGTATTTTCTTTATACAGAAATAGAATCCAGAATCTTCATTCTGGGTCTATGACAAGGACAAACATTAAAAAACACTGTTAAACAATGTAGTTCTTGTAGGACATTCTTCTGTGTGTATGCAGATCATGAAGATTTATTAGTGTGAAATGTGGAGGGAATTTTTCCTTTTCACTTGTGCCAATGAAAAATATATAAAGGACATAAATATGTGCTTTGAATGAATTTGAAAGCATTTAGACTGATATAATTTTAATAAGAATCAGCCAGGTTATATTTGAACAAGGATTGGGGAAAAAATTCTTTCCATATTGTTGATAACATCATTTACTTCATACTCTTAGATCCTAAGTTTACAAATCAAAAGGAGCAGTATCATTATATCATTGATTCTAGATAATTGTCATCTTTTATATAAATATGCTGGTTATCCATCTGGCTTCTAAATGAATTTTTGCCAAGAAATTATGTAGGTATTTAGCTGAGTTCCCATTTCTTTGCACAAAGCACTGATGGACACATGGTGCAAAAAACAAATATTATAATTATGTTACTGATTGGATTTATCCCCTTGTATATTAACAATTATTATAATAATGACAGAAACAAAATATTACATAAATTTAATGTACATGTGTAAATATACATAGAACTTTATGTAAAAAGCAAAGATAACCTATTATTAAAATCATCCATCAAATTAAAATTTCCTTAGCTCCAGCTGGAGAAAAACAATTAGGTATTTTTTTCTACACAAATACTTACCTTTTAACAATAATATAATTTCACTTTAAAAGGTACAAATAGCTTTCTCCTTTTTAAAATACCATCTGTAATATTTCAAAATGTTGACACATCTAAGCAGTGTTTCACATTCTGTCAAGTGGTGGTCCTATTTTGCTCATCTAATTCACATCTCTTTTCCTTAATAGACTATCTCTTATTCTAGGCCTCTCAGGCAACAATACTTTCATTTTCCACATTGTACATGATAAAAAATCAAAATTCTGGCATTTAATGGGGAGTGTAATTTCAGACCTAATTCTGCGGTGATCAGGTAAAATGAGAGAGGCAGCAATTTTGAAAAATGAAATTGGAAAGTTAATAGGAATTTTGAACTTACAATGTTTCTATATTTCTGTTTTGTACATCATGTAACCTTTGGCTCATCTGTTTATGTTTCATTTGGGAGGAAAAAGACAAGAATGTATTAGGACATGGTAAACACTGCTAGTAAAATGGTCATGACTTTCAGCTATAAAAACAACAATAAATTTACAGGATATCAATGCACTCAAATATTTTGTCTTTTATTTACAAGCAATTTTTATTCATTAAATGCAATAATATTAATTAGTAATTTATTTTAAGTTATGTTATGTATTGTATTATTTAATACCATTTAAATAATGCATGTTTCATTTTTGAATTCAAAGCTCTTGATATTGTATATTTAAAGGGAGGATGATTTTCTTTGTCTGTGCTATGTGTTATTCCTGCATTATAGCATTGTATTTTCTTATAAATATTTGAAAACATGATTAACACCTACCAACTGTATTATATTGATGCCAGTTTATCAGAAGCTCAGGTTACCATTATATAAATGACATAAAATCATAATATGACTGACAGATATGTAAGTATAATATGTAGCATAAAATTAAGACTATTGTTTAAAAATGGTGACATAAAAATTCTAGGAATCAAACACAACTATTAGGTCTAAATCACAACTTTTTTTATATTTCTAGAAAATTGTCAGACCATTAAAATTTTGCTTTTGAATGTACCAACTACCTGAATATTTATCAAGCCCAAAATATAAATTCATTATCCCTAATTCTTTATTGAAGTATTATTATTATTTTTTTTTTCTGTCAATGCATCCAGTATTAAGGCAGTTATATAAAGAATCCTTTTGATCTCTGACCCGGAGTGTGTACAACTATTTGGGAAGTAAAGCAGAAATGGAAATGTAGAAGCTGAAGAAGATCTAGGGTGATTCTGGAGGTTACATTGGAGAATATAACAAAGATTGAATGTCCATCATGTTGCAGGCATTTTGATATAGTTTATCTCATTTAGTTTTTAGTACATCCATTTGAAAACTACTATGTACTGTATAGATCTCAGGAAAAGCAACGTTCAGTGTAAGAAGCTGTTTACAGTTATTTAAATATACATGAAGATTAACTGAGGAAATTGACAAAAACCCACCAGGCTAATATGAACACATAAACTACAGAGATCAAAAATAACTCTAAGTGAATTTTTAGAAAGAGAGCAATCTCAACCTGGTATCGTATCATTGGACAATTGGACAATAAGGACAAGACAATAATATTGAGATTGAAATCTTCCATAAGACTTTAGAATCTATCTAAATCTAAAACTAATTAAGACTCAAGCTTTCATTGGTACATAATCTATTTGACAAGATTTTTCACTATTATAATTTTTCCACCATGGGCTAGCTCATACACCCTTCAACAGCTAGCAATGTTACTACATACTACGTATATTACAATAATCATCATAATATTTTGTCACATTCTTGTTGTCAGATACTATGTTAGCTATTTTATCTTTCATTGTGTTTATTATTTTCAACTGCTCTGAAAAGAAGTGTTATTGCAGATATTTTATAGATGTAGATGCTGATGATCAGAGAGGTTGCTTAAAATATCATACCTATTTTTCTTTATTCATGACAAAACTAGAATTTAATCCTAATATGTTTAGTCATAGCATCTGTGCATCTTTTTATGTCCATTTCAGAGTGAGTCTCTGAAAGCTAGTTAAAGAAAACTAAGATAAGACGTGAGAAAAATGCATTTTACTCTCCAGTATTAGTTACATTGACTCAGGGCAAAAAGTCCACTGCTAGAAAAATAAATCAAAACAATAATTGGAGCTTCCCTGGTGGCACAGTGGTTGAGAGTCTGCCTGCCGATACAGGGAACATGGGTTCGTGCCCCGGTCCATGAGGATCTCACATGACGCGGAGCAGCTGGGCCCATGAGCCATGGCCACTGGGCCTGCGTGTCTGGAGCCTGTGCTCCACAAAGGGAGAGGCCACAACAGTGGGAAGGCCACAAAAGTGAGAGGCCCACATACCACAAAAAAATAAATAAATAAATAAATAAATAATAATTGAAAATGAAGTATGGTGAAACATTGAAGAAAATATTGCATCCTGTATTGAAGAGAGTGCTAACTCTATTTGATTACCTTGTGAACATCTCACTTTTCTTTATGTAAAAAGATAATAATGATGTTTCATTATAAGCTCACTGTTCAATGTCCTTATATATATATATATTTTTTTAGGAAAAAAGAGAGTTTGTATTCTTTGACTACTGATTGTGTTCATCAGTAGTCACGTTTCAATATATCTAATGGAATATTGATTTTCAAATAAAGTGCTATGAGATGAGAATAATGTCATATTATGCTAGGAAGAAAACAAGAAAATGAACACTGTATAAACTGTTTTGATATATTAGAATTTATTTATTTATTCAGCTGCATCAGGTCTTAGTTGTGGCATGCAGATTCTGCATCGAGGCATGCGAGATCTTTCATTGTAACATGCGGGCTTCTCTCTAGTTGTGGCGTGTAGATTTTCTCTCTCTAGTTGTAGTGCATGGGCTCCAGGGCACGTGGGCTCTGCAGTTTGTGGCATGCAGGTTCTCTCATTGAGGCACAGTAGTTGTGGCACGTGAGCTTAGTTGCCCCAGAGCATGTGGGATCCTAGATCCCCAACCAGTGATTGAACCTGCGTCTGCTGCATTGGAAGGCGGATTCTTTACCACTGGACCCCCAGAAAAGTCCCTAGAATTTATATTTGAATCAAAAACTACTTAAGTCACCAAAAAGTATCGAGTTAAATCACGTTCAAAAATGCAAATCAATTAGTAGAGATGCCCCAAATTATACTTAATGTCAGGTCATTCATAATATTGATGGCAAAAATAAGATCAAACTTAAAAATAGCTACTTTGTATAGTCTGTTTTCGTGATCTTAGACCCATTTATCCATTCATTTAATTATCTTTAGCAGATTTATTGAGGTATAATTAATATACAGTACTAGTCACAGTTTTAAACTCTCTAATGAGTTTTAGTATATTAACAGACTTGTGCAACCGTTACCATAATCAATTTAAAAATATTCTCATCACCTAAATATGAGAGCCTGTACTCATTAGCAGTTACTTTCTACCCTGTGTTGCTCCGTCCCTAGGCAACTACAAATCTCCTTTCTGTCTCTATACATTTGTCTATTCTGGGCTTTTCCTAAAATGTAGAGATTCAATAAATGGTCTTGTGTGACTGGCTTATTTCACTCAACATAACATTTTCACCATTCATTCATGTGGTAGCATTTTATCAGTACTTCTTTTTGTTGTTGAATAATATTCCCTTGTATGCCTATACCACATTTTGTCTGTCCATTAATCATTTGATGGATAGTTTGGATGATTTTCACTGTTTGGCTAATATGAATAATTTTATTAACATTAAAGTACAAGTTCTTGTGTGGACATATGGTTTTATTACTTTGCAATATATAACTAATAGTGGGATTACTAGGTCATAGGATAATTGTATGTTTCACATTTCATGTATGAAACTTCCAATTTCTCCACATTTTTGCCAACACATTTTGGTTATAGGTATTCTGTGGGTATAACATGATATCTCATGTTTTGTTTTGTTTTGTTTTGTTTAAAGATTAAGATTTTTAAAATTTATTTTATTTTATTTTATTTATTTATTTTTGGCTGCATTGGGTCTTTGCTGCTGTGCGGGCTGTTCTCTGGTTGCAGTGTTCAGGGGCTACTCTTGGTTGTGGAGCATGGGCTTCTCATTGTGGTGGCTTCTCCTGTTGCAGAGCATGGGCTCTAGGCATGCGGGCTTCAGTAGTTGTGGCACGTGGGCTCAGTAGTCGTGGCTCATGGGCGCTAGAGCACAGGCTCAGTAGTTGTGGCGCATAGATTTCACTGCTCCATAGCATGTAGGATCTTCCTGGACCAGGGTTCGAACCCATGTCCCCTGCATTGGCAGGAGGATTCTTATTCTTTCTTTTTTTTTTTTTTTTTACCTTTTTACATCTTTATTGGAGTATAATTGCCTTACAATGGTGTGTTAGTTTCTGTTTTATAACAATGTGAATCAGTTATACACATACTATGTTCCCATCTCCCCTCTTGCATCTCCCTCCCTCCCACCCTCCTTATCCCACCCCTCTAGGTGGTCACAAAGCACCGAGCTGATCTCCCTGTGTTATGCAGCTGCTTCCCACTAGCTATCTATTTTATGTTTGGTAGTGTATATATATCCATGCCACTCTCTTACGTTGTTACAGCTTATGCTTCCCCCTCCCCATATCCTCAAGTTCATTCTCTAGTAGGTCTGTGTTTTTATTCCCATCTTACCTCTAGGTTCTTCATGACCATTTTTTTTTTCTTAGACTCCATATATATGTCTTAGCATATGGTACTTGTTTTTCTCTTTCTGACTTACTTCACTCTGTATGACAGACTCTAGGTCCATCCATCTCATTACAAATAACTCAATTTTGTTTCATTTTATGGCTGAGTAATATTTCATTGTATATATGTGCCACATCTTCTTTATCCATTCATCCAATGATGGACACTTAGGTTGCTTGCATGTCTTGTCTATTGTAAATAGAGCTGCAATGAACATTTTGGTACATGCCTCTTTTTGAATTATGGTTTTCTCAGGGTATATGCCCAGTATTGGGATAGCTGGGTCATATTGTAGTTCTATTTGTAGTTTTTTAAGGAACCTCCATACTGTTCTCCATAGTGTCTGTATCAATTTACATTCCACCAACAGTACAAGAGTGTTCCCTTTTCTCCACACCATCTCCAGCATTTATTGTTTCTAGATTTTTTGATGATGGCCATTCTGACCAGTGTGAGATGATATCTCATTGTAGTTTTGATTTGCATTTCTCTAATTATTAATGATATTGAGCATTCTTTCATGTGTTTGTTGGCAATCTGTATATCTTCTTTGGAGAAATGTCTATTTAGGTCTTCTGACCAAGAAATAGACTTTTTGTAGTTATAATACTTCTAGCAATTTTAAGTTTTCTTTTTGAACTTATATTCTTTTCCATTTTTTCATACAGATATTTATTCTATTATAATGTCCGTTAATGCTTGAAATTATTTTTTCCCTCACTGTAACATATACTAGTTTATATTTTAATTTCAATGCTGATAAAGATCTAAGAATATTTTGGGTGGGGAGTTGATTTATCATTAACATAATTTACATGTAATTGGTTGAAGTGGTATAAATATAATGAACATTTTTGATAGATATTAAATCTAAATAATAAAAATATGGTGGAATTACATCTTTTGAAAGGGTGATGAATCTGCTATCTTCATTTAGTTGATATCCATAGAGGAGCAATATGTATTGCTGCAGTGATAAATAATCAGTAAGACTCAGTATCTTTTCATTTTTCTAATTTTACATCATCATTTTTCTCTTTCACGTATATAATTTCTGAAACTATATTAACATATAAAAAGTAGCGAAAATGGCATTTACTTTGGAGGTCATTCAGTTCTATGATTCCTATGAAGTCATATACTGAAATTCACAGGACAGTCCTTCCTCAAAAATGACTTGCAGATTAGTTTAAGATTATATGGCCATTCAGCAAAAGAAAAATAAATAAATAAATAAATAAATAATATAAATCTCACTATAAAAAGAATTTCTTAGTCTTTAGAGTCTTTATTTCATGAGTTTCTGGAAGCATAAGAAAATTTATTTTTACCAAGATATTTCAAGTGACATGTTCATGTATTATATAGTTTCAAAGACATCCCAAATAAGACATCATCCATTATTGCTTGTAATACTAATAAAGCAAAACTATGTGAATTAAAATAAATTATTTTTCCTAATTTTCAGTTAATGAAAAAAACTTAATTTTAGTGATGCAGAAACTGTGAAAAACATGTAGTTTAGAAGAAATAATAGAAATAGTTATATTACACTTTCACTTAGAGAAATACTGCTTAACACAATATACTTCTATTTTTAGAAAATGAAAATATATTTTAAATTTATATACCATGAAAACAGTATAGCTTATAAAACATGTGTATGCTATCACATGCTTTAAATATGTACAATTACAGATGATTTCATTTGATCTGTGAAAAATATCTACCTTATAAGCTAATTAGCAAACTATTGTCAAAACAATCAGACAGACTTACTTTCAGTCATGGAAAAATATTCTGACTTTATTCTTCAAGTCATGTTATTGTGTCAGTCCACAAACAAAATCTCACCCATGAATTCTAATATTAAAATAAATCTTAAACACGTTTCTATTACATTTTGTTTCTTTTTCTCTTGTTACTAAATTCTTGTAATCTTGCACACTTGCAAACATTATCTCTTCTATAGTTTTCAAAAGAACAGAAAAATCTTCTCTTGACCCATTTCCTTTCCTGTTTCCCTTTGAACCAATTCTATCTAAAGAGTTGTCTGTATTAGTTGAATTTTTATTCTGTTAGTCTCTTGTAAGTCAACTCTAATCAGAATATTGCCCACCACTTCACTGAAGTGGACCTTGATCGAGTTAACTGTGACTTCTGTATTAAATAAATGCTCATCAATTTTGGGTTCTTATCTTACTTACTTGAGCATAATCTAATACTGTTGAACAGTTTGCCTTCTGATTATATTTGCTTCATTTGTCTTTCATTGAAAAAATCCCTAATAATTCTGATTTTATTTCAGCCTCATCTACTTCTCTGTGTCTACCTTTCTTTACTGCACTTCTTTCATACCTCTTCCACATGAAACATCAAGGGTTATTGAATTTCTCCCTTTGTCCAACTAAATTCACCACCATAGTTTTTCTCATCCAGTCTCATGTCTTTAAATACCATATAATTTCTGATGACTCAAATGTCTACCTCCTAACCAGAGAGCCTTCTTGAAATTCTGTCTCCTATATTCAGTTGCTTTCCTAACCTCCATTTATGTGTCTACAAACATCTCTTGTTACAAAATACATATTCAGTAACCGACCTTATTAACATGACTGTTACAACCTTTTCTCAGTCACCATCATAATTTCCATGGGTTATTGCTATAGCTTCTGTTTAGAAACTTGTATTTAAGTTTTATATGCCACCTAACAAACAACTTAAAAATCTGTTGTTGTGAAATGATAATTCTATTATGCTTACTGGTTTTGTGGGTCAGGAAATCAGAAACATCTCAGTCGGGGAGTTATAATCCCTCTTTTCCTATCTATGTGATGCTTTTTTAATGTCTTTTTGTGTGGGCTATGTATTCCAATATAATGTTGATTTGAAGTAATGAGTGTGAATATATTTCCTTTTTCCCTAAATTAGAGGTGTATCATTCAATATTTAACTATTAAGTATTGTATAAACTATAAGTTTTTGTTAGGTATGTTTATTTAATTTAAAGAAGATCCCCTAAGTTTTTATTTTGCTAAGTGATTCTTATCATGAAGTATAAGAATGCTGAAATATATTTTTAGTCTTTTGACATGGTGAGTCATATTAATTGATTTCTAAATGTCATGTAAACTTTACATTCCTTCAATAAACTCCATTTAATTTTGCTGTGTTAGCCTTTTGTTGTTAAGTATTATATGCTGCAGTCAAATATCTGTATTTGTAAGAAATATGTATCTGTACCTTCCTTTTCAAGTAATGTCATTTTCTGGTTTTGGTATGCTTGTGTAAAAAATGAATGGGGGTGATTTCTTACCTTTTCAATTTTGTGAAATAGTGTGTGTAGAATTTATCTTATCACCTAAATGTTTAGTAAAATTCACTAATAAAGCCAGGTAGATCTGAGGATTTCTGGGTAGAAAGATATTTAGGTATGAATTTAATTTGTTCAATAAACACACCATTGTTTATTCGTGAGTGAGCATTTAAAAAATATTTCAAGGAATTTGACTACTTTCTATAATTTATGGACTACCTTGCCACACAATTGTTCATCATATTCTCCTGTTAACTTTTTAGAGTTTGTACTAGTTATAGTGATATCCCATTTTTAACTCCAGATCTTTAATCAAAATATTCTGAGTATGGCTAAAGATTTCTTTTAAAGAACCAGCTTTGGGTTTATTGATTTTTCTCTATTGTTTTCCTGTTTTCTATTTCAGTGATTTCTTTTTTCTTCTCTCAGTTTTATTGAGATATAATTTACAGCCTATACAAGTTTAGGTGTACAGCAAAATGATTTGACTTATATACATCATGAAGTGATTACCACAACAAGTTTGGTGAACATCCGTCATCTCATATAGATAGAAAATAAAAGACAAAAATATGTTTTCATTGTGATATGAACTGCTAGGATTTAATCTTTCATCAGCTTTCATATATAACATACAGCAGTGTTAATCATGCTGTACTAATGATAAGTATATCCCACGTACTTATTAGTCTTATGACTAGAAGTTTGTACCTTTGAAATAACTTCACCCAACTTCCGTTACACCTCATGCCTCAGGTAACCACAAATCTGATCTCTTTCTATGAAATTGTTTGTGCTTTGAAGTATAATTGACCTACAATACTATATTAGGCCCTGGTGTACAACATAGTAATTCTATATTCCTGTACTTTACAAAATGATCACCAAAATACATCTAGTTACCACCTGTCACTATACAAAGGTGTTACATTATTATTGACTATTTCCCCCACATTATACATTTTACCCCATGACTCATTTATTTCATAGAGATTGTACCTCTTAATTTCCCTCACCTATTTCACTCATCCGCAAGCACTCCTCCCCTCAGGCAACCACCTGTTTGTTCTCTGTATTTATGGCTATTTCTGTTTTGTTATGTTTGTTCATTTATTTTGTTTTTTAGATTCCCCATATAAGTGACATCTTATGATATTTGTCTTTTTCTGTCTGACTTACTTCACCTAGCATAATATCCTCTAGGTCCATCCATGTAGTCCCAAATGGCAAGACTTCATTCTTTACTAGGGCTGTGTAATATTCCTCATATATAAATATATATAAATATATAAATATAAATATATATATAGATATAGTTATAGATAGATAGAGAGAGAGAGGGAGAGAGAGAGAGAGAGAGATGCCAGAACTACTTTATCCATTCATCTATTGATGGGCACTTAGGTTCTTCTATATCTTGGATATTGTAAATAATGCTGCTATGAACACTGAGTTGCATGTATCATTTCAAATTAGTGCTTTTGTTTTCTTTGGGAAAATAACTAGAAGTAAAAATGCTTGATCTTAAGGTAGTTCTATTTTTAATTTTTTGAGGACCTCCATACTGTTTTCCATAGTGACTGTACCAGTTTACATCTCCACCAATAGCCTAAAGTGTTCTGTTTTCTCCATATCCTTGACAGTGATAATTATTTGCTGTTGATAATAGCCATTTGGACAAGTGTGAAGTGATACCTCTTTGAGGTTTTGATTGCATTTCCCTGGTGATTACTGATGTTGAGCTTAATTTCAAATGTCTGCTGGCCATCTGTATGTCTTCTTTGAAAATGTCTATTCAGGTTCTCTGACCATTTTTAATCCTGTTGATTGCTTTTTGATGCATGTTATATGAGTTATTTGTATACTTTGTATAGTAACCCCTTATCAGATACATTGTTTACAGATACCTTTTCTCTTTCAGTAGGCTACCTTTTCCTTTTGTTGAGTTTCCTTCACTGTGCAAAAGCTTTTAAATTTGAGGTAGTCCCCTTTGTTTATTTTTGCTCTTGTTTCCCTTGTTTTTCCAGACAGATGAAACAAAAGTATTGGTAAGAATGTTGTTAAAGAGTGTACTGCCTGCATTTTCCTCTAGGGGTTTTATGGTTTCAAGTCTTATATTTAAATCTTTAATCCATTTTGAGTTTATTTTGTATATGGTGTGAGAAAGTAGTTCTATTTGCTTCTGTTACATGTAGCTGCCCAGTTTTCCCAACACCATTTGTTGAAGAGGCTGTCTTTACCCTGTTGTATATTATTGACACCTTTGTCATAGATTAATTGACCTTATAAGAGTGGGTTTAGTTCTGGGCTCTCTCTGTTCTGTTCCATTGATCTATGTGTCCCTTTTTGTGTCAGTACTATACTCTTTTGGTTACTGTGGCTTTGTCGTATAGTTTGAAATGAGAGAACAGATTACCTCTAGCTTCGTTGTTCTTTCTCAAAATTATTTTGGCTGTGCTGAGTCTTGTGTTTTCATATTGATTTTAAATTATTTATTCTAGTTCTGTGAAAAATGCCATTGCTATTTTGATAGGGATTTCATTGAATCTGTGGATTCCCTTGGGAATCCAATATGGTCATTAACAATATTAATTAATTAATAATTAATTTAAATATTAATTCTTCCAATCCATGAACAAGGTATATCATTCCATCTTTTTGTGTGATTTTCAGTTTCTTTCATCAGTGTCTTATAGTTTCTGAGTACAGGTCTTTTAACTCCTTAGATTTATTTCTTGGTATTTTATTATTTTTGATGTGATTGTAAATGAGAATATTTTTCTCAATTTCTCTGTCTGATAGTATTTTGTTAGTGTGTAGACATGCAAAAGATTTCTGTATATTAATTTCATATCCTACAACTTTACTGAATTCATTTATTAATTTTATTAGTTATTTTGGTGGCATCTTATGATCTATATACAGTATTATGTAATCTGCAGTCAGTGACAGTTTTAATTCTTCCTTTCCCATTTGGATACCTTTTTTCCTGTTTCTTTTCTGATTGCTGTGACTAACACTTTCAACAGTATGTTGAAAAAAAGTGGTGAGAGTAGGCATCCTTGTCTTGTTCCTGATATTAGAGGAAAATTTTTCAACTTTTTACCATCGAGTAAGAACTTATCTGTGGGCCTGTCATATATGGCTTTTATTATGTTAAGGTACATTCCCTCTATATACACTTCATTGAGAGGTTTATTTTTTTGTCATAAATGAATGTTAAATTATCTTAAAAGCTTTTTTGGTGTCTGTTAAGATCATCCTCTGAGTTTTATTCAATCTGTTAATGCAGCTGTTTGATTTGTAAATACTCTATGGGACTATTCTTGCATTCCTGGGATAAATCCCACTTGATCGTGGTGTATGATCTTTTAATGTATTGTTGAATTTGGTTAGCTCTTATTTTGTTGAGGAATTTTGCATCTGTGGTCATCAGTGATATTTCTTTTCTTGTGTGTTACCTGTTTCTGGTTTGGGTATCAGGGTGATGTTGCCCCCACAGAATGCATTTGGAAGCATTCCTTCATCTTCAGCTTTTTGGAGTAGTTTGAGAGGATAAGTGTTAATTCTTTTTTCCACGTTTGGTAGAATTTGCCTGAGAAACCCTCTGATCCTGTACTTTTGTTCGTGGGGATTTTTTTTTTTACCTGATTCATTTTCATTACTGGTAGTTCATCTGAGTCCTGATTTAATCTTGGGAGATTGTACATTTTTAATAATTTATGCATTTCTCCTAAATTTTACATTATATTGGTGCATAATTGTTTGTGGTAATCTCTTAGGATTTTTTGTATTTTTTTTGTTGTCAGTGGTAACTACTTTTTCATTTCTTATTTTATTTGGGTCTTCTCTTGTTCTTGACTGACCTGGCTAAGTGTTTATCATCTTTGTTTATCTTTTCAACTCATTAGTTTCACTGATCTTTTGTATTGATTTTTGTGTCTATTTCATTTAATTCTGCTATGATTTTTATTATTTCTTTCTTTTTAATGATTTTGCACTTTTAAAATTCTTCTTCTAGTTCCTTGAAGTATAAGTTTAGGTTATTTATTTGAGATTTTTCTTGTTTCCTGAGGTATGCTTGTATCATTATAAACTTCCCTGTTAGAACTGCTTTTGCTGCCTCCCATAGATTTTGTATCATGCTTCTGTAATTTTTGTTTCCAGATTTTTTCTTTAAATTTCCTCTTGGATTTCTTCAGTGTGATCCAATGGTTCATTGGTTGCTTAGTAGCACAATGCTTGGACTCCATGTGTTTTGTTGTTTGCAGGTTTCTTTCTTTCTTTTTTTTTTTCTTCTTTCTTCTACATGATTTCTAGTCTCATAGTGTTTTGGTAGGAAAAGATGCTTGGCATGACTTCAGTTTTCTTAAATTTATTGGGGCTTGTTTTGTGGCACAACATGTGGTCTATACTTCAGAATGTTTCATATGCACTTGAAAGAATGTATATTCTGCTGCCTTTGGATTTATTTATTTATTTATTTATTTTCTTTTGTTATCCTGTTTTCTATTTCAGTAACTTATTATTTATGTCTTTTTGCTTTGGGCTTAATTTGATTATGTTATCATTTATTCATTTAAGGATAAAAGCTCATGTTTTAGGCTGAGACTTTCTTTTCTAGTATGACTAGTGTAGTAAGCCCCCATATGTGAACCTTCAAGCTGCTAACTTTCAAAGTGATGAACATGCATTTGCATGTCCAATCATGTTTGTTAGTTCTATTTGAGGAGGCATTGTTAGTTTTTGAAACACAGGACCCAAATGTGGAGTGGTACACAAAGGTTGCAGCAGCCCTTCAGAATGCAATCCAGTGCTATGGTGTCATCTATGATGAGAAAAAATAGCTACTACAGTGATATCACTGGATCGTTTTTTCAAAAGGGTAGATAGAGTTGAATCCAGTAAGGAACCAGAAACTGTGCCATCAACGTCAGGTGTGAGTGAAATTGCAGCTTGCCCTCCATCTCCTATTGCTGACAATCCTTCATCTTTACCACCTTCCACCTCCTCTCCCTCCTCCATTCAGTAACTCATTTTGCCTGTTCACTCAATGCTAGCCCCTATATACCAGCTGTTGTACTGTTCTACTGTACTTTTCAAGATAATGTACTATAAAATTAAAAATGTTTTCTTATTTTTTCTGTTTGTTTTTTATGTATTATTTGTGTGAAAAAATATTATAAACCTATTACTGTATAGTACTCTATAACTAATTGTGTTAGTTGGGTACCTAGGTTAACTTTGTTGGGCTTACGAACAAATTGGACTTATGGATGCACTCATGGAATGGAACTCATTCGTATATAGGGGGTTTACTGTAAATGCTATAAAGTACTAAAAATATTGATTATTTTATTCAATATTCTATATCCTTACTAATTTTCAGTTTACTTGTTCTATCAATTATTGATAAAGGAATATTGAAGTATCCAACTATAATAGTGAATCTCTCTATTTCTTCTCATATATCTCTCACATTTATTTTATATATATTTATGCTTTGTGATTAGGCAGACATATATGTAAGATTTTTATGTCTCTCACAAGTTGTTGAGTATTTTTCTGATTTCTTTTTTAGTTCTGTCAATATTTTTTTTTGTTTTTTGTATATTAAAGTTTTAGTTTGTAACATACTCTTCTAGGATTATTCAATCTTCTCAATCTTTGGACCTCTTTATCTTAATATCTCACCTTTATTTCTGGTAATTTTCCATGTTTTGATATATAGGTTTTCTGATATTAATTTATCCAGCTTTCCTGTGAAGAGTGGTTGCATACAATAAAATATTCTATTCTTTCCCTTTTAAACATTTTATATTTAAATATATATATATTTATTTAACCCAGAATATATTGGGTGCTGCTATTTTATCCAGTCTAAAAATCTCTGAGATTTAATTGTATGTAGATCATTAGACTTATGGTAATTTTAAATATGGTTGTATTTAAGTCTATTATATTGATATGTGATGTGATATATATTATTTTCTATTGAATTATAGTTGATTTATAAGGTTGTGTGTCTGGTGTACACCAAAGTGATTCAGTTTTTATATATATACATATTATTTTTCATATTCTTTTCATTATAGTTTATTGCATGATATTAAATATAGTTCCTTGTGCTATACAGTGGGACCTTGTTATTTATACATTATATACATAATAATTTGTGCCTGCTAACACAAAACTCCTAATTTATCCTGCCCCCACTGCCCTTTTCCCCTTTGGTAACCATAAGTGGTCTCCTATGCCTGTGAGTCTCTTTCTGTTTTGTAAATACGTTTATTTGTGTCATATTTTAGATTCCACATGTAAGTGATATTGTATGGTATTTGTCTTTCTCATTCTGATTTATTTCACTTAGTATGATAATCTCTAGGTCCATCCATGTTGCTGCAAATGACATTAATTCATTATTTTTCTTATGGTTGAGTAATATTTCATTGCATATATATATATATATATATATATATATATATATATATATATATATATCACATCTTCTTTAGCTAGTTATCTGTCAATGTTTGCTTACATGTCTTGACTATTGTAACCAATGCTACTGTGAACATTGGGGTACATTTATCATTTTAAATTAGAATTTTCTCTGAATATATGCCCAGTAGTGGGATTGCTGGATCATATGGCAATTCTGTGTTTTCATATTTTGTCTCTGTTTTTCATTTTTTTATCCACTTTGTTTGCTTTTTAGATGAATTGAATAGTTTTAATAATCTATTTAACCTCCACTATTACTTTATAACTTTACATTTTATTCATTTATTCATTTATTTTTCATATTATTTTTATGTTTGCCTAGGAATTTTAATATGTGTATTTAATTTATACACTCTAACTTGCTACTATTTCATGTATAACATAAATACCCCATAATGTTATATTTTTACTTCTCCTATGGTCATTTGAACCATAGTGGAAATACATTTTTCTTCTACATAAATATGCACTCCACAGTGCATTGTAATTATTTTTAAGTATGCAATGTTTTTGTCTATTAATGAAATTTATCAATAAAATTATTTGTTTTAATTAAGTTATGCATTTACCATGTTTTGCTCTTTGCTTTGTGTGGATTCAGGTATCTCTAGAGTACCATTTTCCTTCAGTTTGATGGACTTTGTGCCACATAGCATGATCCTGTTTGTAACAAATTTTCTAAGCTCTGTTTGCTCAAAAAAAATCCTACATTTAGCTGGAGAATTTGGGGTTATTTTGAGTAGTGCTCAGTTTGTCTTGAACTTACCTATAGGATCCAAATTTTTACCTTGATCATTCCAACATATATTTGCATGATTATTAAAACTATATAGTCAGTAATTATATTACTTTAATTATTTTGAAATTTTGAAATAATTATAGATTCACAGGAAGTTGGAGAGAAATGTACATGAAGGTCCTATGAATCCTTTACCATACCTCCTCCAGTGTTGACAACTTTCATAACTATAGCAAAATCACAAAACCAGGAATTGAAATGGGTAGAAATCAATGAGCTTATTCAGATTTCACTTTTTATGCATGCACTCATTTGTTTATGTGTTGTGTGTGTGTTTGTGTGTATCTGTGTAATTCTATCACATATGTAGCATCATGGAACCATTTCTACAATAAGATCCAGAACTGTTCCATCACTTGAGGCTCCCTCATCCTACCCTTTTATAGTCACAGTCATTACTACCTCCTCACCCCTCCGTAACCCCGGCAAACACTGACCTTTTCATTAGCTCCATAGTTGTGTTATTTCAAGAATGTTATCCAAATGGAATCATACAGTATGTAATATTTTAATATTGGATTTTTTACTCTGTGTAATGTTGTTGATGCTCATCCAAGTTAAGTGTATCAATAGTTTGTGCATTTTTAGTATTGAGTTGTACTGTATGTCATGGATGCACCAATTTTTTAAATTTACCCATGGAAAGATGCAGATTGTTTCCAATGTTTGGCTATTACAAGGAAGACTACTGTGAATATTTCCATATATTTTTTGTGTGGATATATTTTTTTCCATTTTTTCTGGTATACATGCCCAAGATTGCAATTGCTGGGTCATGGTAAGTGTATTTTTATTTTAGAAGAAACTTCCAGTTTCCTACAATAGCTGTACTGTTTTCCAGTCCCACCAGAAATGTATGAGTGATCCAGTTTACCACAATTTTAAACTGTATTGAGAGGTGTGAATTGACATTGATCTTAATTTGCAATTATCTAATTATTAAAGCTGTGAAACATCTTTTCATATGATTATTTGCCATCTCTATACACTCTTAAGTGAAACATCTCATCTCTTATGCCCATTTTCTAACTGGGTATTTTTAAAATGTTGAGTATTGAGAGACCTTTAAACCTCTATTTTGAATTTTATTATTTGTCATCTGTTCTCTTTCTCAGTATTTTGTTTCCCTGTTTCTTGCCTTCCTTTAGATTACTTAGACATTTTTAAGATTCTGTCATTTGTGTATAGTATTTTCAAGTATATCACTCTGTAATTTTGTTAATGGTTACCCTAAATATTACAATATATATGTGTAATATCACAGCCTACAGTATACTGTACAGCATACTGTTTTACTACTTCAAGTTAAGCATTAAAACCCTATTTCCTTTTAGGTCCCTATATCCTCTCCATTTAAAAAATATAATTGTTCTAAACATTTCCTCTATTTACACTGGGCACCACATCAGATAAAAGAATCTTTTGCTTTAAACATCTAATGTAATCTAAGAAACTCATGAGAAAAAAATATATAGATATATATTATATTTATCTTTACTTTTCCTTTTCCATTATTCTTATTTTCTTCTGAAGTTCTAAGCCTCTTATGCTATCATTACCTTTCTGTCTTAAGAGGTTGCTTTAGCAGTTATTAATGAAAACTCTCTTTGCAACAGCCCCACTCCCCCTACATCAGTGATTTAGGAATGCCTTGATATTCTTCTCTATTCTTGAAAAATAGAATTCTGGGTTGACAGTTGTTTACTTTCATTGTACCACATTTTTTAAATTATTTTTCTTATTGGAGTATAGTTGATATACAATGTTGTGTTAGTTTCAGGTGTACAGCAAAGTGAATCAGTTATACATATACATATATCCATTCTTTTTTAGATTATTTTCCCATATAGGTCATTACAGAGTACTGAGTAGAGTTCCCTGTGCTATACAGTAGGTTCAGTACAGTAGTTATCCATTTTATATACAGGAATGTGTATATGTCAATCCCAATCTCCCAATTTATCCCTCCCCCTTCCCCCGACTGTTTCCCCCTTGGTAACCATCAGTTTGTTTTCTACATCTGTGACTGTATTTCTGTTTCATAAATGCATTCATTTGTATCATTTTTTACGTTCCACATATAAGTGATATCATATGATATTTGTCCTTGTCTGACTTACTTCATTCAGTATGACAATCTTTAGGTCCATCAAAGTCCCTGCAAATGTCATTATTTTGTTCTTTTTTATGGCTGAGTAATATTCCACTGTATATATGTACCACATCTCCTTTATCCATTCATCCATCTGTGGACATTTAGGTTGCTTCCATGTCCTGGCTATTGTAAACAGTGCTGCAATGAACATTGGGGCCCATGTGTCTTTTTGAATTATGGTTTGCTCTGGATATATGCCCAGGAGTGGAATTGCTGGGTCATATGGTAGCTTTATTTTTAGTTTTTTAAGGAACTTTCATACTGTTCTCCATAGTGGCTGTACCAATTTACATTCCCACCAACAGTGTAGGAGGGCTCCCTTTTCTCCACACCCTCTCCAGCATTTATAGTTTGTAATTATTTTCTTTTTTGATTATAGCCATTCTGACCAGTGCAAGGTGATACCTCATTGTCGTTTTGATTGGCATTTCTATAATAATTAGTGATGTTGAGCATTTTTCATGTGCTTTTTGGCTATCTGTATGTCTTCCTTGGAGAAATGTCTATTTAGATCTTCCACCTATTGTTTGATTGGGTTGTTTGTTTGTTTGTTTTTGCTATTGAGATACATGAGCTGTTTGTATATTTTGGAGATTAAACCCTTGTCAGTCCCTTCATTTGTAAAATATTTTCTCCCATTCTGTGGGGTGTCTTTTTGTTGTGTTTATGGTTTCCTTTGCTGTGCAAAAGCTTTTAAGTTTAATTAGGTCCCATGTGTTTTTTTTTTTTCATTACTCTAAGAGGTGGGTTGAAAAGATCTTGCTGTGATTTATGTCAGAGAGTGTTCTGCCTATGTTTTCATTTAAGAGTTTTATACTATCCAGTCATACATTTAGGTCTTTAATCCATTTTGAATTTACTTTGGTGTGCAGTGTTAGAGAATGTTCTAATTTCATTATTTTTCATGTAGCTGTCCAGTTTTTTCAGCACCACTTATTGAAGAGGCTGTCTTTTCTCCATTGTATATTCTTGCCTCCTTTATCAAAATTAAGGTGACCATATGTGCATGGGTTTATCTCTGGGCTTTCTATCCTGTTAGATTGATCTATATTTCTGTTTTTGTTCCAGTACCATACTCTCTTGATGACTGTAGCCTTGTAGTATAGTCTGAAGTCAGGGAGCCTAATTCCTCCAGCTCTGTTTTTCTTTTCCAAGATTGCTTTGGCTATTTGGGGTCTTGTGTTTCCATAGAAATTGTAATTTTTTGTTTGTTTGTTTTAAATCTGTGAAAACTGCTATTTGTAATTTGATAGGGATAGCATTGAATCTGTAGATTACTTTGGGTAGTATAGTCTTTTTTTACAATATTGATTCTTCCATTCCAAGAACACAGTATATCTCTCTATCTGTTTGTGTCATTTTTGATCTCTTTCATCAGTATCTTATATTTTTCTGAGTACAGGTTTTTTCCTCCTTAGGAAAGTTTATTCCTAGGTATTTTTTTTATTTTCAATGTGATGGTAAATGGGTTTGTTTCCTTAATTTCTCTTTCTGATATTTTGTTGTTATAGTATAGAAATGCAAGAGATTTCTGTGTATTGATTAAGAGATTTCTGTGAATTTACTAAATTCATTGATGAGCACTAGTAGTTTTCTGGTAACATCTTTAGCACCCTGATATCAAAACCAGACAAATATATCACAGAAAAGAAAATTACTTGCCAATATCACTGGTGAACATAGACACAAATATTCTCAAAATACTAGCAAACCAAATCCAACAACACATTAAAAGGATCATACACCATGATCAAGTGGGATTTATCCCAGTGATGCAAAGATTCTTCCATATACATAAATCAATCCATATGATATACCACATTAACAAACTGAAGAATAAAATCCATATGATCATCTCAATAGATGCAAAAAATTGCTTTTGACAAATTTCAACACCCATTTATGATAAAATCTCTCCAGAATGTGGACACAGAGGGGACATAGCTCAACATAATAAAGGCCACATATGACAAACCCACAGCAAACATAATTTTCAATAGTGAAAAACTGAAAGCATTTCCTCTAAGATCAGGAACAAGACAGAGATGTCCACTCTCACCACTTTTATTCAACATAGTTTTGGATGTCCTAGCCATGGCAATTAGAGAAGAAAACAAAATAAAAAGAATCCAAATTTGAAAAGAAGAAGTAAAACTGTCCCTGTTTGCAGATTACATGATACTATACATAAAAAATCCTAGAAATGCTACCAGAAAACCACTAGAGGTAAACAATGAACTTGTACCACTTTTTTTGGTCTCCATGGTGTATGATGTGAAACCTACTGTCATCTAACTCATTTTTCCCTTACAAATAGAGTGTCATTCTATTGCTTTTTTTAAGATTTTATCTTTGTCCTTCCTCTTACATGTTTAATGATGG
The DNA here is from genome assembly GCF_025265405.1 of Mesoplodon densirostris. NCBI lineage: Eukaryota > Metazoa > Chordata > Mammalia > Artiodactyla > Ziphiidae > Mesoplodon > Mesoplodon densirostris. The sequence continues at coordinate 22,182,790 of NC_082665.1, forward strand.
CATGGCATGTATTCTGTTGGGCTTATTCCATGTGGATTTTCTTAGCTTCAAAAATCTCTAGGATTATGTCTTTTGCCAAATGTGATGAGTTTTCAGCTCTTATTTCTTTCAGTAGCTTTTCAGCTTCATTTTTTTCTCTTGTCATCCTAGGATGCCAGTGACACAAACAAGAGAATGTTAGATTTATTACTATAGTCTCACATGTCCCTGAGGCTCACACTTCTCTTCCTTCCTTCCTTCCCTCCCTCTCTTCCTCCTTTCCTCCCTCCCTCTTTCTTTTTCTTTCTCTCTCTTTCTTTCTTTCTTTCTCGTTTCTTCTTTCTGTTGTTCAGATTGAGTAAATTCTATTGATCTGTTCTCAAAAGTTGACTGATTCTGTTCTGTCATCTCTACTCTCCTAGGTAAACCATCCAATGAGTATTTTTTTAATATCTGTTACTTTATTTTTTCTGTTCTGTATTTTCCACTTAGTTATTTTTTATAATTTTAATTTATTGGTGGATTTTGTCTACTTTTTTACATTTGTTTCAATAAAATTTGCAATTGTGTATTGAAGCAACTTCATCATGGCTGCTTTGAAATATCTGTTAGGTAGTTCCAGCACATGACTCATCTGATTCATCTCAGCTTGGGCATCAGTTGATTATCTTTTCTCATTCCATTTGTGATTTAATGGTTCTTGGTATGACACGTGGCTTTATAGAGTATCCTGAAAATTTTAGAAATTGTACTGGGAAACTGGCTCTTACTTAAATCTTGGTAGCCAGTGTTCCTGATCAGCTTTAGTATGTAGGTTCTAGAATACTTCTGAGGCTGTAATTCCAATCTGACATTCTAAGGCCTGGCAGTGTTATTCTGGTCTTCTTTATTCTTGGAGCTTTACTGGAGCACTTGCTGACTCCATGCTGGCTCCGTCTATGTTGGTGGCAAGGTGCTTTCCTTGGCCACCAGGTTGTTGCTGAGAGATGAGATAAAAGCTGGACTTGGAAAGGATAGCGTGTCCCCTGGTCAGTTATCCAACCTCCGAGTTTCTGTAACTTCTCACTTTGTCTATTCTAGTGCCTCAAGGGGTGGAAGAAAATACATAAGCTGCTGCCTGATACAAGGGAGGGAAATACCTGGCATGGGTGGTCTTAAGCTGCTGGGTGTATGGCTAGGAGTATCTGGATCTAGAGAACTTTGTCACTGGGTGGAGGTCCATTAGTCACTGTGCCTGCATAGTTCACCTTTTACTGCTGGGTAGAGGTCTGGGAGATGCTGGACCTAGGTTGCCTCTGTGCCATGGGATGGAAGGTCAGAAGAAACTAGGCCTTAAGGTAATCCAGGTTGAGTCCAATGTGCCTTCCTGCTTTTGTCTATTGTAGAATAAGTATGGCTTTCCACACCTGAGGTCAGTGGTTCTATGGTGAGCATACATCAAGCCTACCACAGTCTTTATGTGTTGGCCACTTTTGTTGCTGGTGATACTGCCTGCCACTGAGAACATATGAGACCTTCCATAGTCATCTAGTATGAGGAAAAGGATGGGTTGGCCTGCTTGGACTCTACTGACTCTAAAGTTGTAGAATGATGGGGTTTAGTGCATCTAGTGCATGGAGGGAAGAGTGAGGCATCAGCCTAACTTGATCCAACTGATGTTGCCTCTGAGAGTAGGTTAATCAGCTCTGCTGGTGGCTTTTCTGCAAAGGGGTAGGTCAGCCTAGCCAGCATCTGCTGGCACCAATCTATTGAAAGCTCAGGTTCACAGTTTCACTGGATATGGTCATAAAATGCATACCCCTTCTAGATCTACTTTGGGCTTTCTTTATTCTGGTCCTTAGGTCAAAGAGACTTGGCTTCTCTTGGTTTTGTTACATTTGTTTTTGTTTGTTCATTCTAATTTATTTTTATTGCAATGTAACTGACAAATAACACTGAATAGGTTTAAGGTTTACAGCATTTTGACTTGATACATTTCTATATTATAATATGATTACAACTGTATTGTTAGCTGACACCTCTATAACAACACATAATTATCACTTCTTTTTCTTGTGGTGGGAACAATTAAAATCTAGTCTCTTAGCAACTTCAAATTTTATAATACAGTATTGTTATCTGTAATCACTATGTTGTGCATTAAATCTCTGGAACTCATTTTTCTATTAGTTTCCAGTTTGTAGCCTTAAGCAACATCTCCTGCCTTCTCCCATCCTCAGGCTCTGGTAACCACCATTCTACTCTGTTTAACAAGTTTGGTATTTTAAGTTTCCATATGTATATATGTATATGAGATATCATACAGTATTTGTATTTTTCTTCTGACTTACCTCACTTAACATTATGTTTTCAAAATCCATCCACCTGTTGCAAATGGTTGAATTTCCTTCTTTCTCATGACTGAATATCATTCCATGGTATGGATGTGTGTGTGTGTGTGTTTATGTATATGATATATTATTTATATTTGTATACATATATACCACATCTTCTTTATCTATTCATCTGCTGATGAGCACTTAAGTTGTTTCTATATCTTGGTTATTGTGAATAATGCTGCAGTAAACATGGGAGTTCATTTATCAATTCAGTATCCCATTTTAATTCCCTTTGGATATATATCCAGGAGAGGGATTGCTGTATCATATGGTAGTTCTATTTTTAATTTTTTTGAGGAACTTTCATACTGTTTTCCATAGTGGCGAATCAATTTAGATTCCCACCAACAGTTTACAAGTGTTCCCTTATCTCCACATCCTGGCTAACAATTGGCTTTTCTTGATGATGGCCATTCTAACAGGTGTAAAGTGATATCTCATTGGGGTTTCCATTTGCATTTTCCTGATGATTAGTGATGTTGAGCATCTTTTCATGTACCTGTTGACCATTTGGTTGTCTTATTTGGAAAAAAGTCTGTTCAGATCCTCTGTCCATTTTAAAAAAACAGATTGTTTGCTTTTTTTTTTTAACTGAGTTATATGAGTTTTTATGTATTTCAGATATTGACCCCTTATCAAACATAGGCTTGCAGAACTTTTCTCCCATTTTGTAAGTTGCCTTTTCCTTTTGTTGATTGTTTCTTTTGTTTTGCAGAAGGTTCTTAGTTTGAAGTACTTCCACTTGTTGATCTTTGCTTTTGCTGCTTGTGCTTTTGGTGTAAAATCCAAAAATGCATTACCCAGAATTATGCCAGGCTATATATCTTTGTTAAGTATAGTTGATTTACAATTAATTTCTGGTGTACAACATAGTCATTCAGTATTTTCAGATTATGTTTCATTTAAAATTATCACAAAATAATGGCTTTATTTCCCTGTTCTGTATTTATTTTATATATACTACTTTGTATCTCAATCCCCTACCCCTATCTTGACAGGCTATGTTTGTTCAGGAGTTTATAGTGTCAGATCTTTTTTTTTTTTTTTATCTATTCTTGATATATTTTTCTGGGTTGGAGTACGTTCAGGGGCCTAACTTTGTGAATGTGGAAGATGAAATGGGAGACAAAAAACAAGTGAAGACAGGAAAACCACCATAGTGTCACTCTTTAAGTCCTGTGCATCCTAGCCTTTTCCCCCTTTTTCCCACATCCCTGAGTCCTTTTATGTTTTTCTTTTGAATTATTTCCAAGGTACTTAATTCTATTAGTGGTTAGACACATGAGAAACTGAGTCTATGCCATCTGGTCTGAGATCAGACACCTAATCCAAATCTAAGTTAAATTAGAAAAGCCCTGACAATGTCCACTTGACTTGCTAAGAGCTAGTGACCCCAGTTTTACCCCAGTTTTATGCAATCACATGACTGACTGTGAATTCATTTTCTGCCTCCTACATTTTCTCTCTCCCCCGTGTTTTATATCAACAAATAAACATACAATATATATACAATTAGGAAAATATAATAACATTGGAAAGAGGTCGGTGCTTGACTACTATTGTCTCCATGAATATTAGGCAAATGTGGAAGATATTAATATTATTTTGGATTATTTGTGCCTTAATGAGAGGCCTAGCTAGTTATTTTCTAATGACCCATTTTTATTAGCTGATCAGCCCTGATGAGAATATTAAAATGCTATGGTTTTAGTTTGAATGCTAATGTTCCTTTCAGATATTTGAAACACTATTTAAATTATCATTCCGATTTGTTCAGAATTACAACAAATAATCAGCTCATTCCTGAGCATGAGGGAGCATTGATTTTTTTTTTTATTTTGCTCCTAAGTAAGAACATTTTCTATGATTAAAGGAAAAACAAACAAACAACAACAAAACCTATTGAGACATCACTAAATATGAAAATCTAGAAATGCAATATGAGATTTAGTTAATGTTTGTAACAATGAAATGGGAAAATCACTAATCAAGCCAATAATGGATACAGATACATTAAAAACATAGACATCTGTAACATCAGATTCTTCAAATGTGATTCTGTCCTTAATCAGCCACCCCTTACCTCAAAATCCAAAAGGGACATTTGTGAACAGATGATGAAACATGACCACATTGTATCTTGTTATTTTACTCCAAAATTCAGTATAGAATGTGGCTGGCCTATAATTTTGCATGAAGATGTTTCATGTCATGCAGGCAATATTAACCTCAGTAGACAGGTTTGCCTTTATCTGTTTCAGGCCCACAAGCTTAAAATGTGAATCAAATACCATCATTGTAAAGAAAACAAATCCTAAATATATCTAACAGCCAAAAAAAAGCTTAGGAAAATGTGAGTGTAAACCACTTGCATTCAAAAGTCAACCTCAATGAAAAATTCATCTCAGACAAAGAATACCTAGTCAAGGCAAGGAGGAATACCCAGATCCTTGTCCATCACTGATTCTGAATAATCAAAAAGAAGATACATAAAGTAGGAAACTTAACTGTAACCTGCAACTTATCCTGACTAATTGATTGATTACTGATTTGTATGATTTTTTTCTCTTTTTCTTCTTTTGTAACCTTGATGGGATTATCATCTGAGCCTGTTGTCTTCCAAAACTGTGGCTAATTTCTAGGAGCTGGGATGGGGTGGGAAGAATTACGGAGTGTCAGAGAATTGTACACTATTTGGAGCCATCTCCTTGTCAGAATCACTGCTTCTATTTGATTTAGGACTTTTAAGAATAAATTTGGATGTTGCTCCCAAAAGTCTATCAATGAATAACTTAATCATAAGGCTTATTTTAGCCAAGACAGGCATCTCTTCTAAAGAATTACATAGTGCAGGTCAGGAAAAAAAAAAAGAGTCAATTTATTTTCCCTACAGAGAAAAAAAAATTTTCTACAAAATGTTTCTCCCCTTTCTTATACATGTAGATGTACCCTAAAAGGCTTCATTCTTGATCTATCTTAATATTCTGCTTTAATAATACATTTCCTTCCTCATTTTCATGTTCTATTACTCCAGAACTGTCTCTCATTGTGCTTTGTTTTTCAAAATGCCGAAGAATTAAATGTACCTCTTTCCTCACCTGTCCTCAAACAAACTTCTTTAAAGAGTTGTTTTAAGTAGTCTCATTTTTTTTTCAAACTCATTCTCTTCTCAGGCTACTGTACTTTGAGTTTCATCTTTCCCTTGTCACCAACATTATTTCTTGATCACCAGTTGCTTCCATGTTGACAAGTCCCTGTCACCTCCTTTCTGATACAATATTAGTCAATTTCCCACCACTGTTTATGCAGGAGATAGCTTATTGATCTTGAAATATTTTATTATATTTGTTTCCAAGAAACCAAAATTCTACCTTCCCTTGCCTTCCTTTTCATGTTTTTTTTTTATTTATAAAAACATTAAGCACTACATTGCCATGACAGCTAAGCATATTTTACAACTCTTAACACTGTTCTATGTGGAATATAATAACCTTACAATATAGTATAAACCCTTATTATAATATATATCAATATTGCCCTTAGGTAATATATGTATATTAGCTAAGGTAGAATCATAAACACTGAGCTCAGTAGATACTCTACATTTGTCTTCTACTTTTACAAAATTAGAACCTGCTAATAATCTTAAGTAAATTGTTAAAGTGATATAGTTTTGCCCTGATGCCATTAGCCATAACACCATAAGGTAACTGCTACTATTTAGCCTCAATTTTCCATTTTCAAGGTAACACTGGTGTTATCTTTGTTTTCTATTAAGTTTATAATGAAGTTGTAGGGATCTAGATTTCTCATTTACATTATTTGTGTTGTTTTTTTTTTTTTAGTTTGAGTTATTTTCATGTCTGAATATCTAAAAGTAGTAAAAACAGAAAATGTTGATTTAAAACCTTAATCATGTTGCTTAGTGCATGTAATAAAAAGTAATGTAAAAAGATACTGTTTATAAACAACATTTAAATATTTTTGTTATATTGCTTTCCAAAATGAACTTTAAAGTCAGTGGTTTAAGAACCATGAATATCCTTACTAGAAGGCTTTTATTCCCTCAGAGTTTCCTTTGAGGGTTACTTTGTTGTTTTGTATCTCCAGTGATAAACTTAGTCACTTATTTCCAAATGCTGTAAGGATGATTTCCCCAGTAATGCTATTTGGCTAAATTGGTCCAGCATCTTAGTTGTAGATCATAGTTGGCAAGGTTCTTATGAACAGTCTCATTATCCAGTACCTTATCTGTTGGCAGACAGATATGAAATATTGTAGTTGGCTCATGTGTATATAGTCCTACAGAAAAAGACCCACTCTCTGAAGATTTGAGTAGCATGGTCACAAAATGTAGAGAATAAAGCATGATAAGACTTACAATCTCCAAACTAAATTAATCTTTATATCCAGAAAGAGCCTGTGTTTTCATATTTACACTTCATGCCTTGAACATTTGTATTGTGGCACAAATGGAAAGTTGTGGGGATAAGAGCGTTGGTGGAAGTCATGCCTATGGACCTGAGTTAGTAATTAAGTTCTTACAGTTGATCAAAAACTTTAACAGTGTAATGGTGTTGACCCCTTTCACCAACACAGTAGACTCAAGTCTGCAATCCATGTTTCTCTTAGGTTGATAGAAAATACGTCTTGTTCTTAAATTTTATCTTTCACTCCCATCTCTTCCAGCCAGAAAAATCTACTTAACCTTCATCACTGAATGCTTGCACCTCCCTCCTCCTGTGCCCCAAGCTTTTTCCAGATGCTTTCTTTTTCTTATAGCCATTTTATTTTATTAAGGCAGAGATAATTCAATACCTTCATTTTCTCATTGCTCTTCTTACACCTCTAGGTGTAGGAGATATGAGAGTCATGATTATGTCATTTCCTACTAATCCTTCTGTGCGAAATGTGATAGTAGACTGATAGTTACAAGCATAGACATGGGCAAAGTTCATCTCCAGCAGATTATATAGAGACGTAAAGCATACAGACCAGTCACCAATTTAAATGTGTTGCAGGTTTTCATCATTTGACTAAGGTCTTGTCTCTCCAGCCATTTTTCTATCAACTTCAACACAAGGGAATAGTGGTAGCCAAGGCAAGGTGGCATTGGAGGGTATACCTGATAGGTAAGGCTCTGCTTAAGGTGCAGTGGAGCTCTGTGGGAGTTTGGGATTCTGTTTACGTTGAGACAAAGTATTGGGTTAGCCAAAAAGTTCATTCGGGTTTTTCCATTAAGATGGTATGGAACAATCCAAATGAACTTTTTGGCCAACCCAATAACTCTGTTGCCCTACAAAGCTGGACAAGAACTTGAGCTACTTCCTATGCTTTCAAATGATCTGCTTAGGAAAAGAGTTGAGAAGGAGTGAAAAGGAGTCAAGTTTTAATACTTCAGCCCACAGGTAACTCAGTACTTGAAGATGGAATATCAGATTTGCAGAAGGATGTCTGTGGAGTCTGGAGCAATTCAGTAACTGTTTAATCTTCTGAGATCTATTTGTAAATATTGGGAAAAGGGAGGTCTCAATCCTTTACTCCCTTTTTTTTCTATCTATTTTCTTTCCAAAGGTCCTTCTATATGTCTCACGTTATATTCCAAGGACTTCACATTTATATATCAAACTCTGTAAAACTTATATATCCTATCCACTACTTGACATATTTAATAAGAAATTTTATTTTCACAGATCTCTTTTGGCAAATGTTCATTTTGGATAACTGTACCCACACTCAGCCAATTATCATATCTAAAAATAAAGCCATTTTGAGACATTATTTCCTTTCCCTCAGCAACCTATACTGTCTTTAATTTCTATTCTAATTAGAAAACATTTCCTGATTATGTGTGTTTATCTCTCTATCCTTCTTTGCACCTAAGTCCAAGACTAAGTCAATTATGGATTGCTGTAATAGTCACCTAACAGGTGTCTCTCCTTTTACTCTTTATTCTTTATAGTCAGTGGTCCACCCAGTGGATAAAGAAATCTTAAAAATACATATGAGATCAATGTGACATCAAAGCCAAAAGAAGAATCTTTTGGTATAGAGGAAATTAAAAACTGCATCAAATGATGCTGACTAGCTGATAAAGATGTTTACAGACTAGCAAACACAAAATTCAACAATATAAGCATCATTAGTGATATGGATAAAAGCAGTTTGAGTGAAATGTTGTGGAAGGAAGTGGGATAAGAAGAGAAAGGAGGTGATAAACCAGAAATGTGGGTGAAAGGAATAAGGAAATGGATAACTAGCTGGAGAGAAATGTGAAGGAAGAGAGATGTTTGGCATGAGAGCATACATGCATGCACATGTGGTTGTGATAGACTTCATTGTAAAAGACATCCATGTATGTCTATATAATGGTGGAAGAAAATCCAGAAAAGGGAGAAACTTGAGATGCAGAAGAGAGAAATGGGATGAGTAATCTGAGAGTTGAGTTCATGGTAGGCAAAGCAGCTAAATCTAGAGGATAGAATCATGGAGAGGAGGAAACATTGATGAAATTAATCTCAAAGTGTGCCTGCTCTCCTTCCTTCAAATATTTTCTTACCTGTAAACTATTTGTATGCTAGATGAAGAATTACCAAGAATTACAGCAGAAAGAAGCAGAAGGTAGGCTAAAGGCTTAGCAAAAATAGCTACATGTAGGGCTTCCCTGGTGGCACAGTGATTGAGAGTCCACTTGCTGATGCAGGGGGCATGGGTTCATGCCCCAGTCTGGGAAGATCCCACATGCCACGGAGCAGCTGGGCCCATGAGCCATGGCTGCTGAGCCTGTGTGTCCGGAGCCTGTGCTCCACCACAGGAGAGGCCACAACAGTGAGAGGCCCGCGTACTGCAAAAAAAAAAAAAAAAAAAAAAAAAAAAAAAAAAAAAAAACCTACCTGTAAAACACTGATGGATCTCACAGATAGAATCTGGAATGAAAAACAAGTAAGAAATCCCACATCAGGCATAACTAATCACCAGTGATAGAAATAAAAAGAGTCATCTTTGGGCTTCCCTGGTGGCACAGTGGTTGAGAATCTGCCTGCCAATGCAGGGGACACGGGTTCAAGCTCTGGTCTGGGAGGATCCCACATGCCGTGGAACAACTGGACCTGTGAACCAAAATTACTGAGCCTGCATGTCTGGAGCCTGTGCTCCACAACAAGAGAGGCCGCGATAGTGAGAGGCCCATGCACCACAATGAAGAGTGACCCCCGCTTGCCACAACTAGAGAAAGCCCTCACACAGAAACGAAGACCCAACATGGCCATTAATTAATTAATTAATTAATTAATCAAAAGGCAAATCCTTAAAAAAAAGTCATCTTTAATCAGGGAAATTGATAGTCCTGTATAGGGACCAAAAGATAGGATTCTGAAGTGCTTAAAATGTTATTTATTTTGATGCGGGGGGAATTACATGGGTATATATCAAACATCAAACAATACACTTAAGATTTTTATTACTTTCTGCAGTTATGCCACATAGCAATTGAAAAACAAACAAACAAAAAAACATTGCAGATTTTATAATCCCCTTGGATTAGTCAGGCTACGATCATTATTTGAATTAAGTGTAGCTAGATAAACTGGTTTATTCCTCCTTTCATCACACACAAACAAGCCATTAAATCCTGAGCCCCATGAGAGAAGGAGATTTGTCTGATTTGTTCCTTGACATATTCCAGGTGTTCAGCAGTAAGATTTAACAGCTGTTATCAAATGATGAATGTTTTCATGACTCAGTATTTTGGGCAAAAAACTCTGTCTGTTAACTCCCACCCCATTTTACTCTATATAGTATGAATATGAATAAGCCTGAAGATGTTTAAAAAAGAAATTTTCTCAAGAGTTCAATTTTATCCATTTATTAAGTCTCTGAATTTGGGGACACACATGAAACATAAATCCCAGCAGATACCTTAATTCTGGTTATATAACTGGCATATTATTGACTCATTTGGTAAACTGCCATCCAATATCAAAATTAATATTTTTCATCATTTTGGGTAATTTGTCTATTGCAATATTAATATGTTTTCATGATCTTTGAACATTTAGTGATATAAACTTTATTTTCAGGAAATGTATAATTTGCATAAAATATAAGGCTGGAGATATTCAAGTTTGGGGCTATAAAAGGTGGAGAATGAAAGCAAGAAGGAATTCTCAAAACTTCCCTAAATCCAACAGTCCCACATAAAGCAGGAACTCCAGACAAAATCCACAGATGTATGACAATGACTGGGGACAAGTCCAGGGCTCTTTTATACATCTCTTAAATCTTCCCTGAAATAGAGAGTGTTGCCCAGCAGTGTGAACCCTGAAACACCCACCAGTGTGACAGTTCCATTTTTACTTCTCCCAATAATGAGCTACAGAAAGAATATATAATAGGAATATAGAAGTCTATAGGTGGATGAGACCAAATTCCACATAAGTGAAAAAAAATCAGTGATCTTCCCTCTGATCTGTACAGATGCTACCATTTCTTGCCAAATCATGAGCATTTAATTTTCTCCAGTAACAAATCAGTGATTGGATGCAAAAGCATAGAGAAAATGAGGCAAATCTCATGTGATTTACAGTCATTTATTTCCAACTCAGAAACTTTTGTTTATACACTATTCCATGTAGATGTGTCTCTGAGATCCTCTAACACAAGTGCTATTTTACTTCTCGTTTGAAAGTTTTCCTCCATCTTTTGATAGTAATAGTAGGTACCCTCTCAAACTTATATTCAAAATTAATATAATTGTAGACATAAAGGATACTGACCCTAAAACTTTAAATCTTCATCTGTCTTGTGTTTCTCTCTCTGGGTTTCCTGACCTGCAATATCCAGTTGATATTTTTTATGTAGAATAGCAGGTGTATTATGTGTTCCTGTAATCTGCAGTGAGATTTAACTTAAAAGACCTATAAGCCTTCTCAGAGTGTCATTCGGTAAGTGTTTGAAGATGGGGGAATTATAAATGATACTTGCATTTGACCTATTCTGTCTCCTAGATTTCCTAACTTAATCATTTCACTTCACTACAGGTCACTAAACCACCTTACGTAACGGTAGTATTAATCATGTTGCCAAACCTACAGTTAGGGTATCTTTCTTTTCTATGACGCTAATATTCTTTAATTCAACATGTCTGGGACAGGGGATGTTTTTGGATATCTCAGTCCGAAACTTTATTTATGCCTTTTTCCTCACTGTCTCTTTGTATGCCTTAAGAGAAATTTGACTATCATTGCCAAAGTTTCCTTGGAGAGCTTGGGAGATAGAAAGACTTTTATCTCCCAGACATGTTCAGTTAGTCTCACAAGTATAAGAGTCTCGCCGTAGAACATTTTCAAGACACATTATAGGTGTGCCATTCCTGTTCCTATCTGCATCTCTGCCTCACACCCAGATAACAGTCATACTCAAATAATTAAATCCATTTTTCATTTGTTTCCTTCTACAATGGTTTTTTTCTTGCAGAATTCCTCTTATATATTGTTTTCAATTTTTGCTTTAAAACCCCATCATATATAAAATTTGAATTTTTAAAATTTGTATATTTGTATAGCTTAGTTTGGGCTTACATACTTAAAATTCCAAGATGATATGCCATTTTTATTAAACGTTTCTTATGTCTTTTTAATATTTCCCATTTTCCATTGTTTTTCTTTTCACTTTATTTTATTATTATTTTTTTACATCTTTATTGGAGTATAATTGCTTTACAATGGTGTGTTAGTTTCTGCTTTATAACAAAGTGAATCAGCTCTACATATACATATATCCCCATACCTTTTCCCTCTTGCATCTCTCTCCCACCCTCCCTATCCCAACCCTCTAGGTGGTCACGAAGCACAGAACTGATCTCTCTGTGCCATGTGGCTGTTTCCCACTAGCTATCTATTTTACATTTGGTAGTATATATAAGTCCATGACAATCTCTCACTTTGTCCCAGCTTACCCTTCCCCCTCCCCATGTCCTCATGTCCATTCTCTACATCTACATCTTTATTCCTGTCCTGCCCCTAGGTTCTTTAGACCCATTTTTTTTTTAGATTCCATATATATGTGTTAGCATACGGTATTTGTTTTTCTCTTTCTGACTTACTTCACTCTGTATGACAGTCTCTAGCTCCATCCACCTCACTACAAATAACTCAATTTCGTTTCTTTTTATGGTTGAGAAATATTCCATTGTACATATGTGTCACATCTTCTTTATCCATTCATCTTTCAGTGGACATTTGGGTTGCTTTCATGTCCTGGCTATTTTAAATAGAGCTGCAATGAACATTGTGGTACATGACTCTTTTTGAATTATGGTTTTCTCAGGGTATGTGACCAGTATTGGGATTGCTGGGTCGTATGGTAGCTCTATTTTTAGTTTTTTGAGGAACCTCCATACTGTTCTCCATAGTGGCTGTATCAATTTATATTCCCACCAACAGTGCAAGAGTGTTCCCTTTTCTCCATACCCTCTCCAGCATTTATTGTTTCTAGATTTTTTGATGATGGCCATTGTGACCAGTGTGAGATGATATCTCATTGTACTTTTGATTTGCATTTCTCTAATGATTAGTGATGTTGAGAATTCTTTCATGTGTTTGTTGGCAATCTGTATATCTTCTTTGGAGAAATGTCTATTTAGGTCTTCTGCCCATTTTTGGATTGGGTTGTTTTTTGTTTTGTTTTGTTTTTTTGTTTTTTTTCTTATTGAGCTGCATAGGCTGCTTATAAATTTTGGAGATTAATCCTTTGTGATTTGCTTCATTTGCAAATATTTTCTCCCATAATAATGGTTGTCTTTTCATCTTGTTTATGGTTTCCTTTGCTGTGCAAAAGCTTATAAGTTTCATAAGGTTCCATTTGTTTATTTTTGTTTTTATTTCCATTTCTCTAGAGGTGAGTCAAAAAGGATCTTGCTGTGATTTTTGTCATAGAGTGTTCTGCCTAGGGTTTCCTCAAAGAGTCTTATAGTGTCTGGCCTTACATTTAGGTCTTTAATCCATTTCAAGTTTATTTTTGTATATGGTGTTAGGGAGTGTTCTAATTTCATTCTTTTACATGTAGCTGTCCATTTTTCCGAGCAGCACTTATTGAAGAGGCTGTCTTTTCTCCATTGTATATTCTTGCCTCCTTTATCAAAGGTAAGGTGGCCATATGTGTGTGGGTTTATCTCTGGGCTTTCTAACCTGTTGTGTTGATCTATATTCCTGTTTTGGTGCCAGTACCATACAGTCTTGATTACTGTACCTTTGCAGTATAGTCTGAGGTATGGGATCTGATTCCTCCAGCTCTGTTTGTCTTTCACAAGATTGCTTTAGCTATTCGGGGTCGTTTTTGTTTCCATAAATATTGTGAATTTTTTTTTCTAGTTCTGTGAAAAATGTCATTGGTAGTTTGATAAGGATTGCATTGAATCTGTAGGTTGTTTTGTGTAGTGTAGTCATCTTCACAAGGTTGATTCTTCCAATCCAAGAACATGGTATATCTCTCCATCTATTTGTATCATCTTTAATTTCTTTCACCAATGTCTTATGTTTTCTGCATACAGGTCTTTTGTCTCCTTAGGTAGGTTTATTCCTAGGTATTTTATTCTTTTTGTTGCAATGGTAAATGAGAGTGTTTCCTTAATTTCTCTTTCAGATTTTTCATCATCAGTGTATAGGAATGCAAGAGATTTCTGTGCATCAATTTTGTATCCTGATACTTTACCAAATTCATTGATTACCTCTGGTAGATTTCTGATAGGATCTTTAGGATTCTCTTATCTTTTTCCATTCCCTCACTTTCAGTCTGTATGTGTCCCTAGGATTGAAGTGGGTCTCTTGTAGACAACATATATATGGGTCTTGTTTTTGTGTCCATTCAGCCAGTCTGTGTCTTTTGGTGGGAACATTTAATCCATTTACATTTAAGGTAGTTATCAACATGTATGTCCCTATTACTATTTTCTTAATTGTTTGGTGTTTGTTATTGTAGGTCTTTTCCTTCTCTTGTGGTTTCTGCCTATAGAAGTTCCTTTAGCATTTGTTGTAAAGCTGGTTGTGTGGTGCTGACTTCTATTAGCTCTTGCTTGTGTGTAAATGTTTTAATTTCTCCATGGAACCTGAATGAGATCCTTCCTGGTAGAGTAATCTTGGTTGTAGGATTTTCCCTTTCATCACTTTAAATATGTCCTGTCACTCCCTTCTGGCTTACAGAGTTTTTGCTGAAAGATCTGCAGTTAACCTTATGGGGGTTCCCTTTTATGTTATTTGTTGTTTTCCCTTGCTTTTATTTTTTTTCTTTTCATTAATTTTTGAGTTTGATTAATATGTGTCTTGGCATGTTTCTCCTTGGATTTATCCTATATGGGACTCTTTGAACTTCCTGGACTTGATTGACTATTTCCTTTCCTATGTTAGGGAAGTTTTCAACTCTAATCTCTTCAAATATTTTTTCAGTCTCTTTCTTTTTCTCTTCTTATTTTGGGACCCCTGTAATTCGAATGTTGGTGCATTTAATGTTGTCCCAGATGTCTCTGAGACTGTCCTCAATTCTTTTCATTCCTTTTTCTTTATTGTGTTCTGTGGTAGTTATTTCCACTACTTTATTGTCCAGGTCACTTATATGGTCTTCTGCATCAGTTATTCTGCTATTGATTCCTTCTAGAGAAATTTTAATTTCATTTACTGTGTTGTTCTTCATTGTTTGCTCTTTAGTTCTTCTATGTCCTTATTAAAGATTTCTTGTATTTTTTTTCCATTCTATTTCCAAGATTTTGGATCATGTTTCCTGTCATTAGTCTGAATTCTTTTCAGGTAGACTTCCTATTTCCTATTCACTTGTTTGGTCTGGTGGGTTTTTACCTTGCTCCTTCATCTGCTGCATATTTCTGTGTCTTCTCATTTTGCTTAACTTACTGTTTTTGGGGTCTCCTTTTCTCAGGCTCCAGGTTTTCAGTTCACGTTGTTTTTGGTGTCTGCCCTCAGTGGGTGAGGTTGGTTCAGTGGGTTGTGTAGGCTTCCTTGTAGAGGAGACTGTGCCTGTGTTCTGGTGGATGAGGCTGGATCTTGTCTTTCTGTTGGGCAGGTCTGTGTCCAGTGGTGTGTTTTGGGGTATCTGTGATCTTATTATGATTTTAGTCTGCCTCTCTGCTAATGGGTGGGGTTGTGTTCCTGTCTTGCTATTTTTTTGGCGTATGGTGTCCAGCACTGTAGCTTGTTGGTTGTTGAGTGGAGGTGGGTCTTAGCATTCAGATGGAGATCTCTAGGAGGGCTTTCACTGTTTGATATTACGTGGAGCCGGGAGGTCTCTGATGGATCAATGTTCTGAACTCAGCTCTTCCTCCTCAGAGGCACAGGCCTGACACCCAGCCACAGCATGAAGACCCTGTTAGCTACACGGCTCTGAAGTAAAGGGAGAAAAAAGAAAGAAAATTAAATAAATACAATAAAGTTATTAGAATATGTGTTTAAATTAGTAAAAATTAAAAAAGCTAAAAAGTAATAAAAAAAGAAAGAAAGAAGAGAGCTACCAAACCAAAAAACAAATCCACCAATGACAGCAAGTGCTAAATACTACACAAAGAAAAAAAATGGACAGAACCCTAGAACAAATGATAAAAGCAATGCTATACAGGCAAAATCACACAAAGAAGCACACATATACACACTCACAAAAAGTGCAATATATATATATATATATATATAAGCTATATAAATCATAAAAAGTAGGAAGAGAGCAATCAAATCAATAAAGAAATCTACCAATGATAAGCTCTAAATTCCAAATTAAGATAAACATAAAACCAGAAACAAATTAGATGCAGAAAGCAAACCCAAAGTCTACAGCTGCTCCCAAAGTCCACCACCTCAATTTTGGGATGATTTGTTGTCTATTCATGTATTCCAGAGTTGCAGGGTACATCAAGTTGATTGTGGAGATTTAATCCACTGCTCCTGAGGCTGTTGGGAGAGATTTCCCTTTCTCTTCTTTGTTCTCACAGCTCCTTGGGTTCAGCTTTGGATTTGGCCCCACCTCTGCATGTAGGTCACCTGAGGGCATCTGCTCTTCCCTCAGACAGTATAGGGTTAAAGTAGCAGCTGATTAGGGGTTTCTGGATCCCTCAGGCCAGAGGGAGGGAAGGGTATGGAGTGCGGAGTGAACCTGCTCCAGCAGAGGCCTCATGAGGTTGCAACAGCCTGAGGCGTGCCCTGTGTTCTCCCGCGGAAGATTCCCTGGATCACAGGACCCTGGCAGTGAGGGGCTGCACAGGTTCCCATGAGGGAAGGTGTGGATAGTGACCTGTGCTTGCACACAGACTTCTTGGTGGCTGCAACAGCAGCCTTAGCATTTCATGTCCGTCTCTGGTGCCTGCACTGAGAGCCGAGGCTTGTGTCTATCTCTGGAGCTCATTAAGACGGTGCTCTGAATCCCCTCTCCTCACACACCCCAAAACAATGGTGTCTTGCCTCTTAGGCAGTTCCAGAATTTTTTCCGGACTCCCTCCCAGCTAGCTGTGGTGCACTAGTCCCCTTTAGGCTGTGTTCATGTAGACAACCCCAGTCCTCTCCCTGGCATCTGACCTCTGAAGCCTGAGCCTCAGCTCCCAGCACCCACTCACCCCATTGGGTGAGCAGACAAGCCTCTCAGGCTGGTGAGTGCTGATCAGCACGATCCTCTGTGCAGGACTCTCTCTGATTTGCCCTCTCCACCCCTGTTTCTGTGCTCTCCTCCATGACTCCGAAGCTTCCCCATGATTCCTCCCCATCTCTGCCAGTGAAGGGGCTTCCTAGTGTGTGCAAACTTTTCCTCCTTCACAGCTCCCTCCCAGAGGTACAGGTCTGTCCCTATTCTTTTGTCTCTGTTTTTTTTTCTTTTTCCTACCCATTTACACGGGGAGTTTCTTCCCTTTTGGGAAATCTGAGGTCTTCTGCCAGTGTTCAGTAGGTGTTCTGTAGGAGTTTTTCCACATGTAGATGTATTTCTGATATATTTGTGTGGAGGAAGGTTATCTCTATGTCTTACTCCTCTGCCATCTTGAAGCACACCCACAAGAAAATCTTAAAATCATTAATACAGAATGCCACAGTGCCAAAATCAAATTATTTCTATCACTAAAATATTAGGAATATTTCAAATAAAGGAAGCCAGTATATTATAATCAGGTTTGAATTCTAGCACCACCACTGACTGTTTGTCCTTAAAGTTAATTACAAATTCCATTCCTCATGTAAAACATTACTTCTGAAGGATGTTCTGATAATTGTCATATAATAAACATAAATTAATTAAAAGAATACTTGGCATTTCGACAATTTTAATACTAATATTAATACTTGTTGGCTGCAAAATTAGACTGCCAGATATTTCTCCAGCAGGGATGGGTTTATTCAGGATCAGCAGAGATTTTCAATTTGGGGTCTGCCAACATGGAGAGCCACATGTAAGTCCTGGCTCATCAGGGATGGAGAGGTCTTTTATAGAGGGAGAAAGGAAAGTGGGAGGGCTATAGTAAATAAACATAGCTTTTGATTGGCTGAGTCCTTGCCAGGAAAGATGAGGAGTCTCTCTTCTGCCTGTTGGCTTCTGCTATCATTGCAAGGTGTGACAGCTCCTCCCTCTGGTTTCCCACATGTATTTAATTGAGGATTCTGCTTAGTAAATCTTACAAACCTATTATTGTATTAGTAGAATATTTCTATTACTTGTATTATTATCTTTCTTCCGATATCAAGAAAGAGTATGATGTAATGGATCCACTGTTATAATGTTTATTTTATTTATTTATTTTTTGCGGTATGCAGGCCTCTCCCATTGCGGAGCACAGGCTCCAGATGCACAGGCTCAGAGGCCATGGCTCATAGGCCTAGCTGCTCCACAGCATGTGGGATCTTCCTGGACTGGGACATGAACCCGTGTGCCCTACATTGGCAGGAGGACTCTCAGCCACTGTGCTACCAGGGAAGCCCTTATTTTATTTTTAATTCTGATTCTTCCAGCAGATATATTTCCCAAGAGCAATTCAATTGATTTTGCCTTGATTTTTTTTTTTATAATTAACATTTATTTATTGCTGTGTTGCATGGCTTTCAGGATCTTAGTTCCCCTATCAGATACTGAACCTGGGCCATCAGCATTGAAACTGTGGAGTTCTAACCACTGAACCGCCAGGGAATTCCCACATTTTTAATAAAATGGTAATACAACCTGAGAGAGTAATGAGGCCCTTTGGTCAGTTGAGAGAATTAAGGAGGAGCTAACTAATGAATTAAGGTACTATTTATTTATATGTATTAACAAAGTTGTGGTAATCATGTGTAGTACTGATCTTACAAAATGAAAATTTTAGTTTCAGTCTGTTTTCCCTGATAGTATGTTGTATTTAGAGCATTTTTATTTCACAGTTGTTTCCAGCTATATGACAGAGGCCTGAATTACATCTTTTATATGTGATTTCCAGGTGTAAGTCTAAATACTTTCTGAAATGTAAGAGTGATTGTGTGTGTGTGTCTGTGTGAATTCCCCAAATCAGTAATTATATTATTATGGTCAATTATACCAAGAAGTTGCACTTAATTGTAGATGAAAAGATTTAGGTTTTTAATTTAAAATCTATAGACAAAACAACTATCCAGTTCTTATTAGAATCATGGACCTGATGTTACATTAAGGTGTTCATTCGTGTGGTTAGAATAGTAGGAAAAAAAATCATTTTAATGGTTCAATGTTTTTCAGACCATACGTATTATCAACTTCCATTTGCCACTGCTGAAATTTAGATTAGGAGCAGCAATTAAATTTTCAAGTTGATTTTTGCAATCTAAGTTAAAATGATCCTTGATAATATGTAAGTGGGAAACTAAACTTCATCTCTTATGAACTCTGTATCAGATGATGATTGCACAAGTCACCGATTTCCAAAAGCTGGTATTGTTATATATTGTAGCCCTTTTCTTTCTTTATGTCCAATGTCCGATCTTTCCCCAAATCACAAAATTCGTATAATTTTCCTTCATTATTGTCAGTCACTCCCTCTACAACACCATTGCTGTACAGAGATTTGAATCCTCATTATTTCTTATCTGGATTCCTCCAGTATACTGCTAACTCTTTTCTCATCATTAGTCTTAGATATTTCAATTTATCTCACTGACCAACTGACAAAATTATCTTCATAAAATTAATTGCTTTTTTGATTTTAAGATATTCTTATAGCCATAGCCTCACATGCAAAGATATACACGATTTCCCTTCTTAGCTATGCATCTCTAAAATATCCTTGCTTCATGATAATTGATATTTTTGTGGCCTCTGCCATAATTAACCATGGTCATTTGATATCATGGACAATACCTGGAATGTCACTAACTTGTTACAAAAAGGGTTATTTAAGAACTTGCACTAGAATCTTCAATATTCCTTATTATATGTTTGTAAGAGCTTTCTATTCAGAAGCAAGTGGAAATTCACATTCATACAGAATCTCTAACAGTGAAATAATCCATGCTGCCTGCTTCTAGCCATCTTTCTTAAGTCAACTTTTACCACCTAATACAAGTAGGTGCTGATTCTTAGGTCAAAAATCTTTTCCTATGACTCCTACCAAAATTCCCTTATGAGATTAGAGCCAAATAGAGCATAGACTTTTTTTTTAACATCTTTATTAGAGTATAATTGCTTTACAATGGTATGTTAGTTTCTGCTGTATAGTAAAGTGAATCAGCTATACATAAACATATATCTCCATATCTTCTCCCTCTTGCATCTCCCTCCCACCCTCTCTATCCCACCCCTCTAAGTGGACAAAAAGTACCAGGCTGATCTCCCTTTGCTATATGGCTGCTTCCCACTAGCTACCCATTTTACATTTGGTAGTGTATATATGCCCCTGCCACTCCCTCACTTCATCCCAGCTCACCTGTCCCCTTCCCCGTGTCCTCAAGTTCATTTTCTATGTCTGCGTTTTTATTCCTGTCTTGTCCCTAGGTTCTTCAGAACCATTGGTTTTTTTTTTCTTTTTTAGATCCCATATATATATATATGTGTTAACATACGGTATTTCTTTTTCTCTTTCTGACTTACTTCACTCTGTATGACAGTCTCTAGGTCCATCCACCTCACTACAAATAACTCAATTTTGTTTCTTTTTATGGCTGAGTGATATTTCATTGTATATATGTGCCACATCTTCTTTATCTGTTCATCTGTCGATGGTCACTTAAGTTGCTTCCATGTTCTGGCTATTGTAAATAGAGCTGCAGTGAACATTGTGGTACATGGTTTGGCTTGTCTGAAAAGATGAAAATTCACTGTAGAGATCCAGTCAGAAGTATGATGTATTCAAAACAAACATCAGTTAGAAGGTCACTGCAATGTTCTAGATAAGAGGTAATATGGATAGTGTGCTAACAATGGGAAGGAAAAGTGTTTGGATAGAGGTTATAAATATTGTAAGTTTTAGCCAAAAGAAATCGGTTATACTAGATATAGCATACAAGCACAAGAAAAGAGTCAAGACTGACTCAAGATTTTTGGCCTAAACTGCACATAAAATGAGGCAAAACTGTGGGAACAACCTATTATTTGGAAAAAGTGAAAATCAAGAACTAAATTTTGGTTATTTCAATTTGCAGCTGCTAATCAGGATTCTAAGAGCAGAATTTCAGATGATAGACATGTGTGTCAACATGGGAGAAAAGTATGAAATTTTATATATATTTATATTTGGCTACTGAATTAAATCCCATATCTCTGTGTCTTACAATATTTTTTCTTAGATCACAGTTCAGTACATGTTGCATGACTCTCCAAGAAATGGCACTGTGTTATTATCTCCTGTCATTCTGTTTTGCTGTCATTTAGACACATGACCTACGTAGCCTTCACAGAAGGAGAGACATAACAGAATAGCATGTAAGGGTCTTTATGCCCAGGACTGAAGGGTTCCAAATACAGCCATTCCTCAGTACCTGCAGTGGTACATCTAGGACCTCCCCACATCTAAAATCCTCAGATATATAAGTCCCATTGTTAGCTCTCTGTACCTGTCATCCCACATTCACAGATTCAACCAACCTTGCATAGTGCAGTAATATATACATTTATTGAAAAAAATCAGCTTAAAAGTGGACCCACACAGTTCAAGCCCAAGTTGTTCAAGTGTCAACTCTACTTCTTCCCACACAATCCTGACCAGAATGCAGTCATCTGGCACTGAACTAATTGCACAGAAAATCTGAGAAAGATTTTTATCCTATCTGCTCGTGAATATCAAGTAACCAAGAAATACTTGACAGTCTCTGACACAGTGGTTATGAGGAATTAACGAAGGGTCTCTTTACAAGATAACACTTCATTGTAGTTTGATGGGTCTTATTTACTGTCTGGGGAGAGGTACGTTTTTAATATAGGTGAGCTTGTGGGCAGAGTTACATTGTGCCATATAACAAAATTAGACATATCTCATACCATAAGAGAACTTGGAAAGGTAATTTGGAAAATAAATCTTGTGCCACAATGCAGTAGTAATTGAACAGGAATATCTTGAACCACAAGGCAGGTTTGAACACAGGCATCTTGTTATAAATGGTTGTATTCCCTTAACTGGGAGAATCAGTTGTTTCAAATGTTGCTCGCAGGCTAAGATGACTTCTGAGATATGATGAATGGATTCAACATTTAGAGGTTAATAGCTGCTTGAGAGGAGTGGTGGTGACAAAATCCTTTCTTGGATTCAAGAAAGAATAGAATATTATAGCTGTGAAAATGAACAGAGAAATGAGTCATAGTTGAACACGATATAGGATCATTAGAAGGATTTGCTTTTTCTTCTTTTCATATACTGGCTTGTACATTGACAGGACTAATTCAATAAAGCTGAAATAGTCAATCATGAAAAAGTACAAAGGAACAATTGCATATGTAATATGATCAAATAATCAAACGTACACTGTATCCTGTATACAAGAGCACCTCTCCTTACACAGGACAACAGATGGTTCATCAGTCAATCAAGTGGGGAGGAAGACAGCTAAGAATTATTGTACTTTCATGTGTTTGAGTGTGACTACATTTTTATCCAAAAACCTCTGGAATTGAAATACTACAGGGTTAGAGTACTGGAAAGTCATGAGTTCAGCCTGAAGTTTGGGACACTTGGATACTCTGGAAAGTGTTATTACTGGTAATGATAAGATCTAGGATTTCAGCATGTCATAATGGTTGGGTAGACAAGAGGAAAATATATTTGGAGATAAATTCAAGGATTTGAGAATGCATAATCTCTGAAACTGTATCCTATGTAGATTTATTTGCTTCTATTTTGCTTAGAGTGAATTTCCTCCCAGAAGATTCCCAAGCCCCTTATAAACATAAACTGGAGTGATCAACATGGACCCTTAAAGCATAAACATCACCCTAGATATTGTAAAATCTTGCTTAATCACTTTAAAGAAAATTATCCTGCTGTTCTATCTCACAGTAAGATGGAAAATCGAAATTTAACTAAATTAAAACTAAAATTCAGCTTAGGTGTGACTACCTAAGTTTTTTTTGTCAATTTATCATTGGTAATTATGTTAGAATTAAATGTAAAAATTAATTTGTTATTCTCGTCCTCAAGGCATGAACATCTAGCAATCATAAAGGCAAAAAAAGAGCATTAAAGAATAGGGTTAAAGAATAATGGCACATAAGTATGCCATGATGAAACAAAACTAAACATAAAGCAACATTGTCTTTTGGAGGGAATATTAACTTGACCTCAAAACTCACATTTCATTAAATTTCTAAACTCAATTTTTTTTCAGTCAGTCTTGAAAATACATTTATAGAGGTGTTTTAGTTTATAACAAACAAAAATTCAATGTCATATTTTAAACACATTTAATAAAGAAGTACACTTAAATTTAAAACAATATCTATTTTTGAACTAATATGTGCAATTATTGAAACATTGGTCAGGAATTAATATTAAGACTTGTGCAAATAAAAGTCCAAGTTTTGTATATAATTTAGTCTTTATAAAAACTGCACTCTAAAATATAACAGGAGAGAGTAAGGGAGTGAAAGGGGTTGAAAGAGAAAGAGAGGAAAAGAGAAATTAAAAGAAAAATATCCAAGAATATTTTTTTTGTTTGTTTTTCAGTTCCAAGAGAAATGATGATTCAGTCAAATATATTTAAAATTGAAGGGAAAAAACCTCAAGTTCACTGCTTTTCTGCTACTCTTCTTTCCAGGACTGTGCCAAATGTCATTATTAAGGTGGCTATTTACAAATAGTACCATAACATGGGGAGCGTAAAGGTTAAAGCCAGTAGTAGAAAGAACTTTATTCAAAAGGCCACGTTTCAGAAATGGGAACATCTTTTTGCAAGTAATGTGAAATGGGGAATTAAGGCAATAACCTAAATAATTAAAGTGAAACAAACCCTCTGCATCTAAGAGAAAAATAGAACTTCCAAACTTAAATCATCACAAATTACTGTCTACGTTCATCACATTAATGGTGTAATTGCTCAGCATGCACTTTAAAGAGGTTACATATCTTCAAATGAAGTCATTTCTATATGCAGACATTGATTTACTGATTTGTGTTTTATTATTTCCAAAGTCTTAGTGATTGATTTCTTTTGATACAATGAGCTAATTTCGATATTAAGACGGGAAAAAATGTGTATAGTCTATACTAAATAGTGCTTATATTTTTATTTTTTGAAATCCATACATTACAAGGGTCAAATATTAAACTTGTATTGTGGCAAAGGTAGACTACATAATAAAATGTTATATTTTCATGTTATCTAAAATATGCAAATTGGAATCACATGACCCTTACAATTCTGCATACTTATTATTTCCTGAAGTCTTTTAATTTATTTATTTAAATTAATTTCTTTGGTGTATAGTTGATTTACAATGTTGTGTTAGTTTCTGCTGTACAGAAAAGTGAGTCAGTTATACATACACATATATCCACTCTCTTTTAGATTATTTTCCCATATAGGTCATTACAAGGTATTGAGTAGAGTTCCCTGTGCTATAAGTAGGTTCTTATTAGTTATCATGCTACATAGTAGCATGTTACATAGTAGCATGTATATGTCAATCTCAATCTCCCAATTTAGCACTCTTCTCCCTTTCCCCCTTGGTAACCATTAGTTTGTTTTCTACATCTGTGACTCTATTTCTGTTTCATGAGTAAGTTCATTTGTACCATTTTTTAATCCATGTGTAAGCGATATATGACATTTGTCTTTCTCTGTCTCACTTACTTCACTCAGTATGAAAATCTCTAGGTCATCCATCCATGTTGCTGCAAATGGGATTAGTTCTTTTTTTATGGCTGAGTAATATTCCATTGTATATATGTACCACAATCATCTTTATCCATTCATCTGTTGATGGATATTTAGGTTGCTTCCATGTCCTGACTGTTATAAAGAGTGCAGGACACATAATCAGAGAAAACCATAATTCAAAAATACACAGGCACCTCAATGTTCACTGCAGCACTAAAGTCCTTTTAAAACCAGTGCAGTCAAAGTCCATTGTCTCATTCATGTCACAACCATCAAAGGGGTCTTACAACTGATATGCACTGTAGCATGGACCTCTTCCTGCTTCAATTGTATCTTGTCTCCCTCTTTCCACTTTTCCTTCATCTATTCCTACCTCTCGTAATCTGTGGTTCTTTCTTTCTTTGCCATTTGAAACAATGGAAATTGTCTAGGCAGGAAACACAAGAGAAGGAAAAGACCTAAAATAACAAACCCAAAACAGTTAGGAAAATAGTAATAGGAACATACATATCAATAACTACCTTAAATATAAATGGATAAAATGCTCCAACCAAAAGACATAGACTGGCTGAATGGATACAGAAATAAGACCCATATATTTGCTGTCTACAAGAGACCCACTTCAGAAATAGGGATATGTACAGACTGAAAGTGAGGGGATAGAAAAAGATATTCGATGCAAAAGGAAATCAAAAGACAGCTGGAGTAACAATTCTCATATCAGAAAAAATAGACTTTAAAACAAAAACTATTACAAGAGACAAAGAAGGACACTACAAAATGATCAAGGGAACAATCCAAGAAGAAGACATAACAATTGTAAATATTTATGCACCCAACATAGGAGCACCTCAATGCATAAGGTAAATGCTAATAGCCATAAGAGGAAAAATCAAAAGTAATGCAATCATAGTAGGTTACTTTAACACCCCACTTTCACAAATGGACAGATCATCCAAAAAGAAATTAAATAAGGAAACACAAGCTTTAAATGATACATTAAACAAGATAGACTTAATTGATATTTATAGGACATTTCATCCAAAAACAGCAGAATACCCTTTCTTCTCAAGTGCTCATGGAACATCCTCCAGGATAGATCATACCTTGGGTCAAAAATAAAGCCTTGGTAAATTTAAGAAAATTGAAATCATATCAAATATCTTTTCTGACAGCAATGCTATGAGACTAGATATCAATTACAGGAAAAATTTTGTAAAAAATACAAACACATGGAGGCTAAACAATACACTACTTAATAACCAAGGGATCACTGAAGAAATCAAAGAGAAAATCAAAAAGTACCTAGAAACAAATGATGAAAACATGATGACCCAAAACCTATAGGGTGCAGCAAAAGCAGTTCTAAGAGGGAAGTTTATAGCAATACAATCTAACCTCAAGAAACAAGAAAAATCTCAAATAAACAACCTAACCTTACACCTAAAGCAATTAGAGAAACAACAACAACAACAACAACAACAAAAAACACCTAAGTTAGCAGAAGGAAGGAAATCATAAAGATCAGATCAGAAATAAATGAAAAAGAAATGAAGGAAATAATAGCAAAGATCAATAAAATTAAAAGCTGGTTCTTTGAGAAGATAAACAAAATTGATAAACCATTAGCCAGACTCATCAAGAAAAAAAAGGGAGAAGACTCAAATCAATAGAATTAGAAATGAAAAAAGAAGTAACAACTGCACTGCAGAAACAAAAAGGATCATGAGAGATTACTACAAGCAACTATATGTCAATAAAATGGACAACCTCGAAAAAATGGACACATTCTTAGAAAAGCACAACCTTCTGTGACTTAACCAGGAAGGAATAGAAAATATAAAGAGACCAATCACAAGCACTGAAATTGAGACTGAGATTAAAAATCTTCCAACAAACAAAAGCCCAGGACAAGGTGGCTTCACAGGCGAATTTCATCAAACATTTAGAGAAGAACTAACACCTGTCCTTCTCAAACTCTTCCAAAATATAGCAGAGGGAGGAACACTCCCAAACTCATTCTACGAGGCCACCATCACCCTGATAACAAAACCAGACAAAGATGTCACTAAGAAAGAAAACTACAGGTCAATATCAATGGTGAACATAGATGCAAAAATCCTCAACAAGATACCAGCAAACAGAATCCAGCAGCATATTAAAAGGATCATACACCATGATCAAGCAGGGTTTATCCCAGGAATGCAAGGATTCTTCAATATAGACAAATCAATCAGTGTGATAAACCATATTAACAAATTGAAGGAGAAAAACCATATGATCATCTCAATAGTTGCAATAAAAGTTTTTGACAAAATTCTACATCCATTTTTGATAAAAATCTTCCAGAAGGTAGACATAGAGGGAACTTACCTCAACATAATAAAGGCTGTATAGGACAAACCCACAGCCAACATCATTCTCAATGGTGAAAAAATGAAACCATTTCCTCTAAGATCAGGAACAAGACAAGGTTTTCTACTCTCACCATCACTATTCAACATAGTTTTGGAAGTTTTAGCCACAGAAATCAGAGAAAAAAAAGAACTAAAAAGAATCCAATCAGAAAAGAAGTAAAGCTGTCACTGTTTGCAGATGACAAGATACTATATATAGAGAATCCTAAAGAGCTCAGATCAGAAAACTACTTGAGCTAATCAATGAATCTGGTAAAGTGGCAGGATATAAAATTAATGCACAGAAATCTCTTGCATTCCTATACATTAATGATGAAAATTCTCAAAGAGAAATTAAGGAAATCCTCCCATTTACAATTGCAACAAAAAGAATAAAATACCTGGGAATAAACCTATCTAAGAGACAAAAGACCTGTATGCAGAAATCTATATGACACTAATAAAAGAAATTAAGGATGAAACAAACAGATGAAGAGATATACCATGTTCTTGGATTGGAAGAATCAACCTTGTGAAAATGATTTTACTACCGCAAGGAATCTACAGATTCAGTGCAATCCCTATCAAACTACCAATGGCATTTTTCACAGAACTAGAAAAAAAAATTTTCATAGTTTGTATGGAAACAAAAAAGACCCCAAATAGCCAAAGCCATCTTGAGAAATTAAAAATGGAGCTGGAGGAATTAGGCCCCCTGACGTCATACTATACTACAAAGCTACAGTAATCAAGACAATATGGTACTGGCACAGAAATAGAAATGTAGAGCAATGGAGCAAGATAGAAAGCCCAGAGATAAACCCACACACATATGGTCACTTTATCTTTGATAAAGGAGACAAGGATATACAATGGAGAAAAGACTACCTCTTCAATGAATGGTGCTGGGAAAACTGGACAGTCACATGTAAAAGAATGAAATTATAACACTCCCTAGCACCATACATAAAAATAAACTGAAAATTGATTGAAAACCTAAATGTAAGACCAGACACTATCGAACTCTTAGAGGAAAACATAGACAGAACACTCTATGACATAAATCACAGCAAGATCCTTTTTGACCCACCTCCTAGGGAAATGAAAATAAAAACAAAAATAAAGAAATGGGACCTAATGAAACTTAAAAGCTTTTGCACAGCAAAGGAAACCATAAACAACATGAAAATACAACCCTCAGAATGGAAAAAAAAATATTTGCAAGTGAAGTGACTGACAAAGGATTAATCTCCAAAATTTACAAGCAGCTCATGCAGCTCAATATCAAAGAAACAACCAACGCAATCCAAAAATGGGCAGAGGACCTAAATAGACATTTCTCCAAAGAAGATATATAGGTTTTTTTGCCAGCAACCACATGAGAGGATGCTCAATGTCACTAAACATTAGAGAAATGCAAATCAAAACTACAATGATGTATCACCTCACACCGGTCAGAATGGCCATCATCACAATACCTACAAACAATAAATGCCGGAGAGGGTGTAGAGAAAAGGGAACCCTACTGCACTGCTGATGGGAATGGAAATTGATACAACCACCATGGAGAACTGTATAAAGCTAAAAATAGAACTACCATACAACCCAGAAATCTCACTACTGGGCATATACCCTGAGAAAAAAAAAGGAATTCAAAAAGAGTCATGTACCACAGTGTTCATTTGGGCTCTATTTACAATAGCCAGGACGTGGACACAACCTAATTGTCCATCGACAAATGAATGGATAAAGAAGATGTGGCATATATATATATATATATATATATATATATATATATATATATATATATATATATATATATATATATAATGGAATATTACTCAGCCATAAAAATAAACAAAACTCAGTTATTTGTAGTGAGGTGGATGGACCTAGAGTCTGTCATACAGAGTTAAGTATGTCAGAAGGAGAAAAACAAATACCGTATGCTAACACATATATGGAATCTAAAAGAAACAAAAAGTGGTTCTGAAGAATCTAGGGGCAGGACAGGAATAAAGACACAGACGTAGAGAATGGATTTGAGTACAAGGGGAGGGGGAACAGTAAGTTGGGACAAAGTGAGAGAATGGCATGGACATATATACACTACCAAATGTAAAATAGATAGCTAGTGTTAAGAAACCACATGACACCGGGACAGCAGCTTGGTGCTTTGTGACCACCTAGATGGGTGGGATAGACAGGGTGGGAGGGAGACACAAGAGGGAGAAGATATGGGGATATATGTATATGTATAGCTGATTCACTTTTTATAAAACAATTATACTCCAATAAAGATGTTAAAAATATTAAAAGAAACAAAAAAACAAAAGTGAAAGCTGGAGGAAAAAGGAAGTATTAAGGGAGAACCAAGATTATCTGGATAGAGAGGTTCAAGGAACAAGTCTGAGGAATAGGAGCAAAAACGATTTCAAGCGTGAAAACGATATTCCACATTCTATATACTACAAAGTTTGGGCAAAATCCAACTAATAATAAATCCAAAGAAATGACATGTGGTTATTTGTATTCCAAGAATGGCATAAATGATACACAGACAAATATAGAGGAGGAAAAAAATAGATGGCAATCCAACTAGAGAGGAACTAGAACTTGATATCTGGAATGAAGAGCTCCGTCGGGTATCACTGAGAATGCAAAAATAACCCAGATCCCATAACCAGTGCAGCCTGGAAAGAGAAAAATTGTTTGACTCCACCCTCCCCCATTTCTTGTTGGATACTTGAGCATTGCCTCAAATACCTCCACAGTGGTTCTGAGGATGTGTGAGAATAGCTATGAATGAGTCATACCTATTTCCTCTGCTCAAGAGCAGTGGGATGTCTGCTGTGACTGGGCCTCAAAGCTCCTCAAGTGAGGTGTCCCTCAAAGGGTGCCCCAGCTCATCATCAAGCCCATGATTCGTGCCATCACTCAGACCAAGTGTGAACAGTGCCCTACAGCTCCTTGTGCCACATGTGATATACGCCCTGCAACACAATCCTGACTTCTGCTTGCAGCATCTTAGTGCCCCTGGTTCCACTTTTGACTTGCTCTTATTGCACTGCTCCTCTTGAGCCTAAGGCAGAAGTCCCAAGGCTTGGGCTACAGTACAGCCCATGTGATGGACACCACGCTGCAGCCAGAGTCACCCCTTGGACAATAATCTCAAACCTACCCCTCTCCTCTGTTGGTGTAAATTCCACCTGGGAGAACCTCTGCACAGACCCTCCTGGTAAGTCTCTGAATAGTAATGACTTCTGGATTTCGACTTCTCTGTTTGCCAGCACCAGATTTTACGTGAGTTTTCTTAGTCAATCAACAATCCTTTGGGGTGGAAATCATCCCCCGCATTACACTTGAGGAAAATTGAAGCTCAGAGAATTAAATGCCTCACCCAACACTTGTCAGCCAGTATATTAGAGTCAAGATTTCTGCTCGAGTATTCTGCTTTCCAAGAATAAAACTCTTCAAAGGTAGACAAAATTCATTCCAGGGGTAATTCAGTTAGACAGGGGTTCCCATATACTTGGGGCAAGATGCAGGGCCGTCCCTTGCCTAGGTTTAAAGCCACTACATTCCTTTAAACTGAATATCCAAGGAGGAGGACATGATAAAATAATTTATTCTGCCTCAGAGCTTAGGGCATCCATTAACGAATATTGATTCCTACGAATTAGTCTCAATCACAGTAGATAGGAGAGGTAAAACGGCTTCAGGTTAACAAAAATTTTGTATGAAGTAAAAAGAAATAGTATATTTCAAGTCTGAAAAATCCCAAAGATCTGCATTAACACAATGCATACGTACCTTCAATATGTACTTTAACAGAGTAATAGTGTGCAATCATATCAGAAATGTTTCTTTAAATATTTCGGTTTTACAAGATAATTAGTGACAAAGAACACAGCCATAGGAAATTAGGTGTCATTGTTTGACACTGCCGTATGGAGTTGGAAACGTTGTAAATTTTAATTCCAAGACCCAAACGATTCTAAGTAAGACAGCAGAGAACAGTCATTCTACCTGATGTTCAGAAGCAACTAGATAAGTGTAGGAGTGTACCTGAGTTTGTAAGAAACTGAAAATGACAATCAAAGCATGTTCAAATGTTTGTCTTATATGTATAGGGGAAAGAAAGCTGGCTATGCAGATTCTAGGTATAAACTGGCAGGGCCGGACATAGGGAAATAATAAAATAAATCTATTGTGAAAAAAAAAGATGCAAAATATGTCTCACAGGTTTTTGTATTGCTATTTAATTGTTCTTTCACACATGTAAAGCAAATGGGAATCCTGACTCTTGTGACATGGCTGACATAGTTCTGACATCCTATGTTTTGTTTTATCTACTAAAATGATGCCCAGGCACACTCCCAGAAATTATGATTCAGTTTGTTTGGAGTAAGACTTACACGTCGGGTGGATGGTTTGTGTGTGTGTGTGGTGATAAATGGTATATTTTTAAACTCCAGATAGTTACATACTTAATAATACATATTATATATACATATTAAATTATATATAACAATACATAAATTATATGTAATATACAGTATACAGTTACTAATACAGTTTAATTATAACTATAAATATATAGTTAAATTACCAGATATTAATTAGCCAATATTGGGAACCGTTGATTTAGAGGTTTATTTGATTATTTGTTACACTGCTTATATTCTGGTAACAGGGTAAAGGCAATAAGTAAGAAAGGAATAACATAAATATCAGAGAGTGACATTGGTGATTTACAAAAATATTTATATTCATAAGAAACTCTCATATGTCTTTCCAAAATGGTTGTAAATTTTTACAATTCCACCAGCCATGTATGAGAAAAAGCATTGTTTCTTATCCTTACAAAAAATAGGTATTTTCAGTCTTTTGAACATTATATATCCTGTAGGGTATAGTGGAATGTTCCTGAAATTTAACTGGCATTTTCCTGAAGCTGAAAGGCAATGAGCATACTTTTATGTGCTTATATTTCTCCATATTTAGTGATATGTCTGTTCAAAACATATGCCCGTATTTGAAGTTGCTTGTCTACTTATTACTGAGTCATAAAGTGTTTTTTTATATTTTTGATACAAATTATTTATTAAACATACATACTTCAGTTACTATCTCTACAGCAAAAGGCAAGTATATTTATTATCTAGTATAATACATGTATTCCTCAAGAGCAAAGGGATGGCATGTTTAGAGTCCATTGTAAAAGATGCAGATTCCCTAAGCTCAGTGTTCTTCTCCTATAATGCTACTCCATGTGGGTGCTGGTAATCATCTGACTCGCTTTACCATCTCCCTGTAGGAATTTGGACTTGGGAAGTAGGTTAAAAAAATGCTGATATTCTGCCCACTGCTATTTTCATGAGGAATAAACTTCTCTTCATTTTTGACTCAGGAATTTCCTGTGAACTATCAACATCCTTGAAACCATGGCAGCCTAACTTGTTAGCTTGCAACTAGTTTAAAATCTCAGACCCTATACAGTTCTTGACACTGACTTCATCTGCTGGGCAGCTATTTATGATGTATTTAGATCTCTCCATTAACCCTCTCTTCTGGTCTCATAGTGGTTTCCAAAGAAATTTTGTCTGAGAAAACAAACAAACAAGCAAACCTCAATCTTGTTTTTTAAAAGATTCTGGTAAGAGTTGACAATGCCTGTCCTGCATTATAACCCTATACATGTGATTATGTAAGAAAATTGGAGAAAAAATCCTCCCATTGATTAGAATGGCGAAAGTGGATCTTGCTGTTTACCTTCCTTAGTATATAATATGACCAGGGCTAAAATATACATTGATTTATGCACAGTAAGTAATGGTTTGGTGTATGATCATGGACTTGTTTACTTGTAGATTTGTGACAGGTTTATATTGATAGCAAAATTGGTATTTCAAGCATATTTTGTGTCCTATTTGAATGTACACCAAATTTCACCATCATAGTGGAATATCTTGATAATGAAGGGTACCACGTAGCTAGTTGTTTATATGATTGTCAGTTTGCTTTCTCAGCCATACTATACTTGTTCATTGTCATAACTAGACATGACATATTTCTGAGTACCACTTCTGTCAATGGTAGAGAACAGTGTGAGTTACCAATATGCTACTATTCCATAAGAGAACAAGCTAGCTACCTGGTAGCAAATTGATTACACTGAGGTTTTTTTTTTTTTTCTCCAAAATTAACAGTGCAAGTATTTTTTCTTTATTAGATAAGTGAATTAATCTTAATATTGATTTACCTTCCTTTTTTTCTGAGGCTTCTGTCCACATTTTCATATGTTGATTTAGTCATTATCTTCTTCCCTGCCACCTCACACAACATTGCTTTTGACAAGTCAATAATTGTATAACAAAAGAGGCAACGAGAAACACCTCAAGGAAGTTTGCAGTCTTACTACATACATGACATTTGGAAAGATTTGTAACAGAATATTGAAATATCATTTACACTGCCATCTATGTAATAAGAGCTTACATGTTTAGGTACTATCTATAAAAACATAACATGCACTTGAAATCTGCATCTAAAATAGAGCACTTTATTGCAAACCAGAACTCACTTATAAGAACCAAGAGATGCAAGGCAGAATACTCTCTAACTACTACTACTAATTACATTCTCTGTTGTCCTAAATTCTTATTTCCCCAATTTTACCCTCTTGTGATTTAGAGGTATTGTTTTTCCAAGGTAGTAGTGTTTCTACCATGGAACACAGTAATGGTTCCACTGAACAAGAGTTTGATACTATCGCCTTTCCATTTTGATTTATTCATGCCATCTGGCCATTTTGGGTTCTGAGACATATGCTACTGAAGCATCACCAGTGACTGTGGTAATTGATCTTTATTATCATGATTAAGAAGAAATGAGACTGCTCTCGGGTAAGGGGTATATATTTGGAAGACAAAAGATTCTGTTGGGCACCCAGAAATGGCTCCAGTGATTGATGGATTTTGTGCTTTCCCTATGGGGGAAAAGGGTGGCTGTCTGTTCATTTGTACAATATTTACAACCATACAGTGTGGAAACATGTTTTTGGTTATTATTGTTTCTGTATTTTAATTTGTGTAGCAGGGTGTATTTGAAAGTTGAGCATCCAAAGGGACAGATTGTGTGGGCTGTTTTATTTTTGTATTAAAAACTACCATAGGTCTTCCCTGGTGGCACAGTGGTTGAGAGTCCACCTGCCGATGCAGGGGACACGGGTTTGTGCCCCGGTCCGGGAAGAATCCACATGCCGTGGAGCAGCTGGGCCTGTGAGCCATGGCCATTAAGCCTGAGCATCCGGAGCTGTGCTCTGCAATGGGAAAGGCCACAACAGTGAGAGGCCTGCGTTCCGCAACAAAAAAATAAAATAAAATAAAATAATAAAATAAAATAAAACTACCATTACCCATCTAATATCTTGCTGTGTAACAAGGGCTAGAAACCTAGCAGCTACATTGCCTAGAGTCCCTTGACTGCAGGATTCCAAATTAAAAGCACATATGTGAGGTTTAGAAATTAGAAGAAAAGCATAAGTTATTATGCTACACCTGCAGAAATGGCTAACTGCTTGGGCAGTTAGAAGAAATGTTGTTGGCAGTGGCTTCCAGGACATGTACAGTGAATCGCCTTATGTGATGCAGGCAGCTAGACCACTGGAGGTAGCTGCCCATGACTTCTATACCACCAGATTCCCTCCTGTTGGTCCTCATGATATTTGTTCCCCATCCATTTGTAATGGTTTTGAGGGCAACACATTTCTTCTATAAATTACATTTCAATAAAATACCTGCAGTGTTAAATAAAATACCTGCAGTGTTTTCTGTTCTCATACAAAACCTTGATTTACATATCAATCATCTGTCTATTTTAGGAAATTAATAGTTAACTTTTGATTAATGCATCAGTTCTTTTGAGATTGCTTAGCAGAGACAATTATTCTTAATTCTGATGATCTCTGTTAAGGTAAAATTTAAGTTAAATAAAACAACAAATGAACAACAAATAAGAACCTGTCTAACCTGCAAAATTTGCTGAGTGGCACGCTGAATATGCACAAAAATTTATATTCTATATATCAGTGATTTTTAAACTCTTGTGTAGATTAGAGTCAATTGCAAGAATCATTAAAATAGATTTCTGGGCCTCACCCTCAGATTGAATTTCCATAGTTTTGGGATAGGATATAAGAATTTGGATTTCTAACAAGTTCCCAGGTAATGTCCATGCTACTGGTTTATGGACCATACTTGTGAATAGCTGCTCTCTCTTTATTTTAATACTTCACTGGTTTCTCCTTCTTTGCAAATACATATTTAGTGGATCAGTTTACATTTTTCAGCAGACCTTATATTTTATTTTTCTTTTCTAATGTAGACTCACTACCTGTCACTAATTCCTCAAGATTTTCTCAGTTAGCTTATTTGTCCAAGCCTAATGGTCTCTGATAAATCTTTTCATTATCAACCAGTTATTTTTATAAGACATATTGCAGGCATTCAAAAATATGAAACTCATGTTAATAATAAATTTTAAAATGATTTGTGATGAAAAAAATTTAAGCATAAGAAAACAAAACAGAAAACTCAGGTTGGAAATCGTGTGTATGTGTACTTCACTGTATGTAGGACAATTTTCAAATCTGGCACTAATATTATTTCATCCTCTCCCCTTAAATCTGGGCTTTGTGACTGTTCTTCAAAGACGTATTTTCAGGAAGACAAATCGACTATTTAAATTGGTCAATTCAGTCTAACAGTCAGTAAAGTTGATTAGGTGGTCCTATGAAGAACTGATTAATTCTATGAATGTATAATCTGTCCTAGAGCAGTTCACCATCCTTTAGGAACATTTTCTAATTGATACTTTCTTTCATATACTTTATTTCATTTCAGAGTGGAACAAAACAGCAACAGCTTTGTTGGTCAGAGGCAAGATAGCATGGTGTTTAAAATATAATATTTGACACTCTGATTTACCAAGTTGTCCATTGTCATACAGAGAGTAAAGTTAGTCAATGTATCTATTTTCAGTTCTCTTGTCTAAATGATAATGATTTTAATAATTAATAAGTATTAATCATGTTCTGATGATCCTATAAGTGTGTAGTTATAAAATTCTTAGGGGATTCAATAAACATTTTTTGCTAGGTAAAATCCAACCTAATCAGATAAGACTATAAATTTAAAATATCATCTGGACTTTATAATTTATTTTCTGATTATAAAAAGGAAATACAGAAATTTAACAGTGGAGCCTGCATGCCATATTACCTTGTATATGTTTTATCTCACATAATATAACTTTTTAATTGAAGAATTTGTCAAATTTAGCCATCACATGCTTCACCCAAATTAAATATTTTCTGAATCTTTTTAAAAATAGACATCTGAGGCTTCCCTGGTGGCGCAGTGGTTGAGAGTCCGCCTGCTGATGCAGGAGACACGGGTTCGTGCCCCAGTCTGGGGAGATCCCACATGCCGTGGAGCGGCTGGGCCCGTAAGCCATGGCCACTGAGCCTGAGCATCCAGAGCCTGTGCTCTGCAATGGAAGTGGCCACAACAGTGAGACGCCCGCATATGGAAAAAAAAAAAAAAGAAAAGAAACAATAGATATCTGGGAAAATTGAGTCTGGATGCTGAATTTACACCTGGCTGCATTCCCCTGTAACTGCTGCCTCTCTAAGTGGTCCTCAGTTCTGTAGTTCATTATCTGCACTCAATTTCATTTATTTTCATTAGTGTCTCAGTTTTCCATGTATTTGCATTTTGAAAATGTGGTGTGAGAAGGTTAAACGTTTTAGGCCAGGTTCTATTAAAGCATAGCCTGAGACAAGGATCCAAGTGCGTATGATTTGTTGGGAGAGGATTTTTCATGGAATGCATACAAGGGAAGAAGTGAGGCAGAACAGGAATCTAGGAGAGAGCTGAACAAGGATTTGGTTTCAGGTGAAGCCGTAGCCTTGGCCTTACCCACAGAGGGACTCCCTTGGAGCATCAGTTGTATCACGAGGCTAAGTCTCTAATGGTCTGATCTAGCCTTTGTAACCACAGGGCAGGCAGGCATTGACTGAAGGCTGCTGTTGGGAGTGGAACTTCCCTGGTGAGGCAGCTCCATTTAGCAGAGGACAGCTCTCCAGAGAAGAGGTACCTGTGAAATTTAACAGCTGACAAGATGAGAAAAAATAAACTATCGAGATAATGGTTTGTTTCCTGATTGCTTTCATAGAATGTTTTGTGGTGATGACAGTTCAGTGTAGTAAGACTATAAATGCTGAAGCAAATGCCTGAATTAAAATTCAAACTCTAACACTTAGGGATTGTTTGGGGCAAGTTAATTAACCTTTTGTGTCATACATTTTTGAATCTGAAAAGACACAGATGATATTGGAATAATATCTTTATCATAGGGCACTTGTAAAGGTTAAATACAAGCATAAATGTTAAGATTTTCAAACTGTGTTTGACCCGAATTAAGCAGTACATGAATGTATTCCATTATCATTATTATTTTTAATTCTTTATGAAAATATGTGGGAAGATAGGTCGATAACTAAAAAGTATATGAGGTACTCTCACTCCCCAAAATAGGATAACACTGAGAATGCTTTCTTGCAAACGTCTTTTATAATTAAGAATAGCTATGTCAGGTGACTTTTCATGTATACATAAATATAATAATTTTGGTCAATTTCCCATAGATGTTTATATTTCAGCAATTGTTAACAATGTTGAAATAAAATATTGTATACAATCATTGTAGAGAAATAAATTGTTGTTTTTAAATACCTAGAAGTAGAATTTCTATGTAAAAAAAAATAAAGTTTTTGATGAGTTTTATCAGGTATTCTTCTGGAATATTTAACAGTATTTTACTATAAATAACTGTATCATAATGCTTGTTTCTCCTCAAAATATACACTTTTCCTCTAGTATGCACACTGTATATATTTTTTTTCTTTTTGCAAATCTGGTATGTTAAAAATATATTTGACATTCAATATTGTTCTTAATCATTTTTTACTATAGTAATACTAAATATTTTTCTATGGCTTTCTATTCTATTATCTAAATTGGTAAACTTTCTGGTTCTGTTGTCCTGATTATAACTAATCATTCTGTTATAAATTTATAAGAAAGTCTATCTACTAATACGTTGACTATTATATATCCATGTTGTAATGTCTCCCATAATTTTGAGAAACAAACAAAAAACAAAAACTTTAGTCACATCACCCCTACCATCAACCATTTCTCTTTATTTAGTGAACTGAGTATTTCTTTAATATTTCTTTTCATACTCACTATTTTAAGTTTCTCACTTCCATTCTCTCTTTCTGTTTTAAGTATAATTGAATTTTCACTTTTTTTATGGTGAAAGAAAGTACAACTTACTGTATTTATTATCAATTAAACGCATGTAATTACCACATGGAAAAAGAAATAAAATATTATTAGGAACCCAAAGCATTCCACATACCTCTTGCCGATTTCACTTCTTCTTCAGTGTAATTAATTAGCTTTTCTTTAGGGTTTTCTCACTTATGTATTTACACCTAAAATAACAGTTTAGGTTTGCTTGTTGATAAAGGAAAGAATGCTTGATGCTTGTTGCATCAAGGAAAGAATGAAGTTTGTTTCTTTGTGTCTAGCTTCATTGATTGCATTACATCTGTATGATTTATCTTTTAAATAACTTGAAGGAGTTCATTATTTTTTATTACTATATAGATGTCCATTTCATGAATATATCTTAATTTACTTTTACATTATAGTATTGATTGACATTCATGTTGTTTCCAGGATTTAGCTACTATGGTTATGGTTTGCAGAAATTTCTTGTCCATATTTCTCAGTGCAAATGTTGATACATGTCTGAATACACGTGTTCAACTTCAATAGATACTTCTGAATTTCAGTAGAGATTTTTACAAAGCAGTTGTGCCAGTTTACTCTTTCACCAAAAGATCTATTGATCCATATCCTTATGAATTTTTTATATTTTAAATCTTTGGAATTTCAGTAATCAGAGTAGGTTTGCAGGATTTTGTTTTTTAATTTTAATTTTCCTTATAAATAATAATGTTAAGAACTTTTTCATATTAGAACTTGGAATATGCTCTTTTTAAAAGGGGATGATAAGATCTCTTGCTGATTTAATTTAATATTTTCCTCATACAGTTAGATAGTTGTATATTTTATTAACAATATTTTAGTTAAGCTCCATATATTTTCAAAGGATTATATTCATTTTTACTTTCTTTTTTGTTTGATTATGTTTTTAATAAGGATATAATTTAGTTTTTAATCATTTCATTTGTTGTGAATTTTTGTGTATTGTTTAAAAATATTATGTACAAGCTAAGAAGGTATTTTCACATTATGATATGCAATTAAGATCTGAACTTAGACATATAATTTATTTAGAATTTTGTGCAGAGAGAAGAAAGGAATCAGATTTTATTTTCATATGTATATGGATATTCAATGGTCCCAGTACTATTTATTGAAAAATATTCTGTCTACTGTTGTATTCAACATTTTTAAAAAAATTATCTTATATCCCAATCTACACTGTCTTAATTACTTCAGATTTATAATAATTCCTGATGTCTGGAAAAAACTATTTTCTAATTTCCATTTTTAAAGAATATTTTGACTGTTCTTGTTCCCTTTTCCCCATATGTGCTTTAGAGTCTACTTGTTAGATTTTTTGTTTAGATTGAGTCAAATCAGAATAATTTTGTGACAGTGAGCTTCATTCTAATATTGAGTCTTCCAAACCATATACATGATATATCTTTGCTGTTAACTAGTTATCTTTTTCTTAATTTCTTCATTAGTCTTTTATAATTTTCTTTGCATGTGTCTTGAACATTTTGTTGAATACTTTCTGGGTGTTTTATATATATTCCTAAAATTAGAATATATGTGCATTTACATACCCAAGTGTGTGTAATTTTATAGAAACTCAATATAATTTTCTTTCTTCTTGTATTCTGTAAGATTTCTAAACCCAGTTTTAAATCCCTAAATTTATCTTCAGTCTGTTGTGTGTCGCACATCTTCATGGAAAATGGGAGATTTATTTCTTCCTTTCTGATTTTTATAACATCATTTCTTCTTCTTGCATTACTGCCTAGAAACTTTAGTTCAATACTGAATCAAAGTGATGGTACTTGGCATCTTTATCTTTATTATTTTTTCATGGCCTGTATCATTTTAGTCTTTTAAAAGCCTTTAAAAGTAAACATTTGAAATTAACTTCTCTAGTATAGTTTATTTCATTAGTTTCT
Organism: Mesoplodon densirostris; assembly: GCF_025265405.1. Classification (NCBI taxonomy): domain Eukaryota; kingdom Metazoa; phylum Chordata; class Mammalia; order Artiodactyla; family Ziphiidae; genus Mesoplodon; species Mesoplodon densirostris. The sequence continues at coordinate 22,223,129 of NC_082665.1, forward strand.
GTTTTTATCCTTTTATTTTCTTTCATCTAATGTTTAGCCAGCTTCTTAATATGAATGAAATTTCATGAAATTAAAACTATTTTTTCTTACTAATATTTGCTTCTAATATTATATAATCTCTTTTTATAACAATGCACAAGTGTTCATACATATTTCTTTGCTTATAATTCACTTAAATATTCTGTAGTTTCAACTAGGACTTTTCCATAAAGGTTTATTTAATGTTATTTTCTTAACTTACCAAATCATAGGTATTTTCTAGTTATATATTGGATACTAAGCTGTTTTTTTAAAATTGAGGTATAATTGATATATAACATTATTTTAGTAACAGATATAAAATAGAATAATTCAGTATTTGTATACACTGTGAAATGATCACCTCAGTAGGTCTAGGTATCCTTTCCCATACAAAATTATATTATTTTTCTTGTGATGAGAAATTTAAGTATTTACTCTCTTGGAAACTTTGTATGCTCTACAATATTACTGACTACAGTCACCTTGCTGTACATTGCATCCCCATGCCTTACTTATTTTATAATTGGAAGTTTGAACCTCTTGACTCCCTTCACCCGTTTCACCCAACCTCATCCTACACCCAGCAACCACTATCCTGTTTTCTATATCTCTGATTTTTGTTTTTTTTATTTTGTTTTGTAGATTCCACATATAGGTGTAATCATACAGTATTTTGTCTTTATTCTCTCTGACTTACTTCACTTCACTTTCCTCAAGGTCCTTCCCATGTTGTAGCAAATGACAAGATTTCTTTATTTTTTATGGCTAATACTATTCCATTGCATATGTATACCACATCTTCTTTATTGACTCATCCATCAGTGAACCCTTAGGCTGTTTAATATCTTGGCAGTTGTAAATAGTACTGCAATAAACACAAGGATGCATACATCTTTTTGAATTAGTGTTTTTCTTTTCTTCAGATAAGTACCTAGGAGTAGAAGTGCTGAATCATATAATAGTTTTATTTTTAATTTTTTGAGGAACCTTCATACTGTTTTCCATAGTGACCTCACCAATTTGTTTTCCCACCAATACAAACTGTGCATGAGGGTCCCCTTTTCTGCATAGCTTTACTAAGACTTGATATTTCTTGTCCTTTTGGTCATACCCATTCAACACTTGTGAGGTGTTATCTCATTGTGATTTTGATCTGCATTTCCCTGATAATTAGTGAGGTTGAGAAATTTTTCATGTGCTTGCTGGCCAGTAGTATGTCTTCCTTGAAAAAACTGTCTATTCAGATCCTCTGCCCATTTTTGAATGGGCAGAACTTTTTTTTTCTTTTCTTTTCTTTTCTTTTCTTTTTTTTTTTTTTTTTTTTGCTATTGAGTTGTATGATTTCTTTATACATTTTGGACATTAACCCCTTATCAGATACCTGGTTTATGAATATTTTCTCCCACTCAGGAGATTGCCTTTCCACTTTGTTGACACTTTCCTTTGCTATACAGATGTATACTTTGAAGTACTTCCATTTGTTTGGTTTTGCTTTTTTGCCTTTGATTTTGGAGTCAGATAGAAAAAAAAAAATCATCACCAGGACAGATGTCAAGGATCTAATTGGCATGTTTTCTTCTGGGAGTTTTATGGCTTCATGTCTTACATTCAAGTCTTTAATCCATGTTGAGTTTTTTGTGAATGGTGTAAAATAGTAACCTATTTTGTTTTGCATGTGGTTGTCCAATTTTCCCAACCCCATTTATTGAAGAAACTGTCCTTTTCCCATTTTATATTGTTGCCTCCCTGGTTGTAAATTATTTGACAATATATATGTGGGTTTATTTCTGTGATCCCTATTCTGTTCCATTGACCTATGTGTCTATTTTTATGCCAATATCATACTCTTTTGATTACTGTAGCTTTGTAATATAGTTTGAAATCAGGTAGTGTGATGTCTCCAGTTTTGCTTTTGTTGCTCAAGGTTGCTTTGGCTATTCAGGACCTTTCATGTGTTCATACAAATTTTAAGAGTTTTTTTTTTTTTTGCATTTCTGTGAAAAATGCCACTGAACTTTTTGTACAGAATACATGAAATCTGTAAGTTGCATTGGATAGTATGAATGTTTTAACAGTATTAATTCTTCCAATCTATGAGCATGAAATATCTTTTTTTTTAATATCTTCATTTTCTTTCATCAGTATCTTACAGTTTTCAATGTACAGGTCTTTCACGTCCTTGGTTAAGTTTGTTCCCAGGTTGTTTTATTGTTTGTTTGTTTGTTTGTTTTTGAAACAGTTGTAAATGGGAATGTTTTCTTAATTTATGTTTTTGATAGATTTCTGTTAGTGTAAATAAATACAACAGATTTTTGTGTATTGATTTTGTACCCTGTAAGTTTAATGAATTCATTTATTAGTGTAAAAAGTTAGTTGATGGAGTCTTTAGGGTTTGTGTACACACACACACACACACACACACACACATATATATATAATCATATCATTCATATAGAGTTACAGTTTTACTTCTTCATTTACAATTTAGATGTCTTCTATTTATTTTCTTCCCTAACTTCTCTGACTAGGACTTCCAATACTGTTTTCATTAAAAGAGGTGAGAGTAAGCATCCTTCTCTTATTCCTGATCTTAGAAGAACAGCTTTCTGCTTTTCACCACTGAGTATGATGTTAGTTGTGGCCTTGTCATATGTAGCCTTTATGTTGAGGTATGTTATCTCTATACACACTTTGTTAAGAATTTTATTATAAATGAAAGTTTAATTTTGCCAAATGCTTTTTATGCATCCATTGAGGCAAATCATTTTTATCCTTCATTATTTAAATGTAGTGTAGCATGTTGATTGATCTGCAGGTGTGGAAAAATGTTTGCATCCTGGAATAAATCCCACTTGATTTTGATGTTTGATCCTTTTAATGTATTATTGAATTCAATTTGTCAGTATTTTTTGAGGATTTTTGCATTTATGTTTATTAGTGATGTTAGCCTATAATTTTTTTTTGTGTGTGTGAGGTGTCCTTGTCTGGTTTTGGTATCAGGATAATGCTGGCCATTGTAAAGTGAGTTTGGAAGTATTCACTCCTCTTCAATATTTTGCAAGGAGTTTGGGAAGGATAGACATTAAATCTTCTTTGAATGTTTGGTAGAAGTCACCAGTGAAGCTGTTTTGTCTTGTGTGTTTGTTTGTTGGGAAGTTTTTGATTACTGATTCAATATCCTAACTAGTAATCACTCTATTCAAATTTACTTCATTTTCATGATTCCGTTATTGAAGATTGTATGTTTCTAGAAATCTATTAATTTCTTCTAAATTGACTATTTTGTTGGTGTATATTTGTCCATAGTAGTCTTTTATGATCCTTTATATTTCTGTGGTATCAGTTGCAACTTCTCTTTTACTTTTGTTTGTTTGTTTGTTTTGTTGTTTTTTGTGGTACACGGGCCTCTCACTGTTGTGGCCTCTCCCCCTGTGGAGCACAGGCTCCGGACGCACAGGCCCAGTGGCCATAGCTAATGGGTCCAGCTGCTCCGCGGCATGTGGGATCTTCCCGGACCGGGGCACAAACCCATGTCCCCTGCCTCAGCAGGTGGACTCTCAACCACTGCGCCACCAGGGAAGCCCTCTTTTACTTTTGATTTTATTTATAAAAGCCCTTTCTCTTTTTTACTTGGTAATTCTAGCTAAACATTTTTCATTTTTTTTTTCTCTTTTCCAAGAACCAACCATTAGTTTTATTGATCTTTTCTATTTTCCTTTTTAGTCTCTTTTTGTTTTATTTGCACTGTGATTTTTATTTTCTTCCTTCTAGTAAACTGGCCTTTATTTGTCTTTCTTTTTCTGGTTCAGTTAGGTGTAAGTTAGATGGTTTATTTGAACTTTTTTTTTGTTTCTTTCTTTAAGTAGGCCCATATCATTGTGAATTCCCCTCTTAGAACTTCTTTTGCTGCATCCCATAGATTTTGATATGTTATATTTCCATTTTCATTTACCTCAAGGTACTTTTTTATTTCTCCTTTGATTTCTTCATTGACTCATTTGCTATTCATTAGATGTTGTTTAATCTCCACATGCTTGTGATTTTTTTCCAGTTTTCTTCTTGTAATAGATTTCTATTTTTATATCACTGTGGTCAGAAAAGATACTTGATATGATTTCAATTTTCTTGAATTTACTGAAACTAATTTTGTAGCCTCACGTATGGTATATCCTGGAGAATGTTCCATGTGAACATGAGAAGAATATTTATACTGCTATTTTGGAATGGAATGTTCTCTGTCTGCCTGATCTAATATGCCATTTAAGGCCAATATTTTCTTATGTATTTTCTGTCTAGATAATCTATCCATTAATGTAAGTGGGGTATTAAAACCCTCTACAATTATTGTGTTACTATTTCTCTATTTATATATATATATAATATTTGCTTTATATATTTAGGTGGTCCTATACTGAGTGCATAAATATTTACAAATATTATATCCTCATGTTGCATTGACATTTTACTATTATGTAATGTCTTTCTTTGTCTTTTATTACAGTCTTTGTGTTAAAGTCTATTTTGTCTGATATAGTATTCCAGCTTTCTTTTGTTTTCCATTTGCATGGAACATCTTTTTCTATGCCTTCACTTTCAGTCTATGTGTATCTTTACATCTGAAGTGAGTCTTTTGTAGAAGGCATATAGTTGGGTCTTATTTTGTTTGTTTGTTTGGTTTAATCCATTTAACCACTCCATGACTTTTAATTAGAGAATTTAGTCTATTTACTTTTAAAGTAATCATTGATAGGTGTATAATTATGGCAGTTTTGTAACTTGTTTTCTGATTGTTTTGTAGATCCTCTCCTTTTGTTTTCTTCTCTTGTTGTTTGATGACTTTCTTTAGTGTCATATCTACATTCCTTTCTCATTGTCTTGTGAATCTATTATAGGTTTTTCCTCTGTGGTTACCATGAGACTCACATATACCATACTATATATATATGTATAGTGTGCTTCTTTCTCTCTTCTCCTTTTAGGACCCCAATAATGAAAATATTAGTCTGTTTGATGCTGTCTCATATGTCCCTTAGGCTCTCTTCACTTTTTTAAATTATTTTTTCTTTTTGTTGCTTTGTTTGGGTGAGTTTTACTTCCCTGTCTTCTAGCTCACTCATCCTTTTTGCTGCTTCATCTAATTTACTCCTAAACCCCTCTAATGTATTTTTCAGTTCAATTATTCTATTCTTCATCTCTGTGACTTCTGTTTGATACTTTATATTTCCTAACTCTTTATTGACATTCTCACTGTGTTCATCAACTCTTCTCCCAGTTTGCTGAGCATCTTTATGACCATTACTTTGAACTGTTTATTAGATAAATTATTTCAATTTTGTTACTTTTTTTCAGAGATTTTATCTTAGTCTTTCATTTGTAACATATTCCTCTATTTCCTCATTTTACTTGACTCTCTCTGTTTCTGTGTATTAGGTGAAACAGCTGCCTCTCCCAGTCTTGAAGGAGTGACCTTATGTGGGAAATGAGTATTTTTTGTTCAACTCTGCTCTAGCTCTTGGTTGTCTCTTGAACCTTTGTGATTGTCTAAGCAGCCTGATTTGTTCTTGGTAAGTTCCAGTTGTTGAAGATATGCCAAAAATCTGTTAGTGTTCCAAAAGGAAGAATCTCACTCAGCACCTAGTTGCAGGCTGATTGGAAGCTGGATACTCAGTCTACAGCTTTTAAAGTGCAAATATATACAGTCCTGTGGGACCAGCATCATAAACCCTAGTGACTTCCAAACCAGGTGATCTGTAGATGTCCCCTGTGAACATTTGCAAAAATCAGGGTTCCAGATGAGTATAAGCCCTTTTCTGGTAGGCACCAACTAGCTGTAGTGAGACCTAGGGAGAGCCCAAAGATGGCTTCTCCTGGCATATGTCCCTGAGAGCAACACTATAGCCTCTAGATGTGTGGAAAACCTGAAGCCTGCCACTCAGGCTGAAGCTAAGGAAGATGTGAATTGGCCTTTTTCACAGGAAGACTGGTGATGTGTTTCAGTCTGCTGTCTGTGTGGTGCCATGGGGTTAGTAGCCTGCCAAGAACTGTCTCCAGTTGTTACAGATCTGTGAGATGTAGGAACACAAGCCACTCTGACCACCAGGGTCCGGCAGTCAAGTCTCCTTGTGTGGTCTGAACATGACCACTGGATTTATCAAGGCAGTGGGAAAGTGCAGGAAGCATGGAAGAACAGGAGAGTGCATGTCTACCAGCATCAGCAGAGCAGCTAGAAAGTGAAGGGATGGGGCATGCCTGCTGGCATTAGCATGGCAAGTGGGAGATTGCAGGAAGTGGGTACACCTGCTTGCACTAGCAATGCAGGAGGAAAATGAAAAAAATGGCACCCACCACTGCCTCACTCCGGGAGAGATTTCCAACAAGCCCTGCCTCCCCCAGCACACCCCACACCCCAAAAGGCTTTTTAAGATTAGCAAATGGATGTCCTTCACAAATAGTTTAGATACTTTTCAAACTGCTGCTTTTGCGCTGGGCCCAGGGTGACTGAGTCTGTGTGTAAGCCCCGTAAGAGAAATATCTCAGTTTCCTGCAGCCCTTAGGGTCTCCTGGACGAAGGCTCCATTGTTTTTCAAAATTAGGTGGTTTGAGTGCTTTCTGGTACAATTCCCAAGGCTTGAGGTACATGCTGTGGTGCACAAACCCCGTACTCCTCAGAAAGAAACTTCTGCTTTGTAATATCCCTTTTAATTTTGTGCTGCTGCTCTGAAGGTGGAGTTTTTGGTGAGACCCACATCTCAGCCTCTCCAACCCATCTCCAGGTGGTCCTTTTATACTTTGTTATGGAATAGTTGTTCAACTAGTTTTCAGGTCTTTTTCAGAGGGAAGTGATCCATATATAGGTGTAGACTCTGTGTCTGTGGGAGGAGGTGTGTTCAGGATGTTCCTACACTGCCATCTTGGACTGCCTCTTCCTATGACCTCAAACTAATTGTTTTCTCTACTAAAAAATATTCTGTATGAGTTTGGCCTTGGGAAATGTGTTTAGATTTGCTTTATGATTACTATATGAGCATACTTTTTGCAAATATTCTGCATTTTATTGAAGAGTATGAACCTGCTGATCTTGAATTTATATCTCCATGAGTCTCCATGTAGTTTTTGCTTTAAATTTCTGAAACCATGTTAAAAAACATATCCAGATTTAGACTGTTTTACCTTCCTGTACTATTACCAATATGATTTTGTTACAAATTACATCAAACCTAAATAACCCAGATTTAACAGCTCTACATCTTAACTGGTATTTTTAATATATTAGCAAGCATGGAATTAAGATTTGGACACTCTAAATGAAATTTGTGGTACATTACTCTTTTTTAATTATGGTTTTCTCAGGGTATATGCACAGTAGTGGGATTGCTGGACCGTATGATAGTTCTATTAGTAGACTTTTAAGGAACCTCCATACTGTTCTCCATAGTAGCTGTATCAATTTGCACTCCAACAAACAGTGCAAGAGCATTCCCTTTTCTCCACAGCCACTCCAGTGTTTATTGTTTGTAGATTTTTTTGATGATGGCCATTCTGACTGGTGTGAGTTGATACCTCATTGTAGTTTTGATTTTCATTACTCTAATGATTAGTGATGCAGAATGTTATTTCATGTGTTTGTTGGTAATCTGTATATGTTCTTTGCAGAAATGCTTATTTAGGTCTTCTACCCATTTTTGGATTGGGTTGTTGGTATTTCTGATATTTAACTTCATGAGCTCCTTATAAATTTTGGAGATTAATGCTTTGTCATTTGCTTCATTTAAAAATATTTTCTCCCATCAAGAAGGTTGTCTTTTCATCTTGTTTATGGTTCCCTTTGATGTGCAAAAGCTTTTAAGTTTCATTAGGTCCCACTTGATTATTTGTGTTTTATTTCCATTTCTCTAGAAGTGAGTCAAAAAGGATCTTGTTGTGATTTATGTCATAGAGTGTTTTTTCCTCTCATTTTTCTTAGCCATGTGGCTGACAGAGTCTTGGTGCTCCAGCCAGGTGTCAGGCCTGAGCCTCGGAGGTGGGAGAGTTTAGTTCAGGGCATTGTACCAACAGAGACCTCCAGGCCCCACATAATTTCAGTCAGCAAAATTTCTCCCAGAAATCTCCACCTCAAAACTAAGACCCAGCTCCACTCAATGATCAGCAAGTTACATTGCAGAATACCCTATGCCAAAGAACTAGCAAGACAGAAACACAACCCCACCCATTAGCAGACAGCCTGCCTAAAATCATACCAAGTTCACAGACACCCTAAAACACACCACCAGACATGATCCAGCCCACCAGAAAGACAGGATCCAGCTTCATCCACCAGACCACAGGCACCAGTCCCCTCCAACAGGGAGCCTGCACAACCCACTGAACTTACCTTACCAACTAGTGGCAGACAACAAAAACAATGGGAACTACGAGCCTGCAGCATGTGAAAAGGAGACCCCAAACACAGTAGGTTAAAGAAAATGAGAAGACAAAGATGCAGCAGATGAAGGAGCAAGGTAAAAATCCACCAGACCAAACAAATAAGCAGAAAATAGGAAGTCTACCTGAAAAAGAATTCAGAGTAATGACAGTAAAGATGAACCAAAATCTATAAAATAGAATGGAGAAAATACAAGAAACATTTAATAAGGACATAGAAGAACTAAAGAGCAAACAAACAATAATGAACAACAAAATGAATGAAATTTAAAATTCTCTAGAAGAAATCAACAGCAGAATAACTGAGGCAGAAGAATGGATAAGTGACCAGGAAGATAAAATAGTGGAAATAACTACTGCAGAGCAGAATAAAGAAAACAAGAATGAAAAGAATTGAGGACAGACATCTGGAACAACATTAAATGCACCAACATTCAAATTATGGTGGTCCCAGAAGAAGAAGAGAAAAAGAAAGTTCCTGAGAAAATATTTGAAGAGATTAAAGTTGAAAATTTACCTAATATGGGAAAGGAAATAGTCAATCAAGTCCAGGAAGTTCAGAGAGTCCCATACAGGGTAAATCCAAGGAGAAACATGCCAAGACACATGTTGATCAAACTAGCAAAAATTAAATACAAAGAAAAAATATTAAAAGCAGCAAAGGAAAAGCAGCAAATAACATACAAGGGAATCCCCATAAGTTTAACAGCTGATCGTTCAGCAGAAACTCTACAAGCCAGAAGGGATTTGCAGGACATATTTAAAGTGATGAAAGGGAAAAATCTACAACCAAGATTACTCTACCCTGCAAGGATCACACTTCAACGGAGAAATTAAAACCTTTACAGACAAACAAAACTAAGAGAATTCAGCACCACCAAACCAGCTTTACAACAAATGATAAAGGAACTTATCTAGGGAAGAAACACAAGAGAAGGAAAACGCCTACAATAACAAACCCAAAAGAGTTAAGAAAATGGTCACAGGAACATACGTATCGATAATTACTTTAAATATAAATTGATTAAATGCTGCAACCAAAAGACATAGATTGGCTGAATGGATACAAAAAGAAGACCCATATATATGCTGTCTACAAGAGACCCACTTCAGACCTAGGGACATATACAGACTGAAAGTGATAGGATGGAAAAAGATATTCCATGCAAATGGAAATCAAAGCTGGAGTAGCGTTTCTCATAGCAGACAAAATAGACTTTAAAATAAACATTATTACAAGAGACAAAGAAGGACATAATGATCAAAGGATCGAGGGATCAATCACAGAAGAACATATAACAATTGTAAATATGTATACACTCAATGTAGGAGCACCTCAATACATAAGGGAAATGTTAACAGCCATAAAAGGGGAAATCGACAGTAATACAGTCATAGTAGGGTGTTTTAACTACCCACTTTCACCAATGGACAGATCATTTTAAATGAAAATAAATAAGGAAATACAAGTTTTAAATGACACATTAAACAAGATGGACTTAATTGATATTTATAGGACATTTCATCCAAAAACAACAGAATACACTTTCTTCTCAAGTGCTCATGAAACATTCTCCAAGATAGATTATACCTTGAGTCACAAATCAAGCCTTGGTAAATTCAAGAAAATTCAAATAGTATCAAGTGTCTTTTAGGACCACAATGGTATGAGACTAGATATCAATTACAGGAAAAATATCTGTAAAAAATGCAAACATATAGAGACTGAACAATATGCTACTGAATAATCAAGTGATCATTGAAGAAATCAAAGAGGAAATCAAAAAATACCTAGAAACCTATGAGAATGAAAAGACAATGGCCCAAAACCTATGGGATGCAACAAAAGGAGTTCTAAGATGGAAGTTTATAACAATACAATCCTACCTCAAGAAACATCTTAAATAAAGAACCTAACCATACACCTAAAGCAATTAGAGAAAGAAGAACAGAAAAACCCCACAGTTAGCAGAAGGAAAGAAATCATATATATCAGATGAGAAATAAATGAAAAAAAATGAAGGAAATGATAGCAAAGATCAATAAAACTAAAAGCTGGTTCTTTGAGAAGATAAACAAAATTGATAAGGCATTAGCCAGACTCATCAAGAAAAAAAAAAGGGAGGAGACTCAAATCAACAGAATTAGAAATGAAGAAGGAGAAGTAACAACTGCCACTGCAGAAATACAATGATCATGAGAGATTACTACAAGCAACTACATGCCAATAAAATGGATAACCTAGAAGAAATGGACAAATTAATAGAAAAGCAAAACCTTCAGAGACTGAATCAGGAATAAATAGAAAATATGAACAGACCAATCACAAGCACTGAAATTGACACTGTGATTAAAAATCTTCCAACAAACCAAAGCCCAGGACCAGATGGCTTCACAGGTGAATTCTATCAAATATTTAGAGAAGAGCCAACACCTCTCCTTATCAAACTCTTCCAGAAAATAGTAGAAAGGCACTGAATAGCCAAAGAAATCTTGAGAAAGAAAAATGTAGCTGGAGGAATCAGGCATCCCGACTTCAGACTATACTACAAAGGTACAGTAATCAAGACAGTATGGTACTGGGACAAAAATAGAAATATAGATCAATGGAGCAGTTTAGAAAGCCCAGAGATAAACCCACGCACATATGGTCACCTTATCTTTGATAAAGGAGGCAAGAATATACAATGGAAAAAATACATCCTCTTCAATAAGTGGTGCTGGGAAAACTGGACAGCTACATGTAAAAGAATGAAATTAGAACACTCCCTAACACCATACACAAAAATAAACTCAAAATGGATTAAAGACCTAAATGTAAGGCCAGACACTATCAAACTCTTAGAGAAAAACATAGGCAGAACATTCTATGACATAAATCACAGCAAGATCCTTTTTGACCCACCTCCTAGAGAAATGGAAATCAAAACAAAAATAAAGAAATGGGACCTAATGAAACTTCAAAGCTTTTGCACAGTAAAGGAAACCATAAACAAGACAAAAAGACAACCCTCAGAATGAGAGAAAATATTTGTAAATGAAGCAGCTGACAAAGGATTAATCTCCAAAATTTACAAGTATCTCATGAAGCTAGATATCAAAAAAAAGAAACAACCCAATCCAAAAATTGGTAGAAGACCTAAATAGACATTTATCCAATGAAGATATACAGATTGCCAACAAGCACATGAAAGAATCCTCAACATCATTAATCATTAGAGAAATGTAAATCAAAACTACAATGTGATATCATCTCACACCGATCAGAATGGCAATAATCAAAAAATCTACAAACAAATAATGCTAGAGAGGGTGTGGAGAAAAGGGGACCTTCATACACTTTGGTGGGAATGAAATTGATGCAGCCAGTATGGAAAACAGTATGGAGCTTCCTTAAAAAAATTAAAATAAAACTACCATACGACCCAGCAATCCCACTAGTGGGCATATACCCTGTGAAAACCATAATTCAGAAACAGTCATGTACCACAATGTTCACTGCAGCACTATTTACAATAGCCAGGACATGGGAGCAACGTAAGTGTCCAGCAAGAGACGAATGGGTAAAGAAGATGTGGCACATATATATAATGGAATATAACTCAGACATAACAAGAAACGGAATTGAGTTATTTGTAATGAGGTAGATGGACCTAGAGTCTGTCATACAGAGTGAAGTATGTCAGAAGAGAAAAACGAATACCGTATGCTAACACATATATGTATGGAATTCCAAAGGGGGAAAAAAAAACATGGTTGTGAAGAACCTAGGGGCAGGACAGGAATAAAGGCGCAGATGTAGAGAATGGACTTGAGGACACGGAGAGGGGGAAGGGTTAGCTGAGATGAAGTGAGAGAGTGTCATTGACATATACACACTACCAAATGTAAAATAGCTAATTAGTGGGAGTCAGGTGCATACTACAGGTACATCGTCTCAGTGCTGTGTGACCACCTAGAGGTGTGGGATAGGGAGGGTGGGAGGGAGACACAAGAGGGTGGGCATATGTGGATATATGTATACGTATAGTTGATTCACTTTGTTATAGAGCAGCAACTAATACAACAATGTAGATCAGTTATACTCCAGTAAAGATGTTAAAAAAAAGAAAAGAACTGCAAGTGATTTTGCAGGCTTATAAATGTATTTCTGTGATTAGAGGGAGCACGTGTTTATTTTCTGTTTTCCTGTTTGTATTTTATTTGGATAGAATTTTAATAGGTATTTAGCATTCATTTAGTAAATGTTCATTAAGCACCTACTAAAAAAATAAAACATCTGTGCATTGTTTTCTTAGACATAATGCCATTACAGACTTCATAGACTACAGTGTAGTGTAAATATAACTTTCATATGCACTGGGAAACAAAAAAATCATGTGGCTTGCTTTATTGAAATATTTGCTTTATTGTGGTCTGAAACCAAATCACTGTATAGCTGAGGTATGCCTGTATCTATTCCAGATAATAAAAGAACCAGGGCTATTTTTTTTAAATTTAATCTTAGCAGTTTCATGGGCTTTTACTTTAACAAGTATATGATTTTGTGATGGGCATCTCAATAACATGTTCTATGCTTTCATTTATTTTTATGTCACAAACATTATCATTCTAAGCAGGCTTTTATTCAGTAGTGTTCCAAGACTTGTTTGTGAGGTTAGAAAAATAGTATTCAGAACTTTGAAGCTTCATTTCAACTCCAAAGCTATGTTAACATTATCCATTTCTGTGGAGTACAAATTCTTTAAAGTGAGAATCAAGTTGCTATTAAAATTAGACTCCCTTTCAGTGTTTTATTGTTGGATTTCTTGCAAAAAATAGAAAGTTTAGCACAATAGAGATGTGAAAAAAACATGATTTGATTATTATCATGCAAGTTATTAACAGTGTCAGAATAGCAGCCATAAAATATATCCTTCAGGGAAAAGTGAGTCAGTAATGAGATTTATCAGCTCAGTGGGCGTGTAAAGCCTATTTGTTTTAATGGCATATTTTAACACAAACAAGGAAACATATTTTGTGGCAACAATCTTAATTAATTTGTTTTTGGTCAAGCTATATTCCTTTCCAAATTGAAAATCAAAGCCATGAGAATACTTAAAATTAATTATGATACTTTACATTATTCATTACCCATTTTAAAATGCCAGCCATCTTAATCACTGAATCCTTTTTGTGCAACTATAGCTGTGCTGAGAAATGTCATTTATAACAATTTGGATAGCCTTATAACATTCTTTAAATATATTGTATGTGTGGCCCTATGCTTTATATATTCTCATGCTGATAACTACTATTTGAATCTAAGATACAACACTATTATGATTAAATTGTCCTATGCCTATCAGAAGTCAGTTGATCATAATGGCCTATGAGTGGAACATGTTTTCAATTTGGAAAATCATACAGTCCAGAATCAGTTTGAAATATGTCAGAAAACAGTAATGTAACAGTATTTGTCGTCAGTTATTATAAGGATATATGTTTCAGTGGAATGAATATAATCTCTTTCAGGAAGCCATTCAATAGAAGACTGTTAAACCATTGTCCATACCATCGTAGTCTTATTGGCAGACTAAAAACTTCAGTCTGACTAATTGAGATGAAGTTTCACACTTACTTAATCTCACATTGTCTGGAGCGTATTTCTACATTTATCCACCCAGATTTTAAATTCTATAATGATGAATATTGGTTCCTCTTTTCCTTTTGATACCCTGATATAGCTCCTTGCCTTGAAATGGTATTTTCTAAAGGATTTTATTTGATTTCATTGTTTTAATAGATTACTTCATGTTGTCTATGCTTATCTCCCTTAAGTTGTAACCAAGGTTATTAAATCACCAATTGAAAATCCTACCTATTTTTTGTCATCCTAAAACCGCAATACCCAATTTTTAAATGATAATCTTTCACTTCTACTTTGAATTAAGGGAACTTGTGACCACTTAAAGAGAGAAATGTAAAATCTAAAACAGAAGACCACAGTAACACTATGGCAAACTTTCCCTCTGCTTTATTTTTCAAACCCTTTGAACCCCTTGACCCCCAGTGTCAAAGTATGCAGTTTTCTATAGTGCCTTCCACTTTCTTTACCCACCCCCAGTCCCTCAAATCTGGAAAGGCAAAACTGAGAACTAGTAAGAGGTCTTATTTCATGCATACTTCCTCTAGGAATATCTCTGCCATTTTTGCTCTCATAAATCTATATTTTATCATGGGAGTGATTTTTTCCAAAAGATTTTATCTTCTATAAAGCATGTTTAGCCCTTCTAAGTTGTCAGATTTTCAAGTATCTCAGCTTTCTCTGATACTGCCTTTTGTCAGTCTCAGGTCCATGGCTCTATTTTTGCACATCTTTTGAGATTTCATAGCGAATGAAGCTGAGAGGTGAGAAGGTTTATTCTCCATACACACAAAAATAATGGTATCTGAAACTCTCTAAGCATCCTAAATCTCTCTACTTTACAGTGAAATGCAGGAGCCAGCTGGCAGTAACCTACAAGTGGTAAGATCCAATTTTCAAATGTTAAAGAATTTTGCAAGCCAAATTAGGAATATTTACAGCATGTGAATGCCCAACCACATCCTTCTAACTAGTTGTTGAATCACTGCTGACTTTGGGCCATATGGAAGGCTACTTGGGGCAAGAAACTTAAGATTCCCAGAATTCCTATTATTCAGCTGAGAGGATATACTAAGAAACACTATAATTCTTTAATAGGGAGGTCTTAACAAGGAATTTTAGTGTTACTCTTAATTGTTGCACTGAGGCCAGCTCTTACTTTGAGATTGTTCTTATAAAGAGACTATGAAGAACAAATGTTAGAGCACAAAGATAGCTGGATATGAGCAGAGAAAGAGGGGCATGGTCCAAATTGCAGGAAACAATACATCTTATAAACTAGGGTTCTTGGGCAAAGAAAAACAGGAACACTGGACAAACAGGAAATCACACATTTTGGGGGGACATCTGTTCTGGAGGCAGACAAAGAAAGGTGGGAAAAGGTAGGGCTCTGGCATCAGAATGTGATCTTTTGCACATTATGCTCTCATTACAATAAAATTAGCCTTGCAAATAAGAAGTACCCATCATGCACCAAGGCCATGGCATTTCCTGTGAAGAATAAATAAGGGCAAAAATCCCTCCTCCCCTTAGGGTGGTGCAGCTAGGATGAAAATCAGGGAATACTACCCAAAACCCCTCCCTCTGCAATGAATATTCCACCCTTTCATTTTTACACCCCATGTAGCTGGCTTGCCAAAGAAACTCACGACAGCTACTCACCTGAGTCTGCCTGCTCTCCCCTAGAGAGTGTATTATCGTTTGATCAATCCTTGCTTTACTTTCCTTACCTCTGTGTCTTGTCTCTGAATTCTTTCTGTGACTAGATAAGAACCTACTCTCCGGTAACATAAACAGGTTCATTTTTTAACCCAATAGGTCCTGCTTACAACTAAGAGGAGCTAGCTGGCACTTCCTTCATTCTTCCAGAACTGTCCTTAGCCAGGTACACAGTCAATTTGGTAAATTTTCTGTTTTTCCAAGTTACTTCAGGCAAACATTTTTGCCAATTTTTTTTTACCACTATGTAGCATGTGTTGCTTTTTATCTAGCCTTGGTTAATAACTTTCTCAGTGTTCTGTCAGCCTGTAACTATGGTTGACTTGCTGTCCTTTCCAACTCCACCTGCCACATGACCCCAAAGTCACTGACACATATTTTATTCTTAGAGCAGCACAAATTTCAATTATACATTGCTGTATCATAAATCAGCTCAAAGTCTTAGGGACTTAGAAAGACAAGTGGTTTATTATTTCTTATGATTCTGTGATCTAGCTGGGTGATTCTCTGTTGGTTCTACCTGGACCCAGATATTCGACTGGGATGAAAGTTTCAAGGTGGCTTCATTCACATCTGTTGTAGTTTGTGCTGCTTGCCAGCAGGTGTGCCTCTGTTCTCTTCCACATACACTTTATTCTTCTTTACATAATTCAGCAAACATTTTCTGTGAAGGGTCAGGTAGTAAATATTTTAGGTTTTGTGGGCCATAGGGTCTCTCTGTCACCACATCTCAATTCTGCCATTGTGGTGTGAAAACAGCTATTGAAAATATGCGAACAATTTGAATATGTTCCATAAAACGTTATTTATAAAAACACATATACCAAACTAGGTTTGGTTGATAGGCTGTACTTTTCCTCTTCCTGCTCTAGTAAGCTATTCTAGTCCTACCTGACAGTCTCAGGGCAGCATTCCAAGGAAAAAAAAACCCAACGAATGCATTTTCTGTTTGTGTCACAATAGGAAACAAGCAGAACATTTTCTGCTGTGTCACAATGGGACACAAGTGGACTGCATTATCCTATTGGTCTAAATAAGTCACATGACCAAGCCCCAAATCAAGGTATGAGAGGACTAAAACATAAATAGATACAGAGAGGCATGATTTTTTTGAGGATCATTAATAAAGTAATCTACCAAAGTTAGTTATTTAGTTATTTTAATTTTATTTGTTATACTTTATATAAATTATTGTCCTTAAAATCTCCATTAACATCTATTGTAGCAACATTTTATTTGATATATGTGTGTTTTAATTGCAATCTTTACAAATGGCAATATATCATGTTACTATTCATTCATATATTTAAATTAAATATATGCTTAATATAGTAATACATGCTTACTATAGGCATATTTAAACATATATATAGGCAGACTATCAGATTAAGGACCAACATTTCTGGATAATTTACTATCTTCATTGTCTAAATCTGAATAATATGAAACTAAAATTTATGTTGATTAAACTTTAAATTTTTGACATTTTTAAGTTTAAATAATAATATATTTATTATCACCTAAGACAGAAATTGGCAAGATTTTTGTGCAAAGTTCCAAAGAGTAAATATTTTAAGATCATGGAACATATGGTCTCTGTCACATGTTTTTCTTTGTTTTGTTTTGTTTTATATTTTATAACCCTTTGCTAACATAAGAAACATTCTTAGCTTTCAGGTCATATACAACCAAGCTACAGAATGAAGGCTTTCAGAATACAGTTTGCTGACCCATGTTAAAAAAAAAATAGCCTTCATCTTCATGTCTACTAGTTATCTCAATTTTAAGTAATAAATTAAAACCAATAGCCCCCTATTACAAGTTGATTTTTTTGTGTTTTATACAGGAATATATATGTACACATACATTTATATATATACACACGAGTACATACATCATGATTTCATTTAAACTCATGAATGGTTTTCTTGAAATATTTATTTTACAGAATAAGTCTATTAAATAATTATTTATTTAAAGTGATATATTCTGCCTTAAGTTGAAATCTAGAAAATGCAAGTTTAGATGTATCCGTTTGTGTGTGAATTAGTTTATATCTGCTCTTACTATGTTCCAGAATCTTTTCCCTGGCACCTCACATATTTATGATAGTCACCTGTCTTATACAAACATTTGAATTTGCAATCCCTTGTATAAATGAGCAATAATTCCTTGCTTGAAACAATTTAGTGTCTTTCTATTTCTGTCTGGGTAAAACCTCACATCCAATTTGCTTTTTCCCCATCTGATCTCCGTTCCAAACTATTCAGGTTCTGTGTATTCTGTGTTTTGTCCACACTGGAATTCCTTTAGTATTTCTAATATGTTTTGCAACCTGCATTCCTCTTGTCTTTAAACAGCACTCTACCTCATTTGTTTTTCTAGTTTAGTTCTACTCTCTGTATCTCAGCACAAGCCCCACAACCTCAGAAATACCTCTCTGTTAATGCAGAGATGGTAAATTATAGTAATATTTAATTATTAATAGTATTAGTTAATATTTATATCCTCTTACTAAGGACCAGTGTTCTCAGTACTATATTTACATGAACTCATTTCATCCTAGAAAAATCCTTAAGCAGTTGACACTAGTATCCTCATTTTTCATGAGCTGAGGCTAAAACAAATAGACAAAGTTACTTTCCCAAGCTTTGTAGGTGGTGATTCAAATTTTGAGCTAGAGGTCTTGCTTTGGGGCTCATGACCTTATCCCCATGGTTCTTCATCACCATCATCTTCATCATTGTCATCATTTTCATCTTTGTCTTCTTCAGCAGCAGCAATAACAGTAGCAAACTTTGTAAAAAGCCAAATGATAACAATTACTAAATGAACTAACATAAATCAAGGACTTGCAATGTTATGGCTCCTGTTTTAAATATATTCTATGAATATGTTAACTTCACCTTCACAAGAACACCTCAGAAACAGCTTTCTAAAAAGGGAAATAAGTAACGATTCTTTGGTGTCTTAGTAATTCCTATTATTTTTTCTCAAAGACTTCAAATTCACATTGTTATAGAAAACAAAAAACTTGATGTCTTTTTTTTGTTCGTTTTACTTTTGTAAATATAGTGACGTTTGCTTTCAGTTCACATTAACCACTAGGATTAATGTCACATGTTAGATCTTAACCCTCACCAATAACTGTAGCATATTTTAAATCTCAACTCCTTCACAGTAGACTAAAAAAACCCAACTCCAAAATATCTTCTTTACTTTCTCCATGCATTTTCCTAAGCAAGTGAAATTTGCTGGTTAAAAGCCCATTCTAAGGCTGATAATTTCACCCTAAATTCATAATCACAAGATTCAGCTTAATATTTGATACTTCTTTCACTGTATGATATGTGAAATAGTATAAGATCATTTGAAAATTGTTTTTGAGTTATAATAGTGGTCTTGCACTCAGTTACTTAAAATTGCTCAAATCTGGAAAGAAATGTGTGCATCAACAGGAAAACATGTATCAACAGGAAAATGTTTAACTATATGGGTACTTTCCTACAATGAAATAGTGCTCAGCAATGAAAAATAATAAACTAATGAATACCATAGTGATAGTCATGAACAATTTCAAAAGCCATATGTCTGAGGGGGGAAAAAGCCTAGTATAAAAATGTATGGTTCAGTTTTTTATGATGTCCCAGGCACTGTAACACTGATCTATTGTGATAGAAATAAGAAATTGGAACAAGTAGTTTCTGTATAGGGATTTTGAGGAAATGGACTAAAAACGAGATGAGAAGAGGTTTCTGTAACCTTAATTTAGATATTGGTTAGATCAATAATCTATAACTTAATTTGCTGGTTGTTTATATCCATGATGATAATAATCAAAACTCATTGTCCATTTTAATTCTGTGAATTTCACTGTGTGTCAGTTATATTACCAGGAGTGGTTTTAAAAGTGCAAGTGTTTTCACCATTTGCCTCCAGTTACTGTTCCTTTTTCTGCCCTACCCATAGCCAAACTCCAAGAAGAATCTTCTAAAAGAATACCATATTCACTACTTTTCATTCAGTAGAGATCTGCAGTGAGCTGTCAAATTGGCCAGTAATCTCATATTGCCAAATCTTCATCTCACTTGACCCTTCATCAGTATTCTTCACAGTTGACATATATTTTGTTGTTGTTTTATTCTTGACATACTTTTCCTTTATTTAACTGGTCTTACACCACAATCCTCCCACCTCCATCCCATCCTGGCTCTTCTATCTTTGTTTAGTTTTTGTTTTTACCTACATCTACCTCTGTTCTTCAAAGTTTGTCCTTATTGGCAGTACTGTACTTCTTTTAATTTCTGTATTCTTTTTAGATTATCTCATCTACTTTTATGGCTTTAAAATACTCTCTGTGAAGATGACTACTGACTTGCACTTGAAGCCTAGAGATTTAGAGTCACAGATCTTATTAATCCGTTGGAATATTTGGATGCTGGACTGATATCACAATATTTTAACATATCTACAGTTGAACACTTCGGGTCTCCCTTGAATGGACTTCATCCCAAACTACAATATTACTCTAAATATATCATTTCCATAGTTACTCAAGGGAGACAACAAGAAGCCATCTTTCATTTCTCCATTTATTTCATTCATATTTAATTAGTCCAGTCATCTTAGTCATAGATAAATGATAGATTGATCAATAATAAAAAAGCAGGAAACAGAAATGTGTATACATAATAAAGATATTTTTCTAGTAAAACCACAGAAGTGTTTTAGTGGCATTCCCTAATTACATTTTATTTTCAATAAGATCCAACTTAAAGGTAATTAAATGTGATATGCATTTAAAACTAAGTTGAAATCATAATGTTCCACAGAAACACTAACAGTATACAGCCAAGTCAAAATGTAGTTTCACTGATTATTCATATTTTTAGAAGACAAAAATAACGTGGCATGCTTTACATAAATATACAAATGGTTACATTTGTATGATTACATAAATATACAAATATTTATGTATTTTCATATTCCTAACACAGAAACTAACAGTATAGACTCACCTAATTCTGGATTAATGGAATGATCAGCTTCTGTTTTCTTAACAAATGCAATATGCCACACAATTTAGCATACTTGTAGTTCTCATGATAACCAGAAACCATTTCAGATGAAAGTAAAACTTTAAAATATTTTGGTGATATGTGAAGCAAAATAATTGCTTCTCAATAATGCAGAAAATAATGTCTATTAGGAACATAAATTTTAGACTAACACCTGAAGCACATTCCTTCACCCACTAATTAACAGTTTGCATGTTATGCCATGGTTAAATAGCATTAAGTAAATTGCTAGGCTCCAAAACGTAAAAATAGATTTCATTTACACCTGTGTTACATGCCCTGTATGTTTGCTTCTGTTGAGTATGGTTGAGAACATGGAAGTATGCAATTATCCTGTAGTACCAATTTTTATGAATTCAAATCACATAGGAAAAAAAAGTTACCTTTCTCTGAAATGTAATTAAAGGTTTATAAAAAGGAGAAGACATTCAAGGCCTGTTTTGGTTGATGTATATTTTGGTTTCATTTGTCATGTGAAGCATTACTGTTTCTCATATAACAAGTAGCAAGAAAAATAAATTATGAAACCTAAATGTATTGAAGTTGTAAAATCATTATATATATAAAATAATGCCAGATGATGTAGTTAAGAAAAATAAAAGTTCTTTTATATCTGTGAAAAATATTCTGCAGGATGAAAATTAACAACTTCTAGTCTTCAGCTGCACCAACATGAATCCATGGAAACACTTAACACTTAACTACTCATACTAGTACTTTCATACTCATACATTCATGTTTTCATGATATGAACACTTTATAATAATAATTTGCTCTCTGAATGTTTCCTTTGGGAATTGTGATAGTATCAGCAAATGTTTTCCCTTTTTACTCCATTATAGGATGTATCACTTAAAGGAGATGAGCCTACACACTAATTACTTTGTGGATACGGAAAATTAGGATATCTATCTGGCAAACAGTTACAAAAAATATAGTAGATTAAGAATGAATTTTAGGTCATAGGGAAGAAATTAATTGGAAAAAAGTTGCCCAATTAGGGAAATTAAATTGAGCAAAAATATAGGTTTTCCTAATTTTAATGATTTTCTGTACATCCAAATAAATTTTATAAATTTATTAATTAAAAGAAAAGATATTTCAAAGAAAAAGTTATTTCAATTAGCTGTACAGTTAACTACTAACCAAAATAATGTACATTATTTCTAATTGTTTATAGGTCCAATACAAGTTAATATGTGGAAATTTATTTCAATACATTTTATCTAATAATCATACTTAAGACTAAACTAAATTATTAAAATAAAAAACAGGGAGAAAAAAATGTTGATAGTGTTTGGACTTAAAATGAGATACAAGTGATATTATACAAGTAAGGCTTATGAATTAAGAGATTTGTTCATATTTGTGAGCTTTCCAATTATATTTGAACTAATTATGGTTGATTGCACGAATTATGGTGAATAATACATTTTCCTTACATTTATTTTACTGCTATGATATTTTCATGAAAACAGTATCTTCTGAACTCTATTTTTTATTACCTTGAAAAGTCCACTTAACACAGTTGCAAAAAATGTCAGATTGCATATAAAGTTTCTGTGAACAAATTTTTTACATATGAAAGTTATTTGAGAGTAAAAGTGACCCCCCCACACACATGTGCAGCTCCTAAAGTTACCTCTTCAAAAGCAAAGGATGCAGCACAATTTGTCACTTAAAAAAGAAATCAATTTACAAACCAGTTTACAATTAAAATCCCTCCATATATATTATTTTAATAGGCCTTACTACTCTAAGTGTGCACCTCCCTAGATTTCAAACTTTTGTTTCCAATAGCAACAGTTGTTTTTTATAAATGTAATCAAGCCTACATAATATATTTGAAGACAATGACAAAGCAAAAGAGATCCTGCTTTCAATTCAATATAATTATTTGTTATGCTATTATATTTATGACTCCTCTATAAAAGTTGAAATCTAGCTAGGACAGGCTGTGTAATTACACCAAATTTAAATGTACCTGTGAAACATGATTCCAGCTCCTCTGAAAACCAGGTTACAGCTGCTGCTGTTGTTTCTGCAGCTGCTGACCTGGAATTCCGTTGCTTTGAGATCTGCAAGTGGTAGTTGTTATTATGCAAACAGTAATTCAGAGAAAAATTAGAATTTTATAAAATATATATTTTATATGTAAGTTATATTTTAAGATACATATATATGTATATGTGTATAGGCACACACAGACATATATAATTTTTTTTTAATTAATTAATTTATTTATTTATTTTTGGCTGTGTTGGGTCTTCGTTTCTGTGCAAGGGCTTTCTCTAGTTGTGGCAAGCGGGGGTCACTCTTCATCGTGGTGCACAGGCCTCTCACTATTGCGGCCTCTCTTGTTGTGGAGCACGGGCTCCAGACACGCAGGCTCAGTAGTTGTGGCTCACGGGCCCAGTTGCTCCGCAGCATGTGGGATCCTCCCAGACCAGGGCTCGAACCTGTGTCCCCTGCATTAGCAGGCAGATTCTCAACCACTGTGCCACCAGGGAAGCCCCAGACATATATAATTTTTAAGGAGATTTTTTGTTGTTTTATAATTTTTATTTTATATTGGAGCATAGGTGATTTACAATGTTGAATTACTTCCAGGTGTACAGCAAAGTGATTCAATTATATATACACATATATCTATTCTTTTGCAGATTATTTTCCCATATACATTATTACAGAGTATTGAGTAGTGTCCCTGTGTGATACAGCAAGTCCTTCTTGATTATTTTGTATATACTAGTGAGTATATGTTAACCGCCACCTCCCAATTTATCCCTCCACCCTAGGTTTCCTCTTTGGTAACCATAAGTTTATTTACTAACTCTATGAGTCTGTTTCAGTTTTATAAATAAGTTCACTTGTATCATTTTTTTTAGATTCCACATAGAAGTGATATCATATGTTACTGGACAAGCTTTTTTTTTTTTAATCTTCATTAGGGTATAATTGCTTTGCAATGGTCTGTTAGTTTCTGCTTTATAACAAAGTTAATCAGCCATACATATACGTATATCACCATATCTCCTCCCTCTTGCATCTCCCTCCAACCCTCCTTATCCCACCTCTCTAGGTGGTCACAAAGCACCGAGATGATGACCACCTTGTGCTATGCAGCAGCTTCCCACTCGCTATCTATTTTACACTTGGTAGTGTATATATGTCAATGCTACTCTCTCACTTTGTCCCAGCTTACACTTCCCACTCCATGTGTCCTCAAGTCAATTCTCCACATCTGCGTCTATATTCCTGTGCTGCCCCTTGGTTCTTCAGAACCATTTTATTTTTAGATTCCATATATATGTGTTAGCATACAGAATTTGTGTTTCTTTTTCTGACTTATTTCACTCTGTAAGACACTCTAGTTCCATCGATCTCACTACAAATAACTCAATATTGTTTCTTTTTGTGGCTGAGTAATATTCCATTGTATATATGTGCCACATCTTCTTTATCCATTCATTTGTCGATGGTCACTTGGGTTGATTCCATGTCCTGGTTATTGTAAATAGAGCTGCAATGAACATTTGGTACATGACTCTTTTTGAATTATGGTTTTCGCAGGGTATATGCCCAGTAGTGTGATTGATGGGTCGTATGGTAATTCTATTTTTAGTTTCTTAAGGAACCTCCATTCTGTATCCAGTAGTGGTTGTATCAATTTACATTCCCACCAACAGTGCAAGAGGGTTCTGTTTTCTCTACACCCTCTCCAACATTTATTGTTTGTAAATTTTTTGATGATGGCCATTCTGACTGGTGTGGGGTGATACCTAATTGCAGTTTTGATTTGCATTTCTCTAATGATTAGTGATGTTGAGCATCCGTTCATATGTCTGTTGGCAATCTGTATATCTTCTTTGGAAAAATGTCTATTTAGGTCTTCTGCCCATTTTTGGATTTTTTTCTTTTGATACTGTGCTTTATTAACTGCTTGTAAATTTGGGAGATAACTCCTTTGTCAGTTGCTTCATTTGAAAATATGTTCTCCCATTCTGAGGGTTGTCTTTTCATCTTCTTTATGGTTTCTTTGGTTTGCAAAATCTTTTAAGTTTCATTAGGTCCCATTTGTTTATTTTTATTTCCATTATCCAGGAGGTGGGTCAAAAAGTGTCTTCCTGTGATTTATGTCATAGAGTGTTTTGCCTATGTTTTCCTCTAAGACTTTTACAGTGTCTAGCCTTACATTTAGGTCTTTAATCTGTTTTGAGTTTATTTTTGTATACAGTGTTAGGGAGTGTTTGATTTCATTCTTTTACATGTAGCTGTCCAGTTTCCCCAGCACCACTTATTGAAGAGGCTCTCTTTTCTCCATTGTATATTATTGCCTCCTTATCAAAGATAAGGTGACCATATGTGTCTGGGTTTATCTCTAATCTTCTATCCTGTTTCATTGATCTATATTTCTGTTTTTGTGCCAGTACCATAATGTATTGATTACTGTAGCTTTGTGTAATAGTTTGAAGTCAAGGAGCCTTATTCCTCCAACCCCGTTTTTCTTTCTCAAGATTGCTTTGGCTATTCGGAATCTTTTGTGCTTTCATGCAAAGTGAGAAATTTTTTGTTCTAGTTCTGTGAAAAATATCATTGGTAATTTGATAGGGATTGCTTGAATCTGTAGATTGCTTTGGGTAGTGTAGTCATTTTCACAATGTTGATTCTTCCAATCCAAGAACCTGTTATATCTCTCCATCTGTTTGTATCTTTAATTTCTTTCATCAGTGTCATACTTTTCTGCATACAGGTATTTTGTCTCCTTAGGTAGGTTTATTCCTAGGTATTTTATTCTTTTTGTTGTGATGGTAAATGGGAATGTTTCCTTAATTTCGTCTTCTGATTTTTCATCATTAGTATATAGGAATGCCAGAGATTTATGTGCATTAAATTTGTATCCTGCTACTTTACCAAATTCATTTATTAGCTCTAATAGTGTTCTGGTAGCATCTTTAGGATTATCTATGTATAGTATCATGTCATCTGCAAACAGTGACAGCTTTACTTCTTCTTTTCTGATTTGGATTCTTTTTATTTCCTTTTCCTCTCTGATCTCTGTGGATAAAACTAGGTTGAATAATAGTGGTGACAGTGGGCAACCTTGTCTTGTTCCTGGTCTTAGTGGAAGTGGTTTCAGTTTTTCACCAATGAGAATGATGTTGGCTGTGGGGTTGTCATATATGGCCTGTATTATGTTGAGGTAAGTTCCCTCAAAGCCTACTTTTTGTAGAGTTTTTATCATAAATGTGTATTGAATTTTGTCGAAAGCTTTCTCTGCATCAGTTGAGATGATCATATGTTTTTTTCTCCTTCAATTTGTTAATATGGTGTATCACGTTGATTGATTTGCATATATTGAATAATCTTTGCATTCTTGGGATAAACCCCACTTGATCAAGGTGTATGATCCTTTTAATGTTCTACTGGATACTGTTTGCTTGTATTTTGTTGAGGATTTTTGCATATAATATTTGTCAATAATATTGGTCTGTAGTTTTCTTTTTTTGATACATCTTTGTCTGGTTTTGGTATTAACGTAATGGTGGCATCATAGTATGAGTTTGGGAGTGTTTCTGCCTCTGGTATATTTTGGAAGAGTTTGAGAAGGATAGGTATTAGCTCCTCTCTAAATGTTTGATAGAATTCACATGTGAAGCCATCTGGTCCTGGACTTTAGTTTGTTGGAAGATTTTTAATCACACTTTCAATTTCAGTGCTTGTGATTGGTCTCTTTTTTTTTTCTATTTCTTCCTGGTTCAATCTTGGAGTGTTGTGCTTTTCTAAGAATTTTTCCATTTCTTCTAGGTTATCCATTTTATTGGCATACAGTTGCTTGTAGTAATCTCTCATGATCCTTTGTATTTCTGCAGTGTCAGTTGTTACTTCTCCTTTTTCATTTCTAATTCTATTGATTTGAGTCTTCTCCCTTATTTTCTTGATGAGTCTGGCTAATGCTTTATCAGTTTTGTTTATATTCTCCACGAAACACCTTTCTGTTTTATTGATCTTTGCTATAATTTCTTTCATTTCCTTTTCATTTATTTCTGATCTCAGCTTTATGATACTTTCCTTCTGTTAACTTTGGAGTGTTTTTTCTTCTTCCTTCTGTAAGTTATTTAGGTGTAACATTAGGTTATTTATTTGAGATGTTTCTTGATTCTTGAGGTAGGATTGTATTGCTATAAACTTCTCTCTTAGAACTGCTTTTGCTGCACCCCATAGGTTTTGGGTCATCGTGTTTTCATTGTCATTTGTTTCTAGGTATTTTTTGATTTCTTCTTTGATTTATTCAGTGATCTCTTGGTTATTAATTTGTATATTGTTTAGCCTCCATGTGTTTGTATTTTTTTTACAGATTTTTTCCTGTAATTGATATCTAGTCTCATAGCATTGTGGTAGAAAAGATATTTGATATGATTTCAATTTTCTTAAATTTACCAAGGCTTGATCTGTGACCCAAGAGATGATCTCTCCTGATGAATGTTCCCTGAGCACTTGAGAAGAAAGTGCATTCTGTTGTTTTTGGATGGAATGTCCGATAAATATCAGTTAAGTCCATCTTGTTTAATGTATCATTTAAAGCTTGTGTTTCCTTATTTATTTTCATTTTGGATGATCTGTCCATTGGTGAAAGTGGGGTGTTAAAGTCCCTACTATGATTGTGGTACTGTCGATTTCCCCTTTACGGCTGTTAACATTTTCCTTATGTATTGAGGTGCTCCTGTGTTTGGTGCATACATATTTACAATTGTTGTATCTTCTTCTTGGATTGATCCCTTGATCATATGTAGTGCCCTTCTTTGTCTCTTGTAATAGTCTTTATTTTAAAGTCTATTTTGTCTGATATGAGAATTGCTACTCAAGCTTTCTTTTGATTTCCTTTTGCATGGAATATCTTTTTCCATCTTCTCACTTTCAGTATTTATGTGTCCCTAGGATTGAAGTGGGTCTTTTTTAGACATCATTTATACAGGTCATTTGCATGTTTCCATTCAGCCAGTTATGTCTTTTGGTTGGAGCATTTAATTCATCTATATTTAAGGTAATTATCGATATTCATGTTCCTGTCATCAATTTCTTAATTGTTTTGGGTTTGTTATTGTAAGTTTTTTCCTTCTCTTGTGCTTCCTTCCTAGAGAAGTTCCTTTAGCATTTGTTGTGAAGCTTGTTTGGTGGTGCTGAATTCTCTTAGCTTTTGTTTGTCTGTAAACGTTTACTTTTTTCCTTTGTATCTGAATGAGATTATTGCTGGGTAGAGTAATCTTGGTTGTAGGTTTTTCCCTTTGATCACTTTAAATATGTTCTGCCCCTCCCTTCTGTCCTGCAGAGTTTCTGCTGAAAGGTCAGCTTTTAACCTTATGGGCATTCCCTAGTATGTTTTTTGTTGTTTTTCCCTTGCTGCTTTTAATATTTTTTCTTTTCATTTAATTTTTTTATAGTTTAATTTAAATGCCTTGGCATGTTTCTCTTTGGATTTATCCTGTATGGGACACTCTGCACTTCCTGGACTGATTGACTATTTCCTTTCCCGTATTAGGGAAGTTTTAAACTATAATATCTTCAAAGATTTTCTGAATCCCTTTCTTTTTGTCTTCTTATTGTGGGACCCCTATAATTCGAATGCTGCTGTATTTAATGTTGTGCCAGGGCTCTTTGATACTGTCCTCCATTCTTTTCATTGTTTTTTCTGTATTCTTCTCTGCTGTAGTTGTTTCCACTATTTTATCTTCCAGGTCACTTATCTGTTGCTCTGCCTCAGTTATTCTGCTATTGATTCCTTCCAGAGATTTTCTCATTTCATTTACTGTGTTATTTATAATTGTTTGTTTGCTCTTTAGTTCTTCTAGGACCTTGTTAAACGTTTCTTGTATTTTCTCCATTCTATTTCCAAGATGTTAGATCATCTTTATTATCATTATGATGAATTCTTTTTCATGTAGACTGCATATTTCCTCATAATTTGTTTGGTCTGGTGGGCTTTTGCCTTTCTCCTTCATCTCCTGTGTGTTTCTCTGTGTTCTCATTTTGCTTAACTTACTGTGTTTGGGGTCTCCTTTTTGCAGGCTGTCGGTTTGTAGTTCTCGTTGTTTTTGGTGTCTGCCCCTAGTCCTTAGGTTGGTTCAGTGGGTTGTTTAGGCTTCCTGGTGGAGGGGACTGTAGCTATGTTCTGATGGATGAGGCTGGATTTTGTCTTTCTAGTGGGCAGCACCCTGTCTGGTGGTGCGTTTTCGGATGTCTGTGAACTTAGTATGATTTTAGGTAGGCTCTCTGCTAATGGGTGGGTTTGTGTTCTTGTCTTGCTAGATATTTGGCCTAGGATGTCTAGCACTGTAGCTTGTTGATCATTGAGTGGAGCTCGGTCTTAGCACTGAGATGGAGATCTCCTGGAGAGCTTTCAGTATTTGATATTACATCGAGCTGGAGGGTCTCTTGTGGACAAATGTCCTGAACTCAGCTCTCCCATCTCAGAGGCACAGGCCTGACACCCGGCTGGAGCACCAAGACCCTGTCAGACACATGGCTCAGAAGAAAAGGGAGAAAAAAATAAAGAAAGAAAACAATAAAATAATATAAAGTTATTAAAATAAAAAAATATTAAAAATAAAATAAATTAAAAAGTCATAAAAAGAAGAGAGCACCCAAACCAAGAAACAAATCTACGAGTGATAACAAATGCTAAAAACTATATTAACAAAATAGAGAGCAACCAAATCAATAAACAAATGTACCAATGGTAATAAACTCTAAATACTAATCTAAGATAAATATAAAACCAGGAACAAATTAGATCCAGAAAGTAAACTCCAAGTCTATAGTTGCTCTCAACATCCACTGCCTCAATTTTGGGATGATTAGTTGTCTATTCAGGTATTCCACACATGCAGGGCACATCAGGTTGATTGTGGAGATTTAATGTGCTGCTCCTGAGGCTACTGGGAGAGATTTCCCTTTCTCTTCTTTGTTCGCACAGCTCCTTGAGTTCAGCTTTGAATTTGGCCCAACCTCTATGTGTGGGTCACTTGAGGGCATCTGTTCTTCCCTCAGACAGGACACGGTTAATGCAGCAGCTGATTAGGGGGCTCTGGCTCACTCAGGCCAGGAAGAGGGAGGGGTACAAAATGAGTGGTGAGCCTGCGGTGGCAGAGGTCAGCTTGACATTGCAACAGTCTGAGGCACACCATGTGTTCGCTGGGGGAAGTTGTCCCTGGATTACGGGACCCTGGCATTGGTGAGCTGCACAGTCTCCTGGGAGGGGTGGTGTCGATAGTGACCTGTGCTTGCACACAGGCTTCTTGGTGGCTGCAACAGCAGCCTTAGCATCTCATGCCTGTCTGTGGTGTCCTCTATGATAGCTGCAGATTGCGCCCATCTCTGGATCTCATTTAGGCAGTGCTCTGAATCCCCTCTCTTTGTGCACCCCAAAACAATGGTCTCTTGCCTCTTAGGCAGTTCCAGACATTTTCCCAGACTCCCTCCCAGCTAGCTGTGTCACACTAGCCCCCTTCAGGCTGTGTTCATGCAGCCACACCTGTCTTCTCCCTGGGGTCTGACCTCCGAAGCCGGAACCGCAGCTCCCAGCCCCAACCCACCCCAGGGGGGAGCAGACAAGCCTCTCAGGCTGGTGAGTGCTGGTCGGCACTGATACTCTGTGTGGGAATCTCTTTGCTTTGCACTCTGCACCCTTGTTGCTGCGTTCTCCTCCATGTCTCCGAAGCTTCCCCCACTCAGCCACCCACCGTCTCTGCCAGTGAAGAGGCTTCCTAGTGTGTGGAACTTTCCCTCCTTCACACCTCCCTCCCAGAGGTGCAGGTCACATCCATATTATTTTGTCTCTGTTTTTTCTTTTTCTTTTGCCCTACCCAAGTACCAGGGGAGTTTCTTGCCTTTTGGGAAGTCTGAGGTCTTCTGCCAGCGTTCAGTAGGTGTTCTGTAGGAGTTGTTCCACTTGTAGATTTATTTCTGATGTATCTGTGGGGAGGAAGCGGATCTCCACATCTTACTCCTCCTCCATCTTGAAGGTATCTCCCTTAAGGAGTTTTCTTAGCCTCCCTGAATAGCAGCAAACTAACAGAGCATAATCAGCATTCCTGAATTTCCTATTGAGAGCTGTCAAATGGAGTACCTTCAGCTTTTCAGCTGTTTTGAAATAAATTTTTAGAAGGGTTGAAATGATTGAAGGAAAGTCTTGAATGACAGTGAATATTTATATTTTAATACTTGCCAAAAATAAGTGAAAGAGGTCTTTAAGAGCTCATTAAGTCTTCTGGTCTTTAACGCTGGTCTTTTACCACTGCTCATGTTTTCAAACAAAGCTGAAGAGGGTGCACTGTCAGATCCTTGGTGAGAAGCAGGAAGAAGAAAGTGGGAAGGAGTGAGAGAATGGCAACAAAAGTTACCATTTCTGGACTTCCCTGGTGTTGCACTCGTTGAGAGTCCGCCTGCCGATGCAGGGGACACAGGTTCATGCCCCGGTCCGGGAAGATCCCACATGCCACAGAGCGGCTGGGCCCATGAGCCATGGACACTGAGCCTGTGCATCTGGAGTCTGTGCTCCACAACGGTAGAGACCACAGCAGTGATAGGCCCACGTACCGCAAAAAAAAAAATAAATAAATAAGAAAAAAGTTACCATTTCCAAAAGAAAACATTTTTGTAAAAGTTGCTCTTGGTTTTTTGCTATTTGTTTGTTTGTTTTGTGGTACACGGGCCTCTTACCACTGTGGCCTCTCCCATTGTGGAGCACAGGCTCCAGATGCGCAGGCTCAGTGGCCATGGCTCATGGGCCCAGCAGCTCCGTGGCATGTGGGATCCTCCCAGACTGGGGCATGAACCCATGTCCCCTGCATTGGCAGGTGGACTCCCAACCACTGTGCCACCAGGGAAGACCAAGGTGCTCTTGTTTTTCAGCCACACTGCTCATTTTGAAGTCAGCATGAGTCAGTACTAAAAGTATTTGTAGTTGAGATTTATTTAAAATGGAAGTAAAGAATGTGGGAGAAAAAAGGCACTGATAAAAGGGAATTAGAAAATGTGTTTGTTATTGACTCTTGTCCCTTTCAGTTTGGCAAAAATTGTGTTGGAATATAAACACTCAGTACTAAAAACATTTTATTTTATATTTCATTTACCTGTTGATACACAAAAGCATATACTTATATTATTTGCTACTTAAACTGTGATCAGCATAATAGAAGCATTGGAATCACCATGGAGTTGGAAATAAAAATATCTTCCCCTCCTCTCCCTGCATAAGGAATCAGAATTTGCTTTTCAACGGGATCCCATATGGTTCATATGCACATTACTAGTTGAGAAATACTTTCTGTAGACTTTGAGGGGCCTGTAATTGAGTAAATAAGAAGTTCCATTCTAAAATAAACCATATCGTTATTTATACCATTGTTTTCCTAACATATGTGGATTAAACTATATGTTATACATATAAAAGCAAACAAAAACAAATAAGTGCCATGTAATTAGGGACACAGTTATAATTGGTACATTTATCAGTTATAGATACAATGAAAGTGATTTAAATGATAAAAACAAAACATACTTTTTATAACCAATTATAATCTTGGTATATGTCAATGTCCTTTATTCATTCATATATCAGTACATATTACATTCTAAAATAACATATCACATAACAGGAAGATGATTATGGCTAATATATAATTAAATAATTTATAGTAGAGAACATATAACACATTTGTTCATGCAAGAGATGAAATATATGTGATTAATGCTCAAGGGCTTTTTTCATTAAGTTATTCTGACTCATTTGCCCTTGGTGTCCATACCCATGTTGACCACAGGAATAAGTCAAACTTCATGCTGGCAAGGTGAATAATTTATAGTTTCCATCCTGAAATGAAATACCTAAAAGTGATTGCATTGTCACAATAAACCATTCTCAGACTATCCCTCTTATCAAATGCCATATACCAATAGTTTATTTTACAACAAAAGCCATTTAAAGTTTTGACTCAACTAATAACAGTTCTCTGAAACAGTGAATCTAGGAAGGACTGTCCTCAGCTTTTATAGTGGAAACTACTAAGATTTGAGAGAATGCCCTTACTTTAAAACACCCTTTCTACTCTGGAAATTATATAGCTATTATTATTTCAGTGACTAGAATGCAAATGGACAGAATGTTAAGCCCCATTCTCTCATTTCCTCCTCTAAATAGAAAAGAGTAAATCTACACAGATATAGTGCTAGAGGAGATCAGTTATCCATTCCTCCACTGGAGTATAATTCATCCAGGTGCACTCTCTCTGCCTGAACATTCCTAGAAAAATGTGCATTGCTTTGACCTTGTGAAAAGAAGGGAGTGAAGTTTGAAAATACTGTAATAATTTTTTTCAGCAAATACACTACAGAAAGTACATAGCTCCCTATTTTGCTCAGATTGTATTCAATTTTCTCATGATAAAGTTGTCAGTACCCTCCATCACAGCTGCCATCTTCCTCTACTTTACTTTTTATCAATTTCAACTGTACAATTAGCAAAAAACATAAGCCACAGTTCATCAATTTAAACATTTTAATAAAAGGTCTCAAATTCTCAAAAAACAGTTTTTAATCTCTACTTGTTTTTTTTTAAATTAATTTTTATTGGAGTATAGTTGATTTACAATGTTGTGCTAGTTTCTGATACAGCAAAGTGAATCAGTTATACCTGTACATATATTCACTCTTTTTTAGATTCTTTTCCCATATAGGTCATTACAGAGTATTGAGTAGAGTTCCTTGTGCTATACAGTAGGTTCTTACTACTATTTTATATACAGTAGTGTATGTATGTCAATCCCAATTTCCCAATTTATCCTTCCCCCCTCTTTCCCCTTGGTAAACATAAATTTGTTTTCTACATCTGTGACTCTATTTCTGTTTTGTAAGTAAGTTCATTTGTACCATTTTTTTAGATTCCACATATAAGTGATGTCATATTTGAATTAACAATGTTTGAAAAGAAAATTAACAATCATTATAAATGACAATTATAAGTACATTGATTTGACAGAGCACAATGGCAGGTGGAGAGAACTTAGAGTTGAGTGGAAACATCTGGAATTAGAACCGATCTCCACCCAGGGACACTCATGACAATGCCAGCCCTTAAAGTTACATGTTAGTTTCCATCTGCAGAGCATTCCCAGGTAAAGAATTGCCCTTATCTCTTTATTACCACATATAGCCAAACCCCTTAATCTGAATCCACACTTGTCAGCCTCTTTTTGTTATTGTTACTCAAGTATCCCTTCTGCTATTTAAGTCCAAACTCTTCTCATGTCCAAAGTCTTCTCACCATCCATTAGTTGTTTCTCAAAGACATTTCCATCACTACTTTCTCTTTCAACCTTTTCACAGTCATAGAAATATGTACCACATTCCCTTCAGCTACTGTCTCTATTTCTTTGTCTTTTCACAGAAAAACCTCCTCTGGAAGGTGACCATAATCAATGCTTATATTTTCTCCCTCCCCACCTTTTTGTATCATCAAGCCAAGCTAAATCAGCACTTTTTCCTCATTATTACAGTAAATTTCCTGGTCTTTTTCACCAAGGACCTCCATATTTCAGTGGTCACTTCTTTGTGTTCTACTTATCTGACCAAAAGTTGCTTGGGGTACCCTTCCTTTTTTTAAAAAAAATAATTTTCTTCTCTTTGACACCATAATACTTCAGTATCTTGGTTTCTTCCCTCCATATCACTAGCCATATATACTAAATCATCTGTACTACCTTCTACTTTACTATAAAATCTTGATTGTAAAGTTCCTAAAGGTTTGGTGCTCGGCCTTAATGTTTCTTATATTTACTCTTCAATTTAATCACATGTAGACATGATTTTGCATACAATCTATATGTCACTGTCTCCCAAATTTATATCTCCAGCCCTCACAGAACACCCAATTCATATATTCTCCACTCATATTTCAGCCATACCCCACACAGCTCCACATAAGGATGCCCACAATCAAATTACTACCAATAAACTTTTTCATCCTCCAAAATTTCTTATTTCAGAATTCAGCAGGTTTTCTCAGTTGTTAAACCACAGAAATAGGAGTTAGCATTTATTCATTTTTTTTCTCTTATGCCCTCCATCTACTACAACAGCAGTACCCACATCTCTCTCTACCAAAATACATACTGAACATGTTCACTATTTTTCTCTCCCCTTATACTTGCTCTTGCACAAGCTATCATTGACAACCAACTAGGTTATGCAGTAGCCTGTTGATCATCCTCCTGGCATTCACATTATTCACAGAGGAGTTAGAGGAACATCTGAAACCATAAATTATATTGTGTTTTTTTTTATCAAATCAAAACTATCCATTACTATGGATTCAAATGCATTCATAATAAAATCCAATCTCTCCAACTTAGTCTACTAGACCTAATATGGCCTGACCCAAGACTTCATCTCTGAAAACATCTCTGAGCTTCCTTCTTATTTTTATTTTTTTAACTTAAAAGAATTTTTTTTTTTTAATTTTTGACTGTGTTGTGTCTTCATTGCTGTGCACGGGCTTTTCTAGTTGCAGTGAGCGGGGGCTACTCTTCGTTGCAATATGCTGGCTTCTCATTGTCGTGGCTTCTCCTGTTGTGGAGCACAGGCTCTAGGTGCACAGGCTTCAGTAGTTGTGGCACGCAGGCTCAGTAGTTGTGGCCCACGGGCTTAGGTGCTCCGCGGCATGTGGGATCTTCCCGGGACAGTGATCAAACCCGTGTCCCCTGCACTAGTAGGTGGACTCTTAACGACTGTGCCACCAGGGAAGCCGCTGATCTTCCTTTTTATAACTCACTAAAACCGTAGTTTGATAAACAATCCAGCCACATTGGCTTTCTTTCTGGTCCGTGATTGTACTGAATATTTTTGTCACTTTAAGACCTTCATCCTATTTCTCCTACCTGAGAAGTTATTCTGTTTAAAAAAGCTAATCCATTTTAACAGTTGCTTAAATGCCACATTCTCCAATTGGCCTTCCCTGACCATCCAACATAGCATAGTGCTCGGTTCTCTCTATATCTGTTAGTTGATTCCCTTAACCTAGCAATTTTTATAACTGGCATTTTCTTGTTTAACAAGTTGTTTAATTTATACAGTGACTATCTTTGTTAACTACATAGTAGTATCCAAGAGAAGAGTGATTTTTCTGTTTTGTACATGGTTGTATCCTAAATGCTTTGAAGAAGCCCATCACATACTTAGTGCACTATAGACATTAACCAAATAAGTGAACAGGATATATTCAGTATTTGAGCCACATATACTATATTCTGACTTGGGTACATATTAAGCCCACAGATGAAGGACTTATCCAGCTATGAGCATCTATCAAACTCAGAAGTACCTAAAATAAGATTAACAGTTCTCCACCTGGTATAACTATTCCTCATAGCATCTATATTCAAGTGCTATTACAACTCACCTTTTGTTTTTCCTGATAAAAATATTATCACTACCCTGGTAATGAGAAAGTCAATCTTAGTCGTGTTATTTTGGGCCTTTCCTAGAGATGTAGAAGAAAGAAATAGGTAGATAAATTGAGAATTTCCTGGGACTTCATCATGGTCAGTTTTGCTTTTTCTTTGTAGCAGTTTCCTTACAAGTATTGGACACTGAAAGCTTTGGTATGTGTAAGAGCTGTCCATCACAAGAATCTTCTCAAATGAATGCAGGTTCAAAATCTAAACTAGGTGATGGGGAAATTTTCCCAATTTGTAGAATTTTCAATTTTTAATTACTGCAACATAAAAGCTATTAGTAACTCCTAAATCTAAGTCCTTGTACCCAAACAACTATGCTTAGCCACATTTTTAAGTAACAAAGAAGAAAAAAATAAATACCTCATTATTTTATATTTCTACAGCAGAAAGAAACAAATAGTGACATCTGTATAAATTACGTTGTTATAGTTATTAAAATGTCTGGATGTAATACCCAATCCAATTTGGTTAATAATATTCTTAGTTTTGTCCATTAATAATAAATTTTTAACTTCTCATCATTCATTATCAAAATATTAATATCCCAGACATTTTACATGAATGTTTACCAGTTTTATTTTTATAATTAATACTTCTGTGATTTATGCTTAAATGGTGAAAACTGTGATCTATATAGCTTTGCCTCCAAGTGACTATTTAAAGTACATGAATATGAATTGCAAAATAGCCAAGCTTTATTAAAGCTGCTGCTACATCTGCAGAAGCGGTCAGTAACCTGTGAAAAAGCAGTTAACTGAGAAATAGAGATAATCTAGGATACTGGGGACCATTACTAGTTACCACTCAAACTAGGAAGTATATTCTGTTCTACCCAAAAGCCAAAAGGACTCAGAAATGACATCAAGTTCCCATCCAAAATCCTTGCAGAAGAAGAAAAAGATGTTTCTTCTAAGCAGTGGATATCAGTAGAAATTTACATGAGGGCAGGGGTGATGTGTGCTTACAAGGATTGCTGATACTTGGCAGACATGTAGATAACATTTGTTCAAAAAAGGAATGTGTACATAATGATAAAGGGATCGATCCAAGAAGAAGATATAACAATTGTAAATATTTATGCACCCAACATAGGAGCACCTCAATACATAAGGCAAATACTAACAGCCATAAAAGGGGAAATTGACAGTAACACAATCATAGTAGGGGACTTTAACACCCCACTTTCACCAATGGACAGATCATCCAAAATGAAAATAAATAAGGAAACACAAGCTTTAAATGATACATTAAAAAAGATGGACTTAGTTGATATTTATAGGACATTCCATCCAAAAACAACAGAATACACATTTTTCTCAAGTGCTCATGGAATATTCTCCAGGATAGATCATATCTTGGGTCACAAATCAAGCCTTGGTAAATTTAAGAAAATTGAAATTGTATCAAGTATCTTTTCTGACCACAATGCTATGAGACTAGACATCAATTACAGGAATAGATCTGTAAAAAATACAAACACATGGAGGCTAAACAATACACTACTCAATAACGAAGTGATCACTGAAGAAATCAGAGGAAACCAAAAAATACCTAGAAACAAATGACAATGGAGACACGACGACCCAAAGCCTATGGGACGCAGCAAAAGCAGTTCTAAGGGAGAAGTTTATAGCAATACAATCCCACCTTAAGAAACAGGAAACATTTCGAGTAAACAACCTGACCCTGCACCTAAAGCAATTAGAGAAAAAAAAAAAAAAAAACCCAAAGTTAGCAGAAGGAAAGAAATCATAAAGATCAGATCAGAAATAAATGAAAAAGAAATGAAGGAAACGATAACAAAGATCAACCAAACTAAAAGCAGGTTCTTTGAGAAGATAAACAAAATTGACATACCATTAGGCAGACTCATCAAGAAAAGAAGGGAGAAGACTCAAATCAATAGAATTAGAAATGAAAAAGGAGAAGTAACAACTGACACTGCAGAAATACAAAAGATCATGAGAGATTACTATAAGCAACTCTATGCCAATAAAATGGACAACCTGGAAGAAATGGACACATTCTTAGAAATGCACAACCTGCCAAGACTGAATCAGGAAGAAATAGAAAATATGAATAGACCAATCACAAGCACTGAAATTGAAACTGTGATTAAAAATCTTCCATCAAACAAAAGCCCAGGACCAGATGGCTTCACAGGGGAATTCTATCAAACATTTAGAGAAAAGCTAACACCCATCCTTCTCAAACTCTTCCAAATAATATCAGAGGAAGGAAAACTCCCAAACTCATTCTACGAGGCCACCATCACCTTGATACCAAAACCAGGCAAGGATGTCACAAAGAAAGAAAACTACAGGCCAATATCACTGAAGAACATAGATGCAAAAATCCTCAACAAAATACTAGCAAACAGAATCCAACAGCACATTAAAAGGATCATACACCATGATCAAGTGGGGTTTATTCCAGGAATGCAAGGATTCTTCAATATACGCAAATCAATCAATGTGATACACTATATTAACAAGTTGAGGGAGAAAAACCATATGATCATCTCAATAGATGCAGAGAAAGCTTTCGACAAAATTCAACACCCATTTATGATAAAAACCTTGCAGAAAGTAGGCATAGAGGGAACTTTCCTCAACATAATAAAGGCCATATATGACAAACCCACAACCAACATTGTCCTCAATGGTGAAAAACTGAAACCATTTCCACTAAGATCAGGAACAAGACAAGGCTGCCCACTCTCACCACTCTTATTCAACATAGTTTTGGAAGTTTTAGCCACAGCCATCAGAGAAGAAAAGGAAATAAAAGGAATCCAAATCAGAAAAGAAGAAGTAAAGCTGTCACTGTTTGCAGATGACATGATACTATACATAGAGAATCCTAAAGATGTTACTGAAAAACTACTAGAGCTAATCAATGAATTTGGTAAAGTAGCAGGATACAAAATTAATGCACAGAAATCTCTGGCATTCCTGTACACTAATGATGAAAAATCTGAAAATGCAATAAAGAAAACACTCCTATTTACCATTGCAACAAAAAGAATAAAATATCTAGGAATAAACCTACCTAAGGAGAGAAAAGACATGTATGCAGAAAATTATAAGATACTGATGAAAGAAATTAAAGATGATACAAATAGATGGAGAGATATACCATTTTCCTGGATTGGAAGAATCAATATTGTGAAAATGACTCTACTACCCAAAGCAATCTACAGATTCAATGCAATCCCTATCAAACTACCACTGGCATTTTTCACAGAACTAGAACAAAAAATTTCAAAATTTGTTTGAAAAAACAAAAGACCCCGAATAGCCAAAGCAATCTTGAGAACGAAAAATGGAGCTGGAGGAATCAGGCTCCCTGACTTCAGACTATACTACAAAGCTACAGCAATTAAGACAGTGTGGTACTGGCATAAAAACAGAAAGATAGATCAGTGGATCAGGATAGAAAGCCCAGAGATAAACCCACACACATATGGTCAACTTATCTTTGATAAAGGAGGCAGGAATCTACAGTGGAGAAAGGACAGCCTCTTCAATAAGTGGTGCTGGGAAAACTGGACAGGGACATGTAAAAGTTTCAGATTAGATCATTCCCTAACACCATACACAAAAATAAGCTCAAAATGGATTAAAGACTTAAATGTAAGGCCAGAAACTATCAAACTCTTAGAGGAAAACATAGGTAGAACACTCTATGACATAAATCACAGCAAGATCCTTTTGGACCCACCTCCTAGAGAAATGGAAATAAAAACAAAGATAAACAAATGGGACCTAATGAAACTTCAAAGCTTTTGCACAGCAAAGGAAACCATAAACAAGACCAAAAGACAACCCTCAGAATGGGAGAAAATATTTGCAAATGAAGCAACTGACAAAGGATTAATCTCCAAAATTTATAAGCAGCTCATGCAGCTCAATAGCAAAAAAACAAACAACCCAATCCAAAAATGGGCAGAAGACTTAAATAGGCATTTCTCCAAAGAAGATATACAGACTGCCAACAAACACATGAAAGAATGCTCAACATCATTAATCATTAGAGAAATGCAAATCAAAACTACAATGAGATATCATCTCACACCAGTCAGAATGGCCATCATCAAGAAATCTAGAAACAATAAATGCTGGAGAGTGTGTGGAGAAAAGGGAACACTCTTGCACTGCTGGTGGGAATGTGAATTGGTACAGCCACTATGGAGAACAGTAT
This sequence comes from Mesoplodon densirostris, assembly GCF_025265405.1. Lineage (NCBI taxonomy): Eukaryota > Metazoa > Chordata > Mammalia > Artiodactyla > Ziphiidae > Mesoplodon > Mesoplodon densirostris. Next base: position 22,263,709 of record NC_082665.1, read on the forward strand.
GGAGGTTCCTTAAAAAACTACAAATAGAACTACCATATGACCCAGCAATCCCACTACTAGGCATATACCCTGAGAAAACCATAATTCAAAAAGAGACATGTACCAAAATGTTCATTGCAGCTCTATTCACAATAGCCCAGAGCTGGAAACAACCTAAGTGTCCATCATCGGATGAATGGATAAAGAAGATGTGGCACATATATACAATGGAATCTTACTCAGCCATAAAAAGAAACGAAACTGAGCTATTTGTAATGAGGTGGATAGACCTAGAGTCTGTCATACAGAGTGAAGTAAGTCAGAAAGAGAAAGACAAATACCGTATGCTAACACATATATACGGAATTAAAAAAAAAATGTCATGAAGAACCTAGGGGTAAAACTGGAATAAAGACACAGACCTACTTGAGAATGGACTTGAGGATATGGGGAGGGGGAAGGGTAAGCTGTGACAAAGCGAAAGAGAGGCATGGACATATATACACTACCAAACGTAAGGTAGATAGATAGTGGGAAGCAGCCACAGAGCACAGGGAGATCAGCTCGGTGCTTTGTGACTGCCTGGAGGGGTGGGATGGGGAGGGTGGGAGGGAGGGAGATGCATGAGGGAAGGGATGTGGGAACAGATGTATATGTATGACTGATTCACTTTGTTATAAAGCAAAAACTAATAAAAAAAATAAAATTAAAAAAATTTTAAAAAAAGGAATGTGGGAGTCAACAACAAAAAAAAAATGAATAAAGGACAAACACATAGTCAGCATTTATAGAAATCAATAGAACAGGAAAAAACTGAGCAGAAAATGTGAAATACAAAGAAAGAACACAATGTGTGTGTGCTTTGCCTTACAGTCCACTAGTACCTACTCAATGTGCGCTTTCTCCTCCATAAGACCATGCTGTTCAGGAACTCTCATATGACCTTTATTTGTCTTATATATTTCTACTTGTTTCCATCTATTTAAACATTATACTTTTTAGTTTTACTTTTCATTTTATAATTTCTTTCAGAGGATTACCAGTATAATTTATAAATGAAAGTTCTCACGTGCAATAGGCCTAAAACATCGGGAAAACAACTCAAAAATAAGTTTAATTATTTTAAGGACTTCTGCATTATGAAACTACAGTACAATAAGTTCCATAAATGATTTTTATCTCTTTTAATACATACAATATCCCAGTCATATCATGTACTTATATATATATATATAATTAATAGAATTATCTATATATGCATATCTAAATAAGATGCCTCACCTCCAGTATTAAAGTTTAACAACTTCTCAATAATAATTATACAGAAGTGCCAATTATTGTATTAATCACTTGGAAGGAAGATGCAACCTAACCAATTAAAAGTAGTAGTAAGGGCTTCCCTGGTGGCACAGTGGTTGAGAGTCCACCTGCCGATGCAGGGGACACAGGTTCGTGCCCCGGTCCGGGAAGATCCCACGTGCATTGGGGCGACTGGGCCCGGGAGCCGTGGCCACTGGGCCTGCACATTCAGAGCCTGTGCTCTGCAGTGGGAGAGGCCACAGCAGTGAGAGGCCCGTGTACGAAAAAAAAAAAAAAGTAATAGTTATGTTATAAATATGAAGCTTCTAGAGAAAGTAAAAAAACACACTGTCATTTAAACTATGTTCAAAGCCAAAACTAATATAGCCTGTTATTTATTTTTTAGTAATTTCCTTTTATTCTATTCAAAGAGAACTGTATTATTTGTTATCTTAATGGCATCTGTGGAACACTGTGAATCACTGTCTGTCCTTACTAAATCTATTTTCACTTAGTGTTTTATCTAACTCTTAGAGAAATTGATGGTTATGATTAAAAACTGAATTACTGCATTTTGTGGATATATTAGATATAGTAATGAGAGGTCAAGTTTGTTTAGTAAGCAATAGAAACAAAGAGAAAAAACATTAACAATTCAAGGTTAAGGGAGACTATGAGAACTAAAACTATTTGCTTGAAAGAAAATGCTGAAATGAGTTAAGTTACTGAAAAAGCTCATTTGTATACAAACAATATTGATTCATATCATTTTATCCTTAATAAAATCAGTCAACTTATATATTAACAATCAGCTTTTAATTTTATAACAGTTTGGGATTTACGAAATTATTGAGAATATATTGAATAGTTCAGACACTTCCCGTATACCGCACATCCAGTTTCTCCTATTATTAATATCTTATATTAGCATACTGTATTTGTCATAATTAATGAACCAATACTGTTATACTATTTTTAATTAAAAAACTGTACTTCATTCAGCTTTCTATCATTTTTCCTAGTGTCCTATTTTTGTTCCAGGATCCCATCAGGACACCATATTATATTTAGTCACTGGGTCTCCTTAGGCTACTCTTGGCTTTGACAGTTTCTCAGCTGTTCATTGTATTTTATGACATTAACAGGTTTTTTTAATCTTAACTTCTTGATTTATTAGATTATTACATGGTAGGAATAACTTTTTTAACAACGTTATTGGAGTATAATTGCTTTACAATGGTGTGTTAGTTTCTGCTGTAAGACAAAGTGAATCAACTATACCTATACATATATATATTCATAAGCCTTCCCTCTTGCATCTCCCTCCCACCCTCCCTGTCCCACCCCTCTAGGTGGTCACAGAGCACCGAGATGATCTCCCTGTGCTATGTGGCTGCTTCTCACTAGCTATCTATTTTATATTTGATAGTGTATATATGTCCATGCCACTCTCTCACTTCGACCCAGTTTATCTTCCCCCTCCCCATGTCCACAAGTCCATTGTCTGCATCTGCATCTTTATTCCTGTCCAGCCTCTAGGTTCTTCAGAACCATTTTTTTTCTTAATATTCCATATATATGTGTTAGCATATGGTATTTGTTTTTCTCTTTCTCACTTACTTCACTCTGTATGACAGACTCTATATCCATCTAACTCACTATAAGTAACTCAATTTTGTTTCTTTTTATGGCTGAGGAATATTCCATTGTATACATGTGCCACATCTTCTTTATCCATGCATCTGTTGATGAACCCTTAGGTTGCTTCCATATCATGGCTATTGTAAATAGAGCTGCAATCAATATTTTGGTGCATGACTCTTTTTGAATTATGGTTTTCTCAGGGTATATTCCCAGTAGTGGGATTGCTGGGTTGTATGGTAGTTCTATTTTTAAATTTTTAAGGAACCTCCATACTGTTTTCCACAGTGGCTGAATCAATTTACATAGCCACCAATAGTGCAAGATGGTTCCCTTTTCTCCACACTCTTTCTAACATTTATTGTTTGTAGATTTTTTGATGATGGCCATTTGACCAGTGTGAGGTGATACCTCATTGTAGTTTTGACTTGCATTTCTCTAATGATTAGTGATGTTGAACACCCTTTCATGTGTTTGTTAGCAATCTGTATATGTTCTTTGGAGAAATGTCTATTTAGGACTTCTGCCTATTTTTTGGATTGTTTTTTGTTTGTTTGTTTGTTTGTTTGATATTCAGCTGCATGAGCTGCTTATATATTTTGGAGACTAATCCTTTTTCAGTTGCTTCATTTGCAGATATTTCTCCCATTCTGAGGGTTGTCTTTTTGTCTTGTTTATGGTTTCCTTTTCTGTGCAAAAGATTTTAAGTTTCATTAGGTCCCATTTGTTTTTATTTCCATTTCTCTAGGAGTTGGGTCAAAAAGGATCTTTCTGTGATTTATGTCATACAGTGTTCTGCCTATGTTTTCCTCTAAGAGTTCTATACTGTCTGGCCTTACATTTAGGTCTTTAATCCATTTTGAGTTTAATATTTGTATGTGTTAGGGAGTGTTCTAATTTCATTATTTTACATGTAGCTTCCTATTTTTACCAGCACCACTTATTGAAGAGGCTGTCTTTCTCCATTTTATATTCTTGCCTCCTTTATCAAAGATAAGGTGACCATATATGCGTGGGTTGATCTCTGGACTTTCTATCTTATTCCATTGATCCATATTTCTGTTTTTGTGCCAGTACCATACTGTCTTGATTATTGTAGCTTTGGAGTATAGTCTGAAGTCAGGGAGCCTGATTCCTCCACCTCCATTTTTCTTTCTCAGGATTGCTTTGGCTATTCAGGGTCTTTTGTGTTTCCATACAAAATGTGAAATTTTTTTTCTAGTTCTGTAAAAAATGACATTTGTAGTTTGATAAGGATTGCACTGAATCTGTAGATTGCTTGGGTTAGTATATTCATTATCACAATGTAGATTCTTCCAATCCAAGAACATGGTATATTTCTCTATCTGTTTGTGTCGTCTTTACTTTCTTTCATTAGAGTCTTATAGATTTCTGCATACAGGTCTTTTGTCTCCTTAAGTAGGTTTATTCCTAGGTATTTTATTATTTTTGTTGAAATGGTAAATCGGAGTGTTTCCTTAATTTCTCTTTCAGATTTTTCATAATTAGTGCACAGGAATGCCAGAGATTTCTGTGCATTAATTTTGTATCCTGCTACTTTAGCAAATCCATTTACTACCTCCAGTAGTGTTCTGGTAACTCTCTAGGACTCTCTACGTATAGTATCATGTCATCTACAAACAGTGACAGTTCTCCTTCTTCTTATCTGATTTGGATTCCTTTAATTCTTTTTATTCTCTGATTGCTGTGGCTAAAACTTCCAAAACTAGGTTGAGTAATAGTGGTGAGAGTGGGCAACCTTGTCTTGCTCCTGGTCTTAGTGGAAATAGTTTTAATTTTTCACCATTGAGAACGTTGTTGACTGTGGGTTTGTCATATATGGACTTTATTATGTTGAGGTATGTTCCCTCTATGCCTACTTTCTGGTAGGTTTTTATCATAATTGGGTGTTGAATTTTGTTGAAAGCTTTCTCTGCATCTATAGAGATGATCATATGGTTATTTTCCTTCAATTTGTTAATATGGTTTATCACATTGATTTGCCTATATTGAAGAATGCTTGAATTCCTGGGATAAACCCCACTGGATCATGGTGTATGTTCCTTTTAATGTGCCATTGGAGTCTCCCTCTGCTATATTTTGGATGAGTTTGAGAAAAATAGGTGTAAGCTCTTCTCTAAATATTTGATCATATTTGCCTGTGAGGCCATCTGTTCCTGGGCTTCATTTTGTTGGAAGATTTTTAATCACAGTTTCAAATTTAGTGCTTGTGATTGGTCTGTTTATATTTATTTGTTCCTGGTTCAGTCTCGGAAGGTTGTGCTTTTCTATGAATGTGTACATTTCTTCCAGGTTGTCCATTTTATTGTTGGAATCTCTCATGATCCTTTGTATTTCTGCAGTGTCAATTGTTACTTGTCCTTTTTCATTTCTAATTCTGTTGATTTGAGTCTTCTCCATTTTTCTCTTGATGAGTCTGGCTAATGGTTTACCAATTTTGTTTATCTTCTCAAAGAATCACCTTTTAGTTTTATTGATCTTTGCTATTGTTTTCTCATTTTTTTTACATTTATTTCTGACCTGATCTATAGGATTTCTTTTCTTCTGCTAACTTTGGTGGTTTTTGTTCTTCTTTCTCTAATTGCTTTAGGTGTAGGGTTAGGTTGTTTATTTGAGATGTTTCTTGTTTCTTGAGGTAGGCTTGTATTGCTATAATCTTCCCTCTTAGTACTAGTTTTGCTTTATCCCATAGGTTTTGAGCCATCATATTTTCATTGTCATTGGTTTCTAGGTATTTTTTGATTTCCTCTTTGATTTTTCAGTGATCTTTTGGTTATTTAGTAGCATATTATTTAGCCTCCATGTGTTTGTATTTTCTACAGATTTTTTCCTGTAATTGATATGTAGTCTCATTGCGTTGTGTTTGGAATAGATACTTGACACAATTTCCATTTTCTTAAATTTACCAAGGCTTGATTTATGACCCAATATATGATCTATCCTGGAGAATGTTCCATGGGCACTTGAGAAGAAAGTGTATTCTTCTTTTTTATTTTTGATGGAATGTCCTGTAAATATCAATTAAGTCCATCTTGTTTAATGTATCATTAAAAGCTTGTTTTTCCTTATTTATCTTCATTTTGGATGATCTGTCCATTGGTGAAAGTGGGATGTTAATATACCCTACTATGTTTGTGTTACTGTCAATTCCCCCTTTTATGACTGTTAGCATTTGCCTTATGTATTGAGGTGCTCCTATGTTGGGTGCATAAATATTTACAATTGTTGTATCTTCTTCTTGGATTGATCTCTTGATCATTATGTAGTGTCTTCCTTTGTCTCTTGTAATAGTCTTTATTTTAAAGTCAATTTTGTCTGATATGAGAATTCCTACCCCAGCTTTCTTTTCATTTCCATTTGTGTGGAATATCTTTTTCCATCCCTTTACTTTCAGTCTGTATGCGTCCCTAAGTCTGAAGTCGGTCTCTTGTAGACAGCATATATATCAGTCTTATTTTTGTATCCATTGTGCCAGTCTATGTCTTTTGGTTGGAGCATTTAATCCATGTATATTTAAGGTAGTTATCAATATGTATGTTCCTATGACCATTTTCTTAATTGTTTTGGGTTTTCTATTGTAATTTTTTTTCCATCTCTTTTGTTTCCTATCTCAAGAAGTTCCTTTAGCATTTGTTGTAAAGCTTGTTTGGTGGTGTTGATTTCTCTTATCTTTTGCTTGTCTGTAAGGTTTTAATTTCTTTGTCCAATCTGAATGAGATCCTTGCTGGGTAGCATAATCTTGCTTGTATGTTCTTCCCTTTAATCACTTTAAATATGTCCTACCTCTCACTTCTGGTTTGCAGAATTTCTGCTGAAAGATCAGCTGTTAACCTTATGGGCATTCCCTTGTATACTATTTTTTGCTTTGCACTTGCTGCCTTTAATATTTATTCTTTGCATTTAATATTGATAGTTTGATTAATATGTGTTTTGGCTTGTTTCTTCTTGGATTTATCCTATGTTGGACGTTCAGCCCTTCCTGGATTTGATTGACTATTTCCTTTCACATATTAGGGAAGTCTTCAACTGTAATATCTTCTGATGTTTTCTCAGTGCCTTTCTTTTCTTCTTCTTCTTCTGAGACCCCTATAATTCGAATGTTGTTGCATTTAATGTTGCCCCATAGGTCTGTTAGACTGTCCTCCATTCTTTTCATTCTTTTTAAATTTTTCCTGCTCTGCGATAATTATTTCCACTATTTTATCTTCAGGTCACTTTTCTGTTCTTCTGCCTCAGTTATTCTGCTATTGATTACTTCTAGACAAATTTTAATTTCATTTATGGTGTTGTTCTTCATTGTTTGTTTGCTCTTTAGTTCTTCTAGTTCCTTATTAAACGTGTCTTTGATTTTCTCCGTTCTACTTCCAAGATTTTGGATCATATTTACTATCATTATTCTGGATGCATTTTCAGGTACACTGCCTATTTCTTCTTCATTTGTTTGGTTTGGTGGGTTTTTACCTTGTTCCTTCATCTGCTGCATATTTCTCTGTTTTCTCATTTTGGTTAACTTACTGTTTTTGGTTTTTCCTTTTCACCGGCTGCAGTTTCATAGTTCCCATTATTTTTGCTGTGTGCCTCCGGTAGTTAAGGATTGTTCAGTGGGTTGTGTAGGCTTACGAGTAGAGGGGACTAGTGCCTGTGTCCAGGTGCATGAGTGTATATCTTGTCTTTCTGGTGGGCAGGACTGCATTTGGTGGTTTGTTTTGGGGTGTATGTGAACTTAGTATGATTTTAAGCAGCCTCTCTACTAATGGGTGGGGTTGTGTTCCTGTCTTGCTAGTTGTTTGGCATAGGGTGTCCAGCACTGTAACTTTCTGGTCGTTGAGTGGAGCTGGGTCTTAGCATTGAGATGGAGATCTCTAGGAGAGCTTTCACTGTTTGATATTATGTGGAGCCAGGAGGTCTCTGCTGGACCAGTGTCCTGAACTTAGCTCTGCCACCTTAGGGGCTCAACCCTGACACCCAGCTAGAGCAACAAGACCCTGTCAGCCACATGGCTCATCTGGTGATGCCTGATGATGCATTCCTTGTGCTGAGAGTTGTGCCATCTGTTAGGCTGCTCATGGGCTTATGTGATATGCCCACCATTTTTCCCACTGAGAGCCCCAAGGGACTCTCAGACCAACCTGCTGCCATGTCCCCCATACCCCCCTGCATGGAGCAACTCACCCGTCAACCCATGCTGTTCCCGCCGACTCTACTCTGCCAACCCAACCGCCCTGCAATTTTCTACTTTGACAGTTTTGAAGAATACTGTCAAATATTTTTCAGAATTCCTCTCATTTGGGATTTGTCTGATCTTTGTCTAATGATTAGGCTGTTGTGATGGTTTTGGAAGGAAGACCAGGGATGTAAAGTATAATTCTTATTACATCATATTGAGTACCTACTATAAACATTACTTTCATTTTTAATGTTGAGTTTGATCACGTGGATGAGGTAGAGCTTGTCAAGTTTCTGCATTGTTAGGTTACTCAATCCTCTTTCCATATAATATTTTTTATATAGAAGTCAGAATATGCAGCCCATACTTAAGGAACAGGGAATTATGCTTTATCTCTATAAGGACAGAATATCTACATTCAACATTTAGAATTCTCCTGCACAGAATATTTGTCTAATCCATTCCACTTATGTATTCACTCCATGATTTATTTATGTTAGTATGGACTCCTGTTAAATTATGTTGAATCTGTGGCATGATAATTCGAACATTTCTGCCATGCCTGTTTCAGATGCTTGCTCTCTCTCTCTCTCTCTCTCTCTCTCCCTCTCCATAATGTGTTTTTGTCTTGTCGTATGCCTTTTAATTTTTTTTTGAATGCTAGACATGGTGTACTAGATAAAAGGATCTACTGTAAGTAGGCCTTAGTAACATGATGGTGAAGTGTGCAGGATGGAGAAGTGTTGTATAGTCCCATGGTTAGGTCTCAGTCTCTGTGAGTCTGTGCTTCTGCACTGTGAACTTCACAAGTGTTTCTCAGTCTTTTTCTCCCAATTTAGGTAGGACAGGGTGAGTAGAGCAAGCTGGATTTGGGTATTTCCTTTCCCCTAAATCACTTAGGTTCTGAAAATACCCCAAGAGGTTAGAATATGGTTGACTAGTTTCCCCTGAGGGCAGGCCTTGTTAAGAAGTATAGAGTACACTGGGGTATTTCAGAATTTTTCCTTTTCCTCTCTCCCTGCAGGAACAGGAGGGGACTTTCCTCTGCTATTTATTGTGTGAAACTGGTCAAACTCCTGGAGAAAATATTGAAATAATGTGGGATCCCCTATGCCTGGGTCCATTTGGAATTTGTAACTTTCAGACTTGTCCACACTGAGCCAACAGCAATTCATCAGTTACACTCCCTTGTCTCTGGTTCCTAGGACAGTTTCTCTGTACTGGTCTCTGTTTTGGTAAGCCATGACTCCCTGAATTCACCTCCTTTTCCAGTCTTGGGAGAAGAGGTTTGCCCTATCTATGTCCTTCTTTCTCTTACTGATCCAAGAAAAAATTTTGGTTTTGGTTTTGCATTCTGTTCACCTTCTTACCTGTTATTAGGATAGAGTTGTGACTTCCAGAATCCTTACATTTGGAGCCAGAAATAGAAGTCCCTTAAATTATTTATATAACTGTTGGGCCATTGGGAATTATTTTAATTGTTTTCTGGGACCCTTTGATGGACATTATCACTGTGGGATTTTTTTTAACCTTCTGTTACTTTCTGACACTACAAGATACTTCCTAGATCAACTTTTGTATTTTCTGCCCATGACCTAGATTCAGCAGTTGTTCCAAGGATCACTAGCCCCTTTTTAGGGAAAATGATACTAGAAACCAAGATTCGAGTGCTAGCTATGTTACTGCTACAGAGTGCCATGTATATCTAGCTATAAACATTTCTATATATAACCATCTGCATCTGTAGTAAGCTAAAATGAATTCGTACTGATGTCTCTGATAGTTTAGAATCCATTAACGCATGGATAATTTTAACATTTTTGTCCTGTTTTCTGTAAACTGTCACTCCAACAATGAGAAATCTGACCTACGGCACTCACCATAAATTTACTGACTTGTTCAATTCCAGTCTATATGTATAGTAGATACAGAATAAGTAACCCATACCCTATGGGAAACAACACTATTAAGTGCTTACATGCAGTTCGATCCCTCACCCCATTTTTACTTTTATACATTCCATTCATTTCCGAAGTTGGTTGAATTATTTTTTTCATTTCCCTACCCACTTAAGTTGTTTTATTCATTTGTAGTGTATTTAGATTATTTTGTCACATTCTTTATTCAATCTTGAAATCTACAAACTCTAAATGAATTTTTAAAAATTTGTATCCATTAAGGTTGTTCTTTGGGCTATAAAGTTCTTTAGGTTTTGAAAATGCTTACTATTTTATTTTACTATAATACCATACCAATATTTTTCTCTACCTTAAAAATTTCCTATGCTTCAGCTATTCACTTAATTCCCTCTAAATCTGAAGAAAGCACTGGTCTCTTCACTCTTTCCATAGCTTGTTTTTTTTTCCAGAAATGCATACAATTGAACTTATATACTATGCAGCTTTTCAGACTGGTTTTTCTCACTTAGCAATATGCATTTTCATTTTATCTATGTCTTTTCATGTTTTGATAGCATTTTATTTTTTTCACTAAATAATAATCCACTATATAGTTGGACTACAGTCTGTTCACTTATTGGTGTATATATTCATTACTTTCAGTTTTTGGTAATTATGAATAAGCTACTATAAACATCTATGCTCAACTTTTTTATTGGATATAAGTATTCAACTCAATTGAATAAATACCTCTGAACTTTTATTGCTGGATTATATGGTAAAACTATATTTAGTTTTATAAGAAATTGCTTAAATGTGTTTCAGTGTGGCTGTACCATTTGCCTTCCCTCTAGTAAAAAAAATGAGAGTTCCTGTGCTCTGTATCATTGTCACATTTTGGTAGTGTCAGCCATTGGATTCTAGTCATTCTAATAGGTATGTAATGTTATCTTACTGTGACTTTAATTTGCATTTTTTTAAATAAAAAATGATGGTGAACATCTTTTCATATGACTTTTTGTGACCCATATATATTCCTCGGTGATGTCTATTCAGATACTTTGTCATGGTTAAATTCATTTGTTTGTTTTCTTAATGTATATTGTTTTACATTTTTGATACAAGTATTATTTTTTATTTCAGACATGCATTTGCATATATTTTCTTTTAGTCTGTTCTTTGTCTTTTTTCATTCTCTTAATACTGACTTTTACAGAGAAGTTTTAAATTGTAATAAAGTCAAACATCAGTGTTTTTTTTTGTTGTTTGTTTGTTTGTTTTTGATGGATCATGCTCTTGGTGTTATACTTAAAACTCATCACCAAACTAAAGGTCACATATATTCATCTTATATTTATTCAAGAAATTTTATACTTTTATATTTAGGTCTAAGAGCCCTTTAGAGTTGATTTTTATGAAAACTGTAAGGCCTATGTCTAGATGATTTTCTTTTTTCTTTTTCTTTTTTTATTGTGCATATGCATGTCCAATTGTTTCAGCACCATTGATTTAAAAGAATATCATTTTTCAATGACTTGTGTATATTTCCTTTCAAAGATCAGTTGACTGTTATGTATAGTTTATTTGACCTATGTGTATATTATTTTGCTGATACAGCAATATATTGATTATGGTAGTATTAAAATCTTGGAACGAGGTAGTGTGAGTCCTCCACTTTTGTTTTTATTTTTTAGTATTGTGTTGATTATTCTAGGGCTTTGCCTTCTCATATAAATTTAGAATCTGTCTGCCAACGTCCAGAAAATAGATTACTGAGATTTTGACTAGGATTGCATTTAAATATATTGATCAATTTGGGGATAATTGACATCTTACCAATAGTATGTCTTCTGATTCATGGACATAGAGTATCTTTCCATTTATTTAGATCTTCATTGACTTTTTTTCAGTGTTTTATAACTTTATGCATGTTAAGTTCTGTACAGTTTTTTTTTAGATTTATATACCTAATTATTTAATTTTGGCACTGTATATTTGCAATTGGTAGTGTTTTTCCCTTTAATTTCAAATTTCAATAGTTCATTTCTAGTATAAAGAAAGTCAGTTGACTTTTGCATAATTACATATCATGTGACCTTGCTGTGCCCATTTATTATTATATTTTTAAGTAAATCCTTGTGATTTTCTATTCAGACAATGATATCATCTGCAACCAGAAACAATTCTTCCTCTTTAACTTGCACATATTTTATTTCCTTTTATTGTACTATTGTATTAAATACAGTTTCTAGTATGATGTTGAAGAACAGCAGTGAGAAGGACATCTTTGCCTGTCTAAAGATGTGTTGGAATTAATTGATTAATAATTGAAACTTTAACCAGACTTGCAGACGTGGTGGTGGGATATAATTCTTTTTATAATTGTTGTATTCAATTTGCTAACATTTTGTTGATGATTTTGTCATCTATGCTCAATGAGAGATTTTTGGCTTGTTATTTTTATTTTCAGGAATATCTTTATCTAGTGTTTATGTTAGGGTAATTTCTGGTCTCATATGTTCTTATAGAACTGTTGCTTCTTATTTTTTAGGGAAGAGATTATGGAGAATTTATATAAACTTTTCCTTTAACCTTTAGTAGAATTCATTAGGGAAACCATCTGAGCCTGGTGCTTTCTTTTTTGGAAGATAAATAATGACTGATTCTATTTCTTTAATATATTATATATCTATTCAGGTTACCTATTTCACATTGTGTGAATATTGGTATTTAGTGTTTAAGGAATTTTTCCATTTCATTTAAGATACCAAATCCGTAGGCATATAATAGTTCATAGAACTTCTTTATCATTCTTTTTATTTCAATGATGTCAGTAAGAATACTCCTTCTTTCATGTATGATATTAGTAGTGATTTTTTTTCTCCTTTTTCTTCCTTGTTAGCCTTGCTAGAGGTATACTGATTTTTAAAGAAGAACTAGCTTTTGACTGTGTTGATTTTCTGTCCTGTTTTCCTGATTTCAAATGCAATGAATTCTGTTCTAATTTTTATTATTAACTTTTTGATTAATTTAGACTTAAATCACACTTTTTCCCCAAGTTTCCTAGGATGGAAGCATCAATATCCTTTTTTTTTTAATTACCACCAAGCAATTCTCTGACATCAGCTGTATATCCTACAATTCAACTTAATTTTGATACTATGTACCCACAGTTTATAGCTCATGATTTGTGTATATTCTCCATAGCTGTTATATTGCTTTTGACTTCTAGTATTTCCTTTTGTTCTTTTCTTAGAATTCCCATCTCTCTCTTTATATTACTCATCTATGTTTTTATTCTGTCTAGTTTTTCATTACAGCTTTTAACATAATATTCATAGGTATTTAAATTCCCATTCTGATGATTTGAATATCTGCATCATATCTGAGTCTGATTCTACTGGTTGCTTTGTGTCTTCACACTGTTTTCTCTTCTCTTTTTGTGTACCTTGTATTTTTGTTGCAATTCTTGTTATTGAAAGCCAGACCTGATTTATCCAATATTAGGAACTAAGGTAAATGGTCCTTTATTGTGAGGATTTGTATCAATCTGTCTATGAGTTGTATGTGTTATTTTTTGTTTGTTTGTTTTATCAGTAGTTTCCATGGCTTCAAACTTCTCTGCCATATTTCTGTCTTTGCTCATGACTTTGGTCTTCCCTTAGTAATCCTCTTCAGAGAGTCTGTTTCTTGCAGCTCTTTCATTTGTTTTAATAGTGTCTTAGGCCTGTTGTAAAAAATTAACACCATTTAAATGACTTAAAGCAACAGCTATTTATTCTCTCATGGATATGAAAATGAAAAGTCAATCCCCCAGACTGGGAGAAAGCATTTGCAAAACATATAACTGGCAAGTGATTTGTGTCTATAATGTATAAAATTCTTTTACCTCTCAGTATTAAGAAGAAAACCTCACTGAAATATGGATAATTTTGAACAGGTAATTCATCAAAGAATATATCTAGATGACAAATAATAACATGGAAAGCTGCTTGACAGAATTAGCCTTTAGGGAAATGCTAAATAAAGTCCGGATATACCAATGTACAGCCTCTTGTATCGTGAAATTAAATTCTCCACACAAACAGTTGGTGTGACTGGTATTTTCTCACCTTCAAATCCTCAGGAGTCTCAATTTTTTATGAATGGAATCATACAATATTGCATTGACTTTGTGTGTTATTCAACTCAATATCTTTCTGATAAATGACAGTGTCCAGAATACATAAAGAATTCCTAAAATTTATTAATGAGAAGAAAATCAACCCATTTCAAATTGGTAAAATATTTGAGCACACACTTTACAAAAGAACACAGGAATTGGCAGTTGCATGAAAAGAGGATCAACATAATTATTTTGAGACTCACCTTTGTGTGTTAATTCATTTTTATTCCATTGTATGGATGCTAATATATTTTTATTCATTCAACTTTTGATAAGCATTTGGATTGTTTCCTGATTTGGCACTTATGAATAAAATTGCCGTGAACATTAGTGACCAAGTCTTTATGTGTACATATTGTTTCATTCCTCTTAGGTCAATTTATTAAATGTGATAATTTTTAATATTACATTTTTGTGTACTTATATAGTAGTTTCTTCCTTTATTAAATGTTGAAGTTATTGACAAGAAGATTACTCAGAAATCATGTTGAACCTTTCAACATTTATATTAAAATTTGATGAGATAGATCTAGAGTAGATATTGTTTTAAAGCTAGTTAAGCTCTGATATTAATGACTAGATTTGTATGGTCTATGTTAGTTGCATTCAGTGTTTAACAAGGCGTCTCTTCTTTGGTTAGACAGAAATCAAACATGCTCCATTTCTGCATGATTTTTTAACAATTGTTTTATTTATATCACTTTAGCATCGATTCTTTGCTAGGCTTCTTGGAATTTCCCCTTATATATGTGCAGTTTAATATTCAGCCAAAGACTCAAGAGAACACCTAGAAAGATTTTTGGAGCTCTGTATCTTTGTACATTGCTTCTCATTAATTGTCTGCCCTTCAAATTTCATCTCCCTCAGTCTCAAAAAAAAAAAAAAAAAAAAAACATTTTTAGCCCCAAGTCAGTGGAACCGCAATGCTCTGTTTAATTACTTCTTCATATGCAGCAGTCCAGAAATTGGGACTAGGCAGAAAGCCTTGGTCATAGCAGGGCATACTTTATTTCCTTTTTCTCAGGTACACAGTACTACAATGTTTATTCATTCATTAGTGTTGCCATAACAAAGTACCACAGACTGGGTGATTTTAAACAGAAGAAATTTATTTTCTCACAATTCTGGAGGAGAAGTCTGAGCACAGGGGTAGGCAGCGTCATTTTTTTTTTTTTTTTTTTTTAAGGCCTTTCTCCATGGCTTACAGATGGCTGTCTTTTCTAGTGTCATTACATGGTCTTCCCTCTGGGTCTGTGTCTTAATCTCCTCTTAAAAGGACAGCAGTCATATTGTACTAGGGCGAAACCATTTGACCTTATTTTACCTTCATTAACTCTTTGAAGCCATATTTCCAATCACAGTCTGAGGAAATGGGATTAGGACTTCATATAAATTTTTGTAGGGTAAAATAATTTAGACCATAACAAATACGTATTATCTAAATATTTGAAAATCGTTGTTATATATATATGTCTATGTTTCTAGTTGTTGATTGTGGTAGCAAAAGTTCTTTACCACATGGTACCTTCACCAGGAGGCATATCTGGGCCACATAAAATATGAAAAATGTTTATTTCATTATTTTTTCTTTGACAAATATACCTAATGTATAAAAAAAGTGCCTAATTTGTATATCATCCTGAAATATTTATAACTTTATGCCAGTTAAGCCATGTGTCCCTAGATTTTCTTTGTGGAAACTATTTTAATTATGAAATAAATTTTTAGCAAAGAATTATTCTGGGTTTTCTAAATTCTGTTTTTTCTTATTTCAGTGTTGGTAAGAAGGGATGTGTAAGAAATTTATCTGATTTACACACATTACCAAATATCTTAACATAAAGCATTTATTTATATATATTTTTTATTTTTTTATTATCTATAGTATCTGTCTATGATAATGTATCCTATTTCAATTTTGACATCTCTCTCTTTCTCCTTAGCAGTATTGTTAGGTATTTTTACATATGTTTTTGGGATATACTTTACATATAAGAACTTATATATATTTTTTATTTGTAATGCCTACAAATGATATAGAGTAATTTAACCATCACAAAAATAAAAATATAGAACATTACCTTCACTCCAGAGAGAGTTTATATCTCTTTTTAGGCAGTCATCTGTACCACTCCCAAATCATTGATCTGGTTTGGCTTTTCCAGAATACCATATGCAGTGAATCATATATATGTAGACTTTTGCAGCAGCCTGTTTTCTCTTAGTGTGATGGATGGGATTCATCTATGGTGCTGCATGTATCACCTTTGTAACACTTTTGATAGCATATGACAGGCTGACTATATGTGAACCATGTAAAATGACTTGCTTGTTTTTTATTGCTGAGTAATACGTCCTTGTACCACAGCATGCTTATGAATTCATCAATTGGACATTGACATTGATTTCAGTTTTGGTTATTATGAATAATGTTACTATAAACTTGCACATGCAGACTGTTAAGTGAACACAGGGTTTCTTTCTCTTGAGCAGTTCCCTAGGAAGGGAAATGAGGAGTCATATGAAAAATGTATGTTTAATGTTAAGAAGCTGTCAAACTACTTTGGCAAGTAACTATACCATTTTGTATTTCTGCTGACAGTGTACAAAATCTCTGGTTCATTTTCCTATTAGCCAGCTATTGACACTGCCATTTAATTTTTTTTTTAAATTATTCATTCTATCAGGTATACTGAGGTTCTTAGTTTGGCTTTAATTAGTATTTCTCTAATAAATAATGATGATAAATCTATTTTTATGCACATATTTTTCACTCACCTATCTTCTTTTGTGGAGTGTCCAAATATTTTTCATTATTTTGTGTATACTATTATTGATATATGTTTAAACAATTTTTCAGATATGCACTTAAAATATTTTTCTATTATTTGACTCTTTTCATTTTTAATGATGTTCTTCAAACCAAACTTTTTTTTTTAAATTACTGTGAGGTTCAACTTGATTTTTTTCTTATATTATTTGTCCTATTTATAAACATTTTGCCAACCAGTTAAAGAGATTGTCTCCCATGTATTAACCTAGATAATTTATAGTTGTAGATATTGCATTTAGATCTATGATTAATTTGAGGTTTTTATCCCCCAATATGAATTACGGGTGGAGATTCATTTTTTTTTTTTTACTCTTATGGATACAAACTCATTTCAAAACTAGTTTTTTGAAAAGATCTTTTTAAATTGAATTGCCTTGACCTTCATTAAAAATCAGATGACTGTTAGGCTTTCCTGGTGGCTCAGTGGTTAAGAATCCACCTGCCAATGCAGGGGACATGGGTTCGAGCCCTGGTCTGGGAAGATCCTACATGCCGTGGAGCAACTAACCCTGTGTGCCACAACTACTGAGCCTGCACTCTACAGCCCGTGTGCCACAACTACTGAGCCCATGTGCCACAACTACTGAAACCCGCACGCCTAGATCCCATGCTCCACAACAAGAGAAGCCACTGCAATTAGAAGCCAGCACACCGCAACCAAGAGTAGCCCCCACTCGCTGAAACTAGGGAAAGCCCACGTGCGGCAATGAAGACCCAATGCAGCCAAACATAAATATAAATAAATAAATGTATTTAAAAAAATCAGCTGACTATGAATAAGTTTATCTGTACTCTCTATTCCATGTGTCTGTGCTTTTGCCAACATGACAGAATCTTGAAAATTGCATAACATGGGCTCTATAAATTTTTAAAATCAAAATTGTTTTAGCTATTCTAGTTTCTTTTTCATTTTACAATTTTAAAAGTTTCCTGATTTTTACATAAAAAAACTACTCAAATATGTTTTCTCCTTTCCTAGCATTTATTTTTAAGCTTTATTTTTATAATAATATACACACATTTAAAATATACAGGTTGGTGAGTTTTGGCATGTGTTGATAATGAACATACACAACAATAGAAGAAGCTTGCTTGTGACTCACACCTCATTATAACCTCTCTCTCTCTCCTACATTCTTATTCCAGGTGACAACTAACCTGTTGCTGTCACTATAAGTTAGATTGTATTTTTATGACTTTACATAATTATAAAGTACATGCCTTTTTTAGCTGTTTAAAAACTCAAAATAAGTATTTTGAGAGTTATTCTTCTTTTGTATATAAATAGTTTATTATTTTTTCATTGCTGAATGGTATTCCATTTTATGCTTAAACCATATTTATTAGGTTGTTTCCAGGTTTTTGCTTTTACACATAAAGCTGCAATGAACCAAGTTGGTTCATGGACATATGTATTCATTGTTTTTGAGCAAATATGTAGAGTGTAATAGCTTAGCAATTTGGTAGGTGAATATTTCAGTTACTAAATAACTGTAAAATTGTCTTCCAAAGTGTTTATGCAACCATCGCCACAATATATGAGTGTCATAATTGCTCCACATCCTTACCAAGAGTTGGTACAAATGTTTTACATTTTTACCATTCTAGAGGATTTGTAGTGATCTGCTATTGTAATTTTATTTTGCATTATCCTAAAGATTAATTCTGTTGAATAGTTTTTCACTTGATTACTTGCTACCCATATAACTTTTTGATAAATTATTTTTAAAAATTCTCCTTTTAAGTGATGTTTTATGATGACTTATGGAGTCATAAGATTTTTCAATATGTATTTTAGATATGACTTATATTACATATATATTTTAAAAATAATTTCTACCATTCTGTGAGGATTCTATACACAATAAAAATATTTTCCTTTTAAATGAGCAATATATACCTTTATCTATTCATGTTTAAAAAAAAAAAAAGCTGAGAGTATTTATTACCAGCAGAGATGGAACGTTAAAGAAAGTTCTTCTGGCAGAAGAAATATGATACAGATAGAAAGTTGGATATATTCCAAAAAATGAATATATTAGGAAATGGTTGAAATGAATTTAAATACCAATGACATTTATTATTATTTAGCACTCTAAAAGTTAAGTGGACATAAAAAATAAATATGGTTACACTATGTTATTATATAGTATATAAATATAAAATGCCACAAAATATGGGAAAGAGGAATTAGGAGCATATGATTTAAAGTTCTTACTTTACAAATGGAACCTTATCTAAGATTACCCAAAGGTAGAGTCTGATTAATAATGTACATATCTCTCAAATATCTTTACAGTATAATTTTTAAATGTATTAATGTCTTTGAAATATTTCAGTGAAACTATTGGCCTGCTGTAACTACTACAACCTCCCTGGAAGTGGATATTGTCACATTTAATTTTGGCCTTCTAATATAAGATAAAAATGATACTGAGAATCTCATACTCAAACATTACAAAAATAATGCATTATGCACACCTTACAAACCATGTTTACCATAGTAATATGGTTTTAGATGGTAACAAAAATTCCTATTTCACAAGAGCTAAATTCAACAATATGCTTTATAAAATAACATGAACTAAAACAAAGCAATAATTCAAGAACAGAAAGAATACAATTAAATGACACTGCTAAAACTATAAGTTGACTTAAAAATTCTTTCTGGAAAAAAATTTATAAATGCAATTTAAGACTTACAAATATTTTATCTAAATAACAATATAAATTATACATACAGGAATTTATATCAAAATAAAACAGAACAAAGCAAAAATAAAAAGACAAACCAAATTTACATAAAGAGATTTTTCATTTTTTAGAATATGTAGTAATATATTTGAAACTACAAAACCTGTGTACAGTTCTATAATACAGTACATTAGTAGAGTAAAATATTAAGTAGACAAAACATTATTTATATGCAGGTTAAAAGACAACAGATTTCCATCACTTTCAAATGAGGATATTCTGAAGGAAAAATAAAACTTTCAAATTGAAATATTAAGACTGTATATATGTGACTGTGTATATAATAAGAATTCCACTTTAAAAAGATTTAAGAAATATGTGAAAAAATTCATATTGGGTACAACAGTAGCAAAAGCACTTAGATTATTGTGGCACTTATCACAAAACACAATTAAGTAATGATTTATGAAAAAAACAAAAAAAACTATACTAGTCCTTGTTATTAGGAAAACATCCAAAAAGAACCCATTAGTATACTCTCTTGTGTTGCTGAATTTTGGATTTGTGCTCGTCACTCTATTAGATTTTTTTTGTCTGTTTGTTTTATTTTTTTTGTGTGTGTGTGTTACCTGGGCCTCTCACCGCTGCGGCCCCTCCCACCACAGAGCACAAGCTCTGGACACACAGGCCCAGCGGCCACGGCCCACGGGCCCAGCCGCTCCACGGCATGCAGGATCCTCCCGGACCAGGGCATGAACCCGTGTCCCCTGCATCAGCAGGCAGACTCCCAGCCACTGCGCCATCAGAAATGGCTTATTAGATGCGTTTTAAAAGTAACCTAAATTATTTCAAATACTTTTTCATGGTAAACTTGTTTACACTAGTAAATCATGTATGGATTCCCAATTAGAAACTAAGTAGAAAACAGCTTTTCTGTTATATTTCAATTTGTCTTGTCTCAAAAGAAGAAAAAAAAAGTCTCTGAATTTGTTTTTAAGTACACATTAAATAACATTGGCAATGTTTCTTTGTTAGAAACTCTAAATTGGGAAATTATAAAATGAAAAATTGAAGGCACTGTGTAAATAACTGTTTGGTAATTCTGTGTGTAACAAGATACGGAAAGGGTGGAAAATATACTCAAACTTAGACCCCATTCCTGCATTGGTAGGGTGATCTCAGTGGGCAAAATATGGGGCTGAGTCTTGTAAAAGAAGAACTGGTATAATGGAGTTAGAGAATATTGTGATTTTCCATGCCATTTGATATTAGTATAGTTGTGTTCATATATGAATGGGATTTCTGGTATTTATTCTAATGGAGAATGTTTCAAAGAAATCGTTATTCTGAATGGAAATAATTTTGTTCTTTGAATCTGGGTAATGTTATATTCCTATTCATTGCATAGATTTGATCAAACTACAGAGGTGGCAGTAAATATCTTTATCTGAATTTTTAAGGGTGTAAGATTTTTAATGGGTTGAAAATAAAAACTTTGGATAGAATATTTTCCCCTAAAACTCCAGGAAAATACTACAGCACACATACACTTACAAATATCCTAAATCACATCAGCAAGTTTCCTTTGAAACTATTCCCTGTCAAATATGAATTATTTTCTAAAAAAAAGAAATAAATAATACAGTTTAACTTAACATACAATTTTTATGTCAGTGTTTTTTTAATGTATTTACTGAATGTCAAAATACTTTCAAAAGTTGCTAAAGCTGTATGAGACTTAATGACCATAATTTCCTCTCTGCACTTTTAACAGTTACACTCGTTGAAACTTTTGAGTAAATTCACAGTTTTGTTCTCAGTAAATTGAATATGTTGAGTTGATTTCAGTGTCCAGAGGAACCAATTAAAGGTGGGATATTAATAATAACAGGAATGTTTCACAAATGATGAGATTATTTATCCCCTATTTTTTATATTGGAAGATAGATTGCTTTCCCTCTAGAGCTAAAAACTTTAATTTTTTTTGACTTATTAAAGTATTTTTTAAGTGAGGTTAGAATAACTCTACATGTAATCATCCTAGTTGGAAGTAGGAGAAAATGAACCCCTGTAAAGTCATATTTAATCTATACAACTCTTAGAAGCATGCAGAGAATTGTTGCCAATGGAAATTCAATCAAAGAGAGTTGCACACGGGGGTCAATCTGCACTTTAGAAAATAGCGTTTCCTGATTATGCATTTGGGACCATATTTTGTAGAGGAAATTATATAAATATAAATGAGATTATTCCACCTAAGTTTTCTGTATAAGTTCCCTATTTGAAATGTCTGATATTCATTGGTTTTCAAATGGCAATAATAATGGAAATATAAATTTATATATTTACATAGTTTTAAAGAAAACTTTAGTTTTTGATACCTATATACTCCTAAATATAAATTAAGTCTAATAAGATATATAAAAGTGAGGCAGGTAATAATAAGAAGGTATGTAAGAAATGTTGAAACATGTTTCTAAAACTACTGTTCTAGATATTCACTAAATCAACAGATTCACAGTTATCCTCCTGCACTCTTGCCTTCAGTACTTTCATTATTTAATTGAATTAAGAAAATTGATTGCTCTCTATGCTCTATTTTTAGATTATCACAGAAAGCTATATATCACTGTTATTCCATTTCATTAGTTCAGTATAAAGCCTAAAATGCCATTGATCCACTACTAACAGCTTATCTGAACTGATTGAAGTAAAAGTAAAATTAAAGAAATTGAAAAGCATTCTAAAGTGACTTTAATATTAGAATAATGTGGGATACATCTAATAGTCAAAGAAAATTTCTGCTTCATAGCACTAAAATCATTTAATTACTTTTATAGTCAAATACAATGATGGCCAAATAAACCATTAATTCAGCTTCAGTATTATGCTACAAGTTGTGCTTTGTTTATACTTTAATATTCTTTTTAGTGGTATCTATTAACAGGATCTAAACAGAAGAGTGTTTAAAAGGAAAAAAGAAGATATATAAAACCTGTAAAAAAAAGGAAAGAAAGAAAAAAGAAGTCAAGAAACAGATTAAATTACCTTTTTTTTATCCACTGGGTGTAGTAAGAAAGGTATAAACATAACTTTCTGTTGAGATATTTTGTTATAAAGACATTAACTCTCTAAAACAGAACAGGAAAAGGTTAGTGATGTCATGTGAATTTTAAGCATATATTAAGTTAAAATGTGTGCACACAAAAGCACAAGTGATTGGAGAGTGGAAATGAGAATATGCTTTGAAGCAAACTAATATTTTGTAAAAGTAGAATCTAAATTATTAAACATAGATATCTTGAAATCTATGGTATAATTAATTTTAAAAAGAGATATAAAAAATAAGCCAACAGTGGAGATAATAAGAAATCTTTAAAAATACTCAGTATAGGGCTTCCCTGGTGGTGCAGTGGTTGAGAGTCCGCCTGCCGATGCAGGGGACACGGGTTCATGCCCTGGTCCAGGAAGATCCCATGTGCTGAGGAGCAGCTGGGCCTGTAAGCCATGGTCACTGAGCCTGCATGTACGGAGCCTGTGCTCCACAATGGGAGAGGCCACAGTGGTGAGAGGCCTGCATAATAAAAAACAAACAAACAAAAAAAAACCCTCAGTATAAAGAAGACAGAAAAAGTGGAAAAATAAAGATAAAATGGAATAAATAGAAAACAAAATGGTAGATTTTAACACAATTGTAATAATATTACAATAAATATAAATAATTAAAAGACAGAGATAGTACAGTTAAATATAAGGACATAGATATGTTGATATCGTAAAGGTGACAAAAGATGTGCAAATCAAATACTAATCAAAGGATATGTTGTTATTATAAAACAAAAAGTTGACAAGAATATAGACTCTAACCAAGAAAAATGCTGATATTTCATTATGATCAAGAAGTAATTTTCCAGAACAAATAAAATTTTAGAATGCATATACACCTAATAACAGAGCTGGAAATACATAAAAACTGAAAGATGAATAATCAAATTCATAATTGTACTTGGCAATTTCAATATTCTTTCCTTAGTAGTTGACAGAACAAGTAGACAGAATATCAGAAAATAAATAGCAGACCTCTGAACAGCACTATAAACCAACATGACAAAGTTGAAAGTTGTAGAACATTATAATCTAACACTGTAAGAATGCATATTCTTTTCAAATTCACGTTAAACATTTAGAAGATACACTGTATTCTAGACCATAAAATAAATCTTCACAAATTAAAAAGAATTAAATGTATACAATGTATGTTCTTGTATCATTACTGAATTATATCTGAATTCACAAGAAATTATAAATTATTTTGAATTGAATAAAACCAAAAACAAACATATCAGAATTTATGGGTTGCAGCCAAGTCTGTGCTAAGAGGGAATTTTATTGCATTAAGTTTATATTAAAAACAAAGACCTCAAATACATGATCTAAGCTACAGCCTTATGAGAATAGAAAAAAAAAGAGCAAAATAAAAGCAAATGAAGCAGGAAGTAGGAAATAATACAGTTAACAGAAAAATCAATGAAAGTAAATACAGATATACAATAGAAGAAAGAATTTTTAGTTATTTATAAAAATCAATAAAATTGTTAGACTTCCAGTAATGTGGATGAGCAAAATGAAACAGAATGTGCACAATCAACGTCAGTAATGAAACTGGTGTCATTACTACAGATTATACCTATTTTAAAAAATAAGATAATATTATAAACACTATTTTACTAAATTATACTATAAAGTTGATTATACAGATGAAAGGGACATGTCTTCCTTAAAAGACATGAAGTAACTAACCTCACTGGAAAATTGACTACCAAAATGCCGCTATATCTTTCATAAAAATTTGAATTTTTAGTCAAATATATTTATACATACACACATATGTATGTACCCCCCAATCTGAGATGGTTTCACTGGTGAAATTTACCACTTGATGTGGACATAATACCCAATCCTGTATAAAACCTTCCAGAAAATTGATAAGGAGGGAATACTCCCCATATCATTTTAAAGGTCAGTATTCCACTGATAAAAAAAGGCAGAGACATGAAAAGAACAGACAGCTACATACCAATGTCCCTCATAAAAATAGCCACCAAAATTCTAACAAGAAATAGTTGAAAATTCAATTTAACAAAATATAAAATGGATAATAGATACAGCCAAGTGTGTTTTCTCCTGTGAAGGCTCATTCAACATTCAAAAAATCAAGCAAGGGACTTCCCTGGTGGTCCAGCAGTTAAGACTCCATGCTTCCAATGTAGCGGGCAGGGTTTGATCCTGGGTCAGGGAACTAGAACTCTCATGTTGCAACTAAGACCCCTCATTCTACAACTAAAGATCCTGCATATCACAACTAAAGATCCCACACATGGCAACAAAGATCCCGCATGCTGAAACTAAGATTCAGTGCAGCCAAATGAACAAATATATATATATATATATATATATATATTTGAATCAAGCAATGTAACTCACCATATGGACAGACTAACCAAGAGCAACTATATTTTTGTGCAAACTCAACATCCATTCATGATAAGATTTTTCAGTAAATTAGGAATAAAAGAATATATCATTAAGCTTATTAAGTAATTCAAAGAAAATTCTAAGCTAATTTCATACTGCATAGTGAAAGACTGAGAACTTTCTCTGTAAGATGAGGAACAAGAGGTGAATGACTAGCGTATTTAATATCATACTCAAGGTTCTGGTAAATGCAGAAAGACAAAACAAAGCCATAAATATTCAAAAGTAAGAAGTAAAAATATTTGTTTACTAACAACCTAATTGTATACATAAAAATTATTTAAAAAGTCACAAAATTTACTAAAACTAAAAAAATGAGATTAGCAACTTACTAGGCTATAAGGTCAATACAAAATTCAGTGTTATATTAATATAAAACTGATCACCATTTTTACATAGTAGCTGCAAACTATTATAAACTGAAATAAAGGTAAAAAACTACCATCTACAATACACAAAAAGTAAAATAATGAGGTATAAATCCTACTTCATAAATGCAATACAAATATTATGAAATCTATAAAATGATAAATCAAGAAAGACAAATGGAAATATAGACCATAATCACTGACTGGATGATTAACATTAATTATCTTCATATAATGATCTACAGATCTGAGGCATTACAAGCACATCATTGCAACATCACTGCATATATATATATATATATAATGTTAGTAACCTTAAACTAGTATATTTGTAGAAAGGCAAATAAATTATAATACCCAAAATAATTTAGTAGAAGGCGACAAACGTTGGGGGACTTTCACTACTTGATGTTCAAGTCTGTGATAAAAGTACATTATTCAAATAGGTTGTTAT
This sequence comes from Mesoplodon densirostris, assembly GCF_025265405.1. Taxonomy (NCBI): domain Eukaryota; kingdom Metazoa; phylum Chordata; class Mammalia; order Artiodactyla; family Ziphiidae; genus Mesoplodon; species Mesoplodon densirostris. The sequence continues at coordinate 22,289,763 of NC_082665.1, forward strand.
TAGAGAAAGGATGGACATACAAATTGATGGAATGGTATAGTGAGCCAGCAAATATATTCTCATATATTTTGTCAATTTATATTCAAAAAACAAAAACTCAAGTATTGGTGGAAAATACCTTTAAATGAAAATAAGTAAACATGAATCCCATTCTCACACTCTGTACACAAAGTAACTCTTCAAAATGAATCAATAACCAGAGTATGAAACCTAAATCTATAAGTCTTTGAGAAGAAAACATAGGAGAAAATTTTTATCACTTTAGCTTAAGCAAAATTTTGTTAGATATAATGGCAAAATACCAATCTATAAAAAATGATAATGTGGACTTTATCAAAATTAAGAAAATCTGGTCTTTAAAAGAAACTGTTAAGAGAATGAAAGAGAAAAAGTAAGCTGGGAAAAAATACTGTAAATTACAAATCACATAATAAAATGTGTTTATAATGTATAAAGAACACATTACATTTAAAAATAACAACTCAATTAAAAAAAAATGACAAAAAGATTTGAACATATACATTGCCACAAAAAAAGACATGGATAACAAATATGCAAGTGAAAATATAAGATATTCGGCATCATTAGTCATTATGAAGTGTAAATTAAAACCACAATGAGATTTCACTGTACAACTATTTTAATGAATAACATTTAAAATATTAAAAAATCATAAAATACCAAGTACTAGTAAGGATGTGGAAAGGAATGAGTCCATACACATCAATGAAGGGAATGCAAAATATTTTGACCACTCTCAAAAGTGTTTGGCAGATTGTTATAAAGTCAGGAATTTATCCAAGTGAAATGAAAACCTATGTTGACACAAGTATGGATGGAATTGCTTATAGTGACTTTATTTGTCATTGCTAAAACCTAAAAACAACAGAAATGTACCTCAGTTAGGGAATGGATTGGTAACAAACTCATAGAAGAGGCAACAACATGAAAGAATCTTAAATGCATTAACGTAAGTTTTCGAAAAGGCAGGCAAAATGATAAATATTGTATAATTCCATTTATGACTTTCTTGCAAAGGCAAAACTTTATGTACAGAACACAGAATATGATCTCTCTTATATGTGAAATTTAAAGATATATATGTATAACTACTTGTAGATCTATTAAATATAAATATATATAAATATATAAATGTAAATATGTATATATGTATATTTTATTTAAAAAGCTCATAGATACAGAAAACAGACTGGTGGTCACCAAAGTTTGGGGGGGGAAGGAAATGAATGAATTGTTCTGTGTTTTTTTCTTTTTTAGTTTAAATAAATTAAATTTAAAAGTACTAAACAGGCTGGGAGAAACTGAGCTTGGGGGAGGTATTTAAGTACAAGGAGGAGAAGAGAATTTTGGGAGTGATAAAAGAGTTCTATCTTTGTATAAATTCTGTGTCTAAGACTGGTGTTAAAATCCTAAAGATAGAGTTTGGTATGTACGTGTTGGACCAGGCATCCACATCTGCTCCAGTCAAACGTAGCTGGGCACAGATGAACATATTGATATTTTTGGCTATAAGAAGGAAATGTTCTATAAAATATACCTCCCATTTAACAAGATTCATGACTATATTAAAACTCTTTGCAAGTGAAGAAAGTAAACAATCTAGTAGAAATTGCCTATTTGAAAATAATTACAATAACTGTGGCAATGACATAATTTCCCATGAAAATTATGACAAAAATTTTAGACTTATTTTTCTACAAATACAATATCTATAAAATATTATTGGAGTAAATTTAGAAAAGTATCTAAATTTGGTATGTGCAAATTAATCCTTACATATTTCTAGGTTTTATGTTAATTTTGAATGTATGAATTATCTATTGCTGTTCAATAAGTTACTCAGACATTTAGCAGTTTATAACAACAAATTTTATCACACAGAGCCTGTGGGGCTGGAATCTGGGCATGTGTTAGTAGGATCCTTTGGCTCAGGGTCTCTGGCACAAGGCTTCAATCAAGGTGCTGGAGAGGGCTGCAGCCATCCCAAGACTCAACTATGGCACAGATCCTCTCCTACACTCACTCATATGGCTGTTAGCACTGGCTGTATTTTTTTGGAGCCATCAGTTCCTCCCCGGGTGATCCTCTTCATGGGGCTTCTCAGAGCATAGCAGCTTCCTCCCCTTAGAGCCAAGGCTGAGGAAGACAGAGAGAGAGAACCACAAACGTTTTATAACCTAATATCAGAAATAACATCCCATCACTTACTGTATTGTATTCATTAAAAGCAAGGAATTAAGTCCAACTCACAGCAAGTAGTGAGCATTACAAAAGAAGTAACAAGCCACTCAGAGCCATTTAGAAGCTGCTTACCACACGGTAATACTTATTCCAGAAATATGTAATCCTCAAAAATAAATTCCCCCAATATAAATATGTATCATCGGATTAATGATCCAAGAGAAATCAGAAATATATAAAAACAGAAATATTTCATCAGTGATGAAAAATGACATGCCTTGCATCTGTCAGAAATCATGCTTGTAAAATCAGGTCCAGGAAAGGGATGACTGTTTGAATTTTATGAACAATGTTTTGACAAGACAACACCTGGGTATCCTTTAGGGTTATTGCTACTAGGCTGAGTAAGAAGGCAACATTTAAGACAGCAGAGTGAAAGAATAGGAAGAACCCAAAGGTAGATGATATTATTGAGCACTAATTACTCCTCCTCCTACTACTTCTACTATTGCTCCCAATACTACTACTCTTGCTGTTATTTCTACTACTATGAACAATGAAAATAATAATAGTCAATATTTGTTGAGTTCTTATATGTGAATTTCTGTTTTGAATGCTTTACAGAGATTGTAGAAATGTCTGTATGTGAAATAAAATATAAATAAGTCGCTGTTATATTGGTATCATAGAAAATAAAACTGTCACATGAAGAGATTTAGCACATGCCTAGGAAAGAGATGTAACACTGGCTCCAAGTCTGTCCTCGTAAACATTGATCTGTGGTGCTCCAGTGGAGCCTTGGGACTCACATGAATTCTATACATCTTTAATGTGAGCTAATCATGACTATTTATGCTCCTTTGAGCACAATTACTTCTGGCCTCTGATATTCTAACTTATCAAATTCTAGAAATATTGTTCTTAAAAAAACACACACAAAGAATAAAATAAGTATTTTATGCATAATTATTGATTCACCTTAGAAATATTCATATGTACCAGAATTTTAGTTATTTACTGTCTCTTATGAATAAAGAAACTATTTGAGATTTCTCTGCCTTTTATATTCTATGAGATAATGGTTAATAGGCTTGCTTGGTAGGTGAGACTATACCTACAAAGGGGAATTTGTTATCTGTCTTTCCTCCATGTGTCCTGTACGACAAGAAAGACTCTGTGTTCCACTTCCTTTGGCCTGTCTCCATGAGCACCCCTCAGACAGATATCTGTCTCAATTCCCAGTCAAAAACAACATTGCACTTTTCCAAGGTAATTTTTCAACTTTCTTCTCAAATTGAATTGTTTTTCATATTCCTTTCATCTGTTTCATTTACATGATTTGTTACTCCTCATACTTAATTATCTCTCTTTATAGTTATCTCCCCAAGAAACTAAACCCAAAGTGAGAATATGCTGGAAGATAAGTTGTTATAATTCACAGAACTTTAATCAGAAATCTAGTAATTACATTAGAAAATTTTGTAAAATGTGTTTGTATATAACATCATGTACAATTTTGAGTGTGGCATACCCATAACAAAGCTAAACAAACAGAAGAAATGTAATACCTGAGACACTGTTATAAAATATTGAGGAGATGAAATTATGTGTGCATATTATCTTAATTCATTTGGATAGGTAGATATAGTGTATAGGTTACTTCTTTATGACCATTACTTTTATAGTCCATAGGAATTCAATGTATCATGTATATTTATATGAAATATAAATTTTAGATTCTCTTGTTTTGTTCCTGGGTTTTATTACAAAACAAAACAATTATTAAATTTTGTTAATTAAGATATGTTTTTAATATTTAAATGAAAGATATAAAGACAGAGTAAAAATTCTTCTAATCCAACTGTCAGAATAATTCTGTTGGTTTAAAAGTAAAATCAATAATATATATTGAACATCCAAATAAAACAGAAAAATCCTTCCTTCCCTCCAGTAATACAGTTCTCAAGTTGTTTTTTATTAATATTTTTCTGTATAATTTTCCAGTAACAAAGTATGTCTCTGAATGAACTGAAATACAAATTTTGTGACTCTGGGTAATATTACTTAAATGAATATTGATAGCCAAATAGTATAAACAAGACCCAAAGCTAGATCTAGATAAGACAAATCTATATTTTTTTATAATTTATATACTTATATATTCATATATTTATAGTGTATATATATAATAGTATATATATATTTATTATTTTGGTATTAAGAGGAACAAATATTTTCTGCACATCACTTGCCTTTGTTTTTGGTAAATATCATATAGATTATATTATTAACATATTCATGTTTTCATTATTTTAAGAGTACATAGTATTTCATTATTTCATTGTATGAATATTCAATTATTTATTTAACTACTTTTCCTCTTAGAAAGCATTTAGAATAATTATATTCCAATTGTATTTATGCTGCTCTAAACATTCAGGTTTATTTAAAGTAGTGTATACAAGTGAATGTTTAAGTTAAATTTCTACCTGTTGAATTGGTCTGTAAAAGGCCATGAGAAACTTAAGTTTATAATATTTTTAATTATAAAAAAGTACAAATTACCTATCCATGTATAATTAGTTTATACATTGTTGGGGCTTTCAATATTCTACTTTAATACTGCATGCACATTAATAAAGTAACTTTAGAGAAAATTGCAAGTTAATGTTTCTTATTCTATAATTCAATGGAAATAAAAATGAAAGGTGCAATAAATGGGTCGGTGACCTAAGTTAAAATACAATAGTTTTTGGGAGGAAGAAAAAATAAGTATAACACTGAGTAATCCCTGTATACTGCTGTGGCCTGACTGGTAAAATAAAACATCAAGTAACACTCAGGATAACTCCCATTATGCTCTTAAATATTGTATTATGCAAGGATTCATGAATTTTTAGATGATAGCTGGGCCTAAAAATATTTTTTAACAGCTTACAAATCATGTTCCAATGTGTCATTTAATATTTTGATGGGATAAAAAGGCAAATCTGATATTTCAAGGACCATTTGAATCAAGATTTTTCCTTACATTTTCTGCCATACATATTCCACTGCTGAACATTTTGTTTTCAGATTTGTTTTTAGAAAAAAAGGCTTAATCAGCCTTCTTTTATGAGTCTTTCTCTTAGGGAAATAAATAACTATCTACGACAGGCATTAGGCATGCACTTCACTTAACTGAAAAACATTTCTAAAGTATTTATAATATTTTACTTTCCAATTAGCAAAGTATATGAGTTCTCGACTCTCTACTTTCTCATTATTATTTAGTGTGTCAGTCTTTTGGCTTTACTACTCTATTTATTATGTCCTTTGTTGTCTTATTTGTGTTTTTTAATATTTTATTTGTACAAATCGTTTAAACTATTCTGTTTATATTGCATATTCATATAAATTTAAGAAGTAACTTTTCTTTTTTCTGTATTAAAGAGGCTTGCTGGAAAGTTTATTGAGATTGTGTTGAATATTTATATATATTTGGACAAAACGAACATCATACTAATATTGTCTTCCAATCCGTGAACATGATGTGTCTCTTTATTTGTCATCTTTAACTTAATTTTTAATATATTTTATATTTATAATTTTGCATTGTTACTATATTTTAATTTGTATTTAGTATTTGTTGATGGTATATATAAATAAGTATATATGTATATATAGAGTTATATATGCATACTGTATAGAAAATGCACATGCATTTTTGTGTGTGTGTGTGTGTGTGTGTGTGTATGTACACTTACAAGAGGAAGAGAGAAGTCATGTTGTATCCATAATGGTTTGCTATTCTGGATCTTTAAGAGAAGTTAATTAAAAGGTGAATTTAAAATACCATTTATTAAAGTTGCAAATTCAAGATTACAAACCTTTCTTGGTAAGCTTTTGGATATTCTTATTAATAAATCTGTCACTTAATTTTGGAAAGGGAATTATTCAAATAGATCAGATCTTGCTCCTGAGAAGCAACATTTTGTTTTTTCTCAGTATGCATGCTTATAAAATGCATAAAATACATGCTTGTTTTTATGTAACCATTCAAAAACAAAAGGGATATGCCCTGTTTTCTGTATTGTTTGATATACATGTAATACTTAACTGAAAAATGTCTATCATGCCTATCTGGTCTTTGATTCATTTCCACTTGTACTAATATCATATTAAGGACTTTTTAAAGTTTGTCCTTTTTTGTCCTAACCTGATGCTTGCTATCATATAGTTTTTATTTCTTTTTGTAAGAGCTTCTTGATGACTCTCAGTGATTATAGTCCATTACTTATACAATTTTATATTTCTGAGGATGTCCCAGTTACCATCCTTAATTTCTGGTAAGCTGAATATGAGCAGTTGCTGTTTATGTAGTGATGCATTCTGTTGGCCACCTAAAACAACACACTTTGCCTACAGACATAATTATTGAAATGTCTATCAGAAAGACATGTTGAATCTGTGTGAGCAGAGAGAAAAAAATTACCAAAATGTTTCTTACAACATTGTTATTTGGTTTGTTTCTCATTAAGGTATAAGGTTATTCCAAGTTTCAATATATTTTACTTTTTGTCATAGGCAATATATTTGGAAATTATGGGAAAATAAGGAGGAACAAGATGTAATACGTGTACTAGTTAAGAATATTGCCTTAAAATTAGATCTGAATTTGAATTCATTTGTACATCTTTCTAGTTGTGGAACCTTGGACAACATTTTAAATCTGTCAACATTTCAATGTGTATAAAGATAAGAAAAGCACTAAGTTTATTACTTGCAAGGTTGTAAGAGGCAATAAATGTAAAATATTTAGCTCGTTGGTTACCAATAAATACTAGTTACTATTTTTATTATTAGCTATTATTCAAAGGAATTATATCAGAATCTCCTGGACAGTTTTAATTTTATTTCAGAAACTAGATGTCTTCGAGATTTACCAGTTATCCCTTCCTGGATAACAAATTACCGCAAAACCCTGTGGCTTTAAACCACCAATTTATTTGCTCATGATCTTGTATGTCAACAATTTGGGATGGGCTTAGATGGGCAGTTCTCCTGCAAGTCTTGCTTGAGATCACTCATCAAGCCATAGTCATCTTCTGACTGTACTGTTTCTAAATACTCTAAGATGGACTGACTTGTGTTTGTTGCTGAGTGTCAGTTGGTAGTCAGATAGTAGTTATAGTAGTTATAGAGGAACTTAGCTAAGATATTTCTGCTAAGATATTTCCTCAAGTAGGATGAGTAGTGGCTATTTATATGGCAGCTTCAGAGCAATTCGCCAAGAGGCTGAGAGTGGAAATTTCCAGTCTTGTCCAGGCCTAACATCTGAAATCCCCCAGTGCATTTCCATTGCATTTTATTGGTCAACACAACTCACAGACCAACCCTGATTCCACAATGTGGAGGAATGGACTCCATCTCTTGATGAGAAGAGCAACAGGAAAATTACATTGCAAAGGGGAAGGACAAACTTATACCCACTTCCTATTTTAATTTTATGTATTTTTTATGGAACTATTTTTACCAGTTATAAACAACATATGTGTATGAAAATCAATGAAATATTTTATACATAGATTATAACAAATCAAGAATATTTTACATTTTAACCCAATAAATTATGTTTTAAGTGTTTATAGGAGTGCTTGCTTCTGTCACAGAATGGAAATTACATTTTTGTGCTTTGTGTGCTGGCTTTCTGATTTTTTTTTTTTTAGTATTATCAAGTTATTCAATTTCATAAGAAAATAAAACATAGTACTTTTAAAATATTTACATCATTTCAAAATTTTAAATATAAAATATTCTTATTAAAATTTGGAAAATATAATAGAGTATAAAAATTTCAGTAATTTAATCACTTAGAGATAATCACAGGTAGCAGATTATTTAAATATCCTTTAAGTTTTTCAGACTCTGAGTTTATCCATGTTGTACACTTGAGGCTGTATCACATATTAACTTGTATATCTTGCTATTATTGCTAAACTTTAGCATACTTTTAATATTCCATGCATTTCTCTGTTATAGCATTTTTCATCATTGTAATTTTGCATTTGATTAATACCTCTACCCTTCACTACATTGGAAGCTTTCTCTGTCAAGACTGTATTTACCATATGATCATCATTGTTCCCTTTGCTATGGGCAATGCTAGCATATAGTAGTAGTAAATATATTTTACTACATTTATGTTTCTAATAAGTGTTGAATGGAAATGCAAATTGAATACTTTAAACCCCATTATCTATTGAAACTCAAAAACAACTTGGATTTTTCTAAAAAAAGAAATGTTTGCTCATTAAAACACATCTAATGGTCATGGATTAAAGGTCACAGTTCTCTAATGATGAAGGAATAATGAGCAAATGGTTTAGGATTGTAATGTATTTCTCAGTACCAGGGGTCTAAAACTGCTGATGGTTTTCCTGCAACTTGGCACTGAATGGGAAGCTCAGGAGGGCAATTGGCTTAACTTCTTTTGATAATAGGACAAAGGCATTACTATTTTTACACTGTTCTCCTTCTCTTGTCAAGAGCAAGCATCTTGACTCTGTACATTTGCTACATAGCCTAGTTAACCATGTGGTCAAGCAGAAATCAGGCTGGGCATGGCTTATTGCACTTGAGCTTTCCACACCCTATTTACTAAAACACAGACTGGTTTAGCCTTTGACATGCTCTCTTTGCTCATCCAGAGATGCGAGAGAATCAGCAACTCTAATGAGCTCTAGAGGTTGTAACATGAGAAGACATTAAGGCCATAAGAGGCTATGTCCAATTTGATCTTCCCTGACAAAGGAGTGAGACATGCCTTTGGCTTCATCAATATTTTACAATTATGTCAGACAGTATGCCTATGAAAAATTGTAGAACAGACTACTCCTTTTTTGTGAGTGAAAAGGAATGGGATAAATGGCATGCAGGGTTTATTTTTAAAAATAAATGAGGAGAATCTTTTTAGAATTGTGCACCAGACACGTGTGCTACATGTCAAGGAGTTCGCAATCCAGTGCAGTAATTTTCCTTTTTTTTTTAAATGAAAGCATTATTTTGGTCCTTCTAAGGAGACAAAACTGGATAAAGAGCTTAGAAAAACACTTCCCACTCTATTCTGTATATCTTCATATATTGCTGTGTTTCATGATCTAAGCACAGTGAACAATCTCATATACCATATATGTAAACAGTAAATGTTTGGAGAGTTTTCCTACCTACATTACATAATCATGGACGGTATTAATTTTGTTATTTCCTGGCATACAGAGTCAGTGACTCTCAAATACCTTAAGTGAAATATCACCAGAAACAATAACAAGGAAACAAACACTAATAACTCTTTAGTTCATTTTTATATTATATCATGGAAAAATTGCACCAGATAAGTTAAACAGGCAAGGGAAACTTTATTCAAGACTACTGCAGTAGGAGAGAGAAGAAGGTTAATTTAAAAGTTATTGTAAAATACCAGTCAAAACAAGGTGAGAACCTAAGTTGTTAACTTAGCAGTGTTACATAAAATTATTTAAGGTAATTACTTTAAGCTGTTTAAATGTAATTTTGAGACATGATACAAAGATTTTTTTTTTTAATTTTAGTGCCAAATTTGAGACCTGCATAAACACCTTTACTTAAATGTTTAATATCTGAAGTAACAATAATTCATTTATTCACAGATTTCATTTTCATTTGTTCCTGAAATTCAGCTGACAGTGTTTAGAAGTATAATACTGAGTTATGCGTGTCTACAACTATATATCATCTATATCTATATCATCTGAATCTATATCCACTTCTATATTTGTATCTGTATCAGTAGATATATATTTTAACAATCTGGTGATTCTTGTATTACCTCACACTTTCTTTTAAGTGTTTGCTTTCTAAAAATTATGGGGAAATTTGTGAAAGTGAGTTTGAATCTATGGATTTATCTGTCATTCTCTACTTTACTATTACTCTATATCTCTCCTACCATCCTCCATTCTGTCATGACCATAAAGGTTTTACTTGGTGTGTAAGCATAGATATAGTTGTTAAAGTCTTATGCAGCCATTGATTGAGAAGCATTTCCACCAAGAATAATCTAGGGAGTATTTTTTTCCATTTTTAACAGTACATAATTTTGTTTCCTATCACATTCACCATCACCTTTTATAGGTTTTACTTAACTGAGGAAATATGAATTCAATTTTTAGCATAAATATACCAAATTTCCTGCGAGCATGATGTAACCATTAAATACAAATTTTTTATATCTTTAATAGTCTCTAAGCCACCATTAGTGGGACTATCTTGGTTTCCAGAAGACCTGTGTAGTGTTTCAGATTAAACCACCTACTAAATCTCTACACACGAGACAATTTTTAGCATATGCATTAAGGTATCAATAACCTTTCTATATGAGAGCCTTTGTCACTTGGTGTACTTGGGTATCCTTCCAGTGGGCCAGAAAATGTGGATAAGATTTTCTGTTGAACAAATGCTAGTAACATCTAGTCTGCAGGAGATAACAATTTGTCAGCAGAAAACAAATTTCAGCCTAAAATCTGAACACAAATACACTTGGAGCAAATTACTTCTGAGGCCTTAATGTTTGATGTCCTTAATTGTCAAGTATTTTCTTATTAAACTTTTGATAACATTAAGGTTAAGAGAGAGAGGAAGAGAAATGGAGAGAGAAGTGGGAGAAGAAATAAAGAGATTGGTTCATTGATTGAGGGAGATAGAGATGGATTGACTTAATTTTAAAATTTTAGGCACCTTACCCTGAATATGTATTCCTGTTATTTAGTGTTGTTTCATCATTGCATAAAATAGTTACCTTGTTACTCAAAGTTAATGGGTAATTTGAATCAGTTTCCCAAGAGTTGACAACTCATTTCATCTTATTTGGAAATTGAGAATCTCTTTAACGTGTTTATGTGTTTCTTTAATTAAAAAGTTCAATCTTGAATTTTCAAATTTAGATTTGAGTACTTCTAAATAAATGTAACTTACTAAATTCCACTTTGACTAACAAGTAAACAAAGGAGGGAAAAACTTTGCATTCTCATGATTAATCATGTTTTTCTTTGGCATCATGTTTGTTTCTTGCTTGGGTCCTCAAAATTTCTCATCTTCATGAAAAAATTGACCTTGGTCTTTTTTCAAAATATATGGGAGAAATGACTTAATTGCATTTGATTTTAAAAGGACAAAAGTGTGTGCTACAGAGGAATATTATAGTTGTCTACGAGTCTAGGATGGGTTGGTTGTGGGGATTTAGGAAATGGGATATGAAGCAGAGGAGAGGTTAAGAGAAAATAATGAGGAGATGAACATAAGTTGAAAAACTTTGAAGAGATTTTGGACTCTGAAGAGATTTTGGATGAAAAATGAAAAATAATTTTGAGAAGGATACCATAATATTTGAAATTTGGGGAGATACATAATAACTACTAGGAAATCTAATTTTAGTTCTCTTGGGAAAACTTCAATAAAAATTTTAATTACCTGTATGTGTTTTGAATGACTTATGTGTCTAGATGATACCAACAATTAAGAACTTTATATTTACTTAATCATATTTATTATATTATATTTCAAGCCTTTGATTTGTCTTTTTTTTAACAATTAGAAACTTCTAAATATTTTGTATTAAAAAATCAAGCTGCTCTTTACATTAAACATAATGTCAGATTTTAAACTACATATTATCTGATCCTACAATTGCTTTCAAAAGCTACAAAAAAAGGAAGCATCATTCTTGTTTTATTATCAATTAATTGCTATTTCACAAAAAATAAAACAAAAAACTGTAGACAGCTTCTCCTTCCCAAAGGCTAAACTGCTGACATATATTAAAATACAAATGTAAATAATTATAATTATATAAAAATTATATAAAATATATAACTATAGTAACTACATATAAAACTACACATACACAGACATGTGTATTTGTGTGTATGTATGTCTTTCTCATCAACTCTTAAACTTGATGTATTTTTATATATCTTTTGGTTTATTTTTTTTCTGTTGTTTCTGCTCACAGCGTTGAACACAAAATACCATCAAATAAATCTGGTTATTTCTACTTAATCGTGTTTCATAACAATATATGTGACTGACTCAAGTTAATGGTATATATTTTCAAGAGTACACATTTGAAAAATACTCATTCTGAACATTATAATATTTTAAGCATATCAGGTGTATGTCTTCTAATAATTATTTTCAGATGTACATGGCTAGTTATCTAAAGTTGATTTATATTATAAGAGGATATGTTTGTATAGTAAGTGATTTAACTTTATCATTTTTGCTTGATAAAATTAAAAAAGCATCTGTTGCAACTTTTGTCTCCTTAAAACATTTTATTACGTGTAATTTCAATACGTTAGTAAAATTTAGACTATTGATGACATTTTTGAAATGAATTCGAAATGAAAATAGTTATCAAAAGTATATAAATGATGAAGGGGCAAGTACAGTGTCTCAAGTTGAATTGTGAAAATTCATAACTCAAGAGTTATAGCTCATTCTAGTGAACCCTTCAATGGCATGTAAATATTTGTTTATATACAAAGTACAGCACTTTTAACCCTGTTAATTAATTCATGGACATATGATACTTGGAGCTTTATTTTACACTTACTAGTGAAAAAAGATTATTCAGATTAAACTGAAGAATCACTTCTACATCTCACTCTCTGGGTTCAGTCAATCACAATATTGTAACTTCTTAAAAAAAACATATTACTTTCCTTTAGAACTCTAATAGAGATTGTAATTTTTAGAATGTATTTACTGTGTTATCTTCCTAATTTAGCTCCATTAGTTCAAGGGTCAGGTCTAAGATCTGGCATATAGTAGAGCTTTATTTATATAGAGTATATATTTACTTGTTATTTTTAAATTAAATTTTGGAATAAGGAAAGACTACTTGAAGAATATTTCTGATCACCTACAAAACTGTTATTTTTCATTGTCCCAACTCTACTGCTTACTGATTCTTATATGACGCAGAATGGAAAACCATTGTTCAGGAATTTTGTGCCATAAAAATATCTCCTCAGGTAAATTGTGGGCTTCCTTTTAACATAAGTAAATAATATTGTTTTTAACTTTAGCTTTGGATAATAGGAAGCTGTGAGATAAGTATTTAATTGCAGTAATGATCTTATCCTAGGCATAGATACAATTATTCTTTCTCCCATAAATTGTTTTTTAATGTTTGCTTTAATGAAATGTGTTTAAATTATATTTCCTTGTTATTTTGATGAGTGAAAAAAATAAAAGTGCCCGCACAAGTCAGTACTAGAAAAATCTTTATGTTGTCTTTGCAAAGAATGTAACGATGCAAGTAACTGTGGAGGAAAACTGTAAGGCCAAATATATTTAAGAAATATTTATTATAATTTCTACTGAACCTTGGTGTATAATAGAGACTTTGATATGTTGCCTAAAAATATTTAAAACATGCGGATTCCAGTTAGCTATGTTTGATAAAGTATTATAAGAAAAGATATTACGAGGAGAGACATTCAGAAAAGAATTGGCCAGTCAGTGAGCATACATGAAACTGAATAAAGGCACTACCTGATTTCAGTTAGTTATAGGACTGAAAAAGGCAACAGACCCTCATATTCAAATATCAAAATATAAACTTGAAAATGATTTGAGTGACAAAGACTGATTTGTTCTCAGTCTCTTTCTCAGTGAACAGAACAATTTTGTGGTTGGCATATCAATTTTTAAAATCTCTGAATGAGGTTATCTCAGAGTAAAAGTTCAATTTAGGGTAAGGGCTCCAGGAACTTATTCCAACTGGATTAAATAGCTTAGGGGAAAGTCTAATGGCGTGGCTCTCCCACTAGGCTTGATATATTCTAATTTCCAAAATTAATGTGAGATTGTGAAAGAATCACTTGGGGGAAAGAAACCAAAAATCATACAACAAAAATAGTTTAACACAGAAGCGTAGGTATGGCTATTGCATATAGAGTTGAGTAAAATTACATAGATAAAAAGTTTTAGAGTTTTGTATACTGTCAAAAGCATTTCAGTGACTTTACAGTACTAAAATGACCCTTGGTCAGGAAATGTATACAGGCAGGAAGCAGACTGAGAAAGCTGCTCAATTATGAAAAAGGAGAATCACTCAATCTGAAGGATGGAAGCAGTGTTTACCTCAGAGGTGTTCAAGGAGGTGAAAAGATGAAGGTTTCAGAGGTCAGAACAAGACCATGGAGAACATTAACTTGGAGCTGATTCACAATCCAGTCTCCAGGAGCATTCTCTACTCATATATGAGTCAATCCTGAAAGTCCCTGTAGAGACATTTTAGGATTTACATGGACTAATCACACTTGTTCCAATCTCATCCATTAGGGGAAAAAAAAGTTTGTTTATTGTAGATAAACTTTGTATATTGCAAGGGAGGGGCAGATAACTTTCCCAAATATTTGATGAACATGATGAAGAGACCATTGTGCATCAAAAATCCTGGATGTTTATCTGGTTGCAGAACATGAGTGGGGCTCCTAGCTGTCTCCTTTGAGGTGAGAATGTGTTGAGCAGTATATTAGTCAGGGTTCTCTAGAGAAACAGAAGCAGTAGGAGATAGATAGATAGATAGATAGATAGATAGGTAACTATAGATGTATTACAAAGAATTGACTCAAGTGACTTAGGGAGTCTGAGAAGTCTCAAGATCTGCATGGTGAATTGGCAGTCTGGAGATGCAGGAGAGCTGATGCTGCATGTCCTTACAAGACTGAAGTTATGAGAACCAAGAGAGTCAAAGGTGTTATTTCAGTCCAAGACTGAAGGCCTAAGAACCAAGAGAGCTGATGGGTAAATTCCACTCTGAAAGCCATCAGGAGGGAGACTCAAAAGCAGATGTTTCTGGGCTTCCCTGGTGGTGCACTGGTTGAGAATCTGCCTGCCAATGCAGGGGACATGAGTTCAATCCCAGGTCCAGGAAGATCCCACATGCCACAGAACAACTAAGCCCATGCACTACAACTACTGAGCCTGTGCTCTAGAGCCCACGAGCCACAACTACTGAGCCCACGTGCTGCAACTACTGAAGCTGCGCACCTAGAGACCATGTTCTGCAACAAGAGAAGCCACTGCAGTAAGAAGCCCACACACCTCAACAAAGAGTAACCCCTGCTCGTTGCAACTAGAGAAAGCCCCGTGCAGCAACGGACACCCAACACAGCCAAAAATAAATAAATAAAATTAAAAAAAAAAAAGCAGATATTTCAGTTCCAGGATGAAGGCAGGAAAAGTCTGATGTCCCACCCCCACATAGTCAGAAAGGAGGAGTTTACTCCTACTTGAGGCAGAGTCAGTCTTTTTGTTGTATTTAGTCCTTCAACTGACTGGATGAGGCTCAACCACTTAAGGGAATACATTCCTTTACCAGTCTGCCTATTCAAATATTAATTGCATTCCCCCCTCAAAAAAAGAAAAAAACCTCTCACAGACAGACTTAGAATAATTTTTGACCAACTCTCAGGACATCCCATAGCTCAGTTGGATTGACATATAAAATTAACTACCACATCCACATCGAAGGAGAATACAGATATTACTTAGTGAACAGAAAGGAAAATTATAGCAACCATTAGATTCATCAAATGTTTTCAATTGTACTTCCGCACCATCTTAAATTTAGATGTGTCCATTTAACTTGTTTTGACCCAAGGAACATTAATAGAAGTTGTAAGTATCCCTGACACTTTGAGGAGCTGGTATGAAATTACTTTGTCTTTCCTTCAATTACAATTCAGTAGCACTCCAGAAAATGCCTACTTTGTTACCTTGGGTCCTTAGTGAGGATAAGGAAAAATAGAAATCTCAGACTACTCCTGATGAACATGTGACATGACAGAGAAACTGACTGTTGTTTAAGCCACTGAAAATCAGGGTTTGTGTATTACCACAAAATAACTTAATATTAAAGCTTCTATTTCTAAAACATTATTTCCACAATTTGTTTTAGACTTATTTTTTTCATTATAGGTAAGTTTTTAATTTACAGGGTTCTTTTGTAAAAAAATGTTTATTTCATCTAGCTTTCAAAATTATTTCAAATACTTAAGAAAGTAATTCTCTTTTATTTCCTTATAGTTTATGGTCTTTATCTAAATTTTAATTTTGGTCTAAGTCATGATTTACTTTTATTACTGCTCATCTGAATGATAGATTTTTGTATTTATTTATTACTGAATCTATAAATTTCCTATTATCTAATCCAATAATTTCTCTTTCCCTCTTTTATTTTTTTAATAAATGTGTTTATTTATTTTTGGCTGCATTGGGTCTTCATTGCTGCACGTGGGCTTTCTCTAGTTGCGGTGATTACTATATAATCTATAGAAATATGTTAGATTAAGGGTCGGCAACCTGTAGCCCATAGGCCAACTCAAGCTAATCTGCCTTTTATTAGAAGACAACTATTCTCATTTGTTTATGTATTGTTTTTGGAAATTTTCATGCTAAAATGGCAATTGAATAGATGTCACAGAGACTGTATGGACACAAAACCTAACATATTGACTTGGCTGAAAAGTTCATTCAGTTAGTGAATACGTTGTCCAATAAAGGTCTTTGTGAAAATGAAAAAAATGTGTCTTTTATTTTTACTTAAAACCAAATGAACTTTTTGGTCAATCCAGTATTTACTACCTAATATTTTTTACAGAAAATATTTGCTATCTTCAGGTTTATATACTAATTTATTCACATCTTCTAAAAATAAATGATCAACTTAGACTTTTTATGTTGTTAATAAGTATTTATATCCATGATGTCTGATTATAGAAAAATAATCAAAAATTCAATTATTCCTTTTTTAATTGAACTACTTTTGATTTACAATATTGTGTGAGTTTCAGGTGTATAGCATAGTGATTCTGTTATTTTTTTCTGATTATATCCCATTATAGGTTATTACAAGATATTGAATATAATTCCTTATGCTATAAAGTAAATTCTTGTTGCTTATTTATTTTATATATAGTACTTGTATCTGTTAATGCCATAATCCTAATTTGTCCATCGCCCTGACCCTCAGTAACCTAAGAAGTTTGTTTTCTATGTCTGTGAATCTGCTTCTGTTTTGTATATAGATTTATTTGTATTATTTTTTAGATTCCAAATATAAGTGATAGTATTTAGCTTTGTCTGACTTACTTCACTAAGTATAATGTTCTCTAGGTCTATCCATGTTGCTTCAAATGGCAGTATTTAATTATTTTTTGGCTGAGTAATATTCCATTGTGTGTGTAAACACACACTATATATATATATATATATATATATATATATACATATATATATATATATATATATATATCACACCATCTTAAGTCAATCATCTGTTGATGGGCAGTTGGGTTGTTTCCATGACTTGGCTATTATAAATAGTGCTGCTATGAGCATTGGGGTGCATGTACCTTTTCAAATCAGAGTTTTTGTTTTTTTCTGGATATATACCCAGAAGTGGGATTGCAGAATTATAGGTTAGCTCTATTTATAGATTTTTAAGGAGCTTGCATACTGTTTCCCATAGTGTCTACTCCAAATTACATTCCCACCAACAGTGTAGGAGGGGACCCTTTTCTCCATATCCTCTCCAGCATTCATTATTTATAGACTTTCTGATGATAGCCATTCTGACTGGTGTGAGGTGAACCAACCTCACTGTGGTTTTGATTTGCATTTCTCTAATAATTAACAATATTGAGCATCTTTTCATGTACCTGTTAGCCATCTGTATGTCATCTCTTTGGAAAAATGTCTGTTTAGGTCTTCTGCCCATTTTTTGATTGGGTTATTTGTTCTCTTGATATTGAGTTGTATGAGCTGTTTGTATATTTTGTATATTAATCCCTTGTCAGTCTCATTGTTTGCAAATATTTCCTCCCATTCTGTAGGTTGTCTTTGTTTTTATCTATGGTGTCCTTTGCTGTGCAAAATCTTTTAAGTTTAATTAGGTCTCATCTGATTTTTTTTTTTTTTACTTTGCCTTAGGAGACTAATCCAAGAAAATATTGCTACATTTATATCAAAAAGTGTTTTGCCTGTGTTTTCTTATAGAGGTTTTGTGGTTTCATGTCTTATGTTTAGATCTTTAAACCGTTTTGAGCTTATTTTTGTATATGGTATGGAGGAGTGTTCTAATTTCATTTATTTACATGCATACGTCCAGCATTTCAAACATAACTTGTTGAAAGGCTGTCTTTTCTCCATTGTATAGTCTTGCTTCCTTTGTCATAGTTTGATTGACTCTAGGTGTATGGAATTATTTCTGGGCTTTCTATTATGTTCCATTGGTCTATATGTCTGTTTTGGTGTGACCACCATGCTGTTTTTATTAGTAGCTTTGTAATAATATAGTCTGAAATCTGGAAAGGTTATACCTCCAGCTTTGTTCTTTTTCTTTAGGATCACTTTGCAACTTGGGGTCTTTTATGAATCTGTATAAACTTTAGGGTTATTTGTTCGAGTTTTGTGTAAAGTGTCATGGATATTTTGATAAAGATTGCATTCATTCTGTATTGCTTTGGGGAGTATGGCCATTTTATCAATATTAATTATTCCAATCCAAGAGCATGGGGTATCTTTCCATTTATTTGAAACATCTTAAATTTCCTTTAACAGGGTTTTACAGTTTTCAGTGTGTAGGTCTTTCACCTCCTTGGTTAAGTTTATCTCTAGGTATTTTATTTTATTATTTTACTGACATGATTTTAAATGGTATTGTCTTTTACTTTCTCTTTCTGATATTTCATTGTTAGTATAAAGATCTGCAACAGATTTCTGTACATTAACCTTGTATCCTGCTACTTTGCTGAATTTGTTTATTAGTTCTAATAGTTTTTGTATGGAGACTTTAGGGTTCTCTACTTAGAGTATCATGCCATCTTCAAATAGGGACAGTTTTACCATTTTCTTTTCAATTCAGACACATTTTATTTCTTATTTTTTTTCTTCTATTTGAATTTTTTTATTTTAAAATTTTTATTGGAGTATAGTTGATTTATAATGTTGTTTTAGTGTCTGCTGTACAGCAAAGTGAATCAGTTATACATATACATATATCCACTCTTTTTTAGATACTTTTCCCATATAGGTCATTACAGAGTATTGAGTAGAGTTCCCTGTGCTATACAGTACATCCTTATTAGTTATCTATCTTATATGTATCATAGTGTGTATATGTCAATCCCAATGTCCCAATTTATCCCTCCCCCTTTTATATATAATTTAAAATATTTAATGTGGGACTCATAATTGAGAAATGTAATTTCTAAAGATGGCTTTTCCACAGACTTTTATTGAATACCTAGTATGGAAAGGCACTGTGCCCAAAGCTAAGAGTATGAAGATGAATAACAGCTATACCTGCTCTCAGGACTTCATGGACAGGAGAAAGAGGTAGACATGTAAATAACTTCATTAACACATTATAATAGGTATTAATGAGAAATTCAGTGAAATATATAAATGTATTTTTCATATCAAATATACCTGGATCTTGACAATACCCATAGCTTTTTACTACTAAAATGAATTTTAGAAATAGCCTTATATCAATGACTAGGAAGTGGAGGTCCAGGAAATTCTGCAAACATTTACTAGGATCATACTGTATACCAAGAAGGCTTTTTGTCCTTCCACCTAAGAAAGTTCTACAAGTGCAATGGCAAGTAGCACCAACACCAAAAACCACATAAGCCTCCAGTTAAGTATTGAACCAAGAATCCCACCTCTGCTGAATGGCAACTCAGATGGGCACTGGAAGCAACTAAATCTGTTTGCTGTGTCAACCTGAGAAGTTATAAGGAAACCAGTGACAATTCACATGTAGAAATCAAAGCGAGATTGGGAAAGTGAGAGGGTTTGGCAGAGGGATGGCTGGGACATTGGCTCATGGATACATTTGTTACATGACAGCTACTTGGGCAGGCTCTGTTCTTAGTGTTTGTTTGTTTGTTTTTAACATCTTTATTAGAGTATAATTGTTTACAATGGTGTGCAGTTTCTGCTTTATAACAAACTGAATCAACTATACATATACATATATCCCCGTACACCTTTTATTTCTTTTTCTTGTCTGATTGCTGTAACTAGGACTTCCAATACTATGTTGAATAGAAATGGTGAAAGTAGGCATCCTTGTCATGTTCTGGAATTTTGTAGGAAGGCTTTCAGCTTTTCACCATTGAGTACTATATTGGCTGTGGGCTTGTCATAAATGGCTTTTATTATGTTGAGACATGTCTTCTGTTTACCCACTTTGGTGAGAAGTTTTATCATGAATGGATGTTGAAATTTATCAAATGCTTTTTCTACATCTATTTAGATGATCATGTGGATTCTGTCTTTCCTTTTGTTTCCACATTGATTGATTTGCATATGTTGAACCATCATTGTGACCCTAAGGTGAATCTAACTTGATCATGGTATGTGATCCTTTTCAGGTATTGTTGGATTTACTTTGCTAATATTTTGTTGAGGATTTTTGCATCTGTATTCATCAAGGGTATTGGCCTGTAATTTTTTTTTTTTTGTATAGTCTCTTTATCTGCTTTTGGTATCAGGGTGGTGGTGGCCTCATAGAATGAATTTGGGAGTGTTCTCTTCTTTTCAATTGTTTGGAATAGTTTGAGAAGGATAGATATAAGTTCTTCTTTGTATATTTGATAGACTTCCCCAATGAAGCTGCCAGCAGGGAGTATTTTTATAACAGATTCTATTTCACTTCTAGTGATTGGTCTGTTCAAATTATCTGTTTCACTTGTAGTGATTGGTTTCTTCAAATTATCTGTTTCTTCTTGACTCAGTTTTGGTAGGCTCTATGTTTCTACAAACTTGTCCATTTCTTCTAGGTTGTCCAGTTTGTTGACATATAACTGTTCATAGTATCATTTTATGACTTTTTTGTATTTCTGTGGTATTGGTATTTCTTGTCTCTTATTTCTTATTTTGTTTTTTGGGGTCTTTTTTCGTTTATTCTTGATTAACCTGGGTCAAGGTTTGTTGATTTTGTTTATCTTTTCCAAAAAACAGCTCTTGGCTTCATTGATCTCTATTCCTTTTTGATCTCTATTTTATTTATTTCCTCTCTGATCTTTTTTATGTCCTTCCTCTGCTGATTTTGAGCTTTCTTTGTTTTTCTTTTTCTAATACTTTTAGGTGGCATATTAGGTTGCTTGTTTGAGTCTTTTCTTTTTTCTTGAGGAAGGCTTGTATCACTATGCATTTCACTCTTAAAATATTTACTATGTCCCATAGATATTGTAAGGTTCTCTTTTTATTGTCCTTCATCTCAAGGTATTTTCTTATTTACTCTTTGATTTCATTTCCCTATGGTTTTAGTACCTGCTTGTTTAGTCACCATGTGTTCATTATTTCCCCCCCTTTTTTTTTTGCAATGATTGATTTCTAATTTCATACTATTGTGGTCAGAAAACATGCTTGAAATAATTTCTATCCTCTTAAATTTGTAGAGGCTTGTTTTGTGACCTAGTATGTGGCCTATCCTAGAAAACATTCCACATGTGCTTGAAAAGAATGTGTATTCTGTGGTTTTTTTTTTTTTTTTTGGGATGTAGTGCCCTGTAGATATCAATTAAGTCCAACTGGTCTATTATGTCATTTAAGACCTCTGTTAACTTACTGATTTTCTGGCTGGATGACCTGTCCATTGATGTCAATGAGGTGTTAAGGTCTCCTATTATTGTTGATTCCTGTCAATTCCACCCTTTATTTCTCATTAGGTGCTCCTAACTTGGGTGCACACATGTTACTGTGTATATACTCTTCTTGTATTGATCCTTTATTATTGTATAATGCCCTTCTTTGTCTTTCTTAAAGGACTTTTAAAAAGTCTATTTTGTCTGATATGAGTATTTCTTCCCCTGCTTTCTTATTGTTTCCATTACCATGAAATATCTTTTTCCATCTGCTCATTTTCAGTCTGTTTGTCTTTGACACTGAAATGAGTCTCTTACAGGCAACATTTTGTAGTTTGTTTTTCTATGCAATCTGCCACTCTGTGTCTGAATGGAGCAGTCTATTGACATTTAAAGTAATTATTAATAGGTATGTACTTATTACCATTTTAATCCTTGTTTTCCAGTTGTTTTTGTATTTCTTCTTTGTCCTTTTTTTTTCATTTGTGGTTTGATGATTTTCTTTTGTAGTATTCTTTTTATTTATTTTTTTAACATCTTTATTGGAGTATAATTGCTCTACAATGGTGTGTTAGTTTCTGCTTTATAACAAAGTGAACCACACATACCTATACATATTCCCCATATCTCCTCCCTCTTGTGTCTCCCTCCCAGCCATGCTATGCCACCCATGTAGGTGGTCACAAAGCACTGAGATGATCTCCCAGTGTTACGTGGCTACTTCCTACTTGCTATTGATTTTACATTTGGTAGTGTATATATGTCCATACCACTCTCTCACTTCATCCCAGCTTACCCTTCACCCTCCCCGTGTCCTCAAGTCCATTCTCTGCATCTGCATTTTTAATCCTCTCCAGCCCCTAGGTCCTTCAGAACCTTTTTTTTTTTTTTTTTTTTAGATTCCATATGTATGTGTTAGCATACAGTATTTGTTTTTGTCTTTCTGACATACTGAACTCTGTATGACAGACTCCAGGTCCATCCACCTCACTACAAATAACTCAATTTCGTTTCTTCTTATGACTGAGTAATATCCCATTTATATATGTGCCACATCTTCTTTAAACATTCATCTCTCATTGGAAACTTAGGTTGCTTCCATGTCCTGGCTATTGTAAATAGAGCTGCAATGAATATTGTGGTCCATGACTCTTTTTGAATTATGGTTTTCTCAGGGTATATGCACAGTAGTGGGATTGCTTGGTCATATGATAGTTCTATTTTTAGTCTTTTAAGGAACCTCCATACTGTTCTCCATAGCGGTTGTATCAATTTACATTCCTGCCAACAGTGCAAAGGGATTCCCTTTTCTCCACACCCTCTCCAGTATTTATTGTTAGTAGAGTTTTTGATGATGGCCATTCTGACTGGTGTGAGAAGATATCTCATTGTAGATTTGATTTACATTTCTCTAATGATTAGTGATGCTGTCATGTGTTTGTTGGCAATCTGTATATCTTCTTTGGAGAAATGTCTATTTAGGACTTCTTCCCATTTTTGGATTGGGTTGTTTGTTTGTTTTGTTTTGTTTTGTTTTGTTTTGTTTTGATATTGAGCTGCATGAGCTTCTTGTCAATTTTGGAGATTAATCCTTTGTCAGTTGCTTTGTTTGCAAATATTTTCTCCCATTCTGAGGGTTGACTTTTTCTCTTGTTTCTGGTTTCCTTTGCTGTGCAATAGCTTGTAAGTTTCATTAGCTCCCATTTGTTGTTTTTCTTTTTTTAATTTCCATTTCTCAAGGAGGTGGGTCAAAAATTACCTTGCTGTGATTTACGTCATAGAGCATTCCACCTATGTTTTCCTCTAAGTGTTTTACAGTGTCTAGTCTACATTTAGGTTTTTAATCCAATTTGAGTTTATTTTTGGATATGGTGTTAGGGAGTGTTGTAATTTCATTCTTTTACATGTAGCTGTCCAGTTTTTTCATCATCACTTATTGAAGAGGCTGTCTTTTCTCCATTATAAATTCTTGCTTCCTTTATCAAAAAAAAAAATAAAAGTAACCATATAAGTGTGGGATTATTTCTGGGTTTTATATCCTGTTCCGTTAATCTATATTTCTGTTTTTGTGCCAGTACCATACTATCTTGATTACTATAGCTTTGTAGTATAGTCTGAAATGTGGGTGTCTGATTTCCTCAGCTCCGTTTTTCTTTCTTAAGATTGTTTTGGCTATTTGGAGTCTTTTGTGTTTCCATACCACGTGTGAAATTTTTTGTTCTAGTTCTCTGAAAAATGCCATTAGTAGTTTGATAGGGATTGCAATGAATCTGTAGATTGTTTGGGGTAGGATAGTCATTTTCACAATGTTGATTCTTCCAGTCCAAGAGCATGGTATATCTCTCAATCTGTTAGTTTCATCCTTAATTTCTTTCATCAGAATCTTATAGTTTTCTGCATACAGGTCTTTTGTCTTCTTACGTAGGTTCATTCTCATGTATTTTATTCTCTTTGTTGCAATGGTAAATGGGAGTGTTTACTTAATTTCTCTTTAAGATTTTTCACCTTTAGTGTATAGGAATGCAAGAGATTTCTGTGCATTAATTTTGTATCCTGCTACTTTACCAAATTCATTGATTAGCTCTAGTAGTTTTCTGGTAGCATCTTTAGGATTCCTTATGTACAGTATCATGTCATCTGCAGATAGTGACAGCTTTACTTCTTCTTTTGTGATTTGGATTCCTTTTACTTCTTTTTCTTCTCTGATTGCTGAAGCTAAAACTTCCAAAACTACATTGAATAATAGTGGTGAGAATGAACAACCTTGTCTTGTTCCTCATCTTAGAGGAAATGGTTTCAGTTTTTCACCATTGAGGACAATGTTGGCTGTGGGTTTGTCCTATACAGCCTTTATTATGTTGAGGGAACTTCACTCTGTGTCTACTTTCTGGAGGGTTTCTGTCATAAATGGGTGTTGAATTTTGTCAAAAGCTCTTTCTGCATCTATTGAGATGATCATATGATTTTTCTCCTTCAGTTGTTAATATGGTTTATCACATTGATTGATTTGCATATATTGAAAAATCCTTGCATTCCTGGGATAAACCCCACCTTATCATGGTGTATGACACTTTTAATGTGCTGTTGGATTCTGTTTTCTAGTATTTTGTAGAGGATGCTTGCATCTGTGTTCATCAATGATATTGGCCTGTAGTTTTCTTTCTTTGTGGCATCTTTGACTGGTTTTGGTATCAGGGTGATTATCGCCTTGTATAATGAGTTTAGGAGTGTTCCTCCCTTTGGTATATTTTGGAAGAGTTTGATAAGGATAGGTGTTAGCTCTTCTCCAAATAATTGATAGAATTAGCCTGAGAAGCCATCTGGTCCTGAGCTTTTGCTTGTTGGAAGAAGTTTAATCACAGTTACAATTTCAGTGCTTGTGATTGGCCTGTTTATATTTTCTATTTCTTCCTGGTTTAGTCTTGGAAGGTTGTGCTTTTCTAAGAATTTGTCCATTTCTTCCAGGTTGTCCATTTTATTCGCTTATATTTGCTTATAGTAATCTCTCAGGATCATTGTATTTCTACAGTGTCAGTTGTTACTTCTGGTTTTTATTTCTAATTCTACTGATTTGAGACTTCTCCCTTTTTTTCTTGATGAGTCTGACTAATGGCTTATCAATTTTGTGGATCTTCTCAAAGGACCAGTTAATAGTTTTATTGATCTTTGCTATTGTTGCCTTCATTCCTTTTTCATTTATTTCTGACCTGATATTTTTTATTTCTTTCCTTCTGCTACCTTTGGGGTATTTTTTATTCTTCTTTCTCTAATTGCTTTAGCTGTAAGGTTAAGTTGTTTATTCGAGATGTTGCTTGTTTCTTGAGATAGGATTGTATTGCTATAAACTTCCCTCTTAGAACTGTTTTTGTTGCACCCCATAGGTTTTGGGTCATTGTGTTTCCATTGTCATTTGTTTCTAGGTAATTTTTTTTGATGTCCTCTTTGATTTCTTCAGTTATCCCTTGGTTATTTAGTAGTGTATTGTTTAGTCCCAATGTGTTTGTATTTTTTACAGGTCTTTTCCTGTACGTGATATCTAGTCTCATAGCATTGTGGTCGGAAATGATACTTGATACAATTTCAATTTTCTTAAATTTACCAAGGCTTGATTTGTGACCCAAGATATGATCTGTTCTGGAGAATGTTCCGTGAACACTTGGGAAGAAAGTGTATTCTCTTGTTCTTGGATGAAATATCCTATAAATATCAATTAAGTCTATCATGTTTAATATGTCATTGAAAGCTTGTTTTTCCTTATTTATTTTCATTTTGGATGATCTGTCCATGGTTAAAGTGGGGTGTTAATGTCCTCAGCTATTTTTCTGTTACCATCAATTTCCCCTTTTATGGCTGTTAGAATTTGACTTATGTATTTAGGTACTGCTATGTTGGGTCCATAAATATTTACAATTGTTATATCTTCCTCTTGGATTGACCCTGTGATCGTTATGTAGTGTACTTCTTTGTCTCTTGTAATAGTCTTTGTTTTATAGTCTATTTTGACTGATATGAGAATTGCTACTCCAGCTTTTCTATTTTCATGGAATATCTTTTTCCATACCCACACTTTCAGTCTGTATGTGCCCCTAGGTCTGAAGTGGGTCTTTTGTAGGCATCATTTATATGGGTCTTGTTTTTGTATTCATTCATCCAGTCTGTGTCTTTTGGTTGGAGCATTTAATCCATTTACAATTAACATAATTATCAATGTGTATGTTCCTATTACCATTTTCTTAATTGTTTTGGCTTTGTTATTGTATGTCTTTTCCTTCTCTAGTGTTTCCTGCCTAGAGAAGTTCCTTTAGCATTTACTGTAAAGCTGGTTTGGTGGTGCTGAATTCTCTTAGCTTTTGCTTCTCTGTAAAGATTTTAATTTCTCCATTGAATCTGAATGAGATCCTTGGTAGGTAGAGTAATCTTGGTTTTAGGTTTTTCCCTTTCATCACTTTAAATGTATCCTGCCACTCCCTTCTGGCTTGCAGAGTATCTGCTGAAAGATCAGCAGTTAACCTTATGGGGCTTCCCTTGTATGTTATTTGTTGTTTTTCCCTTGATGCTTTTAATATTTTCTTTGTATTTAATTTTTGATAGTTTGATGAATATGTGTCTTGGCATGTTTCTCCTTCCATTTATCCTGCATGGGACTCTCTGCACTTCCTGGACTTGACTGACTATTTTCTTTCCCATATTAGGGAAGTTTTCAACTATAATCTCTTCAACTATTTTTCTCAGTCCCTTTATTTTTCTCTTCTTCTTCTGGGAACCCTATAATTCGAATGTTGTTGTGTTTAATGTTGTGCCAGAGGTATCTGAGACTGTCCTCAATTCTTTTCATTCTTTTTTCTTTATTGTGCTCTGTGGTAGTTATTTCCTCTATTTTATCATCCAGGTCACTTATCTTTCTTCTGACTCAGTTATTTTGGTATTGATTCCTTCCAGAGAACTTCTAATTTCATTTATTGTGTTGTTCATAATTGTTTGTTTGCTCTTTTTTTCTTCTAGGTCCTTGTTAAATGTTTCTTGTATTTTCTCCATTCTGTTTCCAAGATTTTGGGTCATCTTTCTTATTATTATTCTGAATTCTTTTTCAGATAGACTGCCTATTTGCTCTTCATTTGTTTGGTCTCAGGGGGTTTTGCCTTTCTCCTTTATCTGCTGTGTGCTTCTCTGTGTTCTCATTTTGCTTAACTTACTGTGTTTGGGGTCTCCTTTTTGCAGGCTGCAGGTTGGTACTTCCCGGTTTTTTTGGTGTCTGTACCCAGTGGCTAATGTTGGTTCAGTGGGTTGTGTAGCCTTCCTGGTGGAGGGTACTGGTGCCTGTGTTCTGGTGGATGAGGCTGTATCTTTTCTTTCTGGTGGGCAGGACTGTTTCTGGTTTTGTGTTTTGGGGTGTCTTTTAACTTATTATGATTTTAGGCAGCCTCTCTGTTAATGTGTGGGGTTTTGTTTTTGTCTTGCTATTTGTTTGGCATAAGGTTTCCAACACTGTACCTTGCTGGTCGTTGAGTGGTGCTGGGTCTTAGCATTGAGATGGAGATCTCTCAGTGAGCATTCACTGTTTGTTATTATGTGGGAATGGGAGGTCTCTGGGCAAATGGTAAAAACAAAGCTATACATACAAACCAACACATAGAAGCATAGACATACACACTCACAAAAAGAGAAAAAGGAAATATATATATATATATATATATATATATATATATATATATATATATGTATATATATATATATATAAAGGAAGAGAGCAACTAAATCAATATACAAATCTACCAATGATAGCAACCTCTAAATACTAAACTAAGATAAACATAAAACCAGAAACAAATTAGATACAGAAAGCAAATTCCAAATCTACAGTTGTTCCCAAAGTACACCACCTCAATTATGGGATGATTTGTTGTCTATTCGGGTATTCTAGAGATGCAGGGTACATCAAGTTGATTGTGGTGATTTAATCCACTGCTCCAGAGGCTGCTGGGAGAAAGTTTCCTTTCTTTTCTTTTTTTGCACAGTTCCTGGGGTTCAGTTTTGGATTTGGACCTGCCTCTGCCTGTAGGTCACCTGAGCATGGCGTCTGTTCTTTGTTCAGATAGGACAGGAATAAAGGAGCAGCTGATTAGTGAGCTCTGGCTCACTCAGGCTGAGGGTAGGGAGGGGTACATAATGCAGGGTGAGCCTCTGGGGGCAGAGGCCAGTGTGACATTGCAACAGCCTGAGGTGTGCCCTGTGTTCTCCTGGGTGAGTTGTCCCTGGATCACGGTACCCTGGTAGTGGCGGGCTGCACATGCTTCTGGGAGGGTAGTTGTGGATAGTGACCTGTGCTTGCACACAGGCTTCTTGGTGGCTGCAGCAACAGCCTTAGTGTTTCATGCCCGTATCTGGTGTCCGCAGGGATAGCCACGGCTTGTGCCCGTCTCTGGAGCTCATTTAGGTGGTGCTCTGAATCCTCTCTCCTCATGCACCGTGAAACAATTGTCTCTTGCCTCTTAGGCAGGTCCAGACATTTTTCTGGACTCCTTCCCAGCTAGCTGTGGCACACTAGCCCCCTTCAGGTTGTGTTCATGCAGCCAATCCCAGTCCTCTCCCTGGGATCTGACCTCTGAAGCCCTAGCCTCAACTTCTAGCCCCCGCCTGCCTTGGCAGGTGAGCAGACAAGCTTCTTAGGCCAGTGAGTGCTCGTCAGCACTGGTCCTCTGTGTAGGAATATCTCTGCTTTGCCCTCTGTACCCCTGTTGTGGTGCTTCCTCTGTGGCTCCAAAGCATCCCCCCATCCCCGTCTCCACCAGTGAAGGGGTTTCCTAGTGTGTGGAAGCTTTTCCTCCTTCACAGCTCCCTCTCCAGGGTGCAGGTCTTGTCCTTATTCTTTTGTCTCTGTTATTATCTTTTTTCTTTTCCCCTACTCAGGTATGTGACGAGTTTCTTGCCTTCTGGGAAGTCTGAGGTCTTCTGCCCGCGTTCAGTATACATTCTGTAGGAGTTGTTCCACCTGTATATGTACTTCACATGTATTTGTGGGGAGGAAGATGATCTCCATGTGTTACTCCTCTGCCATCTTGAAAGTCTCCCCTCATTTGTAGTATTCTTGTGTTCCTTCCTGGGTTTTGTGAATCTATTGTATGTTTTTGGTTTTTGATTACCATGGAATTAATTATGTTGACCCATAACTCTGTCAACCTGCTTTAGACTGAGTCATTTAAATTCAAACACATTATAGAAGATCTATATTTTTATACTCCCCTACCCCACATTTTGTGATTTTGATGTCCTATTTTACATTTTTATGCTTTTCCTTTACTCTTTATTGTAGTTATAATTGGTTTTACTTGTTTTTATTATTTTTAATCTATGTACTGACTTATTGTTATTTAAGTGATCTTCATTCTGACCTTTTATATGTTTGCCTTTTCTATTGTTATTGTCCCTCTCCTTTAAATTCTTGCTTCTTTTTCTACTTAGAGAAGACTCTTCAATGTTTCTTTTAGTGTTGGCTTAGTATTGCCAAATTCTTTTAATCTTTGCTTGTCTGAGAAATTCTTTATCTCACTTTCTGTTCTAAATGATAATCCTGCTGGGTAGAGTATCTTAGGTTGCAGGGTTTTCCCTTTCAGGACTTTGAATATGTCATACCACTCTTTTGTGGCCTGCAAAGTTTCTGCAGAGAAATTAGCTGATAGTCTAATGGGAGTTCCCTTGTAACTGACTGTTTTACTCTTGCTGCATTTAGAATCCCCTCTTTAATTTTTCCATTTTAATTATGATATGTCTTGGTGTGCATCTGTTTGAGTTCTTCTTGTTTGGGACCCTCTGCTTCCTGTACTTGGACATCTGTTTCCTTCTTTAGGTTTGAGGTGTTTTCAGCTGTAATTTCTTCAAATACATTTGAAAAATGTATCTTTCTCTCTTCTCCTTCTGGAAACCCTATTATATGTAGGTTTTAAATTGACATGTTTTAAATTATCCCATAGATCTTGTATGTTGTTTTCTTTCTTTCTTTTTTTTTTTTCCATTTGTCTTGTGTCTGCTCTTCTGATTAGGTGATTTCCATTATTCTACCTTCCTGATCACTTATTCATTCTTCTTTGTCATTTAGCCTGCTCTTCATTGCCTCTAGATTGTTTTTTTCTCAGCAGTTGAATTTTCTATTTTTGATTGGGTCATCTTTATAGTTTCTTGTTCCTTGTTACAGTGATCTGCATTTTTACCCCAGGCCCTCCAGTCTGTCTCTGGGGAGCCAGATGAGTCCTCTCCCAAGGCCTCTCCACCCAAGACTCAGAGCTTAGCCACTCAACCTCTTGTGGCACTGATCTCTATGTATGCTGACAGTGGCCTCCAAGGCTCTACCTGGATTAAACCCCAGATGCCCTGGTCTGTCTGTGCACAGCTAGACTGAGTCTCTGACCAGAAGTCAGATCACGCTGTGGTGTAGAATGAGTGAGGCTGGGGTTTGCCCCTTCAGATTGGGAAATGGGGTAAAGTGGCAGCCACCAGTGCAAGTCTGTCTCTGCCCTGATTGTTGGCAAGAGGGCATGTATGCACTCTTTGCGAGTAGAATCCAGCTTCTCCAGCCCTTCTATCTGTCCCAGCAGATTTCCCAGGAAGCAGGGAGGATTGCCTCTTCCAAGCAGGACTCTAGGACTGTGCTGCTCAGACAGTGGCTCAATCTGCTTGCTCCCCAGGGCAAAGGTCCACCCATGTAGACCCCTTCATTACAGATCCCTCCCAGAGGTACAGTTCATGACCCAATGCCTTTTTTTCAATCCTGCCCAGTTACTTGGAGAATTTTGTTGTGCCTTTGATTATGTAGTTCTTCTGCCAGTTTCCAGTTAGTTTTCCATGAGAACTGCTTCACATGTAGATGTATTTTTTTATGTATTTGTGGGGAGATGTGAGCTCCATGTCCTCCTACTCCCATATTGATCCCTACTCCCTCAAAATTCAATTATTCTTAAGGGTAAATTTTTAGGCCTAATCTAAATATTGTTTTTAAGATCCTGATTTTCAATGTGGACAACCAAACAAATCAAAGCTGCATGTGCAATGTAAGTTTATAGAGATCAGCTCTAATCTTGCCACAAACTACTCAGCAGATAATCAATTAATTTACATAAAATTCAACACCACAAATGAAATTTTGAAAAAAAAATTGATTACAAAACAGTGTGGGAAATCTGAGTGTGATACAGATTTGAATATCAGCACAAAAATAGTCAAAGATTAGAGAAATACACAAATAATTAGTAAATATTTGTGTATATATATATTTTAATTTATAGATTTAAGAAGGAAATATAACTGATGGGATTAGTGACACTTTAAAAAAATTTCAGTAATGGAGTTGTCATTTGGAATGAGTTCAGAAGTCTAGTTAGAGACTCAGTAGAGATACATGATTTTGTTTTGAGAGGGAAAATGATAAGATAAGAAAATTATAGCATTTTTTTTTAATCTGTAAGGATCAAGTCAAAGTCATAAGTTTACAATCTGTTCTCATACTGATTGCTCCATGTTGCATCAACTAAATTATACTGAATTTCCACCACTTTTTCAACAGATTTTCTGATGAGAAATTAGCAGATGCTTAATTATTAAATATTTCAAGGTGACTTTCAATCACAAACATTACAAAAATAATGGTAACATTTCATTTTTAAAAGAATGCCTTTAAAGGTGTTTGCCTATAATATTTTAAATATGTATGTATATTACAGAAAAAAAATTAGAAGTCTGCCATGTCCTTGTCACGGTGAATAAATCTTAATATATATGTGCTGCCTTGAAGGGATACTGTGTTTTGTGAGATATCTAAACTTGCTAATTGGTCATAAACAAATCTACCCTGTGTATGGGTTTTCTTAAACTGTGAAAGATCATTTATACTGTGAAGACTTGATGGCATTTTAAAATGCCAACCTTAACCAATGTAGTTAGTTAGGCATATTTAGACTTTCAGAGAGTGAAGTGAGGTTAAAAAGGAAAAAAATATTGTTATCTCCTGAAGGCATTAAAACTTTAGTGACGGGACCAAAGAGAACAGAGTGTGACATGAAAATATGCATTTCTGACTTTAGATTTGGGTCAACATACTTCAAAAGAGACTTAATATTGTACCAATTTCTTGTATGAAAAATGCATGCATCCCAGTCTGTGGTTGGCAGTATTTGTGAGAATTGAGGTGATAACCCAGCAGAAAATGGAAGAAGCAAAGGCAGAGGCCCTAAAACTGGTTATTCAAAATGCTTCTTTCACTTTCATGTTTCTTTACTATTTAAAAAGTCTAATTTGCTTCTTGTTTCTTAGTATAGTATGTGATTACCATAAATTATTTGGAATATACATATAAATTATTTCTATAATGCAGCAGTTCACATTTATTGCTTTCTTCTTTCTTTCAGTAGTATGTTTTCTTCTATTAAATGTAATGGCAATGAATACACAACAATTTTTCATTTCTTTTTTTTAAATAAATTACACTAAGATTATTTTCTCTCCATCCCCTTCTCCCTGTACCCCTACCTCCCCAGAGTATAACTTTGAACCATTTGTCATGGTTTGTTAATTTGTGAATTTCCTGTGAATGTCTGAGATCTCATAGGTATCAGAATCCAAAGTGATTTAGGATACTGGACAAAATGCAAATTTCCAAGGAAACAGCTGAGTATTTTATCTTACAACATCTTAAAAACCCCCATTTAGATCAAGGATATAAAAAGGATCAAGAAGGTTTTTTTTTTTTTTAAAGTCTGTGTTTCTGAAAATATTTCCTTGAAAAAAAAATATTGTCATGCTCTGAAAGTTTATCCAAACCCCAAATCAATTGGCATTCCCAAGAAAGGCTGAAAGTGACTTCTGAGCTTTAGCTTGCTGAGAGAGCCTTCAGGGAGATCACTCAGAGAATTAACTAGGTGCCCTGGAGTTATGGGCTTACCCGTGAATGCTAGTTGTTTGGCAGAGTCACCACCATTTTAAACTCTGGCAGAATATGAAACAGCTTTAGAGAGTGGAGGAGGAAGTAGGCAAGAAAAAAAAAAGGCCCATATTCCCTACACTGAGTGTATGTGGAAACCTCAAGCTTCTGATGGTGAAATTAGTGAGAAGTCTCACCTTTGATCAAGGGCTGAAGTAAAATGAATGTATTGAAGGAACATTCTCATTTCTTGGAGACTCTGTTTGGAAACTTAAATTAACTGTAAATATATTCAAAATTCTGTAACAATATGTGATAAAATTTTGTTTTGATTAAGTACAAATTTAAGTATATAACAAAAATGGATTAAAATGTACAAGACACAGTAAAAGTAGCAAAATACTTGCATAACACACAACTAAAAGTATACTACCAACATAAAAGAATATATAAAAAAATTAAAAATGAGTGATTTTAAGCATTTGTATTAAAAAATAATATGTATAGTTGATAAATTCATGGTAAGTTATTCAAAGTCATTAGTAATCAAAAACATGCCTTACAAAATTAATACACAGTTTACATGTTAGAAACTGGTAAGTAATGCATGTACTCAAGAGATCAAAGAAGCCAAGTTTGAAAAGAGAGTGCAGAAATATTCTTTTCAATCTTGCTGGGAGTACAAATGAATCCAAGTGTTCTCGTGGTCACTGCAGGTGAATAGTCACCATAAGTATAAGTAGTTATTTTGAACCTGTCCAACTGCTACAAACTTTTCATAATAATATATACAATATGCTATATGGATATGCAAAGTTTAATTATCACAATTATAGTTTATTCATATTATAGAAAATTTGAGAAAAATCTATGCATATTAGATGTCTGGTGAAATCAATCATGATGAATATAAGGACTTATTAAACACCTGCTAAATTATTATGATACCCTATATTTATGATTTGGAAAGATGCCCACTACATATGTTGAATGAAAGTACCTCATGCATAGAGTTTCTCATTTTGTAGATACACATACCCAGTGAGAATCATGTTACTGCATTGTAATGTGATTTGGGATGATATCTACTTTCTTACATTTCTCTGTATTGCTGGATTTTCTTTTTATATTATGATTGGTCACTTGTACAATCAAGAAAAATAATTACTTTCAGTAACAAAAAATGTTGAGGAAATCAAATTCCTGCATTTACAAGGGGGGAAAAAAAAGCTTTTGGCATGCTGGAGTTTTCATCCAGTGGCACTGAAGATTTGAGAAAGTTAATAGATGTTAATGACATTCTTTGATCAACTCATATAGCCTAGTGTATGTGTGTGATTCATATATATATATATATATGTATATATATATATATATATGTATAATAATAATTTTGGAAATATAATTTTCTTTTATAAATATTATATTTAACAAAGTAGAAGTTTAACACAGATTGAAGTCCCACATTTGATGAGCAAATAATTTGCCTCATAGTTTATCTATTTGTCCAGATAAGCAAACTGTTGTCCTGATAAGACAACAGATGACTAAAAGAGAAAAATTGGTTGGTAAGAGTTTTCTGAAGCAAACTTAGATTTTTTTTTTCTTTGCAGTCTTTCTAGACAAGAATATCCTGGTGCAAACAGCAGAGTTATGCAGTTATGCAGACTCAGGTGGTCTCTCTTCTTAGTCCTTTCCTGTGTACATTCTCAGCATGAGTTGGAGGATAAACATGGCCACCTGGGGTAGCGAGTTGAGGTGTAGAGACTACGTATCAATGTCCCATTTGTGAGATTCCATTCTCTGTGATTGCCTGGTTTTCTCATTCTTTTTGTTGCATAATCCTCTTGGACAGAGATTGCAAAATAGCATTTAAGACTCTGGAGATCACACACTTGAACACTCTGACTCACACTAATACTTAGAGAATAATTGTGATCAGAATTTCTAGTTCAGAGTGCCCAAATCAAACCAAGAGAAGAGTACCCTTTCCTAATCCAAAAAGACCACAAAGACCCAAATGAAGATATTGCCAAATTACTTAATTTTTTGTGATTTCCTTGTTTGTTCTGTGGATGATTTTTATAGTATTAAAAACTACAGAAATATCTATTATGATGCAAGTATAGGAATTTTCCATCCTGGATGAAATATATTCAATCTAGAGAGGACAGTTTTATACCAAGGGCTTTTCTATTTCTAACCCTGTCTGTCAACTCCCATGAACCTCTCTATCAAGGACTTTTATGGCTTTGGGGCTATTGATAACTACCCTGATATTCTCTGAACCATATCTTGCAGGATTTTTCCACCCTTCTGAGCCTATTTTTCATTGTGAAATAAAGAGGTTTGAGAACAAAGGAAAGAAGTTTAGTTGAGAATCCCCCTTCAGTTGTGAAGCACTATACTTTAAGTCAGGGCAGAGCTTTTTTGTTTTGTTTTCCTGTTTTTGAACTAATTTATCTTGTGATCACTTTTTCTAAGAGGAGGAATTAATGGACCATATTAATTGTCCATTAACTGTATGCTATGAGGGGCTATACGGAATTTAGGCATTAGTTTATCAAGATAATAAATTAATTTCATTTTTCTTGTAGGAGACAATGGTTTGTTAAACTTTATTGAGGAATAAATGAGTTACAATAAATGGAATATATTTAAACTGAAAAAAAATAAGTTTTCATATATAGGTCTACCCCTGAAAACATAACTACAATCAAGATAACAAATGTTTCTTTTACCACCAAAGTGCCTTTTAATCTGAGTTTCCCTCTATCCCCATCCTCAGGCAGCACAGTCACTCAACAGCTTTCTTCTAAAGTAGTTTGCATTCTTTATAACTTTACATAAATGAAATACAATAAGTATGCATTTTT
Source organism: Mesoplodon densirostris (assembly GCF_025265405.1). NCBI lineage: Eukaryota > Metazoa > Chordata > Mammalia > Artiodactyla > Ziphiidae > Mesoplodon > Mesoplodon densirostris. The sequence goes on from NC_082665.1 coordinate 22,325,936, forward strand.
ATCTGGAATTTTTTTGACTCAGCATAATGCTGTTGACATCCACCCTTGCTATGCATATATCAAATTTTTGTTGTATTTTATTGCTGAGTAGTTATCCATTATACGAATATGCCACAACTTATGCCTGTAAGTGTTGATGAATATTTCATTTGATTCTGTTTGAGAGCTATTATATATAAAGTCATTGTAAACATTTGTGTATGAGGCTTTGTGTGGATATGTTTTTATTTTTGGGGGGGTTGGTATGGATTGGAAACTCATATAGCAGGTGAATAATAATTTTAAAAACTGTCAAACATTTTTCAGAAGAAAATGGACAATTTCATATTTCTATCCTGAATGCAGGAGAGTCTAAATTGCTCCACAAACTCATTAGTACTTAGGATAATCAATTTGTTTTAATATTAGCCATTCTAATGGATATGTAGTGCTATCACATTGTGATTTTAATTTGCATCTTTCCAAAGGGTAATGATGTCAAGCATATTTTCATGGGATGGTTTGCTATTCGTATATCTGATGAAATGCATATACAAATCTTTTGTTTGTTTAGCAATTGTGTTTTTGTGTTTCTTGTTATTTTTATCCTTCTATTATTCAGTTGTGTTTTTAAAATATTTTTCTGAATGCAAAACCTTTATTGGACACACAGTTTTCCAATGTTTTATCAGCCTGCATCTTGCCATTTTCTTTTCTTTAAGGTGTCTTTCAAATAACAAAACTTGAATTCTCATGAAATCCATGTCCCATTTTGATTTGTGGATCATGAATTTTGTGCTCTAAGAAAACTTTTTCTACCTCAAGATAGGAAAGATTTTTTCCTATTTTCTTCTAAAAATTGTATAGGTTTAGGTTTTTCATTTACGTCAATGATCCATTTTGTGTCATTTTTTCTATTGTATGAGGTAAAATTTGACATTTGCATTCTTTCTTGTGGATATCTAGCTAATCCAGCATACTTTTTGTCTTTATTTTCTCCTTTAAATTGCCTTGAAAGCTGTTTTAAGTGAATTGACCCTATATATAACAATTTTACATCCAGATATCTGAAATTCTTGTTCTTTTCCACTGATGTACAGATCTACTTGTTTTTGTCAATACTAAAGCATCTTGATTACTATAGGTTTGTAGTAAGTCTGGAAAAATGATAAAGTGATTAAGCCCTCTAAGCTTTCTTTAAAAATTTCTTTGGTTGTGCATATACTCTTCAATTAAACTATAATCAGAGTGTCAATGCTCACCAAAAAGGCTGTTGGAATTTTGTTAGGTATAGGGTTGAATCTATAGGTGAATTTGGGAAGATTTGCCATTAAACAAAAATAGAGCCTTCTAATTCATAACCATTGCATATTTTTTTATTTATTCACATTATATTTCATTTTTTAAAAATTTTCAGATCACAAGTTTTACACACCTTTTGGTTAAATTTATCTCCATATAGTTATGCCATCAGTCCTACTTAAATGAAATAATTTTTTAAAATTCTAATAGTTTGCAACCAGAGTATAAGGGCAATATTGATTTTTGAATGTTAACCTTGTATCCTATGATATTACTAAATTCATTTCTTAGTTCTAGTAGTTCTGATAGGTGTTTTATCAACAGAATTTTTTAATGTAAGCAATTATATTATAAACAATTAAGGAAATATTTATTTATTTTCTCTCTTTGGACCTTTTATTTTTATTACCTTTGTACAACAGTGGGACCTCCAGTAAAACACTGAATAGAAGATATGAAAGTTCGTATCCTTGCCTCATCCTTAATCTTAAAAAGACAAAATTCAACTCTTTTACCATTAAGTATAATGTTAGATGTGTCATTCTTTGTCCTCAGGTGTAAGATTTTTATAGATGCCATTTAACATTTTGAGGAAGTTCCCTATTGTTCCTAGTTTATTGAGCATTTTTGTTATGAATGAGTGTTGTATTTTTCTCAAACTTTTTCCTACATATATTGAAAGGATCATATACATTTTTTTCCCTGTTATTTATTTTATTTTATTTTATTTTTTTGTGGTACATGGGCCTCTCACTGTTGTGGCCTCTCCCGTTGCAGAGCACAGGCTCCGGATGTTCAGGCACAGCAGCCATGGCTCATGGGTCCAGCTGCTCCGCGGCATGTGGGATCCTCCCGGACCGGGGCACGAACCCATGTCCCCTGCATTGGCAGGCGGACTCTCAACCACTGCGCCACCAGGGAAGCCCCCCTGTTAATATTTAAATTACACTGCTTCTTTTCAAAATGTAAGACCTACTTTTCATTCCTAGAATAAACACTACTTGGTACTGAGGTACTATCCATTTTCCCTGTATTGTTAAGATCAATGATTCAATTTGTGGATTTTTTTTAAAGGATTGTCCCATCTATGATACACACTGACCTTTAGTCTCTCCTTTATCTCTCTGTTTTTTTTTTGTTTGTTTGTTTTTTTTTTTCACACAGTACAGGAGGCTTTATTCATCCACACTGCTCTGGGGAAAGGCGGGTTCACTTTAATATGCTGTCCTCTCGGGCTTCTGCCAGTTCTTTCTCAATCTGTCTCTGCTCATCCTGCTTCTTTTTCTCCTCAGCTGCTATCCTCCTCTCCTCCTCTGCCCGGGGTTTCAGGTAATCTTGATGAGCGGAGAGACCTGCACCGGCGGAACCATCTTGCCCGTGACCTCCGTACCGGAAGCCTATCTCTCTGTTTCTCTCACTCTTTCACTTTCTCTCTTCTTATCCTCCTCCTTCTCATTTTGAATATATTTATCAGTTCTTGGTATTAGAGTAATATTAGCTTCCAAAGGGGGGAAAAATGTTGGGCTATGATCCCTCATCTTCAGTTTTCTGAAACAGCATATATAAGATGAGATTTTGTTTTTTTTTGTTTTCTATAACACTTCAATACAATTTACCATTGAAATCATCTGGACTTGAAATTTTTTGGAAAGGTTTTTGATAATGTAGTCCATTTTCTCTTCTTAAGTTGTAATGCCAATTATGATGAATGGTATTTTTAAAGACATTTGTCCATTTAATCCAAATTGTTGAATTTGTTGACATACATTTGTTCATAGTGTTTTCTTGCTAATCTTTTAATGTCTCTAGAATCTGTGATAACCTCTTTTTCATTCCCAAGAATGGCAATTTGTGTTCCCTCTCTTTTTTTCTTCATCATTTCAGTTAGATGTTTGTCAAACATCAAAGCACCATTTTTAACTTTAATTTTCTCTGTTGTCTCTCTGTTTTTAATTTCATAGAGTTATGCTTTTATCTTTTTATTTCTTGCCTTATACTTGTTTATACTTTGCTTCTTTTTTTCTGATTTGTTAATGTGCAAAGTGAGATCACAAAAGTTAACTCTTTCTATTCTTATATAAGCACATTTTATGATATGTTGTAATTTTTTTGTCATTTATCTCAAAATATTTTCTAATGTCCTTTGTGATTTCACCTTTGACCCATAAATTTATTTTATCTGATATTAAATTTTGCACACTAAACTTCCTAAATGGATTGTTTACATGACACATTATTTTACAACTATTTACTTTATACTTATCTGTGTATTAACCAAATCATATTCAGAAACACTCTGGGCTGCAGTTGTATGAAATCCATTTGGAAGTCTTCTAAAGGACCATGATGCTTGCTTGGGTTATTGTTCAAATTTTGCATTGATAGTTTTACCAGCATTATGCTGGTGACCTATGAGGAATGTTCTAGAGACACCCTCACCAACTTGTAAGACTTTATCACCAGGGTTGATTGAGTACAGTGGCCAATTTAACCTTGCTCTGATGGATAAAGTCCTGTACAATTTTAAAGATTTTATTTCAGATGCTCTGGTTCCATCACATGGGCACATTGATATTGCTAGAGATTATTATTGTATAATTTGTATCCAGGTATTGTTCCATTATTTTTTTTTTCATATTCTGGAACTGATTGATGGCTTTCCATGACCTCTTTGAAATTCTCAAAATATGTAGCTTGGGCAGTAGTACAGGGGCCAGGATTTTAGTGAGAGTTGCTTCTTTGACATAATGATCAGCTAAGGTATTTTTCATATTTTCTGTTACCTCTCCCTCCACCACCCTCACACACTGCATTATTGTTTTTTGTTTTTGTTTTTGTTTTCATAATAACCACCTCCTTTAGAGGTACTAATATGCCTAATAGATCTTTTATCTGTTTAATATATTTTAATTGGAGTTCCTGCTGAAATGAAGATACTACCTTGTTTCAAAGCATTCCAAAATATTTATTTATCCACAGAATATATATTTATCTCCAGATTTTGGGCAAACTCCTGTGAGTGAAATAAATTACAAGTCTAATAAAGGATCTTTTTCTAGGGATGAGTTGAGACATATTATGGTGTAACCAACCTAGAATCTAAACAGTTATGAATTTCATAACAGTATTTAAAACACTAAAACAATGGATAGAAATGTGTCAATGAGATTTATAATGTAATTTCTTTTGAGATAATTTTACTTGGGAAAAATGCTGTGTCTTATGAGTGAGCAACAAATATTTCACAATGAAAGGGACCATCAAATTTAAGGGACATATTAAAACCAAGTTGGCAGAGAATGGCATTATTTAACTGCAGCTGCTTTTGTGCTGAGACAAGGTTAATGAACTTCTGCCACAAAATCAAGAGAAAGAGTGTAAAATTTTACTGGTTTCTGATGACGTCCATGAAGGTAAAGTACCAAAGGTTTATCTGGGAAATTCATAAATAACAACAAATAAAGATTCATGACGATTATGCAGGCCCAGGATGAAAGATTATTTAGAGTTAATTTTAAATCACAAAACATTTCATTGATGCTCAGACAGCAAACATTCATCTCAGAGTCCAATTTAATGCCTTTATTATTTTTTTAAATAAAATTTTTAAATGTTACACTCCATTTACAATTATTACAAAATATTGGCATAGTCACTGTGTTGTACAATATATCCTTGTAACTTATCTTATGCCAAATAGTTTGTACCTCTCACACCCTCGCCTCAATATTGTCCCTCCCCCATACTCTGACTGACAACCAATAGTTTGTTCTATCTGTGAAACTGCTTTTTTTCTTATTTTCACTAGTTTTATGTATTTTTTTGATTCCATATATAAGTGATATCATATACAATTTGTCTTTCTCTGTCTGACTTAGTTAACATATTGCCCTCCAAGTCCATCTATGTTGCTGCAAATGGTAAAATTTCATTTTTTTAATGACTATTATTCCCTTGTGTATATATACCACATAGATGGTATATTTCTCCATTCAGCTGTTGATGGTAATTTAAGTTGCTTCCATATCTTGGCAATTGTTCATACTGTTAGGAACACTGGGGTGCGTGTGTCTTTTTGAATTAATGTTTTTGTTTTTGTTTTTGGATATATACCTATATATATATATATATATATATATATATACATACCTACCCAGGAGTGGGATTGCTTGGTCATATGGTAGTTCTATTTTTAGTATTTTGAGAAACTTCCATACTGATTTCCACAATGGCTGCAGCAATTTCCATTTCCACCAACAATGTACAAGGGTTCCCTTTTCTGCACATCCTCGCCAACATTTGTTATTTGTATTCACTTTGATGATAGCCATTCTAACAGGTGTGAAGTGATCTCTTATTGTGGTTTTGATTTTCATTTCCCTAATGATTAATGATGTTGAGCATCTTTTCATGTGCCCATTGGCCATCTGCATTTCCTATTTGGAAAAATGTCTATTCAGTTTATACAGTTCTTCTGCCCATTTTTAATAGTTTTTATTTTTTGATGTTGAGCTTTATAAGTTGTTTATGTATGTTGAATATTAACCCCTTATTGGTCATATTATTTGCAAATATTTTCTCCCTTTCAATAGGTTGTCTATTCATTTTGTCAATTGTTCTCCTTTGTTATGGAAAAGCTTTTGGTTTAATTAGATCTCATTTGTTTAATTTTATTTTATTTCCTTTATTGTAGGAGACAGATCCAAAAAAATATATAGCTGTGATTTATGTCAAAGAGTGTTCTGCTTATGTTTTCCTCTAGGTGTTTTACAGTATCTGGTCTTACATTTAGGTCTTTAATCAATTTTGAGTTTATTTTTGTGTTTGATGTTAGAGAGTGTTCTAATTTCATTCTTTTACATGTAGCTGTCAAGTTTTCACAACACCACTTATTGAAGAGACTATCTTTTCTCCATTGTATAGTCTTGCCTCCTTTGTTATAAATTAATTGACCATAAGTGTGTGGGTTTATTTCTGGGCTCTCTATTCTGTTCCATTAATCTATGTGTGTGTTTTTGTACCACTATCATACGGTTTTGATGACTGTAGCTTTATAGTATAGTCTGAACCAAGAAGAATGATTCCTCCAGCTTTGTTCTTCTTTCTCAAGAGTGTTTTGGTTATTCACGGTCTTTTGTGATTTCATACAGATTAAAAAAATTGTTCTGGTTCTGTGAGAAATGACATTAGTATTTTGATAGGGATTGCATTGAATTTGAAGATTGCCCTGGGTAGTATGGTCATTTTAACAATACTTATTCTTTGAATCTAAGAACACAGTATGTCTTTCCATTTGATTGTGTCATCTTCAATTTCTTTCATCACTGTCTTATGCTTTTTGGAGTACAGTAAGTCCCCTACTTATGAACCTTAAAGCTGCAAACTTTCAGAGATGTGAACATGCATTTGCATGTCCAGTCACAAAAGTTAGCTCACGTGTCTCATGTACATTGTCACATGCGTGCATCCTCTACAAGTGGTTGTGCTTTTGTGTATTCTACTATATAGTACTGTATAGAGTACAGTAGTACAGTATCTTTATTTCAAGCCCAGGAGGTCCAGAAGCAAGCATCAAAGCAGTGGTGATGTAACTGGTACTGCTAAGAAGTGCCAAGTGATAACAATTGAACCTGCTGTGCAACACAAGCAGCTTATTAATGAAGACCGGATGAAATTGGAGGCCCAGAGAAAGGATGAAGAGAGACAAGAGGAAGAAGTAACTGAAGAACCAAAGAGATCCCCAATGCAGGATATGGCAAAGGGATTTTCTTTATGTGAGGAAGTATTGTCAGTTTTTGAGGCACAGGACCCAAACATAGAACGGTACATGAAGGTTGCAGCAACCATTCAGAATTCAATCCAATGCTACCATGACATCTATGACAAGGAAAAAAGAGCTACTACCCAGGCATCACTGGATCATTCTTTCAAGAGGGTAGATAGAATTTACTCTAGCAAGGAACCAGAACCTGTGCCATCAATATCAGGCATGAGTGAAATTTCAGCTGCCCTCCCTCTCCAATTGCTGATGATCCTTCAGCTCTACCATTTCCCACCTCCTCTCCCTCCTCCAGTCAGTAAGTCTTCTTGCCTTTTCACTCGATACCAGCCCCTGTATGCCAGCTGTTATACTGTACTACTGTACTTTTCAAGGTACTGTACTGTAAGATTAAACACGTTTTCTTTATTTTTTGTGTTTGTTTTTTATGTATTCTTTTTGTGAAAAGAATTATAAACCTGTTACAGTACAGTACTATATAGCCAATTGTGTTAGTTGGGTACATTGGCTAACTTTGTTGGACTTACAGACCAATTGGACTTACAACTGTGCTTTCAGAATGGAACTCATTCATATGTAGGGGACACACTATACAGGTCTTCTGCCTCCATAGGTAGATTTATTTCTCGGAATTTTATTCTTTTTGATGGGATGGTAAATGGGATTGTTTCCTTATTTTCTCTTTCTAATAGTTAATTGTTGTGTATAGAAATGGAACAGATTTCTGAATATTAATTTTGTATCCTGCAACTCTACCAGAATTATTGATGAGCTCTAGTAGTTTTCTGGTGGTGTCTTTATGATTTTCAACTATAGGATGTTCAATAATATAGTAAAACAGTGACATTTTTACTTCTTCCTTTCCAATCTGGAGTCTTTTTATTTATTTTTCTTCTCTGATTGCTGTGGCTAGGACTTCCAAAACTATGTTGAATAAAAGTGGCAAGAGTAAGAATCCCTTTCTTTCTCCTAATCTTAAAGGGATTTTTTTCAACTTTTCACTGTTGGGTGTGATGTTAGCTGTGGGTTTGTTATATATTGTCTTGATTAGGTTGAGGTAAGTTCCCTCTCTGTCCACCATCTGGAGAGTTTTTATTATAAATGGATGTTGAACCTTACCAAAAACTTTTTCTGCATATATTGAGATCATCATATGGTTTTTATTCTTCAATTTGTTAATGTGGTATATTACATTTACTGATTTGTGGATATTGAAAAACCCTTGTATCCCTGGGATAAATACCTCTTGATCATGTTGTACAATACAACATTTTATGTCTTAATTAATAAATTTTAGCTCTTCTTGAATGTTAGTTAAAACACATTATCAGATTTACTGATTAATTCCCTGAATATCCATCTACATTATGTAGCAATAACACATTTTAAATAATTGAAATTAGCTCAAGATTTGGGACTGATTGGTTTACTGTTGCCACAGTTTGTTCAGGAGTGTAGGCTATTTCTAGCTTGCATTTTATTCATTATTGTTACATCATTAAGTACATTTTATTAATTCTTGCATTCCATTAAATGCAAGAAATACTTGCTTAAGTATTTTGTGCATTTTCTTTAGTTGGAAATATTTTCATTGGAAGATTACAGAAGATAATACAATATCTTCCAATCCAAGATACTGCTACCAGGATAACAACGTTATCCAGTACTTATTTCTATCTATCCAATAAGACTATGTAATAGAATGTTTTCCCACAGCCATAAAAATAAGGTTTTGTGACAAATATCCATAATATTTAAGAGTACTTGAAGACAGACTTTGTCAATTGCAAGTTTATATATTATGGGGAAAATACAAGTGTATATTCAGGAGCAAAGCACATGCTATTCTCTTGACACTTTCATTCTAATATATATTTGTGTTTACTTAGCTTTTGTACTTCAGAGAAGTAGAGACACATTATTTCTTGATGAAGATAAGCATTAGCACCATTATTTTTTCACCCAAAGAAAAAGACTGTGAAAACGTTTAACACTGCTCTTAAGGCTGCAGCATTTTTCTCTTTTCAAGATGTGAAGATTGAATGCTCCTTTGATAATCTTTCCTGTGAAAAGCCACTAAATATGCCTTTTATCTATGAAAATATAAAGCAAATGTTCTCTTTTGAAATGGTGTTAGTATTGTATAAAGCTGAGCCCTGTTGAAGTAAAAAGTGCTTTCATGAGTTTGAAGATAATTTTTCATGATGAGTTGTGACATACTTCTCTTGAGATCATGAATCACTTTTGGGAATATATACATATTTATATACAAATATATAGATAGATACATCTCTACATACTTATAGATGTATATACATATACAGATTTTGATGATGCCATGTTACAGCTTATTATTTCTGCTTGCCAGGTATCATTATGTGTATTTGCACTTCCTCATGTAATATGGAAGAGTTACTGGCATGAACCTAAGGGCAAATTTATGCAGGTTGAAGTTCAGGGTAAGAAGAGATTCAGTAAAGTCTTCATAGAATTGAGAAATGTGTTGATATTTAAAGAACGAAGCCATTGGGAGATTACACTTCTACTGCAGACATTGGCCCTACTGGTTTTGAATATGTGATTTCTCAGGCATTGAAACTTCAAGGAATTTGAAGCAGAAAGGAAGTATATGGTGATGTAATATGAGAGAGAGCATATATACAAATAAGGGAGCACCTTTATAGCATTTTCTAGAAATAGTGGACTTTATGAATAAAGGAGATTTTAATAGGGATGTAAGAAGAATTGACTCTATTGGTGTGAATACTGAATTATTTATATCCAATGAGTGAGAAGGTCTTGATATATTTAGGGGAGGGTAAATATAGACTAACTTGCATAAGAAAGATTTTGAAATTCTAGACGTGTTTCTTAAGGTTATCACAATATATCTTTGTTGATGTTGTCATTAATTTCACATAAAAGTAAGGATGATGAAAATTATATGTCCCCTGTGTTATGTTTTCTTGAATCCCATAATTTCTTGGCTCACTACTCACTAAGATATATCTATAGTGAAAATAGCTGAGACTAGTCAGTCTCAGTTTCTGAGCCTGTGAAAAGGGGCTAATGTAACTACCTTATATATAATATTTGTCATAAAGGATAATATGAAAGTATCCATAAAGAACTTAGCAAAGTGTCTTTTTTATTCATTTTGTTATTTTCCTTTCTGTTATTGTCTTAAAATGATTTATCTATGCCTGTGAGAATAGCTAGAAGATAAAAAACAAACAGCCATTTATATATAGTGGTTCTAAAATATGGTACAAAGATAAAATAGTACGTTTCTCCTGAACACTGATGGACCATAAGAAGACAGAGTTGAGCAGGAGTAAGGCACAGTGAGATTGTTGGAATGGTACTTACCACCATTTCAGGGACCTCACACAATGGGAAGCTACATTCTAAGTTGATTCTGGGAACTTTGCCCAACACACATAAACTCACACACATAAGCTTTCTTGCAACTTCTTTCCATTAGACAAAAGCTGTAAGGAGATTTTCTACTGCACAGAGTTCCATGTAGTTTTTACCTATAACAGCATATTATGTCAGTTGTTTGCAGATCCATTGAAGAGTCCTTGGAAACTCTTCTATTTGTATAACATTTGTCAAACGACATACAGGCCTAAAAATTGAGGATCGATAGTGTGAATAAACAACTCTTCTATGGATGTCAAGGATATCCACACTCGAAAGATTTTGTTTTTTTCTGTCCATGGTTTAAAGACAGATCAGCTAATACATTAGATTATAGGATTCAAGAAAGGCTAAACTGTGGACTTAGAAGTCATATAGTCATTAAGGGTCTTTTTGGTCACAGCTGCTATCTCATGTCTGTGTAACACCATATGTAGTAAGATTATATATAGTGAGATTATATTATTATTATATATAGTAAGATTAATAAAATGATTTGATTAAAAAGTACAGTGGTCAAAAAAATGACAAGCTGTTAAATTCATAGCATGTTGTGACAGCTAAGTAAAGGCATGTTTGTCTATACCATTTTAAGACAGGATTTGTCTCATTAAGTTCTATTAATGCTGAGGGCCATACTAACACTTTTTCCAAAATGGAAATTTTATAAACATTATATGACGTTCACTTATACAAGATTATCAGTATCTAAATAGTCAGCATATTGTCTGTGCATTTAAAGAGTTTCTAAGAATAAAAGATAAATAGCTAATTATTTTATGTTCATTATATTCATTCCATTTAAACATAACAAAATAGTTTGCTGCTTAATAAACATGCTGTTGATACATACAATATCATAGACAAGTTCTGCAAAGAAGAGGCCATATTTATTTGATGGGCAAATCTTATGTATCTCCCCATATATTTAAATACAAATTGATACAACTAGTGAAATAAAAGGCATTTATTTCACTGGAAAATGGCTGTGCATTTGTTATGAGGATGTTTTAGTGGATATTTAAAATAATGTCAAATGAGGCTCTTAGGTTCATTCAAGTCTTACCTTTTGAAATGTGAATTAACCAGAATCTGGCATTTCCTAACGTGGGACCCAACACAAGACACTTAAATCATTTTGAGAAATATGTTCCAGATAAGTAAGTAGGTGCAATTATATGAAAGTCTTCCTTGTTGGGATGCTTTGAAGTTTAAATGTTATAAAGTTCATATGAGTACCTATTAAAGTGTCTTATACATTGTAGATGCTCAATATGTATTTTCTGTCTTTGCAAATACCAAGCTGTTTGACCCTGGTAAATTTCTTGAGTTCTCTGGCTCTTCATTTTGTCACATGAGAAATGACAAAGTTGGTCTACATGATCTCTGGGGTTTCTGTCATTTTAACTAAAAAGTTCCAATTCATATTACTTATCTACAGTGAAATATTCCATCAATAGTCCTCACTTGATTTACCAGTAAAACGTGTGTGTCAGTGTGTGTGTTTATATGAATGTATTTTAAGATAGTAATTTCAGGTAAAATTTGAACTAGTATTCCTGATATAAAGAGTTTCTTTTATTTCATGTTATAAAACCTCAAGACAGGTTTGTAAGGGAAATTAATTAATTACAAACAAAAACTGTTATCTTGGTTTAATAGTCTAGATCCTCAGAGAAGCAGATGTCAGGAAGTGATTAAATGTTCAAAGAATTTATTGGGAGAAACACATGTTTGAAATTGATTAGGGACAGGGTCTTCAGATTACATGATGAAATTCTGACCCCATGAAAGGGAGAGGAAAAAAAAAAAAAGGAGTTGTAGACTACCTTTCTTTCTAAGAAAGATTCTTCAAAGTTAGAAATTCCTCCAGCCAAATTCTGCTTACAAAGTAGTCTTTAGTCTCCTAGAATGGGTCTGCTTTGGGATCTCCACTGCACTCCATTATGGGAGTTGTGGCCTTAGCACTGACATAGCAATGAATTTCCAAGGGATCAAACAGGGCCCTTGATCAACTGTGCTTCTTATAAGAATACGTCTGCGAGTATGCTCACATGGCTGCTGTGTCTGTTGTTACTGTTTGCCAAGACTGTCTTATTGGTGGCGAAATGATCCTAGTGTCTTAGAGTAGTGATGAGGTCAGAGATTGGGCTGTGTCACTCGAGATCATGAAAATGCATTAGAATTTTGTGAAAACTTCCGTTGTCCACTGACATCATGGGAGTAAGCTACATGCCACCTCAAACCTAATTCAAGGGGCAGGAACTTTCTCTGAAAGTTTCTGTAGATATTATTCATATTAAGATATCTTCCCATGAGACATCCCCAGTAACTTAGCTTATCCTCTCACTATGTCAACCCAAATTAAAAAAAAAAAAAAAAAAACTAGCTTCCCTGCCTTTTGAATATCTCCCTGTTTTTTTTGGTTGTTGTTGTTTCTTTTTCTTTTTGTTTTTTTTTGAATAGCTCCCTGTGGTTTAAAATATTTTATATGACTCTGGATATTCTGTTTGTGATTTTTAGTGTTATGCCATTTCCCTTATACATGTAACCTTCAGCCAATATCCAGGAAGTCTTACACTGACTAAATTTAGCAACAATTGTCAGATACTACAGTAGGAACAGTTCCAAAAATATACATAAGATACAATGTCAGCACTCCCCATGTTTCCAACTGTGTTAACTATACACATCTACCAAACACCTTCAATTTTTTTCTTTGTTTTCTTCCTAAATCTTAATATTTTAGAAATAACATGTTTTTCCATTAATGTCCCCTGCCTTTTGTAACATTGTCTTCAAAGATGGCAAATATTTGATATAATTGGACTAGAAATGTTTAGAAAATTTAGACAGTTGGTTAGACTTATATTCAACTATGATTTATCAATTTAATAGTGTGATACAAGGTATTTATAAAAAGAGTAGAATGATTTTTTTCAAATGGAACTTTTTCTATTGTCAGTTTCTTTTAATTATAGAATATATTCTAGACAGTATTTGTAAGAGATATTATGAACTGTAGTTTACTCTAGGTACTGAAGAGAAGGAATAAATAGTAAAATACAATGGAATAAGCACATACATCTTTTTTATGACAGAAGGTTTTATTTACTCTGATCCTTAATTTCTTCTTGCTCTGGTCCTTGGACTTTGGGAATGTTACCACTATTAAATGATTAGATCTGAAATCCATTCAAATGTCTTATAAACCTCACTTATTAAATATTTGTAAAACAATATATATGCACAATGAATTGGCAAGATTACCATATCATAAGTATAACTGTAAGAGAATGGCTAATTCATTATAGCAATCTCAGAAAGTCACAGTCTTTCAAGTCTTAGTTTCTTAGTAACCTGACATCAGAGAAAATTCCACAATGTAATGAAAATAATTACTTACCACATATTTTAAAACCAATAGCTTTTAGGTAATATGAAATATATAATATAAATTCCAGAAAAGCACAATATGATTAATTAGAATAATTAGATTAATGGCATAAATCATTCATGCTCTTCTAAAAACCAAGTCAAAAACAGAACACACAAATAACAATGAGCTCCTTAAATATATACTTCCATGAAAAATTAAATATAAACTATATTAAATATGAATGCACAGCTGTTTCAATTTATTTCAACCTTGTACATTGGTTTCTATTAACTTCGCTTTTCTTCCTCTCTTTTATTCCTGCCTTCTTAGTGGTGCTTCTTTTCCTAGGTGGTTTATAATTCATCATTATATTCAGTGAAGCATATGGCTTCTTTTACATGCACAAAATGAAATGCATGTTTAGGGATTACATAACCAAATATGAGCCTCTCCTTATATCAGAGTATTATTTTCAGAAATCTCTGTGAGGCTGCAGCTACAACCACATCTCTCACAGATCATCAACACGGTCAAATGCATTTAGGAAGACAGTCAAAAGGGCGTAGGCAATTTCAGCAGCCTAGAAGAGTTTTGACTGGATTTTTAAGTGCTAGAAAAAAACTTTCAGGATATTTTAGTAGTGAAGAAGGACTCAAAGTGTTATATTCATTATTTTCTCACTTCTCTGGGTTAAATATGCCACAAAGAAGAAATATGATTCTACATTCTTCATCTTGCAACAATCAGTGTAGGAAACATATTAACGCTACCTATGAAAAAAGTAAGAATTGCACATCGAGTATGTTAATATTCCTAACTCGATGAATACAAGAAACATATATAAAAGGAAATAATTCTGTGAAATTGTATATGAAGTCTTGGACAAAGTGATATAAGGCAAGTCTAAGCAAAACTAGAACATGAGTCAAAATTTTTTTATCAGATAAGGTGAAAGCATAACAAAACAAATCATTAAACATGAAAATAAAGGCATTTTCTAAAGTTAACAGATACAACTTAAAATACAGTAAATTATGAGTCATAGAACATAGGAGCAATGTCAATTTCAGAAGTTATAAGAAAAAATAGAAATATTCAATAATTAATTCATTTTTAAGTTGAGGTGTATTTTACATGCTGTGCAATTGGCTTTTTGTGTTCATAGTTTGATGAGTTTTACAAATGCAAACAAGTCATGTAACCACCAGCTCAATCAAGATGTAGAACAGGTCCAACCACCCCTGCTCCCCTCAAATCCCCACCCACCAAATCCTCATGCTCCTTTGTAGTCACCCCCTCCTCCCTGGCAATCATTGATCTGTTTTTTTTTTTGTGTGTGTGGTATGCGGGCCTCTCACTGTTGTGGCCTCTCCCGCTGCGGAGCACAGGCTCCGGACGCGCCCGCTCAGCAGCCATGGCTCACGGGCCCAGCCGCTCCGCGGCATGTGGGATCCTCCCGGACCGGGGCACGAACCCGTGTCCCCTGCATCGGCAGGCAGACTCTCAACCACTGCGCCACCAGGGAAGCCCGATCTGTTTTATGTCTCTATAATTTTGCCTTTTCCTGAATGTCATATAAATGGAATCATACAGTACATCACCTTAAAAGTTGAGGCTCTTTTCGCTTAGGATAGAAAATGCTTTGAGATTCACCCATGCTGTTTCTTGTATGTAGTTACACTAAATTTCGTATAAATGGATCCCATAAATTTTCCCAGAGATTCTTATTCTATAGGTTGGATATAGAGCATGATTAATAAATGATCGTTTATTTGATGCAAAAGGGCTTTGGAAGATACAGTGAGAAGCCCTGAAATAGGCAAAAGTAAACTTCCCCAAATTAATGCAGAAGACTGTTTTCAGGTATAGTTAAAGTAGTAATGACTTAAGCCTCCTGGCACTCTGTCTATTCCCAAGACTAACAGAACCTTGAGGAAGCATGGATCCTAGTTTTATTGATAAAGGTCATATGTACGAATTAGACATTCCACTCTAGAAGGGAGGGTTGATCATTAAACCACAGATCTCACATTTGGCAAAATATGATTGTCTCTTCAGAAAGGCAGTGTTCATTTGTTACAAGCAATAGGAATGTCTGTAATTAGAGAAGTAAAGGAGGTATATTAGAATTATTTTATTTGTAATAAACTAGCTAAACAATATAATTTATCAGCTCTTGTATCTGGAATATTCAGGATTACAATTGACAACAGGGACAACTGGAGCTAGAGAGTCAAGTATTTCTCCCTTTATCTCTGCCTCTTGCTCTCCTTGCCCTCTGTTATGGATTGAATTTTGTCCCCATCCCCTAAAGAAAATGGATATATTGAAGTCCTAACCCATAGTACTTCAGAAGGTGACTTTATTTGGAAATAGGGTTATTTCAGATGTAATAAGTTAAGAAGAGGTCATGCTGAAGTAGGATGAGTCTCTATTCCAATTTGACTGGTATCTTTTTTTTTTTTTTTTTTTTTTTTTTTTTTTTTTGCGGTATGCGGGCCTCTCACTGTTGTGGCCTCCCCCGTTGCGGAGCACAGGCTCCGGACGCGCAGGCTCCGGACGCGCAGGCTCAGCGGCCATGGCTCACGGGCCCAGCCGCTCCGCGGCATATGGGATCCTCCCAGACCGGGGCACGAACCCGTATCCCCTGCATCGGCAGGCGGACTCTCAACCACTTGCGCCACCAGGGAGGCCCCAATTTGACTGGTATCTTTATAACAAGATGGCCATGTGAAGACATGAACATTGAGAGTACCATGCAATAAAGGCAGAGATTGGAGTCATGCAGCTGCAAGGGAGGGAATGCCAGAAATTGCTAGAAAACTAGAAGCTAGGAAGAGGAAAGGAAGGATTCCCCTATAGGTTTCATAAGAAGCATAGCCTTGAAAACACTTTGATTTTAGACTTCTAGCTTGCAGAACTGTGAGGAAATAAATTTATCTTGTTTTAAGCTCCCACTTTGTGGTATGTTGTTACAGCAGTCCTTAGAAAGTTATATATCCCAGTACAAAGAAACTGAGTTTTTTTTCTACCTATGTCAAATTTATTCTCATCTACTGAAAACTGGTTTTCTTCTGAACCAGAGGGAAGGGGGAGTCAGGAATCATGATCACAGAATGTTCCAGGTTTACATCACCTCCATTTTTTTATTTTGTTTTGTTGTGGTCCCCAGAGAGACATAAGAATTTCCTGCATATTATCTCTGTATATAAAACTCAGGGTAAGAACTGTGATTGGCCAATCAATATGATTGTTATCAGAATGACTGGGATACTTGCTGTCCTCTATGACAAGAAGAGGAGGAAGCAGAGTGATTTACAAGTCCTCCAGAACCACAGGGAGTAGAGGTGTGTAATGATGAGGGTGAATTTTGAGAGAGGGACTTCTGAAAAATTGCATTTTTGGTTCTGAAGGGTTATTGAGCATTAAAAGTAGAGATATACAACTAGATAGATAGATGGATGTATATGTTTATCTATTATATATATATATATATGCACACATAAACAGTGAAACAAACACATTTTTACACAAATTCTAAGATGCTATACCCATCGTTCTACTGTTATCATATATCAAGAAAGTTGATAATCAAATGTATCATTATCTACATTTATAGATATACCCAATTGAAGCATAAAGCAAGGATCTTCTTTTACCCTGAGAGCAGAGTCTGAGGATGGTAAGCTTTGAAGTCAGAGAGACTTGGATTCTAATCTGAGCTCTGCTGCTTGTCATCTGTGTGATCTTCATGATCAATTCGCCCTCTTAGAACTTCAGTTTCTTCTCCATGGCAATGGCTTTTGGGAAGATCAAATACGAAGCATAAAGCTTTTAGCAGACTGCATGGAAGTTTTTGTAAGTTGCTAGCAGTTGTCAGCTAATTTTTATTTTTTTATCATTTTAATTTCTCATTTACAGATTAGGCCATTGTTGCCAATAGGACTATGGTCTTGTTTTACTGGTCATGTGTGTATGTCTGAAGTCAGGAACAGAACTGAGGAGATAAACCTGAGGGGGAGGAATTTGTCATAGGTTTGGGATAATGGGAAAATACTACCATGGACACTGAGGTTGATGATGTAGAGCAGCTCTCCTAACTGTAGAGGTTAGGTCAATTACAGCCCAGATTGTTCTTGGTAGACCCACAGAGCTAAATTTGGTAATGGACAACTTCACATTAGAGCAAGTCCCCTTATCCAAGCTTAATGTCAGAAGCCATTGTAGAAATAGATTAAGTAGCTTGTATGCTCTACTGTCTCCCATGAGCTCCCAATGTCTAGGATGTGACAATGTTCACTTAAACTACTTAAACTATCTATTCTTGCTAACCATGGCTGATTCTCTGATGTCATGGGAACCCAGAGGTGAAAGGTTAATTAAAGCAAAATCTGTTTAAATCTCCAGAGAAGAACTTGGGCTTAAAGACCCAACACTTTTGGGTGAAAAAATTTAGCCAACTTTCTTAACTTCGCTATGACTCAGTTTGTTTATATAATTGAGTTAATATGTGTTCACTTAGAAACGTGTCTGAGATATAAGTGCTACATAAGTGATAACTCTAATTTAACAGGAATAAAGATTATCATCAAGAAATATAAGAAGATAGACTTAATTTTGAAAATTACCATAATTAAAATGAAACATTAATTCACTCACACAGTAATACATTTGCATAAATGATCAAGGTAGCATCAATTGATTGGTAGCAAACAAAAATTAATTTAGAAAATGTTTTGCATATATATATATATATATATATATATATATATATATATATATATAAACAGTTTCCTAAATGTTACTAAAATAAGGGAGTCGATGAGATATCACTAACCACCCATTTAAAATGGCTGTAGTTATTACAGTTGGCAATATCAAGTATCTGTTTTTGCAAACACCAGAAAACTGACACACTGCTGCTGGTAGGATTGTAAAATGGGGCAACCACTTTGGCAAACTGCTTGTCAGTTTGTAGAAAGTTAAATCTACCCTAACTGCAATTCCACTCCTAGGCATTTACCAAAGAGAAATGAAGATATATGTCCACAAAACAATGTGTACATGAAAGTTCATAAAAACTTGATTCATAATAATCAAAAACTGGAAATAACATAATGCCCATCAGTGTTAGAATAGATAAATTGTAATGAATTTCTATAAAGGAAATACTTCTCAGCAATAATATGACATAAACTACTGATGTACTCAGTATGAATGAATATCAAAAACATTTTGCTGATGACAAAAATGTCATACAATTTTATTTCATTTACATGAAATTACAAAACAGGCAAAACCAATCAAAAAGAAACTCACTGTTTGCCACGCTCCAGAGTTCAGAAATATTGACTTGAAATAGGAATGAGAGTATATTGGGGATAATGGAAAAATTCTATATTCTGATCAAAGTGGTAGTTATATATGGGTGTATACATTTGACAAAATTCATTGACCTATACACTTAAAATGGGTGCACTGTATTATATATAATTTAAACCTCAATAAATGACAAAAAAGTAGGACTATACTCAATATTAAAGATGAACTAAGACAAATAAATACGACTTTTTACATATATTTGCTCTATGATAGGCAAGAAAAAAAAAACTGGGCTTGATGATAGTGGTTCTAACTCAGTAGAGAAATCGTTGTATGAGGCAAATTAGGAATACATAAACTTTCATTCATTTTATTAGTAAAAATCACCGGGCTCCATAACATTTTCCAGGTATTTCTGAACGTTTTGAAAAATTGTTTTAAATATTTTAGGAATTGGCCCATATTATTTTCTGTCCCTTGGTTTCCTCAGGCCACCAGACTACTCTCTCTATTGATGATGGTTGCGAGATAACCACCCCGTATGGATCACAGTAATCATCTCAAGAGTTGATGTTGCAGGATGGATCCTTTCTGCCTGTGAGGGAAGAATGCTGATTGCATATCCCTGTCACTACTCCATTTCAAGTATATAGCAAAACATTCTCTATTCCTCCTAACAAAGTAGAAAATAGATTATATCTTCTATTGAGAAAGCTAAGAAATATGGCAGTGAATTACCAATAGAAAGTAACTTCTGAGCACTAGGGATTTTTAGGGGTCACCCCTAATACAGAACAGTTCTGCTCTCTCCCCAGATCCTGAACAAGCTGAGATTCAAAATAAGGTGTAAATATCAAGGCCAAAATGTTACCTTTAATATGGATAGACCCAGGTAAGAGGATAGATTAACATAGAAACAAAATGGACCCTCTAAGGCAAAACTAGGGAGACTAAAGCCAAGCTGTCAGAGGTGGTACTGCTGTAGGTCAGCGAGGTTTAGAGACCAGCATAGCACACAGAGAACACATATTCTCCTAGGGCAAGCTGTTTCCCAAAGTAAAAAGCATCAGTTATTATTTCCAAATTTCCAAATCATATATTTCTTTCCACCATACAAGGGACAAATAAGAGAAGGAAAGTAAAAGGAAACACTAAGAGTGGTAAAATAGTATCCCTCCCACGGATAATATTTTAATTTGCCTCACAATATCCAGTCTCTACCCTTCTCCATCCTGATGCATATTCCAAGAGGCTGAATTTATGGACTAAATCCACAAGATTCATGACTCTAAACCTATTGGGTTTGGCTAATGGGAGGCACTGGCAGAAGATAGGAAGTATAAGGTGAAGGTGGCCAGAGGCTTCATTTCTCTGCAGAAGTCTAAAGTTCTTGTCACCCTTTCCAAAGCTCCAGCTCCACTTCTTTCTCTGTATTAAATAATATTTTGCCCCTGACCCTTCTTTCCGATGCATAGTAATATCTCCCATGGTTTGCCCTAACCCCGACCACTCAGGTAAATAATCCCTCTGTAAACAACTCATGATTGCCTATTAGAGCAATCTGGTTTTTTGCCAGCTACTATATTAAAATGGCAGTTTGTTCCCAGTTCTCCTCATTAAAACACAATCAAAGCTTAATGTCCAGACCCTCTCAGGAACTTCTTATTCATATGACAGAGAAAATTTTAGACATGACCACAATTAACAGACACAATAGAAATTTGGATATTTGACAAAACATAATGATATGCCAATGGAGAATTGGTTATTAATATGACTAGTTTATTAAGTATTTGGTGTCAAATAAGGAAAATAGAAAGTTCTTTTTAAAGTCAGTCTGGTCTGATCTTCTTAGAGTTGGCCTGCAGTCATGATATCTTGATAATTCACAATTATGGTAGACTTCACCAGTGTTTTCTGAATGCTTTAATTTAGCCAATGCTGTAAAAAGAATGCAACTTTGTAGGGTATTCTACATTCTTTGTTTTCGGTTCCAAGAAATGTGAACATCAGTCACTCAAAACCATAAGTTCCTCAAGATATATTTTTTCTTTGAACCAATTTATAAAGAATTGCATAGAAAAAGTCACTTTATGTGATAATTTGTAGTTCCTCAGATAAGCTATCTTGTTTAAAAATATACATTCTCTGGGCCTCCCTGGTGGCGCAAGTGGTTGAGAGTCCGCCTGCCGATGCAGGGGATACGGGTTCGTGCCCCGGTCTGGGAGGATCCCATATGCCACGGAGCGGCTGGGCCCGTGAGCCATGGCCGCTGAGCCTGCGTGTCCGGAGCCTGTGCGTCCGGAGCCTGTGCTCCGCAACGGGGGAGGCCACAACAGTGAGAGGCCCGCATACCGCAAAAAAAAAAAAAAAAAAAATATATATATATATATATACATTCTCCTGATCAGATATTGCTACTATGAATTTTTTAAATGATATATACAGGCAGAAGCCCAACAAAACAATATATCTTGTATTTGCCACACCAATTACAATATGGTTGGAATGATTAAAAACTTCAAATGCAGACAAAAGTAAAAAGCACTTTTATTCACAAAAAGACATTTTAAGTACTTTGTAAATTTTAAACAATTTTAGATGGTGGCAATCTCCATCCCCTTAAGGCAGTTTCAATTTGAACATTATCGAGTCATGCAGGTTGTGTCTCCCTTCTAGACTGAAGTTAAATAAAATTGTTTCATTACCATATCCACCGTTAAATTGCATGAAACATTAGCATCTGTTCAGAAGTGAAGCTCTCCCTGGGGTCATGTACTGGAGAATTCTGTGTGTCCCAGTGAATCTGAGAGAAGACTTCAGATCCCCAAAATGTCTCCAAAGTAATTTACTTTTTAGCAGTGGGAAGCCTTGGTCTGAGGAATTGAACTCTTTGAAAAAAAATCATTTAATCACAAAATTAGTTATTTTTATCCAAGTCACCATTTAGAGCAGCATTTTGTTTCTGTTCTATAACTGCAGCCCCAAATGAGTCACTTAATAGGTGAGATAGACTGAATGTGTATGTTTATTGAACAAGTTATCCAAAGAGATCAAAGAAACAGTATTATAGAGACTAAGTTAAATAGTTTTTGCTTAATTTTTAATAGTAAAAAAGACTGTAACCTGTAGAAGTGTGTAAAAAAGCTAAATATGGACTAACAGGAAGTAAAAGAAGATGCAGCAGATAGACAGCTAGCTAAAATATATATTTAAAAGAAAAACACACTGAAATTGAAATCAGAAAAGCAGTTTCTTATAAATCTGAATGTTAATTAATGATGTAATATTTGGCAAGTTGATTTTTGTATTCTCTGAGTCTGCTTTTTCATCTACTTGAAGAGGAACTGTTCTAGATTTCTCAGTTTCTGCTCAAAACTTACATCCTGTAATTCTACTGGAAATTAAGTTATTAAGAGTTAACACAATTAAATAGAAAAATAATATATTCTCTATCCCATTCTCTTTCTGCTTTGATTTTCATGGAAATTGATAGTGATGAAAATACATAAAGTAAGTGATAATAACAGGTATAGAAAATTTTAAAACTTGAGGACATATGATTAAGTATTTAGTCCATCATTCATTGACTATATCAATTAGTTTAGCCATAGTGGTTTATTTCTAGTTCTTAGAAAGTATACTGTTCACCTACTTACCTAAGGGCCCTCCAACTGTTACTGGAGTGCATTCTCTACAACCCTTCTTCACCTATTAAAAAGGTAATCCACATTTAAATTATGAGTCTAAATGTCTTTTATTCAGGACAAAAGCAATGATACTACCATCTTCCTCCCACTGTTTATATTAGTTAATTCATTCATATATTTATCATGTATTTATAGGGGAAATTTAATCATATCTGTGCATTTCCTATTGATGCTTTAGCAAATTACCACAAACTTAGTGGCTTCAAATAGCACTAATTTATTATTTCACATTTCCATAAGTCAGAAGTCTAATACAGGTATCATCTCAGGGTTAAAATCAGGGTGTCTGCAGGACTGTGTTCCTTTCTGGAGGCTCTAGAATGAGAATTTTTTTTCTTGCCCTTTCAAGTAATTGACAGAATTCGGTTCCTTGTGGTTGTAGAACTGAAATCTCAGTGTCCCTGTTGGTTGTCAGGTGAGGAAAGCTTCTAGCTTCTAGAGACCACCTACACACCCTTGTTATTGTCTTCCTTCCTCCGTCCACCATCATGAAAGCCAGCACCTGTGCGGCCAGTTTCTCTTACACTTCAAATATCTCATTCTTTTTCTTCTAATTTACCTTTCTCGTGCAGAAAAGGTTCCCAGTTTTAGGAACTCAAATGTTTAGTTTAAGCCAACCTAGATAATTCAGGATCATCTACCCATCACAATGTTCTTAACCTTAATCAAATCTGCTAAGTTCCTTCTGCATTATAAAGAAATATTCTCACAGGTTCTTAGGACCTGTGATGTCTCATGGAACATATCAGGACATGTATTAATATGATTACTACAGTTTTGAAGTAAGCAAAAAAGATTAATATCTTTTTAATAGAATGTTGTACCCTTTGAAGACTTTCTAAACCTATAGGGATATGTTATTTCCATGAACATTATAATTTATAACAATCTAGTTTAGATTGATAGCAATGTAATTTCAATAATATTTAAAATTTGTCTCTATAGAGCTATGTTCCACCATTCCTTTATGCTATTTTTAATCACAAATCATATCTTTATACATTATGTGCCCAAAAATGTAGATATGTAATTAGTATTTTATGCAATTTTCTTTATAAAATTAATAACACTCCTTTAAAAAATGAAAACAGTGTAGCCTAGGGAGGTGTAACCTGTCATAGTTGAGTGCAAAGTGCTATGGAACTTACATTTTTATACCTAAAATGTAGTGAGTTTCTAAGTTGAAAAAAATCCACTAACTGCTAAGGAGAATGGATGAAAAGAGAACAATATGTAGAAAGTTATCATGATATTTCATAACACATAAAACAATGGCCTTATATGGGGGGCAGTGGGGAGAAATGCAGAAGAGAAGGAGAGAGAAAGAAAGAGTAAGAAAAGGAAGAAGGAAGGTAAAGAGAAAAAGAGAGAGAGAGAGTGAGAAACACATACAAAGGATAATAAAAGAAAATGAATTCAGACTTTGATGGGAAATTCTGGAAGCCAGAAAACATGAAGGAATGCCTTTGAAATTAAGAGAAAAATAAGCAAATAAATAAATAAATATATAAATAAAAGGAAGCAAAATTTGGGTTAAAATTCAATACCTAAGCAGTCAATCAAATATGAGATGTTAAGGGAACACAACCTAAAAATTATTACCAATCATGTAGTCTTTGTCAAGATGCTAAAATGGAAGTACCAAATTAAGGAAGGCATGGGATAAAGGAAAAAGGGGACAGAACATTCTCTCCTGGAGGGAGGTTACCAAAATGAGTGGAGTTACCAAAATGAGAGTAATTAATAAAACCCAGCTAGCCACCTTCCCAGATTAGAGTTGATAAAATTGCTTGTTCTTGTACTTGAAATGCATAGAGGGACTTCCCTGGTGGTCCAGTGGTTAAGACTCCATGCTTCCACTGCAGGGGGCATGGGTTCAATCCCTGGTCGGGGAACTACGATCTTGTATATAGTGTGGCAGAGCAGAAAAAAAAAAAAAACTGATAGATTATTTGATGGAAAACAGCTTTACAAAAGTTGATACTATTGGTAATAATTTGAAAGTCCTTCTCTCTGGGAAGGGAGAAATGGATGAAATGAGGAAAGGAAGCTGTTGTTTTTATAACAAACTTATTGAAGCATTTGACTGTTAAAATAATATGCCTAGGGCCTCCCTGGTGGCGCAAGTGGTTGAGAGTCCGCCTGCCGATGCAGGGGATACGGGTTCGTGCCCCGGTCTGGGAGGATCCCATATGCCGCGGAGCGGCTGGGCCCGTGAGCCATGGCCGCTGAGCCTGCGCGTCCGGAGCCTGCGCGTCCGGAGCCTGTGCTCCGCAACGGGGGAGGCCACAACAGTGAGAGGCCCGCATACCGCAAAAAAAATAAATAAATAAATAAATAATAATAATATGCCTATATATTTATAAAAAATATTAAAAAAGAAAAAAGAACAGCATAAGATCTTAAAATAAGAAAGTGCATGTCCCTTATTCAGTTGAATGAATCAAAATTATAATTGCAAAGTAAGTATATTAATACTGCAAAATGAAATACTGAAGTACTTAAGCAAACTGTTCTTATGGTTACATAAAATGTTGGAATGGTAATCTATCTAAAAATTAAATACAGCATTACAGATAGACTGCTTTTACCCTCAATTCTATGTATTGAATGAAACCTTCTTAACTGCATGTACAGTATTTAATATTTTTGAGGCAAAATATTAATACATGATCCTTATGTCAACTTGACACAGAAAGCTGAACTGAATGGTGTCAGGTTTATTATACTATAATTTCATGAAAGTTACAAAAATATGTTTAGGACAATATATGAGTCATAATTATTAGGCATTTCAGTAAAGTAGGCAGACTCATTTTTCTTTGATTTTGGAAAAGTAAAATATTAGAAGGTTTATAATCAGAAATAACAGAGTGTTTCATTTAGGTGTCCAAATTTCTATTTATGCATAGCACTGTTGACAAAAAAACATGCACAAGCTAAAGGTTGAGAGTTATGTTTTGTTTGGTGGAAATTTTTAGGACTTCAAGCCCAGGAGACAACATCTCAAGTAACCCTGAGAGATCTGCTTCGAGTAGGTGAGGGGTGGAGCCAGGTTACATAGAAGTTTTGCAACAAAGGACAGGTAGCCCAAGAATCAAAATATTATTGTTAATTAAGAAAAACCAGATATCTCAAGTTAAGGAATTTAGCACTTTTCTATGTATGGGAAGATGCGAGAGTCTGTGCTCAGTGAAATCATTCCTTTGATAGGCATCTCAGCTGCCTGGGGCCAGTATCCTGTGATTTCACATCCTGAGTTTCCTCAGGGCTCACCCTAGGGAACGGCTTCAGTCTGATGGTTGCGAGATGGCAGGTATTCTTCTCCTTCCTGAGTTCCTTCACTAGTGGTGGCTGTCCAATTGCTGATGACTGTAACATCCTTTGTTTACTCACATGGCAGGCAATATTCCATTTATCAATACTTATACTATTTACTCTCTAAAAAATGTTTCTTCCAAAAAGATTCCTTTAACTAGCTTATGGAATCTTAAATCATATTAATTATATAGTAAATATTCAAAATAGTTTTCTTATACCAAGATGTTATGTTTTTTCAGTATAGAGGTGTATCTCTCCTTGAGCTTAAAGACATACTCAGAAAAATATTTCTAGAAACCATTGTGAATTTTCTATTTTCTATTAAATTTTCTTTGAAACCATGATACAGAGTTAAACAAGAAAATGCTGGCTTTCTTTGCAGGTAAACTTCTCCTGTTGCCCAATGCTGCTTCCAACTTTTCCCTTTCACAGGTGTTGATCCATGATGATAATTTCATACCCTAAAATCTGTTTTAACCATCTGCTTCCGAGACTCTGATCTATGAGATTATCCTAACAAAAGTAGTATCTCTGGCACTTTCTGTCTGTGCAAATATTTATTTCCATTTTTAGAGTTTATCACAAGCACTAATGTCATCTGCTAAAATACCAGTGTGGTTAGATGCTGTTTGTAATTCTATTTGTCCATATTATTTATGCTATGAATTTTTAAATTTAACTGAAAAGAATCCATTAGCTCTATGAATCTTTTATTACTGTCAATAAATTAGTACTTGCTTAAGATATTTTCTCATGTGAAATAAACCAATATACCATATTAACCTTTGGAAATGACCCAATTTCGTTCCTTTTTATGACTGAGTAATATTCCATTGTATATATGTGCCACATCTTCTTTATCCATTCGTCTGTCTATTGGGTCATTTGTAGAGATGTGGATGAACCTAGAGACTGTCATACAGAGTGGAGTAAGTCAGAAAGAGAAAAACAAATATGGTATATTAACACATATATGTGGAATCTAGAAAAATGGTACAGATGAACCAGTTTGCAAGGCAGAAATAGAGACATAGATGTAGAGAACAAACGTATGACCACCAAGGGGGGAAAGCAGGGGTCGGGGTGGTGGTGGTGGGATGAATTGGGAGATTGGGATTGGCATATATACACGAATATGTATAAAATAAATAAGTAATAAGAAAAAAAAACTTTTGATGTTTTTGATGCTAAAACATACTCAAAAAGAAGTTTTTAAGGGCCCCTTTGAATTTTTCAGTTCACGGCAAATTTCTAGTGAAACCATGGAACAAATTAATGTAGACATTGATGAACTTTATGGGGATTTTGTGGAATTGGGTTATACAGAACTATTATATGCTGTGCTTTCCAATCCAAGAAAGTAATTATCAACCTCCCAGTTTTTCAGTATTTCAGATACATTAAGTTCAACTACTAGTATGCATTTAGTTTTGAAATTACAGTGAATTTCCTGAATGTTTCTCAATTTATGGGTTTGTTTGTTACTGTCACAACAGTTGTCCATCCCTATAATGGGAGACATGTTCCCCAGCTGACAATATTTCCAATTTTGATAGTCAGATTACTCTGGTATCATCCACACCTGACCTCTGTAGAAAATTTATTTTCTTGATTTTTCTAGATGAGAAGTTGGCAAATGTTTTCTTAAAGAGCCATATAGTAAAAATTTTAGGCTTGCTAGAAAAGAGAAAAAATTTAAAGTATTATGTTAGTGCTTATGTAGGTACTTTTTCTTATTCTTCAGTATTTCCTGTTGAACTTGATAGATTCCCAAGAGTATTTTCTTCTAATTATTTATCTATAGTATATATAGAACTGGCTGTTAACAGCTATGGAAACTAAATATGGGAAGAGAGCTGAATGACTCACCATTAAGTATGTAAATATTCACTAAATTAACTCTTTTCAGTATTTTTACTCAAAATATGCAAGACTTCCTCAGTTGAGAGAATTCTTTTTTTTTTTTGGCATGGTATTGCCAGAGGTTTTCCATTTTATTGGTTTTTATAAAGCTTTAATTTTAGCTTTGTTTTGTTAACTCTCACTATTTTATTTTTATTCTCTATTTTTAAGACAAACAGTATAGAATGATCTCTGCTCTGTGATGCAGCTATATCATCTCTATTTTTATTTGACCATCCATAGAAAGTGGCAGAAAACTGAAGGATTACATTTCAGTTTTTAACAGTTATCATCAGAGAGAAACCTGGGTACCAAACCAAGATATATGTTCAGGTTTCCGTGTAAACTATGATTCCACTACTGGTTGGGCCCAGGGCTCCATATTGTTTCTTTTTTATAAGACAAAGATAAATAAGAACATGTATGTTGAGTGGCTAATACATGAAAATTAATGAATATTCAGCACATTCTTTAAAAAGTTATGTCATGCACGACAGGTAGTGATTAATAATTAAAAAACTAGACATAGTAGTACTTATAATTATATGGCTTGAATCTCTTTATATAAATCACAGCTTCTAAAAATAAATAATTCTCTATTAAGCTTAAAATCTAAACTTTCAGATATATCTTGAAAATAATTAAGTTTAGTATTAGACACTCCCTAAAAGGTAAAAATGTAAAGTGACATGTTGATCTTTATGCTCATCAGTAAGTTAAAATTTTATTTAACACATTTATAAAACCCTAGTGGATTTTAAAAGCAATTCATAGTTAATACTTTGAATCCATAGGAATGTAATCCAAAAGGGTATCATTGTTATTACTAAGAAAATAACTTATTTATATATTAGACATTAACTGGCATAGCATATCATTAGATTGAATACGTATCAGAAAAAAATGTGTCTTTCTTAATTCATTAGCTAAAATATCAACAATACAATTTTCAGATTTTTGCAATATATTAAAAATATTAAGATATATTGAAGAATATCACCATGTGGCAAGTTAGTGTTTTGAGCTTTAAAGATCAAAGGATATTAAAAAATTAAACATTTGATGACATAAAGAACATTAGCTATTTTTACAATCACAGGTTTTGTCAAGAAGTAGCTCCCTAGTGTTAAATGTAATTTTGTTAGTTTAAATATTTTTTTCTCTCAAATCTAGAAGTCACTCAGTATGTTCAAAATTAATACAGGCTTTGTCTGAGAATATTAATTAGTTTCTTAGAGCATTTTATTGCAACTTGCTGACTATAATCAAGCTGTCTAGAGAATGAATAATAAAACACAATAGCATGAAATTGTTAATTTAACCAATTAGTTCATTTCTTTTTATGTGTTTATGAGGCAGCACTTTTCATACAACAAGATTTTAGTTTTGCTCTTTGGATAAGCTTTTAAAAATCTGCTGGCTTTTGAATTTAAATTATTGGAATGCACATATAAATTACTTGTAAATCTTAAAAGCATGTGTTATACAAATAATCACATGTCCATATTTCATCACATTTAATTAAACCTTAAAAAGTTGATGGACTTCCCTGGTGGTGCAGTGGTTGAGAATCTGCCTGCAAATGCAGGGGACACAGGTTCGAGCCCTGGTCTGGGAAGATCCCATATGCCTCAGAGCAACTAGGCCCGTGAGCCACAACTACTGAGCCTGCGTGTCTGGAGCCTGTGCTCTGCAACAAGAGAGGCCACGACAGTGAGAGTCCCGTGCACCACGATGAAGAGTGGCCCCCGCTTGCCACAACTAGGGAAAGCCCTCGCACAGAAACAAAGACCTAACACAGCCAAAAATAAATAAATAAATATTTGTTAAAAGTTGATTTAGAAAATGTTATTTTTTTTTAGTTTTATGTTTTTTTTAAATCCAGTACAGCTTGTATTTACATATAAATTATGTAAGCATAACAAGTTATAAAATATACTTGCCAGTATTTGATAATATGTGTAATAGAAACCAGTTCTGGTGTAATCCTTGTATTTTATTCCTGCTTTTATTCCCACCTATCTTTAAGAACCATGGGGGCAGAGATCTTGAAAGCTTTACTAATGTCTGCATAAGCTCAGCTTATGGGGCTTACACAGCACCTGAAA
Source organism: Mesoplodon densirostris (assembly GCF_025265405.1). Lineage (NCBI taxonomy): Eukaryota > Metazoa > Chordata > Mammalia > Artiodactyla > Ziphiidae > Mesoplodon > Mesoplodon densirostris. Next base: position 22,356,161 of record NC_082665.1, read on the forward strand.
ATAACAGACACAAATAAACATTGGTTAAATGAACAAATAATCCCCAATACACACATGTTCTCTCTTTCTCAAATAAGAAGTCAAATATTCTAATTTAGAAGGTTAAAATTTTTCTCAAGTGGGCAACTAAGCAATAGGACTTTTTATAAAAATACTATAGATACAGAAATAAGAGAAGAGATGTCCTCCATGATTTTGTTGCTTCAATTGCTACACAGTTTTAGTATTTGTTTATTTACCTATTTAATTAGGGAAAGCATACAATGGTTCTTGAACAAATCATAAAATCCAATAACTTTATTCAATTTATCTATATTTCGTAAAGGCAAACTTGGTGTATATTATTGACATAATGTTCAATTACATTGCTGAGATTAGATAAAAAAATGCTAGGGAAGGAGCTGTCAAAACAGTGCACCTAGTAAGAAAGATAAAGAATCTTTGTCAGCAGAAGCTTCAGACATATGTCCATCCCCTCATATGACGTGTTGTTTTAAATTCTACTAGCTTAGCAATTTTTTCCTATATACATTTGGACTGAATTAACTATATTATATCAAAGAGAACCTACTTATAGTATTCTCATAAGAACTTAATGATTTACAAAATAATAGTCCTATTATTGAAGGTAATGTGATATAATGAGGGAGCATTTGTAATGGTCAAGAGCATTTTTTGAGCAATTTTCCTTTGCTTAAAACTCTATCTTTGTATCAGAAATCATAAACAAAAAATAAAAAATGAAAATGGTATATGTATATTTGAAACATAAATTTTGATATTGTTGGTGAGTTCACTGATGCACTCAAGTACAAATTTCTTTGGGACATTAGAAAATGATGTGAAACATACCAAATTCAAATCCCAGTTCCCAAATTTTAGTGTGTCTTGGAGTAAAAGTCAGGGTATTAATTACTCATTTCAGATAAGAGCAAATATAATAATAACAACATTATATGGTTGATATACTTAGTATAACTTGAATATCATCTGAGCCCTTATTCATCTCTAAACACTAATGAGGGTCAAGCATTTCCCTCACAAAGTTTTTAATCACACATTACCTGCTGATGCTTCTTTTTGCCTCCTTGGTTCTCTATCAGGACATATTGTTAATTTTGATTAACTTAAATTTTATATTCAACACTTTCACTAATTTCCATAAGGAATTTAGTGGGATGTTTGTTAAAATTTTATCACAAGTGAGGACAACTTCCACTTTCATTCCTTTTCTGGGATCTGATGAATCCCACATTACGTTTGTGGTTTAAAAAAGAAAAAAAAAAAAACATAGGAAAAGACTATCACAAAATTGGAAAAGAAAAATAACAGTAGAAAATGTCTGACTAAGTAGATTTAAGTAAAATAAAGGCAGAAGCAGGAGGGGGAAGGAAAGGGAAAGAAAAAAGGGAAGAAAAAGAAACAGTAGCTTCCACTGCTGGAAATCGATGATATACTACATGTTTCTTCCAACCAATTAAACACGCATAGGTCTCTGAGACAAAAAGCCAAAGCAGCAGCATTTGGGTACTATGTATTTATAGACTATTTTCTGAACCAATAGATGAGTTCAAATACTCAATCAATTTAATAAATTAACCAGTCTTTTACAAGACTCCATCAGTTACAAAAATCAAAATGATGGAACCAAATATGCATAAAAATATAAAGGAGCAAGAAGATCATCATTATATAATGATTGACTAAATGTCTGCAGTTATTTATATTCAGCGTTACTTAATTGGCTTGAGTATTCTTATTCATTCCTGTATCTATTTATCAAGTTAAATGTTATTTTCCTGTTTAGCCTTTGTACTGCTTTTAATTGAAATTAGAAGGTCTCCAAAGTTCTTCTTTGTAGTACAGACATGAGCTAGATAATTCTTTGGACTGAGGGTAATTTATTCTTCTTTTATTTTTGTGACTTTTTTATTTTTGTAATCAGGGATCTCATTAGTATAAAAGATGAATGAGGTAACATCCTTTTTTTTTTTTTTGGTAGTAGTAGTAGTTTCTTGCTCTTTTTTGTCTTCCTTCTCAATACATATAACTTAAAGAATGACAGCAATTTTTATATGCAGTTTATTTTAACAAACTAGTGTTGAATCTGTAAGTGAATAATATTTCATATGTTACTATCAAAAATGCCCAAATCATTCTAATGAACTGTAGGTATTAATATGTTGCTGATGTAATTAACACCTCCTGGAAATTTGGTCCTTTGACATCTCTTCCAGCTGTCAAGATAGCTGCCAGGTGACAGTTAAATCGCTTCCTCCGTGAAATAGCTAACTTTTGTCCTGTGGCTCCTTGTTCATATCATATTTGTATAAACTGTCAGTCCCAATTATATGTCTTAGATGATCACAAATCTAAAGCATGCCCCCTGCTGGAAATCTTTCCTGGCCATGAGAAACAATAACAAAGTAATATAGCATTGACCCTTGAACAGCATGGGTTTGAGCTACACAGGTCTACTTATGTGTGTTTTTTTTTTTTTTTCCAATACATGCTATTACAGTACTATACAATCCGTGACTGGTTGAATCCTTAGATGCAGATCCACAGATACAGTTGCTCAACTATAAAGTTATACTAGGAACTTCAACGGGATGAGGGCAAGCAGTGTTGGTGCCTCTAACCCATGTGTTGTTCAAGGGTCAACTGTAACTCTCTCAATACTGCAGGAAGGGTATTATTTTATTCAGCTTATTCCATCAACCATCTCATATGGAAGCATTTTGTTTTTTGTTTTTTGGCCACACTGCACAGCATGTGGGATTTCAGTTCCCTGACCAGGGAGGGAACCTGCAACCCCTGCATTGGAAGCATGGAGTCTTAACCAGGGAAATCCCAAAGGAAGCAAATTTATTTTGAATAACACTATATATTTTTATCTAAACCTTTAGAAAGGAGCTCTGCTTGTGATGAAATTTATAGTGTTAAAATATACTTGAATAGAGAGTTATTATAAAACATTTAAGCTCATGGAATTTTGTCCTTTGATTTATTACTCCCCTTCATGGAGTTAGAAGATTTCTAAGAAGAGAGGTAAAGGAGTTTTACACTCCATTTAAATTGTGTGAGAAATACAGGAAATAACTGTTACTACTAATTACTGTATACACAAATCTTCTATCATTTGAAGTATTAGAGAGCGTTTCATAGATAGAAGCAGTTAAAAATTATTTTTCCATATGTATGGGATCTCTACTTGTTTTCTAAGACTACACTCACTGAAATTTTCATAAGTGAAGAAAAATTACATCCACAAAGTGATGTTGTCATCTTCTCTATTAGAGATGGGTCTTCAACATCCTAGTCATTTAAAAATAAAACAGATATTAACAATTCCCACAAATGAGCTATACACAGAAGGAAACCCTCAGTACTAAAGCAGTAACAAAGTGTATGTCCATACTGCTCAAATTGTCATAAGATTCAGTACCTCCCATAATTATGCACGTCCTTAATGAAATAATTATCAAACACTTAATAGTGAATATTGATTATGGTTTAAATCAGTAGTCAGAGTGTATTAAGCCATGAATACTGAAGAAGAATGTCACTGAAAAATTAATAGGAATTACTCCAAGGCACATGAACAAAAGAGTAAAGAAACAGGCACTGAATATAGAATGCTCAGTGTACTTGAAACTTCAACTGTTGGCACATATGGTTTTCCAATAGATTTGTTTTTGTACAAGGAAAATGTGTGCATTTTATAGTATGTAAATTATACATCAATAAAGTTAATTGTAAAAACTTGAATCACACTGAGCATACTGTTTTTTACCTGTTAGTAACCTAAAAAGATAGCAATAAATATTTTCTTTATCAATATATGTATATCTCTGGCACAGTTTGTAATGGTTTCAAAATATTCCATACTGTGTCTATGCCACAATTTATTTTTAACTTTTAAAAATATGATTAATTTTTATTGAAGTATAGTTGTATAGTATTATGTAAGTTATAGGAGTGAAATATAGTGATTCACAGTTTTTAAAAGTTATGTTCCATTTATAGTTATTATAAAATATTTGCTATATTCCCCATGTTGTACAATGTATCCTCGTAGCTTATTTTATACCTAATAGTATGTACTTCTTAATCCCCTACCCCTGTAGTGCCCCTCTCACTTCACTCTCCCCACTGGTAAACACTAGTTTGCTCTCTATATCTGTGTCTGCTTCTTTTTTGCTATATTTACTAGTTTGTTGTATTTTTTTTACATTCCACATATAAAAGATATCATACAGTATTTGTCTTTCCCTGTCTAACACCCTAACATATTTCACTTAGCATAATGCCTTTCAAATCCATATATGTTGATGCAAATGGCAAAATTTCATTATTTTTATGGCTGAGTAATATTCCATTTTGTGTGTGTGTGTGTGTGTGTGTATACACATGCACGCATATATACACACCTCATCTTTTTTATCCATTCATCTGTTGATGGATACTTAGGTTAATTGCATAGCTTGGCAATGGTAAATAATGCCACTCTGAACACTGGGGTGCATGTATCTTTTCAAATTAGTATTTTTGTTTCTTTTCGTTATAAACCCAGGAATTGCCAGGTCATATGGTAGTTCTATTTCTAGTTTTTTGAGGAACCTCCATACTGTTTTCTGCAGTGGCTGCAGCAATTTACATTTCCACCAACAGTGAAGGAGGGTTCCCTTTTCTTCATATCCTTAACAACATTTGTTATTTGTGTTCTTTTTGATGATAGCCATTTTGACAGGTGTGAGGTGATATTTCATTGTGGTTTTGATTTGCATTTCCCTAATTATTAACAATGCTGAGCATCTTTTCCTGTGCCTATTGGCCATCTTCATTTCCTCTTTGGTAATATGTCTATTCAGTTCTTCAGTCCATTTTTTTATTTGGGTTGTTTGATTTTTTTTTTTTTTTTTTGGTGTTGAGTTGTATGAGCTGTTTATATACGTTTGATATTAACCCCTTATCAGTCATACAATTTTCAAATATCTTCTCTCATTCAGTAGATTGTCTTTTTGGTTTGTTGATGATTTCCTTTCCTGTGCAAAAGCTTTTAAGTTTAACTAGATCCCATTTGTTTGTTTTTGCTTGTATTTACTTTGGTTTAGGAGACAGATCCAAAAAAAATATTGCTACAATGTATGTCAAAGAGTGCTCTGCCTATGTTTTCCTCTAGGAGTTTTATATTATCTGGTCTTACATTTAGGTCTTTAATCCTTTTGAATTAACTTTGTATATGGCATTAGAGAATGTTCTAATTTCATTATTTTACATGTAGCTGTCCAGTTTTCCCAGCACCTCTTAATGAAGAGACTGTCTTTTCTGCAATGTATACTCTTGCCTCACTTGTCATAGATTGACCTTAAATGGGTAAGTTTATTTCTGGACTCTCTATTCTGTTCCATTGATCTATGTGTCTGTTTCTGTGCATTACCATACTATTTTGGTTACTGTAACCTTGTAGTATAGTCTGAAGTTAAGGAGTATGATTCATCCATCTCTGTTCTTCTTTCTCAAGATTGTTTTGGCAGTCTTTCCCTACAAATTTTAACATTATTTGTTCTAGTTCTGTGAATAAATAACATTGATATTTTAGTAGGAACTGCACTGAATCTGTAGATTGCCTTGAGTAGTATGGTCATTTTAACAATACTGATACTTCAAATCCAAGAACCTGGTATATCTTTCCATTTGTTTGTGTCATCTTCATTTTTTTTTTCATCAGCGTCTTATAGCTGATTTTCAACACATTTTCCAATATCAGAAGCCAGGTAAATATCAGTGGAGCCATTACTGGATCTCAGAAAAACAGAATGGGCTATTTCCAGAGTCATAGGTATTGAGATTTAATGATGCAGTGTTTTTAACTTTCCTATTATTTATTTTTTAAATGATAAAATACAATGTTTGGGATTGTGTTGATATGATAATGGCTAAATGTGGGCATTCTCTTTCTCTCTTTTTTTGTTACTTTGATTTTCTCTGGGAAATAGAGAGTACGTACATCAGTTGAGTGGAATTTTGATAGGATGTTGCAGTGGTATGCCTTAAACTGTTAATACTCCTGTATCCACATTCTTAGTTGGTCATACCCACACTGACTAGGTTGGAATACACTTACTTGGTCCACTGGTACAATAGCAAACATGACACAATCAGAAACTGGAGAAAAGTGTTAGGACATTGGAGTTTGACCTTCCTCTTGCTGTTTTAAGGATCTCCAACACTCTTTCCATTGGCAGAATTCTGAAAGATAATTACAGAAAGGTAACCCCATTGCCTGAAGCACCCTAGCTGACAACTAATGATTACCAGAAGCATAGCTAACCACCTATTTCTTAGCTGGCTACAAACTAAAAACACATAAACAAATTCACTCAAAAGAAGACCCAGTCAGCTGAGACCAACCCAATTTGCCAAACTGAGGGAATCATGATGAAAACCAATGGTAGTTCTTTTAAGTCATTAATTTTGGGGGTAGTTTGTTATGTAGTCTTAGACAACTGATATGGAAATGGGTACCTAGAAGTCAGGTGGTATTGTAACAAAGACTAAAATGAATGACATTGGCTTTGCTACAAGTTAGCAGGCAGAGACTGGCAAAATATTGAAGAGACTGCCATAGTAAGCATGTAAAATATCAATTGCTGATACATAGTGGTGAAACAATTGGAGAACGTTTGCCTCTGATAAAAATGGGCCATCTGAACTTTTGGATTTAGACAATAAAAATCTCCAGACAAAATGTCCGAGAGGTAAGCTGGTTGCTTTAAAGATGTCTGATAAAGTATTTAAAAGAGATAAACTAAGGTAAGTAATGACCAGTTAGTGAGTAGGATTTTAAGGAAATACAGAGTGATAGGGTTTGATCAGTTAAAAAATAAAATCATTTCTTCTGTTCAGTTTATTCAGTCTGAAAATTATGAGCTGAATTTTGTTTCATCCAAATTGGCATGTTGAAATACTAAGCCCTAGTACCTCAGAATGTGACTGTATTTGATGATAGGGTCAGTAATAAGCATTAATTAAGCTCAAATTGGGCCATTATGGTGGACAGGGAATAATCCAATATAACTGGTATCTTTATAAAAAGAAGAAATTTGGAAACAGACAGTACAGAGGAAAAACCATATGAAGACATAGGGAGAAGATGGCTATCTACAAGACAAGGAGAGAGGTCTCAGAAGAAATCAACCTTGCTGACACCTTAATCTAAGATTTTTAGCCACCACTCAGTCTGTGATACATTGTTATAACAGCCCTAGCAAACTAATAAAAAGATAAGTACATGAATAAAAGATTCTTAAGCAAGATATAATCTACTGGAGTATATCTAATCAATGGCTTAGCTGTGAGATGCTTTTGTTAAGACTTCTGAAAGAATTAAATCAAGGTTCCTTAGTTACTTGCAATTAGACAATACTTTTCTAAACCTCTTGAGAGATTTGGTCTACTGTAGCCTAAATCTCCAATGTGTCAGTTAGTAAATCTAGAAAAACAGGCAGTTCTCCAAAATGATTTTCAGTTTAGCTTTTGAGTTACAGATTCTTAGAAATCAAATTAATAGAAAATCCACCATGTTGTTAATGAAGTTATGCCAACAAACATGTTGACAGTCCCTATGAAAAGGTGTTGGGGTTGTTCAAAGTTCAAAAATTATCTGGTTCTCCATCTCTATGAGAAGCAAGTAGGTTACAAAAATTGCTCTAAGGGCTATGTTCCAGTGACTTATCCAGAAATTAGCTAAGAAGGGTGAAAAAGGAAATCTTGTAGGTTAGAGCCAAGAACCATTAAGAAAATAAAGAAACAACAGGGCTTGATCAAGGAGCATCCTTTTCTCTCAGATAAGCAACTATGACACATTATACCAATTTGATTTCAGAATTGCTATGGATCAGGGAATGCTTATCGTCCCCTTTTTTCTCCTCCTCAAATCGAGCGTTTCCTGTGGTTATTGCATCTTTGTATCACTATCATAAGTGGGATTTGCATAGAGAAGATATCATGTCTTTTCAATATGGTGTCTTATTCACATCCAGTATGACAGTATATCACTATATTAAGGACTTCAAGCCTGATGCTTTGCTTAAGTGAGAATTTAAGTGTTCTTGTGAGAGAGTGAGTATACTTCACATGTGGGAGACAGGTGAATCCTTGGTACTAGAGACAGACTATACTAGATTGTCACAGTAATAGCTCCCAGTTATTTATGCCTTCTTGTATCTCCTATGTGGCTTGTGCCCTCACATGTTAAATAGGAGCTTTTTCAACTGATCTAATTTAAACAATGAGAAAATAGTAAACATGGCATAAGCATAGACTTGAGAATTGTCTTTGTGTTGTGGCTTGTCCTATCTCTTGATGTTTTTAAAACCTGTCCTATAAGCACCATGTGATGATAACCAGGATAATTTGTTAGATGAAGAGAGTCCATTGGTCCAGTAGCTCTTGTCATTTTCGTCCAAAGCTAGAAATTGAGCCTTTTCATTCACCAGCAACTTATCATTTTATGGGTGATCCCAGCTGAGACTATAGGCTAAATTGCCAAACCACAAAATTACAAATTAAAATAACATTATTTCAAGGCAAGACATTTTGGTAGGATTCAGCATGAGTAGGATAGAGGAAGTAATCAAGTTTGAAGGAGATAAGATATAAAATGCTTTTCTTATTCATTAAGTAATTTAAGTAATTGATTATTAAATTAAATATTGCATTATTTTTGATTGTAAAAAGCAAAATTATGAGTGGAAAAATAAGTTTTATTCTTAAAAAAAAATTGGGGAAAGTAAACATTTGTCTTCATAATATATCCTGAGCATCATTCAAGGTTAAATTTAAATAATATTGTCATAAAATCTATAAGATATACTGCTCTAAAATGTACTTATCTTAAAAACATTTATTTTGATAGTATGAACTTAAAAATGATGAAATACTTTAAGGAAATTTAAATGATTACATATTGTTGGAAAACATTTCACTAAATCAAAATATATTGGAGAAGAGTCCAAAAGACATGTATTTTATTCTCAGCTCTGCCTTTAGATTTTCTGTATTCTTTGTAAAATTAGGTAGTTGAAGTAGATATTCAGTGTGTATTCTGACATCTAATATTTTATGACTTTAAATACCTTTAAGGTATTTGCATTCAGTCATATGATAAAATGTGCCATCAAAAACTGATACTTGGGCTTCCCTGGTGATGCAGTGGTTGAAAGTCCGCCTGCTGATGCAAGGGATGTGGGTCTGTGCCCCAATCCGGGAGGATCCCACATGCCATGGAGCAGCTGGGCCCGTGAGCCATGGCCGCTGAGCCCACACATCCGGAGCCTGTGCTCCTCAGTGGGAGAGGCCACAACAGTGAGAGGCCCGTGTACCACAAAAACAAAAACAAAAACAAAAACAAAAAAAACTGACACTTATAAGGGGTCTCCCAATAAAATGCACTAAAATAGCATAATTGTTCTTTATATTCTTATTATTTTTTTCTCTCTAGACATGAGAGGATTCATGGTTGATAATTTATTACTTCTTTTGTACATAATCCATTCTAATATAACAGAAAATATCTATTCTTCAGGGCACTAAAATTAATCCTACTTTCTTAGCATTACATTTCTTGTATTTTTTATGAGACAAATTATAATTATCTCAAGCATATTGGAATATATAAAAATAAATATTGTAAGTAAATATACTATGTTAGTTTGTGGAAGACAAGTACATTCAAACAACTACCAAGCATTATTTCATGGCTGGTAAATAACTTTGTAAATCAAATTAACAGAAAAATAGAATGGAGGGAGAGAGAATTATTTCTACTTGTCTCAACTCTTACATAGGCATACATACACACAATGCCAAATTGAGCAATAAGAAAATTTATCAAAGTCTAAGATAGTTTAATTGATGTGCTGATATCTCACCACCAATTCTGAAAGCTAATCAGTAGATGGATCCACAGTGTGATTTGTTACTCCATGTTTTCTTTACAGGGACCAAGCCATGAAATTCTGCTTACCTTCTTTTCTACTCTATATCTCATTAATTTGGCTGTGCAACAGGTGTATCCCCATCCTCTCTGTAGATATATGTTTTTAAATTATCTATATTTAGTTAACCTGAATATTTCATGTTCCTCTCCACTTAAAAAGAGAAATTCCAAGTGGAAATAAATCTTAAACAATTCAGTCCTGTTATTAAAAACAAAATGTATCTGAATGTGAAGTTCAAACAATATACATTATTTAGCGTGCATAACCATTTATAGTAGATATCACATCTATGCTCTCTTTTAATTTATTTCCACTTTATAGACAAGAACCTAAGTTCCGAGAGAAGGTTGCCCTTCTTAGATAAGATCCAACCTTATAATTGTCAGGATTGGATCTGTTCATGACTGAGTCAGTGTGTACTGTCCCTTTCCTCTATGTGATGGAAAATGTATACATATATGACATTGGCCTACCAAATTAAGCAAGCAGAATTTTCAAGCTAGAAACATGCACATGCTAATAGTGTATTAATTTGCAGTATTTCCTGCTTTTCTTCTTCGTAATGAGTTTATCTAGTAACTCATTTTTATTCCACACTCAGGTACAAGTGTTTCATTTGTAGAAATTTTAATTTGTAAAATATTTTTCACAACTCATTTCTTCATTCTCTATAAGGCATCTGACACATGATGTTCTAACACAAAGTTGTAATTACTGATAGTGCTAATTGTAGAGAGGTAAGTGATAAGATATTTTCTAGCCATGTGTCTTATGAAACATCTCAAATTATACTACAGAGTCCTATTATTTAGGCTATATGTGAAGATTTATTTCTACCAGTTTCCAATTTAAATTCCTATAAACAATTATAAGGAGAGCAGATTTAACAGTACCAGTGACTTTTGTGACCATTGATTTTAGATCTTAAATAAGTTCCCTCTGTAAAAGACTCAGTCACCAGAGCTATCATTCATTTATGGCTTACTGTGTTCCTGGCATTAAATAAAATAGTGATGAGACATTACCTACTGCCTTCCAAATATCCATTCTCTCCTTCCTCCTTTTCTAATTTGGTTTTGGAAGGACCATGGACTCATCTAAAATTATTCACATGCCTGGATCCACTGTAGGTAATGGTGCATTTTCTATGTGCAGAGTTCTGATCAAGGATTGTTATATGGTTTCTGAGACAGCATTTGTCTTCCTGATAAGGGTACTTTTGTCTTGTTCTCCTTCATTCTTTCTGAAACATATAGATGCTATTGCCATCCTGAAATCATGAGTTAATGATCACGAGTATGAAACTTAACATAGAAAGGTGAAAAATGGAGCTAGAGCCCAGTTTTATAGTGTTTGTAAGGTTTCACAGTTTCTGTAGAATTTTCTGTTATTCATGGCTAGATAATAGAGCTAGAGATACCTTATCACATTTATCTTCACAAAAACAACATGAGTTATTCTATTACAGTTATTTGCACATTAAAGAAGAAAAAAAAACAAAAATTTATTAATCATTTTATTTGCCCCCCAAAAGTAGATGAAATGGAAATTATGTATATATAATTTAAAAATTTATATATATATACATATATAAAAATATATATACAAATATATAAACATATTTATAAATATATTTATATATAAAGTTATATAAATGTATACACACACACCCAAACATATACAAAAACAAATACATAACATTATGATTCCAAACAAAAGTTATCTGACTTCTATAGTTTTTTTTCCATTCATCTTTCAAGAGGGGGAATAAAAATTCTGTGGTCTTATGCAAAGAGTATCTGAAAGTAAGATGTTACTAGAATCATAGAATTGTATATGTAGCTACGTAGCTGGGAAATATAAACTCTAACATGGTCAAATAATATATATTAAAAAAAATCAAACAGAGACCCAAAAAATCTGACATGAGAAGACTTATGCTCAGATGTCAGTGTGCCACTTACTCCTAACCAACTCACAAGTTGGATGGTATATAGAGTAGTTAGCACCATAGGCTCAGAAGCTAGACTGATTTTGTTTTAATTCCATCTCTATTTTACTCCATCTCTATAGTGTATCCCCACCCCCGAATTAACCTCTAGATTCACACTACTTAATCATTTTTGCTTTCAGATTCCTCATGTACAAAATGGAGTTAATTAGAATATTCATCACATGGCTGTTGGAAAAAGTAAAATGAGCTCATACATATAAAAAGGATTTATTAAAACCTGTAAAATTATTAGGGATTGAAAATGTTCATTTATTTATACATTTTCACAATATATTCTATAAAACTCTAGTGTGTGGAATATTAACTAATGCTTTAAAATAAACTAAAAATGTTCTGGGTCAAAATGACCATGAGAAATATAAAGTGAAACAAAGTTAAATATGTGTAGTTTACAGCATTACCACAAGTTATTTGATGGAGCATTTGTTTTTATCCTGGAACAGACATACAAGTGTAGGGGAACTGGTATTTCTTCAGGAAGTAAAGGTTCACTGAATAAGAGACTATGTAAAAAGCACAGTAAGGAATATTTCCAACTATGCAACAAAATATATATTGGTCTAATTATTATTTCTGAGGTTCCCTTTCAAAGGAAGATATAGTACTTCTCTACAAGGTCCCCAAAATATTTAAGACTGGAACTTCCTGCCTCGTGAGAACTGAAATTTGTGTTAATAATGCAGGAAATGTTTGATTTACCTTCATGTAAAGTGTTTTAGGTCTTTTTTAAACATTAGCTGTCAAAGCATGTTTTAATTGGTTGGATAGCAATTTCACACTGAATGCCTCAGTTACCAACATAAACATTTCAAGCATGATGTTTGAATAAAAGGAGCTTTAAAAACAACAAGTTGAGGGCAAGAGGATTATTTTAATCATTTCATCAAGTCATGTATTGTCTCAGAGAAGGAGCCAATTAAATGTGAAGATATAGTGATCCACTTGACACACAGAAAATTGTTTATGATGTATTTTGCAACCTGTATTTTTTATTATAACCAAGTATGAGGTTTTGTAAAAAACAGGCTGAGAGGTCACTTATAATTTCTAGTATGAAAATCCTTATTAAATATTTCTAGAGAAAATATTCTTTAAAAATATAAAAGGATCATAGAATTTTAAAAGTTAAAATTTACTTAAGTTTCTGTGTGGCATGACTTTTTTCTATTCTGCAAATTTAAACAATATAAAGTAAATAATTTAAATAATAAAAAATAAGTATTTCCCTCCAAGTAATGCACTACAAGGTAATAGTAAATAGTTTTATGTAGTTTTGGTCTTCATAAAGGATCATTAGTTAAATTTGCACTGAATTCAATTATAACCACATACACTCTCATTTGTTGTTGGAATCACTTACAAGACTTCAAATAAGTACAGATTCATGGTACACTCATTTACTAGATGTGTAAGAATGGAAATCATAATTGTTATGAGCAAAAAAAGGTGATAGTAACAGTTACATAACTTAATAGAATGTAGAGATTCTGTAATCTCAATACCAAAGCGGGTGTTCAGAATCTTAATGATCCATGAATATGGCAATTTTTCAAGCTACTTTTGATATTTCTGTGTTAAAACAACCCAACTAAGGTATTTACTAAACAGGACTTCTGAATAGTTTGTAATTATTTGTGCAATTATACTGACATTTAAAATTCTAACCAAAAGCAAATAAAAACAAACTTGCAGTTTCAGTGTCCACATGTATAATATATATGCTAATTCACTGGAAAAAAATAAGTTTATCTATCCTTAAATTCAAAAACAAAATTTGTGATTATTTGGTGTCTTAAAGAATGGATTTAGAGATTAGTGTTCATCACTACTGTAAAATTTTATAAACTCAGAAAATAATTATATTTAAAAATTATTAACTTTTGGGGAAAAAAATAACTTTATTTTACCCCCAAATGACAGGTTATGTATGAGCAATTTCTGAAAGCTTAAACTGCAACAGCTAGTAAAAAGAAATTAACTCTGATATTTTCTCTGAGTCAGGGTTTTTCAGCAATAAAATAATTATCTGTTAGTGCTATGACAATGGAAATGGTTTTTACCCTAGGAAAAAGAGTGTAGAAATTGTTATCTTTCTGAAAGCTTTAGGACTAATCTTAAAGATATCCTTGTTACCTCAGAACACAACATTGAGTGAAATCTAAACAAAAAAATGAAAGCCACATTTTATCAGTGTGGCTTCCTTTCAATAAAAATATAACTATGAAATATTGATTCTCTATATCAATACTATCCTAGTTGACTGTGAGTTAAGCTTTCAGATTTACTTCATCATCATATTAAAGCCAAAGATCATCAGAAACACACTTGTAATGAAAAGTATTTGGATTATTGAGCTTGGTGCAGCAAGAGAGAATGCTATGTGGAAGAATTCTGGGCAACCCTAAAGGGTTTCGTGGAAGGGAGTTATCTTGAAAGTAGGCAAGTTGCTTTAAGGCCAGATTATCAGTGGTTTTATTTGAAACACTTGGGTGTGAAAGAGTTGGAGTTTTTTATTATTTGTATTTTTTTTTGAAGTAGAGTTGACTTAAAAATATTGTGTTAGTTTCAAATGTACATCTTAATGATTCAATATTTTCACAGATGGTATTCCATTATAGGTTATTACAAGATCCGGTTTTAAGAGTTCAGTCTTAGATAGTCTATGATATACATTGTGTATTTGTTTGTTATGCTTTATCTGTTTTGACAGTCGCAATATGCAAACTGTTTTTGTTTTCATTCAATCTTCAGTTGCCTTTCACAGTCCTATTGCCAGCAGATCCACTTATTACCTTCTTCTGCCACCCTCTTTCATAATCCTTTAAGCTCAGCTGAAGGATAAATTATTATATTTTGAACACTTCAAAAATCTAGATCTGTGCTGCAATTCAAAGCTCTTAATCACATATCATGTGTTTAATAGCTGTTGTTTTGATCTTTATCAGCACCTGAACTTATTTTTATTTCCTGTGGAGGATCATATTTTGAATCATCTGGTTTGACAGCATTTGCTTGTGACTAAAGTGGGGATTAATATTTAAGTTTGAAACATGGCTCATATTATCTATAATCTGCTTAGATCTTCTTTATATCCAAGTGATATTTCACTTTGATTTGATATCAGTTGTTTAATTTGCCAGATTCTGAAAAAAAAATCCTAGTCTAGTGAATGTCAACTATGTGTAAGGATCTTGGAAGTCCTTTGAGTGTCAACTAATATTACAGAACCTTGACACTTAGCGAGGGAAAATGGAGCAGAGGTCAAAAAACCAAAAGGAAAAATAGAATGAGGCCATCAGAGGAACATTTTCCCAGTGACCTTGGGTAAAGCAGTCTACCTCTTGCACTTTTTTTCCCCCTAAAGGTCCAGAGCTATTCGTGTATGTTTGTGAGACATTAGCTTCTAGAGATTGTCTAGAAAAGTTTAGCTTATAGGTTCCAATATTTATAATATTTGCAATTTTATTGGAGAATGGCTGTTATTTTAACATAGAAATATGTATTCAAGGATCAGTCCCTTAGAGTTTTATTATTCAGATGTTAACCTTCCCTGATAAAGTTCTCTCCACTGAACTTCAGGCTCATTATGTCTTTAGAGTTACTTCCAGATTACCCAATGGCCAAGTCTAAAATCATATATTAGTTGATTAGGCTTGTCAGAGAAGGTGATCCATTTCTCTTGATAAGTGGTAAGTCTGAGCAGCTTTAGGTCTTTTATCACTTTGTCAGAATGGGGAAGAATTGAATCCTCTATTGAATTATCGGGCAATTTATAAGATTAAATTGGTAGATGTTGAAACTGTGAAATAAACTAGACTATGAATGTTCCTAATTTATAAGCATATTTAATAGCAAGTATTTTTTAGATAGTATTGAACCTATCTTTGCATATAAAATTGAGTATATTTCATTTAGCCAAAGGATGCATTTTGACTGAAGGACATAATCATTTCAAGATAGTTATATTAATGTATCATATACATATATATATGTATATATATATATAATTAATCTAGGATTTTCTATTTAACTGTGTCCAGTTTTCTTCTCTTTTATCATAATTCAGTAAACAAAGAATCCCTCAAAATACTTTTGAGATAATTAAAATTTGGAGAATGCTAGCATATTTAACCATTCTTAATACAATTCCTTTTATAAATTGAAGTAACAAAACTGTGTTTTGCCTAATATCCATTCAGGAAACCCAAAGATGTTTAGGTGTGAAAGATGTGCTGACATTTTTATTATTCTCCATTTAGGGCTTCAATTTGGGAAAAGACAAAATGAAGACACAAAAGACAAATTGTGGACAGAGGAGACAGATGTGCTTAAGGCAAGGGTTACAATGTGATATTTTCAAAACACAGCAGTAAATGACAATGATTATTAGAAAATGAAACTTTAAAAAAGGAAATTTTATACAAAATTATTTTAAAGTATGTAAAAAGCAGAAAGTGTTAGTGTATTTTGGCAATTAAAAGAACTGCTTCTCCCTGAGTACAGTATGACTTGTTCATTTTTATCAGAAAAAATCCCTAGTTTTACACTTTTTAATTACCATCCATTTTAACAATTTGTTATAAAGTATTTATAAGGCTTTTTTCTACCCATCATAGTTAATTATGTTTAATTTATCTCACTTAATTGTTCCTCACAAACTCAGCATTTGTAGATATATTACAAAACTAAGCAAATTAAAACACTTCCATGCAGATATTATACCTCAAGAGTATACTTTCCAATATATCTTTTGTCTTTCATAGTCTAGAACAATGAAGACGTTTCTTACTTTAGGAAACTCATTTCTCACTTTTTAAATAAACAAAAAATAAAGAACTTGAAGAATTCAATTACCATAATGTTTATTTTTATGTTACTTTAAATAAGAACATATGTATTAATAGAACTTAAATTTATATATATATATATATATATATATATATATATATATATCCATTTAATATAATGTATTAAATGAGAGTACAGGTATATAAAAGTTACTTTGTCTAGATATCTAAAAGTAAATTGTCAATTAATATTAATATTATTTTAAGGTCTTAGAGTTAATTATCTTGGCATTACTATTTATGGTGGCATTAAGTCCTACTTGCTTTGTCACAGCTTACCCTTCCCCCTCCCCATATCCTCAAGTCCATTCTCAAGTAGGTCTGTGTCTTTAAGAGAGGCATGGACATATGTACACTACCAAACCTAAGGTAGATAGATAGTGGGAAGCAGCCGCAGAGCACAGGGAGATCAGCTCGGTGCTCCACCTGGAGGGGTGGGATGGGGAGGGTGGGAGGGAGGGAGATGCATGAGGGAAGGGATGTGGGAACAGATGTATATGTATGACTGATTCACTTTGTTATAAAGCAGAAACTAATAAAAAAAAAGTCTACTGGAACCAATAAAAAAAAAAAGTCCTACTTGCTTGTAGTGGTATAAGTATTTCTTTTTAAAACTGTTGCTATTCTAAATCATTTGCATTTTAATATAAATTTTAGCAACTATCTTGCTAAATTTTTTGCTGGAATTTTAATTGAAATGCATTAAACCTTTGGATATTTTTGTAAGCACATGACAAGGAATATGAGTCTTGCAATCTTAAAGCAAGGCATATCCCTACATATTTGCTCTTTTATAATTTCTTCAGCACTGCTTTGCAATTTTCAGATCTTACAGACGTTTTACTAAGTTCATCCGAAAATATTTCATGCTTTTGGAGATTCTATTTTAAATGAAATTGAATTATTGATTTTGTTTTTAAATTGCTTATTTCTACTTTATAGAAATACAATTTATGTGTATTTATGAGTGTTATTCGAACACTTGCTTATTTCACTCATTAGTTCTGGAAGCTTAGTTAATTAGATTTTTTAGGATTTTATATAAATAATAATATTTTTTGGAGATAAAGACAGTTTTTTTAAAACTTTTCCAGTAGTTTTGCCTTTATTTGCACTGGATAAGAACTCTAAAATATTGATAGAGTAAGGAGTGTGATTTTCCTTCTTGCTTCTGATTTTAGGATTTCAACATTAATTTTTCAACATTAGTCACATTAGTCAACAATGAGTCTTTCAACATTAAGTATGACCTTGGCAGTAAGTTTTTCATTGAGGTCCTTTTTGTGGTTTTTAAGTACCTTTTATTCTTAGTGTTCTGAGATTTTTTTACCAAGAATATTGTTGGATTTTTTCAAATTTATGTTTTCTCATCTTTTTTCTTTATCAGTTTAGACAGAGTTTTGTAACTTTTTATTGATATTATAATAAAACCTGTGAAATAAATATTTAAAGCTATAAATTTACATTTAAGCATATTTCAATTCTTTTCTATTAAGTTGAATATGTGAAGTATTCATTGTCATTCAGTTCAGTATTTTCTACGTCCCCTTGTGATTTCGTTTATCCTTGAGTTGTTTAGAAGTAAATTGTTTAATTTTGAAATATTTAGGACTTTTATATTTTCTAAATATTTCTAGCTTATGAATTTCACTGTGATCAAGAAATATATTTTGAAATATATATATATATATATATATATATATATATATATATATATATATATATATTTTTTTTTTTGGTATGTGGGCCTCTCACTGTTGTGGCCTCTCCAGTTGTGGAGCACAGGCTCCGGATGCGCAGGCTCAGTGGCCAAGGCTTGTGGGTCTAGCTGCTCGGCGGCATGTGGGATCTTCCCGGACCATGGCACAAACACGTGTCCCCTGCATCAGCAGGCTGACTCTCAACCACTGTGACACCAGGGAAGCCCCCAAAATATTTTAATGTTGAGAAATCTATTGAGACTAGTTTCATGGCCCGCAATACAGACTTTTATAGTGACAAATTTATGTGCACTTTTTAAAGTTTAATCAGCTGTAATCAGCTGTGTTACATATATAGTTATTTGAGTTTTCTATAACATTTTTTCAAATTCTTTTTCTAATTTTTTCTATCAATAATTGGGGTGAAGTATTAAAACCTCCATCTAAATTTGCAGATTTGTCTATTGTTCCCCTTAATTATATAATTTTTCTTCATATATTTTGAAGTACCTTTATTAGGTGCATACATATTTATAATTGTGTATTCCTAATGTACTGATAATTTTATTGTGATTAAATACCTCTCTCCCTCTCTCTCTCTTTATATTTCTACTGTAGTGACAAGTTTCCCTGACATTAATAAACCATTCCAGCTTTAATATGATTAATAGTTAATAGTGTATCTTTTTCCTTTCTTCTATTTACACCCTATCTGTACCATTTATGTGCTGTGTGTGCATCTTGCAAAAAGCACATAGTTGAATCTTGTTCCTTTTGTATTCTGATAATCTCTGCCTTTAATATAATATTTATGCTGTTTATACTTACTGAAATTAGTGTTGTGATATTTTTGTCATTTGGCTATTTGCTTTCAATTTATTTTTTGTTTGATGGCTCACCTGTTTGTTTCAACTGTTCCCTTTATTAGTTTTTGTTACTTGAATATTTTATTTGTATTCTAGTTTGATTTAAACCTTGGTATTATTTTAACTTATTATTTAGTCATTATTCTAAAATTACAGATTTAATCTTAATGTGAAGCAATATTCTTATATTTAATATATTATTACCTCATGTTTAAAGTGAGAAATTTGATAATTTATATCCATTTATAAACCACCTGTGTTCCTATATCACGTATACTAATTCTACAGACGTTATAAACCCCACAACAAAGTGTTATAATTTTTGCTTGAGAGTCATATGACTTTTAAAGAATTTATGAAAAGCAAAGGTAAATTTGTGTTTTTACACATGCTTTTTACTTACCCACATATTTACTACTACTTTTGTTCTTTATTCTTTCATTCTTGTAGAGTTGTGGTGCCAACCAGTGTCATTTCCCTTAAGTCTGAAGAATTTTTATTATTTCTTATAGGCCAGGAATGCTTGCTTCAAAGTCTTACAGCTTTTTTTACCTGAAAGTTCCAATATATTTTCTGTATTTTTTATGGATATAGAATTCTTGGTTCAGCTTGCTGTTCAGCTTACTGTTCTAATGACTTCTGGCCTCTGTTGTTACTTTTTTAATCTCCAAACTGCTGTTGAGATAATCTAGTCATTTTTTTTCAATTTTATTAGTATATATTTTAACTTGAGTGATTCCATTATTTCTATTTTATATTTCTTTATTGACATTGCCTATCTAGACTATTTTTCTTTTAATTCTTTCAAGACATATTCCTTCATTTTCTGAACATGTTTTTAATAGCTGTTTTGGTGTTTTATCAGTGAAATAAAACATCTGGTTCTGCTCAGATGCAGTTTCCTCTGGTAATGATTTTTGCCCTGAATATGGGTCTTATTTTCTTGTTTTTTTGCCTGTCTAGTAATTTTTTTGATTGAAAATTAGCCATTGTGATTAATATACTGCTGAAGATGTGGTTTACATATGTTCTTACAACTTCCAGAGGCAAATATACCTTTTTAGACTGTCTCCTTTATGCTCCCTAGATGTGTGTAGTTTGGCTATTAGTCAAGGATTTGGACAAAGTATACTTTCAGTAATTTCCTCCCCACTTTCTCAGTAATTCCCTTACTTCTGGAGAGTCCACCCTGAAGTTTTAGCTGCTTTCCAAGTATTGGATTCTGTCCTCTGGCACATCAGTTGAACAATGTCTCAGCTTTCAGTCTCCTGAGCTGAACACTGATTGGGGAATCTATTCAGATATAAATAACAACAGAGACTCACAAATATTACCCGGTACCACTATGTCTGTCAGTGGCAATTTCTTGTCTGGTCCTTTCCTGTTTTTTGGCCTGAGCCTCTGGCAACTGCTCTGTGCATATATACTTTAATGAACACTTATGGATCTAGGCAGAGTTTGTATTTTGATTTTGGGTATCATGTCTTCTGAAGGTCTCTCATTTCTAATATGTTTATATCTTCAACTGGCTTTCCATTGTCAAACTATGTTCTCTGCCAACTGTTGCCAGTGAGGCTGTGATTTTTTTGCCACTCTGGTCACTGTGGACTAAGGCACCCTGAAACAAGAAAATCACAGACAGGCCATTCCTATGGCTGTTTTACAAGGGAAACTCTTCTCTATCTTCTGTCTCCTTTGGAGACATTTACTAATATTTTTAAATATTTTGTCTTTATATTTAGAGATCATAAAGATTAGCTGCAGTTGGTACATGTAACCACTTCACTCTGTTATATTTTGCTCTAACTGACGTTGACTCTCCCTAACATTTGAAAAAAAGAAACTTTTATTAAATTAGCTCAACACTTCTCTAGTATGAACTCTCCATATTTTAATAGGTCAAATGACAAATAAAAAAACAATATTTGACTTATATTGTATGTAAAAAATATAGATTTTTATAAATCTGAGTTCTTCAATTCTCTCAATTTTTTCCCTCAGTACATTATTTTAATTTAAAGTATAGTTGATTTACAATTATACTGAAGTGTACAACACAGTTTTTTAAAATATTTTTTAGATCATACTTAATTTAAATTTATTAGAAAAATGTTGGCTCTATTCCCTGTGCTGTATATCTTTGTAAAACACATATATATGGACTTTAAAAAAAAATGGTTCTGAAGAACCTAGGGACAGGACAGGAATAATGACACAGACGTAGAGAAGGGACTTGAGGACATGGGGAGGGGGAAGGGTAAGCTGAGACGAAGTGAGAGAGTGGTGTGGACATATATACACTACCAAACATAAAGTTGATAGCTAGTGGGAAGCAGCCACATAGCACAGGGAGATCAGCTGGTGCTTTGTGACCATCTAGAGGTGTGAGAAAGGGAGGGTGGGAGGGAGACACAAGACGGAGGGAATATGGGGATATATGTATAAATATAGCTGATTCACTTCATTATACAGCAGAAATTAACAAAACAATGTAAAGCAATTATACTCCTATAAAAATTTTAATATATATATGTATATATAACATATATATGTTAATATATATATGTGTGTATATATATATCTTTGTATCTTATTTATTTTATATATCACTGTTTGTACCTCTTAATGCCCTACCCTTGGGACTTCCCTGGTTGTCCAGTGGTAAAAAAATCACCTTACAATGCAAGGGATGAGGGTTTGATCCATGGTAGTGAAACTAAGCCCATAAGCTGCAGGGCAACTGAGCCCGCATGCTGCAACTACTGAGCCTGCACACCACAACTAGAGAGACCACGTGCCACAAACTACAGAGCCCATGTGCTCTGGAGCCCACGTACCACAGCTAGAGAGAAACCCACACACCTCAGTGAAGAGCCTGCATGCCACAATGAAGATTCCATGAGTCGCAACTAAGACCCAACACAACCATAAATAAATAAATAAATAAATAAAACATTTTTAACAAATCCCCACCCTTATCTTGCTCCTCCCCCTTCCCTATCTCCACTGGTAACCACTAGTTTGTCCTCTATCTCTAATATTTCTGTTTTGTAATATTAATTCCTTTGTATTATTTTTTTAGATTACATATATAAGTGATGATATACAGTATTTGCCCTTTTCTGACATATTTCAATATACATATTATCCTCCAGCTTCCTCTGTTTTGTTGCAAATGACAAAATTTTATTCTGTTAAAAATGCTGAGTAATATTTCACTCTATACATCTACCACATCTTCTTTATCCATCCATTTGTTGATGCACACTTATGGACACTTGCTTCCATATCTTAGCTATTATAAATAATGCTGCTATGAACCTTGGGGTGCATATAACTTTTCAAATTAGTGTTTTTGTTTTCTTCAGATATATATACTTAGGAGTGGAATTGCTGGAATATATAGTAGCTTTATTTTTATAGTTTTATAGTAGCTCTATTTTATGTTGTTTCTATCTTGGCTGCACTGACTTTTATTCCCTCCAAAAGGGTATTAAGATTCTTTTTTATCCATATCCTAACCAACATTTGTTATTTGTTGTCTTTTTGACAATAGCCATTCTGACAGGAGTGAAGTGATACTTCATTGTGATTTTGATTTGAATTTCCCTGATAATTAGTGATGTTAAGCATCGTTCCATGTGCCTGTTATTTATCTGTATGTCTTCTTTGGAAAAATGTCTATTCAGGTCCTCTGCCCAGTTTTGAATTGGGTTGTCTGTTTTTCTGACGTTGAGTTGTATGAGCCGTTTACATACTTGGGATATTAACCTATTATGTGATATATAATTTGCAAATATTTTCTCCCATTCAGTAGGTTGTCTTTTAGTTTTGTTAATGGTTTCCTTTTCTGCACAAAAGCTTTTAAATATAACTAGATAATACATGTTTATTTTGCTTTTGTTTTCTTTGCTTGAAGAGACAGATCCAAAACAATATTGCTAAGAATTATTTGAAAGTATGTTCTGCCTAGGTTTAGTTGTCAGAGTTTTACTAGCTTACTGTTCATATTTATGACTTTAATCTAATTTTAGTTTGTTTTTGTATATGGTGTGATAAATTTTTAATTTCATTCTTTGTATGTAGCTGTCCAGTTTCCCCAGCACCACTTATTGAAAGGACTTTCATTTCCCTATTCTATATTCTTTGCCTCTTTTGTAATACAATAACTGACCAATTGTGTGTGAGTTTATTTCTGTTCCCTGTATCCTTTTCCATTGACCTATGTGTCTGTTTTGGGGTCAGAACCATACTGTTTGGCTTTTAATTTAGTTTGACATCAGTGAGCATGATACCTCCAGCTTTGTTAATTTTTTTCAAGATCGCTTTAGCTCTTTAGGTTTTGTGGTTCCATATACATTTTAAGATTGTTTTAGTTCTTAAAAAATGCCATGTGTATTTTGATAGGGGTTGCACTGAATCTGTAGATTGCCTTGGGTAGCATGGTCATTTTTTTTTTTCAATTTCCATTTATTTATTTATTTATTTATTTATTTATTTATTTATGGCTGTTTTGGGTCTTCATTGTTGCGTATGGGGAGCAGAGGCTACTCTTCTTTGTGGTTCAGTGGCTTCTCTTGTTGCGGAGCACGGGCTATAGGTTTGCAGCTTTCAGTAGTTGTGGCTCGCAGGTTCTAGAGCACAGGCTCTGTAGTTGTGGCACACTGGCTTAGTTGCTCCATGTCATGCGGGACCATCCTGGACCTGGGCTCAAACCTGTGTCCTCTGCATTGGCAGGCAGATTCTTAACCACTGTGCCACCAGGGAATCCTGTAACATGTTCATTTTAACAATAGTCTTCCAGCCATGAACAGGGAATATCTTTCCATTTGTTTCTATCATCTTCACTTATCTTCATCAATGTTTTACAGTTTCATAGTATAGGTCTTTCTTCTGCTTGGTTAAGTTTATTCCTAGGTATTTTTTTAATGTAATTTTAAATAAGATTGTTTTCATTATTTCTGTTGCTTATAGTTCATTATTAGTGCATAGAAAATCAACAAATTAATGTATATTAATCTTGTATCCTGTAATTTACTAAATTTAATGCATTTATTAGTTCTAATATATTTTTGTTAGAGACTTTATGGTTGTCTATATATAGTATCATGTTATCCACAAATAGTTACAGTTTTACTTCTTCCCTTCCAGTTTGGATGTATTTTATTTCTTTTCTTGTCTGATTGTTCTCATTAGGACTTCCAGTACTATATTCAATAGAACTGATGAGAATGGACATTCTGGTCTTGATTCTGAATTTAGAGGAATATATTTCAACTTTTCAGAATTGAGTATGATGTTGGCTGTGGGTTTGTCATAAATGGCCTTTACTATGTTGAGATATGTTCCCTCTATACCCACTTTGTTGAGAGTTTTAAATCATGAATGGATGTTGAATTTTGTCATATGATTTTTCTATATATGTTGTAACGATCTTGTGATTTTTATCCTTTGTTTTGGTAATGTGGTGTATCACATAGCTTGCAGATATTGAACTATGCTTGCAACCCTAGATAAGTCCCACTTGATCATGGTGTATGATCCTTTTTGTATGTTGTTGAATTCATTTTGCTAATATTTTGTTGAGGAATTTTACATCTATATTCATCAGGTATATTGCCTGTAATTTTCTTTTTTGTAGTGTCTTCATTTGGTTTTGGTATCAGGGTAATAGTGACCTAATTTAATGAAATTTGGAGTGTTCCATCCTCCTCAATTTTCTGAAATAGTATTAGAAGGATAGGTATTAGCTCTTTTTTTATGTTTGGTAGATTTCTTCTGTGAAGTCATTATGTCCTAGACCTTTGTTTGCTGGAAGTTTTTGATTACGGATTCAATTTTACTGCTAGTGATCAGTCTGTCCAGATTATCTATTTCTTCCTGATTCATTCTTGAAAGACTGTATATTTCTAGGAATTTATCCATGTCTTCTATGTTGTCCAATTTGTTGGCATATAACTATAGTATTCTCTTATGATTATTTTGTATATCTGAGATATAGTTTGTAATCTCTCCACATTTATTTCTTATTTTGTTTATTTAGGTCCTCTCTCTTTTATTCTTAATGAGTCTGGCTAAAGGCTTATCAATTTTGTCTATCTTTTCAACAAAACAACTCTAGATTTCATTGAGCTTTTCTATATTTTTTGGCCTCTATTGTATTTATTTTTGTTCTGATCTTTATTATTTCCTTTTTTTCCTTCCCTATGCTTACTTTAGGCTTGTTTCTCCTTTATTTTCTCCCTGAATTCCTTTAAATGGTAGGTGTGGTTATTTTGTTATTTTGTTTTTGTTTCTTGAGGTAGGCCTGTATTGCTATAAATCTCCCTCTTAGAACTGCTTTTTCTGTTTCCCAGTGATTTTGGAAATTTGTCTATTTTTTTTATTTGTCTCAAGTTATTTTCTTATTTTCACTTTTATTTCTTCATTGACCCATTGTTTATTTGTTTTGGTTTGTTTTAGTAGCATGTTGTTTAATCTCTACATGTTTGTGATTTTCCCATTTTTCTTCCTGTAATTTGTTTCTAATTTCATACTGTTGTGGTTAGGACAAATGCTTGATAAAATTTCTGTGCTCTTAAATTTGTTGAGACTTGTTTTGTAGCTTACTGTGTCATCTATCCTGTTGAGCATTCCATGTGCACTTGAAAAGAATGTGTATTCTTCTGTTTTTGGATGGAATGTACTGTAGATATCAGTTAAGTCCCACTTATCTAATGTGTCATTTAAATCACTGCTTTCCTTTTTGTTTTTCTTTCTGAATGATGTAAATGGGGTGTTAAAGCTCCCTATCATTATTTATGTCAATTTCTCCCTTTATGTCTATTAACATTTTCTTTACATATTTAGCTGCTACTATATTAGGTGCATATATATATATATATATATATATATTTTTTTTTTTTTTTTTTTTTTTTTTTTTTGCAGTATGCGGGCCTCTCACTGCTGTGGCCTCTCCCATTGCAGAGCACAGGCTCTGGATGTGCAGGTTCAGTGGCCATGGCTCATGGACCTAGCCACTCTGTGGCATGTGGGATCCTCCTGGACTGGGGCACGAACCTGTGTCCCCTGCAACAGCAGGTGGACCTCAACCACTGTGCCACCAGGGAAGACCCGAGGTGCATATATTTTAATGAACGTTATACTCTCTTATTATATTGATCTCTTTATCATTATATTATTCCCTTCATTGTCTTTTGTTATAGACTTTGTTTTAAAGTCTACTTTGTCTGATATGTATATTACTACTCCAGCCTTCTTTTAATTTTCATTTGCATGTGATATCTTTTTCCATCTCCTCACTTTCTTTCTATGCATGTCTTTAGTTCTGAAGTGAGTCTCATGTAGACAGCTTATAGATAGATCTTGTTTATTGTTGTTGTTGTTGTTATTGTTGTTTTTAATCCAGCCATTTACCCTATGTCTATTTATTGGAGCATTTAGTCCATTGACATTTAATGTGATTACTGATAGGTATGCATTTATTGCCATTTTCTACTTCTTTTCTGGTTGTTTTGTGGTTCTTCTCTATTCTTTCCTTTTTCTTTTAGTCAATTTACTTGTGTTTTGATGATTTCCTTTAGTCTTTTGCTTGTTTTACTTCTCTCTTGTTTTTGTTATTTATTTATTTATTTTTTTGTGGTATGTGGGCCTCTCACTGTTGTGGCCTCTCCTGTTGCAGAGCACAGGCTCCAGATGCACAGGCTCAGCAGCCATGGCTCATGGGCCTAGCAACACCACGGCACGTGGGATCTTCCTGGACTGGGGCACGAACCTGTTTCCCCTGAATTGGCAGGTGGACTCTTAACCACTGTGCCACCAGGGAAGCCCTCTCTCTTGTTTTTGTGTACTTATTGCAGGTTTTTCATTTGTGATTACCATGTGGTCCATCCATGTATGATGACCTATATCTACTTGTTTTAACCTGGTAGTCATTTATGTTCAAACACATTCTAAAAGATCTACATTTTTTTTCTCCTTTACCCCACATTTTGTGTTTTTGATGTCACATTTTACATCTTTGTGTCATTCCTTAGCTGTTTATTGTAGATATAGTTGATTTTACATTTTCTTTTTTAATATTTGTATTAGCTTATTTAAGTTGTTGATCCACAGCCTTTACTATATATTTGCCTTTACTAGTAGGATATTTTTCTTTGCTACTTTTTCTTAGTTCTTATTGTAGCCTTTTTCTTTTCCACATAAAGAAAACATTTTAACAATTCTTCTCAGGTTGTTTTTGTATTGATTAACTCTTAGTTTTTTGCTTTCCTTAGAAGTTCTTCATCTCTTTTTCAATTCTGAATGATTAACTTGATGAGTAGAGTATCCTAGGTTGTAGGGTTTTCTCTTTCAGTAATTTAAATATATTATGCTTCTACCCTCTGGCTTATAAATTTTCTGCAGAAAAGTTAGCTGATAGCCTTATGGGGTTTCTCTTGTACGTGACTCTTTTTTTTCTTTTTTATCATGTTTCTTTTAAGATTCTCTCTTTATCTCTAATGTTTTTCCATTTTAATTATGATTTTTATTGTTGTTGTGAGTCTCATTGGGTTAATCTTGTTTGGAATTCTCTGTGCTTCCTGTACCTTTAAATCTGTTTCCTTCTTCAGGTTTAGGAAGTTTTCAGCCATAATTTTATCAGATATATTTTTACACTTTTGTCTCCCACTTCTCCTTCTGGGACCCCTATAATGTGAATGTTAGTAAGCTTGATGTTGTCCCCGAGGTGCCATAAACTGTCCTTATTTTAAAATGAAATTTGTTTTTCTTTTTGCCTTTCTGATTGGGTGATTTCCATTATTCTGTCTTCCAGTTTCCATATATGTTTTTCTGTATCACCTAGTCTGTTGTTAATTCTTTCTATTTTATTTTTTGTTTCAGTTATTGTATTCTTCAGCTCTGACTTTTTTTCTTTTTAATATTTTCTAGCTCTCTGTTTGAACTCTTAATCTTTTCATCTGTTCTTTTCCCAAGCTCAGTTGGCATTCTTATTACTATTGCTGTGAATTCTTTATATGATATATTTTTTTTCTGTTTTGTTAGGATATTTTTTTCCTTTTCTTTTGTTTGAAATACATTTTTCTGTCTTCTCATTTTATTTAACTTACTGTCTCTATAAAATTAGGTGAAACTGTTACCTATCTCAGTCTTGAAGAGGTGTCCTTGTGTGGGAATGTGCCTATGCAGTCTGCATGTGCCCAGTGGCTGTGGTGGGAGAGCTGGATCTGTAGTTAACGTGGGTCACATCTTCCCCTGCAGTATGCTGACAGCTACCACCTTGGTGGGAGTTAGAGCATGAGATGCATGAGCTAGAGCCAGAGCCAGGTGTGAGCCAGATCTCTCCTGTGCTCTCTAGTAGTCACCACACTATCATTGGTGGGGTTGGGGCCCAGGGTGCTGGAGCAGAATCCCTGAAGGTCAGGTCCAAGCTGGTTTCTTTTCTTCTATGTGTGCACATTCTCCTTGTCAATGACAGCCTCCGGCTCAGTGGAGAGTAGTCCAGGAGCAAGAGGGGCTGGAGTAGGTGCCCAGTGTAGGCTGGGTGGTTGCAGGAAACTAGCCAGAGCACTAGGGTGTTTTCAACCTCTTTTGTCTGTGTTGTTCTTGGGAGTAAGCAGGCGTGTGTCCATGCTCTTCATGAATGGAGTTGCAGTTACTTACAGCCCTCCAGTAAGTCCCACCAGTTTTCAAACCAGTAAGGGGACTTGTTTCCCCATTGTTGAACTCTACACCTGGGGTCCCCAGTATGTGGCTTGAAGTCCTCATTCCCCAGGGAGGATTTATGATCCTGTGATCTCCCCTCCTCTCTGTGTCCCCTGCTAAGGGTGCAGGTCTCAACCTGACTGCTTCTCCTCTCTTTCTACCTGACTCTTTTTTTTTTTTAATGGCCTTGGTTATAGGAGAGCCTTTTGCCAGCTTCCAGGTTGTTTTCAGAAAGAGTTGCTCCACATGTAGCTGTATTTTTGATGTTTTTGTGGGAGGAGGTAAGCTCAGCATCTTCTTACTTCACCACCTTGGTCTCCCTTATCTCAGTACATTTAATTTCACAAGAATATTATGTTAATTCATTTTGAGTATTATATATACTTCCATATATTTCAATGTCCTATTCCAAATATCACTTGACCTATTTTGACTTATGCTTTCGCTTCTGATTTCCATTTATTCCACTTATTTTTATGTGATTTAAAAAATATGAATGCATGTTGTTCACACTTCTTCATTACATCTCAAGGCATAATTTTTCTCATTTATCATCCTTACGCTATACACCAGAGATGGGGATAATTGAGGGTCTCTGTCTTAGGACATTAGCCAGATAGGTCAGTCATCTACAGGAAGTGGACAATATTTCATCCATATTACTCATGAATACTGGAAATGAGTCATTTGGCCTGATCCTGATTCTATCAACAGATTCATACTTTGATTCCAACATATCAGATATCTTTCACATGGTCTGATTTCTTGACATGGAAAATTTTTAGTCTTGGAACAAAAAAAAAGGAGACTTTTCAGGCACCTTCTTGTGTCTTCACCATTTTCTTTTCTTCCTCATATTGCTATTTTCTAGAAAATCATTATTCAAGTTCTTTCCAAATGATGTCACCCATGTAGATTTCAGATTCAGTTGTCAGCTGAATGTCAAAGATTGCCTAGAATATTTATTAAAACAAAGCAAAACAAAACCAATCCTTGATTCATATAGGAGCATCTTTACGTACTGCTCAGTGTGAAGAGCAGAACATAAAAAAACCCTTGAGTTCTAGGGAGGTAAATTTACTAGTTCTACATCACAAGATAATACAGTTTATTTAGTAGAAGAGTCAAAAATATTTTTAGATATCTGCATGTGCTGTATCAAATTGTTGGATTGCATTTTCTCAGTGTTACATTATATCTCATTATAGACCATTCCTCACAATTTTATGCCTTACGTTTTAAACAATGACAGCAACAAAATGAGTGGGCATTTCTTTTTTTCTTTTTTGATTATATTTTATTTTATTTTATTTTTAAACTTTACTTTTTTCTTTTTTAACATCTTTATTGGAGGGTGGGAATGTAAATTGATACAGCCACTATGGAACACAATATGTAGGTTTCTTAAAAAACTAAAAATAGAACTGCCGTACAACCCAGCAATCCCACTACTGGGCATATACCCTGAGAAAATCATATTTCAAAATGTGTCATGTACCACAATATTCACTGCATATCTATTTACAATAGCCAGGACATGGAAGCAACCTGTGTCCATCAACAGATGAATGAGTGGACATTTCTCATCAACAAAATATTCTAGATACTAGAATTTGCTTTTGACATGTATATTTCATATATTTCAGCTTTATCTACATAACACCCTGCTTTTCCAAAAAAAATCTTATTTTATATAACCAGATGATAAAAAACAGATATAAGACCTAGTCTAACAGGTAATGGCACCATATAGCCTGAAATTAAAGCAGCAGTGAATGGATGTTACCAAATTATAGAACTAAAAAAATTTAAAATAATAACTTGAGCTAATGAAAAAGAACAGTTTATTCTCTGATAAGACACTACATAAAAAATATTGATTCAAAAACTAGAGAATAGTACATACATTTTGTTTAATACTAGCACTCTATAACACTAGCTGATAATAAAATAGTAATAATAATGTATTTTTAAATCACCTTATAATTTTAAATAATTTTATATGAATTGTCATATTTAATGACTTTTTTTGCATGGAGAATTAATTCTAAATTAAGGGTCTAAATTTAGTCTAAATATTTAGCTTGAAAATTAAGACATTTTGTGATCTTAAATTACCTTATAAAATCCATATTGGCAAGTTACAAGCAATACCTTATTTAATAGAAATGAACCAGTGACATACTATTTTCTATGCTATTCATTTTCTAGGGTGATTTACTTCTAATGTATAACCACAGATATTATTTTTCATAGAATTACAGAGGGACTCTCAAGATGCATTTAACCTAAAGTGAACTAATCAAGCTTTACCATCTCTAATTTATATGAAGCAATTCATCTTCTTGAATATTTTACAGTTGCTGCTGTTCAGTACACATTATCTAATTGTGCCTACCAGATGCAGAAAAGGATAAAGCATGTGTTGAAGATAGAAACCATGCATTATAATAATTGTAATTAATTTTTTAAACTATAGCAAAACCAGATACCTTTACTTGGGAAAGTCTGATTTAAACTTGTTTGTTGATCATGTTATATATTTTAAAATAATGAATATAACTGATGTGGGTAATATAATTTCAAGGCATTGAGGTCACTATTAAAATAAATTGTACCATTTAGAATACTTTTCAGCATGAAAAAAACATTTCTGGAAAAAAGTTTTAAAAGAAATACTTCAGATTTAAATTACCCTGAAATAACAGAGCTGTAATTTTGTGTGCTCACATCTTTTATTCTTCTCCAGTTCTGACAGAATAATCTCGTGATAATATTTTAATAGATAGATGTCTAAGCCAGTTCTGAGCAGAAAGTCAAAATCCATTTTGTGATTCAGGTGCATTATAGTTTAAACCCCTGGAGCCTTTAATTATCATTCTATTTTTGCTAAAAATATGAATTTTTCCTTTTTGTTTCCATTTCATTATGATATTGAAAGGGCAATTTTGGGTAAACCAATGTTTTTATGAATACTGACTTAACTGGAAAGTATTTTCACATTTAAATAAAATTCATTAGGTGTTTGAAGAAAACAATAAAATCTCTCTTACTTGGCATGAATTAAGTGTCATTCCAAGTTGATAATTTTAGATATGTTCTACAATTTTGATTCTGGAAAACTATAAAACTCACTAGTTAACATTATATAACAAAATATTTTGTTATTTAATTCTATTACTAATGTGTCTTTATGTCATTTAGTCCTACCATGCTTTGCAATTTTGTACACTTTTTTTAACCTATTTTTCTAGTCAAGCAAATTAAACAATACAATATGGAATTTGAAGTATGGTGGGAGAGGAATGGTCTTATTTCAGGTAGTGAAAGATATTTTGTACTTCTCTTAACTTTCCTTTTTTTTTTGTCAATGGCTCCACCAAATGGTCTGTGACAGGAACCTGTGGATTATTTTTATCTCTTTCTTCTTATTTATTCCTGAATCAAATTGGTCACCAAATCTTACTGATCCCAACTCTTTAATAACTAAAAAAATCCAAAATCTCCTTGACGTTTCTACTTCCATTGCCTTGATACTAATATTCAACACTTTTACCCTGGATAACTACAGTCTTCTGGCCTCTGGTCTTGTCACCATCCATTAAATTCTCTACACTGCTGCCAAGAATAATTATAAAATGTGCCTAAGATCATCTCACTTCATTGATATCATCTAGAATTATCACCTTATTATATTCAGGTCAGAAGTCCAAGATCCTTTGTCTAAGATACAAGGACCTTCATATTTTATCCTGTACCTGCTTTGATAACCTTATCTTCTGCCAGGTTTTCAGATTTACTCAGTATTCTAACAATATCAATAATTTATCATGCTTCTTACCTACTGTAAAGAACTGAGAGTCCCCTGATATATTTATATAGTATATGCACAAAAAATGATAAAGTTATTGCCCTTATCAAAATACTTATCTAAAATGAACTTTGAAGGCTTCCCTGGTGGTGCAATGGTTGAGAGTCTGCCTGCCAATGCAGGGGACACGGGTTCGTGCCCCGGTCCGGGAAGATCCCACATGCCACGGAGTGGTTAGGCCCGTGAGCCATGGTCACTGAGCCTGCGTTTCTGCAGCCTGTGCTCCACAATGGGAGAGACCACAACAGTGAGAGGACCGTGTACCAAATAAATAAATAAATAAATAAATAAATAAATAAATAAATAAAATTAACCTTTGAAATAAGTGTGTTCAGCCTGTTTTTTTTTTCTTTGCCGACTACCAACGTCTGTCCTGTTTCCTTTACTTTTCTGTAGTAAAGAATTGGATATTCATAATTCTTTCACTGAAACATTGATGCTGCAAGAGCCGCAAATCCAAAAGGATAGGAAGCATTATCAGTGCAGATTCAGCATCACAAGACATAGAACAGGATCTAAACAAGAAAGTATGCTGATAGAAGCATGGTGTTAAGTTAACCCAATAACAGTGAAGAAAGAAAGTCAAAGAAGTAAATTATCATATCAATGAGATGTAGAAAATATATCAGCAGGTGTATTACTGTGCTAGTGCTGCCCTAACAAAATACCACAGATCATATTGTGTGGTTTCTTCAACAGAAATTTATTTCTCACAGTTCTGGAGGCTAAAAGTCCAAAATCAATGTTCTGGCAGAGTGAGTTTCTCCTGAGGCCTTTTTCCTTGGCTTGCAGATGACTGTCTTCTTGCTGTGTTTTCACATGCCCTCTTCTCTGTGTACATGCAGGCCTGGTGTCTTTTCCTCTTCTTAGAAGGACACCAGTTATGTTGGATTAGGACCCTACTCCTGTGACCTCATGTAATCTTAATTACCTCTTTAAAGGCCCTATCTCCAAATACAGGAACATTAGGAGTTAGGGCTTTAACATATGAATTTGGAGGCTGTAACAATTTAGTCTAGAACAATGGATTATAGTGGAATGTACAGTATCAGGAATAAGTTCTAGAACATTCTCTACTGTTATCTTGCTGAGTGAACTTAGTTAATACTTTTTATATTGGATATCAGTTCCAGTACTGGGCATCATGTTCTTTCTCTGGTAAATGCCCAAGTGTATATAGGACTAGTAGTATTTCTCTTTAATTATGGATTATTATTTAAACATCTGCCTCAATAGGCAGAGTTGGCACAAATCTAATGTCAGCAAAGCTATTGATATGTTGGTTTAGTGACTACATGGTAGCATTATCATTTAAATCAATTGGTCATGGTACTGTGTCATTGTATAAATATCCCAAGAAAATCTTAGATTTTAAGAATGAATTACAGTAAAATATTAGAATGTAAACATCCATTGGTGCTTTGGCAAATATTCACAGTGTTATTTATGGTATGTGTTTCAGACAAGGTGATTATGCTTTATAAGACAATAATTATTCAAAGAAGAACGTCCCTATACTCAGGACATTGAGAAATCTAAAATAATGAAACATGGTTAATCAAAGAGATACACATTGTAATGTTCATGTCTGATGAAATAATTTTTCACTTAGGAAAGTAATTCAGACTAATTTATTTAGTACATTCCCTCATGGCATGTAATTTTTTTTCTAGGAATTTGGTATATATATATATATAATTTATTATGAACTTGTCTGTTAAGTAAAGTAGAACACATTTCTACTACTACAAATTTATCCCTGAGGGCTTGACATTTTTTTTTTATTGTTGGTGTAAATCACTTTTTCATATGAATAATCACTAAATAATTTAAGTATTTTTATTTAAAAAATCAGATAATATTCAATGCTAGTATCACTTTGTTAGTAAGAGTATTGATGGAATAAGCTATTTAATGACTGCAGTCATTTTCACAGGAGACATAATACTGATTTTATAAAGCATAGTCTATTTTATTTGTGTAATTATGAATTTATATTCTTCAAAGGTTAAATACACTTTCTGATATATATGACAGTTTTGCATGTAAATATGTCTGTACATTAAATTTTAAAAATTGCCTTGCCTTATATGTCCTGACTCTTCTAACCCTTTGTGGTTATAGTTGGAAAGTACACAGTTTACTTCAATAACTACAAATATGATGGCACAAGTGGATGTTTTACTTTCCTAAGTTGTAATAATTAATCAAGACTTTTCCAATTACATTGTTGAGTGGTTAGCATAAATACTGTTAAATTCTTTTCTAAATCTTGATCACTATTCATCTGGTCAATACACACATGGCATACAGGAAAATTTGCATCTCAAATATAATGAATAGCTGATAAAGAATAGTTGTAAAATGTGGTAACCATAATACTGAATCCAATGTAGGTTTTGGTTTTCATTTTTGTGTTTTGTTTTATTTGCCTCTGTTTGTTTCTTTTGTAAGCTAATACCACTATACTAAAATACTAAAATGTCTTTGTCTTATTTTAGTAAGTCTGTGATATTAGTATTTTATGTTACAGATCTGTTCTATATAGTTGTTTTACTTCTTGCTATTGCTGAGAATAATGGTTAATAGTTAGACTTTAGAACTACAACAACAAACCTGGCTTTATTGCCCAGCTCCTTTATAAACTTACTCTGTCGTATTTTGGAGCAAGTTATACAGTATCTGTTTGCCTTTGTTTCTCCATAAGCAATATTACTCATCTTACAGCATTGCTATATTGACTTGAAAATAAGAGTAAGAATTTAAATAAATGAGCATACTGCTAAGAAAATAGTATATGCTTTATTATTATTAATTGGTTTGTAGGATTGTTTTCCATATCAAAGCCTCTTTATTTTTTTCTCAGGATAACAGCTAAATACCTCTGTCAGTTTTCCTCACCTATATGACCTGCACACCCATGACATAGTTGTTATTTAAGGTTATCATTTAGATTTTTTTTTTTCTTAAGGGCAGACAGTGTGTCTAGATGTTTGGATCTGGTATCACATATAACCACAAAAACACATGTAAAGATTTTCAAAAAAATGTATCATAATATACATGCTGTCTTGTAATCTGTATTTGTATAAAAGACTATCATTGAAAAATTTTCTTGTCAACCAATGAACATATCACTGTCATCATTTAGAGCTCACGTAATATCTCTGGCATGGTTAAACATAAGTTTCTAATCAGTATTTTATTTTTGGACACCTCAGAGTATCTTAAATTTGGCTCTTTTTAAATAATATTTTCATTTTCTCTTTTTGTCTAATTTTCTTAGATATTTTAAAATATTTTTCTTATGTATTGTGTGGCTATTATTCCTGCTATAATATATAAGTTTTTAGATATCTTTTTGGGTACTACATTTGCCTTTCAATACACATAGTGTATTAAATTACTCAGTGATTTATATTTTAGCCAAATCTATTCATATCATCCTTCATTACTGGTTAAAATATATTTATTCCAAAATTATGTGTAAAATATATTCACTTTCATTTTTCTTCCTTTTTATTAATGATTTATTGTTTTTCCTTTTTTTGTTATGAGGGCATTAGGAACATGCTTATGACTGTGATACTCTGGGATAACATGTGCTATGGACTGAATGGTTGTGTCCTCCCAAAATTCATATGAGGAAACCCTAATCTCCAATTTGATGGTATTAGGAGGTGGGACCTTTGGGAGGTGACTAGGACATGAGGGTAGAGCCCTCATGATGGCATTAGTACCCTTATGAGAAGAGACAGAGAATGATGATCTCTCTTTCTGCCATGAGTTGTGACTATTCTGGACCCTTTGTGCATTTTTAATTTGAACTTACATTTGGTTGACCTTGATTTTTAATTTGCTTCTGCTTTGTCTATCTTACCTGAAATCACTTCAACCTAAGTACTTGGATTGGGATTGTCCAGAATCCACAGATACTGTAAAGCTAAACCCCCAAGAATGCATACGGGTATAGCTATTGTTACCAATTCTCATGGGAGATATCTTTCAACCTTAGGATAAGACTAAGAAAGATATTTTTTTCTTTCATTACTATTTTTAAGGAGTGGATTTTAAAAAAAAACTATCCTTTTACCCTGTGTAAAAGGATTTAAGCTTCCCCAACCCTCCTTCATAATGTGTCTTAGTTTCACTCCCTTAACTTATGGCAACATGATTTTTTTCTTATATCCTGAGCTGCCAAAACTCCAGTATTATCAAATCCCTTTGGGTTTTCACTAGTTTTTTAGCTCATGTACATGCCCTTCATTGTCTTTAACTTTAGGTATTTATTTCTATAAGCTTAGCCTAACTATATATTTAATAGGTTATTTATTGCATTTTGTACAGCATGCTAAATTATCTTAAGAGAAATGTTCTTCAGAATATGTAAATTCCCATAATGCCAAAGGAGAAGGCTTTTCTTTATTTTAAAGATTTCTTTTTTGTTCCCTGTTTAAATTTCTCTTAAGGACTCAGTTAAGTTGAGTTTGGGACTTTAAATAATGATGAGCTTGAACTAACATTTGCATGGATCATATATTGCTGATCAGATACACTTTTCTAATTAAATTTTGCATACATGTTAATTATGTATTATTATATTTTAGTTATATATAATAGTGATTACATACACTATAAATGTAATATACATTATATATTTATTTATATTACATATGAGCTATGTAATATCAATTATGTAAGGTTAATGTGATATATATTTATACACGTAATACATACGTGTATATGTATGTGTGTGTGTTTACCTTAAAGCATCAGATATTATAGGGATCTCTTGATAATCACAATCATGGTTCCACTAAAAGAGTTTCGCTACAAAAGAGTACTGAAATGTATTAATTTGTTGTTATAACCATGTTAAGACTAGTACTATAACATTGTAAGGAACAAAATGAACTTAAAATAAAATTCTCAATTTGACCCTATTTAATCATTTAGGTTTTAGTGTAAAACCTGTAATTCCAGATGGTAATAACAGTTCAGACTCTTCAAATATTTTTGTACAGGGAATCAAAATACTTTACAGAAAACAATGTAACATTTTATATTTGGAATATTACATTTATATATTTTTCCTGTTCAAAAGTTTCATTATTTAATGTAATTTTAGTGATTATACAATATTATAATTAGCAAAATACTTTCCATTTTATTTAGTTTTTATTGTGATAATCATTGCAGAGGTAGGCCATTGAAGAACTGTTATTCCCCAATATTAGAGGAGGGAATTTAGGCTCAGGAAGTAATGTGAAACATGATAAGTAAGCATGAGAATTAAGACTCAATCTGGGTCTTCTTACTGTACCCCAATACTATTTTAGTTCTAGTTTTTATTTTTAATGAGACTGAAATATACCTAAAGGGCTCTATCTTTAGTAGATGTTTCTGATGTTTTTGCATTATGTATTATGGTCAAACAGCCTTTAGTCAAGGCACTGTGAGCTATCTGACTAGAAAGTACTTCTTTATCTTTAACAACATAACCTAATTCACAGAAGTCTGACTCTTTTCTGAGAGGGAATATTTCATCAAAACAATGCTGCTCTCAATTTCAGTGTGCTTTGCTTGTGAAGGTTTCAGCTGTAGTTTACCTATTCTATAAACATGTAGTTCTTATAAAAATAAATTATTTGCAACATAAATACAGTTTCTGAGTGTTTGATATTTATTTTGTCCTCTTTCCTTATGTCAGGTGTTTCCATAACAGAGTAGAAAAGATTTATTGGAAAAAAAATATTTACTTGTCTTCTGTTTTCTTTATTTTAAGCTTTTCCTGTTTTTTGTTTGTTTTCTTATAAAGTAATTACAGGTACAATGTGACAATGTAACTACTTCTGACAATGATATAACAGCACTATCTACTAGGAGGAAATTTTGCAAAAAGAATATCTATCCTATTTTAGAGAGAGACCAATGGAATTGAGACATATTCTTAAGGTTAACCCCTCAAAGATTATGGGCATCAGCATTCATCCTAGCTATTCCCATATTCACTAGTCTGAGACATCCAACTATTTAAAAAATAATCTGGCAAAAATGTGTACTATTGAGCACAACTTGACCACTGAGATTGGAAAATTCTAGTATTCAAATTTAATGCCCATGATAATAGCAGCTTTTCTTCTCTTTTGTTTTCTTCTTATGTTATTGTAGTTCATTTCATATTCCTGTCATCCTGCTCTAACTAGGTTATCTGGTATCATGTTGAGTACAAGTGCAGAGTGAGGGTATCCATTCCTCTTTCCTAAATCTCAGGTGAAAGCTTTCCATGTTTCATCATCTAAGTTATTTTCTTTAGATTTTTTTTGTAGATCTTCTTTACTCAAGAAATTAAAACATGAACCTCTAACTTACTGAAGTTTATTTTCTTATCTTGGCCTTGCTTTCCAAACCTGCAAGTAGTTTAGAAAACTTTGACTCCATTTATATCCTTCCAATTTGTATCCCAACTATGTCAGTCACTTAAATTCTATAAAATATACACCATAAAATCTTTGTGCAAGGAACATTCAGATTTCCTTCCATATTTATTTTTACCAAGGCATTGATTTAATCTTCATAATTTGTTCTACCACAAGCTTCTATCTAGTATTAGTTTTCTTCTATCTATGTAATAGTCTTGAAATGTATTTTATATCTCTTGGTTGTTACTATAATTTGGTTTGTTCATCTAAAAATGTCTTTATTTGTTCTCATTCTTGAAAGATGTTTTTCACAGTTAGGTGGAGGGTTATTTTCATTCAGTACATAGAAATAACTAACAGAGCCATTGACTCCTTTCAATGGTTCTGTTGAGAACTCAGTTACTGGGAGAATTATCCCTCACTGAAACTAATCTGTCTTTCCCCCTATTCCACCTTTGACATTTTTTAAGGTAATCTCTTTGTCTTTGATTTTCTGCAGCTTTGTTATTAAACAAAGGTGTCACTTATTTTTCTTCATGCAGTTTGTGCTTTTGTGAGCTTCTTGAATTAGCTGGTTACCCCATTTTTAGTAAGAGAAAATAAAATTCTCTCTAAGACACATGTGAAAATAAAAAATGAACAAATGAAAAATTCTTTGAAATAGAGTGTTATATCTTATTTTTAAATGTCTAATATCAATTACTGACTGGATATGACTTTGAAATTTACTATTTAGGAACATGATAATTAAGGACTTGAAATATAAGAGCTAACCTTCTATGTAAATAATTAAGAACTTGAAATATAAGATCAAATTTTTATATAATCTGAATTATTGATAAAATTTATATGATATAAATTATTCTGTAATGGGTATGAGCCTGTTTTTAGACTTTTTAATGTAAAATTGGTATTGGATATGGGATATAGAAAACAAATCTTTTGAAGAGAAAATTCCTGTGAAATAATATACTTGGAACCAGAAGTTGTAGTTTTCTCACTTTTTAATGATGGGATACTGGGCAGCCCACGTCTCAGTTCTCTGTCTCTCCTCCTACCTTCCTTCTTTCTTTCTTTTCCTTTCCTCTTTCCTTTCCTCCCTCCTCTCTCTCTCTCAGCTAAATATTATATTGGGTTGCAGTAATTCTTCCAGTTATAACTGATATTAACTATAAACAACAATAATCATTTACAGAGTAATATCTACCTTGTTTTGCTTTTTTCCCCTGCTTCCTATATTAATGGAATAAATCAGAGCTACTTTCATCATGAAAAGTTTTAAATGTCAAGATAATGTATCTCTATCAAGAAGTAATTTTATCTGTGGTTTAATTTAAATCATAAGGAGACGGAGAGAAGAATTGGGACTCTCAAAGTACCCTTTTTTCTCTTTCTTTTTTCTTTCACTTTTATTGAGATATAATTGACGTACAGTACTGGATAAATTTAGGGTGTACAGCATAGTGATCTGACTTACATGCATCATGAAATGATTATCACAAGTTTAGTGAGCATTCATTATCTCATACAGATACAAAATTAAAGAAATAGAAAAAAATTTTCTGGTGATAAGAACTTTTAGGATTTACTCTCAACTTTCATTTATTTTATATCACAGTTAATTATATTTATCACATTGTACATTACATCCTTAGTACTTATTTGTCTTATAACTGGAGGTTTGACCTTTGACCACCTTCATCCTATACCTCTTGTAACCACAAATCTGATCTCTTTTTCTATGAATTTGTTTGTTTGTTTGTTTGTTTTAACATCTTTATTAGAGTATAATTGCTTTACAATAATGTGTTGCTTTCTGCTGTATAACAAAGTGAATCAGCTATATGTATAAATATATCCCCATATCCCCTCCCTCTTGCATCTCCCTCCCACTCTCCATATCCCACCCCTCTAGGTGGTCAAAAAACACCAAGCTGATTTTCTTGTGCTATGCAGTTGCTTCCCACTAGCTATATATTTTACATTTGGTAGTATATATATATATATATATACATTCCACTCTTACTTCATCCCAGCTTACCGTTCCCCCTCCCTGTGACCTCAAGTCCATTCTCTACATCTGCGTCTTTATTCCTGTCCTTCCCCTAGGTTCTTCAGAACCTTTATTTTATTTTATTTTATTTTTAGATTCCATATATATGTGTTAGCATACGGTATTTGTTTTTCTCTTTCTGACTTACTTTACTCTGTATGACAGACTCTAGGTACATCCACCTCACTACAAGTAACTCAATTTTGTTTCTTTTTATGACTGAGTAATATTCCATTGTATATATGTGTCACATCTTCTTTATCCTTTCATCTGTCTATGGACATTTAGGTTGTTTCCATATCCTGGCTATTTTAAATAGAGCTGCAATGAATATTGTAGTACATGACTCTTTTTTAATTATGGTTTTCTCAGGGTATATGCCCAGTAATGGGATTACTGTGTCTTATGGTAGTTCTATTTTTAGTTTTGTAAGGAACCTCCATACTGTTCTCCATAGTAGCTGTATCAACTTACATTCCCACCAACAGTACAAGAGGGTTCCCTTTTCTCCACACCCTCTCCAGCATTTATTGTTTGTAGATTTTTTGATTATGGCCATTCTGACCAGTGTGAGGTGATACCTCATTGTAATTTTGACTTGCATTTCTCTAATGATTAGTGATGTTGAGCATCCTTTCATGTGTTTGTTGGCAATCTGTATATCTTCTTTGTAGAAATGTCTGTTTAGGTCTTCTGCCCATTTTTGAATTGGGTTGTTTGTTTTTTTTGATATTGAGCTGAATGAGCTGCAGGCAGCTCATGTTTGTTTGTTTTTGA
The DNA here is from genome assembly GCF_025265405.1 of Mesoplodon densirostris. NCBI lineage: Eukaryota > Metazoa > Chordata > Mammalia > Artiodactyla > Ziphiidae > Mesoplodon > Mesoplodon densirostris. The sequence continues at coordinate 22,398,423 of NC_082665.1, forward strand.
AGAGAATTTTCCTATAACACTATGTTACACCACATACTGTTTTGGTATCTCTATATAATTCAAAATGATCACCAGAATAAATAGAGTCCTGATATATCACATATGAAGATATTATATATTTATTGACTATATTTCCCGCACTATACATTTCATATCTGTGACTCATTTACTTTGCAACTGGAAGTTTGTACCTCTTAATATCCTTTTTTATATCCTGTTTTTTTAATTAATTCATAACTGACATATACAGATTAATTTCAGATATAGAATATAGTGATTTGATATTTTTATATATTATGAAATGATTAACACAAGTCTAGTTACCATGTGTCTCTACATATTTATTACAGTATTATTGACTATATTCCCTATGCTATACATTACATCCCCATGACTTATTTATTTTATAGCTGGAATTTTTTAACTCTTAAGCCCATTCCCTTATTTCATCTGTCCCTACACCACCCTGCTGTCTGACAACCAGCAGTTTGCTATCTGTATCTGTGAGTCAGTTTCTGTTTCATTTTGTTTGTTCATTTTGTTGTTGTTGTTGTTTAGATTCCATATGTAAGTTAAATTATATTGTACTTGTTTTTGTCTCTCTGACTTATTTCACTTGGCATAATATCCTTTATGTCCATCCATGTTGTTATAGTTCAAATTTCAGGACTTTCTTCTCTTTTATGGCTGAATAATATCCCATTGTACATATATACTGTATCTTTTTATTCATTCATCTATCCGTGGACACTTAAGTTGCTCCCATATCATGGCTATTGTAAATAATGCTGCAATGAACATAGGCATACAAATATCTTTCCAAATGTGTTTTGGTTTTCTTCAGAAAAATACCCAGAAGTGAAACTTATGGATCTTATGATGGTTCCATTTTTAGAATTTTTGAGGAATCTCCATAGTGTTTTCTGTAGTTGCTGCACTGATTTAGATTTCCACCAACAGTGCACATGGTCCCCTTTTTCCACATCCTCTCCAACGCTTGTTGTTTCTTGGTTTTTTGATAACAGTCATTCTGACAGGTGTGAGGTGATACATCACTGTGGTTTTGATTTTCATTTCCCTGATGATTAGTAATGTTGAGCAGCTTTTCATGTGCTTGTTGGCCATCTGTATGTCTTTGAAAAAAATTTCTATTCAGGTCCTTTGCTCATTTTTTAATTGGGTTTTTAGGTTGTTTGTTTGTTTTTTGACACTGAATTGTGTGAGTTCTTTACACATTTTAATATATTGGATATAGAGTTTGCAAATATCTTTTCTCATTAAGTAGGTTGCCGTTTTGTTTTGCTGATGGTATCCTTCCTATGCAAAAGCTTTATAGTTTGTAGCTTCACTTGTATTGTTTTTGCTTTTGTTTCCCTCGCCTGAAGAGACATATCCAAAAAACAAAACAAAACAAAACAAAACATTAAGGCTGATGTCAAACAGCACATTGCCTATGTTTTCTTCTAGGAATTTCATGGTTTCAGTACTTATATTTAAATATTTAATATATTCTAAGTTTATTTTTGTATGTGTATAAGAAAGTGGTCGAGTTTAAATATTTTACATGTTGCAGTTCAGTTTTCCCAACACTTTATTAAAGAGACTGTCTTTTCTCCATTTTGTATTCTTGGCTCCTTTGTCATAGATTTAATAACCAGATAAATGTGAATTCTGGGCACTGTCTTCTATTTCATTGATCTATGTGTCTGTTTTTTTACCAGTACCATACTGTTTTGCTTTCTTGAGCTTGGTAATACAGTTAGAAATGATACTTCCAGCTTTGTCCTTCATTCTCAAGATTGCTTTGGCTATTTGGGGGTCTTTTGTGGATCCATACAAATTCTAGGATTATTTGTTTTCATATCATAAAAAATGACTTGGTATCATGGTAGGGATTGAATTGAATATATAGATTGCTTTGGATAATATGGACATTTTAACAATGTTGATTCTTTCAATCCGTGAGGACAGTATATCTTTCCATTTACCTGTTTTGTTTTCATTTTGTTTTATTAATGTCTTGTAGTTTTCAGGGTAAAGTTCTTTCACCTTCTTGGTTAAATTCATTTCTGAGTATTTTATGTACCCACTGACTGATAGCGCCTCAGCTGCTGTGTAGGGAGGTTGGGATTTGGGAAACTCATCTGGCCTGGTTGTGGCCCAGTCTCAGCAGTGGGAGTATGGGATTTGACTTGCTTGACTTTTCCAGTTGCATAGGGTGGGGAGGACTTGTGGTGCTACTCATCCATCCTGGTTGCAGCTAGGCTGCTATTCAGAAAGTATTGTGCTCAGGGTGCTTGTCCAGAGAAGTATTGGGTCATCTATGGCATGGGGATTGCCAGCTTTGGGGTGCTCTTCTGGTCTAGGTTGCTGCTTAGCTCCTGCATGGGGTGAGGGATGGGCAGGACATGGTGCACTCATCCTTCCCAATTCCAGCTAAGTCTCTGTGGAGGTGGGCAGGGCTCAGGGCACCCACCCGGGCCAATTACAGCTTGGCTGCTGTGAGAGGAGAACAGGGCTCAGGGAACTCACATTTCTTGGCTCTGCAAGGGATTCAGCCTGATTTATTCTTGACATGCCCATGTCATTAAGAATATGCCAAGTCCTGTCAGTGTTTCAATGGGGGAGTCTTGTTTAGCACTTACTATCTGGCTGATTGGATGTAGATATACATAGTCCTCTGAGGCTGCAGTCATAATTCCTGCTAGTCTCCAGACCAGGAGATATGAAGTTATCCCTAGGTGACAGTAACAAAAATCAGGCTCCTTACAGTTTATCAGTTCCTTTCTGGGCAGTCCTGTCTAACATTAGAGAGGCCAAGGATGTATGCAAAGATTATGTCTCTCTGCTTACTTTCCCTGGGAGTGCCTCCTTAGCCCCTAGATGTGTGAGAAACCTGAATCTTGTCTTTCAGGGTAGAACTTCAGGCTAAGTAAATAGTTTTGTTTTTGTTTTTGTTTTCATGGGAAAACTGGGGTTTTGTTTCAGTCTGCTGTCTGAAGTACCCTAGAAGTGGTGGCCTGCTAAGAACTGTCTTCAATTGTTACAGTCCCATGGAGCTCTGGAATGCTAGTCCCCCTGGCTACCAGGGCCAGGTGATCAAGGGGTGTTTCCCATGTGGACTGCACATGCCCTTTGCTTTAGCTATGTAACTGGACAGTTCATGGGGCCCAGGCTTGTCCCCCAATTCAGGAATGCAGTTCAGCAATGCAGCATGAGAGTGCCTTGTCTGGCACAGGATTGGCTTTAGGGTAGGAACAGGTTGGAAACAGGACTGTTTATGCTCAACAGCCCCAGCTAGTGTGCAGGAGTTATTGTAGCCACCCTCACTCCTACATCTTAGCTAGGCAGCGGGAGAAATTTGAGACCATTCACACCTTCCTCTCCCAGACTGGGGTTGGAGGAGTGCATAAGACACTCGATCTCTTTGGCTTCAGCAGTGTGGGAGGGCAGTGCTGCTGTCACTCACCCACCTGTGCCAGCAGGTTAGGTGGGGAATGGGACACACAACAGTGGTGTCTGCCAATGCCTCCATGTCAGGGAACATTTCCACCTTTCCCTGCCCCTCTAGCTGATGCTTTTAGATTTGCAAATGACACTCCTTCACATATAGCTTCTGCACTTTTAACAATTTTATTTCACTGAGTCTCAGGGTGAGTGATACGACATGCAAGACATTTAGGAGGGGCTTAAAGTTTATATAAGTTTTGTATAGCATTTTGGGACCCTTGGACATTATCTGTCTTGTCATTTAGGCGCTTGTCTCACCAGTGTAGATCCCTGGGCACAGGGTGTCTGATGTGAGGCACAAGCCCATTGGTCCTCTGGGAGAAGCATCTGTCTAGTGAGATCCCTCCCATTTGCATGCTGCTGTGCTGTGGGTGGAGTTTTTGGTGAGTATCTTTCTGCCTCTCCTACCCGTCTTGATGTCGGCCATTTTATCCTTTGTTGTGTAGTAAGTGTTCAGCTAGTCCTCAGGTTCTTTTCAGAGGGAATTGATGGATATGTAGGTGTGTATTTGTTGTGTCCATGGGAGGAGGTAACTTCCGCCTCTTCCTATGCCGTCATCTTGAACCACTCTCTCCTTATATTGTTATAAATTATCTTTAGCACCTTTTCTAGTTGAGATTTGTTCTGAGTAGTAAACAAATAAAAACTATGAATTTTCCATTTGCAAACATTTTTCAAACTCACAAAGAATAGAAATCAATAATGAGGAATTACAATGTAAGCCAAAGTATATAGTTATAAGAGTATTGACAAAGAAATGTAAGACTTCATTATAGTTGATTATTTTGGTGTGGGAAAATCACACACAATTGCATATGCAATGCTGAAACAGGATATCATTGCCACAGAAAGATAGAGTTGATTATCATTCCAGGAAAAATAACAGAAGCAAGACGTGGGTGAATAATGCCACAGTCTACATGATGTGCAAGAAGTGGCATGTCATTTAAAAGTGCAGCTGGGGCAAATATAGGAGAAGAGAGACCCAATGGTAGGGATAAAGGCATTTGAATTTGATTCAGTAGACCTCAGAGAAACTACTGAAGGTTTGTGATCAAGTGAGTAAACCAATCATATATTTAGTCTAAAAGGTTTATCTGGTAGAGAGCTGGAAAGAGAGAGCCTGGAAGCAAAGGAACTAGTTAAGAGGTCTATTTAATAACTCAAAGAATAGCTAACATATTTCTACCATATTTATACTAACTTGAAAAAATCTTGCATGTAGATGTTTAGGTTGAATCAAGAGCAGACTCGAGGTAAAAATTAACCTCAGGTGTTCTTTTCACATGTAACTACTTATTCACTGACAAAACAAACCTGTTGAAAACTAGTAGACTAAATTTAGAATGAAGTTGCTCTGAGGTATTTCCTATTTTAAATTAGAGGTCAAACTCAATGGTACATAAACAGAACACAGCCTGCAGATGTTTTGTTTGGCTTGCATACTGCCAAAGTAAATAAATAAATGAATAAATTTGAATATTTGGGAATAAAAATGGTCTCTCTAGTTCATTAATTCATCAGCTCTCTATTATTCTATTTGTGTCCAACTTACGATATTTACTCAGTGAGTTTTATTCTGACTACTGTAATTAAAAGTGCAGTCATTCCCAACTCTGTTCTTTCAACCATACATTCCTTGCTGTACATGATAAATGATTATTATGTTTAACTTTTTATTTTTATTTTTATTTTTTAATTTTTTTTAATTTTTTTTTTTTTTTTGCCGTACGTGGGCCTCTCACTGTTGTGGCCTCTCCCGTTGCGGAGCACAGGCTCCGGATGCGCAGGCTCAGCGGCCATGGCTCACGGGCCCAGCCGCTCCGCGGCATATGGGATCCTCCCAGACCGGGGCACGAACCCGTATCCCCTGCATCGGCAGGCGGACTCTCAACCACTGCGCCACCAGGGAGGCCCTAACTTTTTATTTTTAAATAATTACTGTCTCAGAAGAAATTGTAAAAGTAGTATATAGAGTTCCAGATATATCTTGCTCAATGTTAATTCAGTTTTTCTTAGTCTTATACAATAAGAAATATGATGTAATTATTTAATATTTTATTGTCTGTATTCATTTTCTCCAACTCGTCCTACTAGAAAAACTCCACAGTGGGAAGAATTTTTGTTCTGTTCACTGGTATATAATGCTGAAAATTTTGCCAGACATGGAGGAACTTCAATAAATTGTCATTGAGTGTGGTTAATATAGTAATAATAGCTAATACTGATGGGGTATTTATTATTTTTCAGATATAATTCAACAACATATGCATATTGACTCACACCATAAGAATCAAACCCCTATGAAGACAGTACTAACAATATCCTCATAGTTATTTGGGGGGTCTGGGTTCAAAGTCAACTGAATTTCATGTCTCTGATTAAAATGATCATCATATTTGCTCTTTCAAATTTGGTACAAAATATTATAATGACTAATGGCACTTTCTGGGCATGTAAGACATTCAAGTTTTGGTGGACCTAATATCCTCTGTAAACTTATCGTAAAATATCAAGTGTGATGGTTGGATGGAGGATGTGTATTTTTTCTTTCATATTATTCTGGCTAGAGTTAATATGTTCACTGTTAATTCATATCAACTATTGATGGCATATGCTATATACTGATAGGTAGTAACAGGAATGAGATAATTTCCCTGTTTCTTAGAAATGTAATGCATACTTTAAAAACAGGAAAAGACCAACTATAATACAGAGCAGAATTGAAAAAAACAAGACTAACATGTTATAAAAGTAGGAGGATTAAATACACACACATATTATTGATTTTCATTTGTCATGTGGGTATTTTATTTCCATTAAAATTCAATTTAAATAGTATATAAAGAGATAATTTGATTATTTAGCATTTTTACTGTTTGAGGCAATTTTGGCTGTATATTTATTCAGGAAGAAAATACGTCAACTCATGTACTGTATTTAGACTATATTTTGGTTGCTTATTCATCAGAGCTGAAAATATTAATTTCAATTCTATATTTAATAAAAGTCTTTATGAAATATTTTAAGATCTTTCCACCCTACTGGTTCTGTGAATGGCTGTGGAAAAAATAAAGCCCAAGCTGATATTTTCTTTTCTGACTTGGATGAACATTTGATTTATTATCCAAATCAGGAAATTTTGGGAGTTAAAAGGGACATATATTTACTCTGGACAACATATATGAACCAGAGCTGTTATATGCAGTTCTGAGTATGATTATTATACTTATAACTTCCTTAATTTTTTTAACAGAGGAAAAGGTGCAAATAATTTATTCTCTTTATTTTAAATATCTCATTAAAAGTAATACAATTTGCTTCTGTTTTTACAGCTAAGAATCAATAAATCTTGACCTAAGATGTTCTCTCTCAATAAAGTCAGGCTTTCAAACTCATATCTTATTTCCACCTTTGTTACACCTTCTCTTCTCTGTGTTCTTTCATGTCTACTCTATGATCTTCCTTCATTAAAGTGATTTCTTGATCTTTTAAGACATTCTATAATATTTAGCCACAAGTTTCCTTTGCTTTAGGACAGCATTTTTCTGGAGAGTTTTTGTCTCCATTTTATTTCTCTTAGCCTCTTTTCTTGTTATAGTGTCTATATTTCTCAGGTGGGTTAACTCTTTTTAAAAATAACATTATTCTATGACAAATCCTTCAAAACATAAACACACAATTACCATGTAATTCAGCATTTCCACTTTTGGGTTTATATTCAAAAAATTTGAAAGCAGGAATTTGAGATATATTTGTATATCACCATTTCAAATCTCCGAAAAGTTAAACACAATTACTGAATAATTCAGCATTTACACTTCTGGGTATATACTTGATAGAATTGAAAGCAGGGACTTGAGAGATGTTTATGCATCAATGTTCACAGCAGCTTTATTCACAATAGCCCAGAGATGGAAACAACAGAAATATCCATTAAAAGATGAATGGGTAAATACATATGGTGTACACATACAATGGAATATTATTCTGCCTTAAAAAAGGAGCTATTTGGATGCATGTTACAGCATTGATGAACCTTGCAGACATTATACTAAGATAAATAAGTCAGACACAAATATTATAGGGTTCCATTTATATGAGAGACAGAAATTATTTGGTGGTTTCAAGACCCTGAGGGATAGGAGAACAGAATATAAAAAGTTTTAGAGATATGAATGGTGGTGACTGGCCACAGAACTGTACACTTCAAATTGTTAAAATGGTAAATTTTTTGCTATGTATATTTTTTACCACAATGTGAAAAAAATAGTTTATCATTAAATAATTTGAATTTCCTAGATAGCCTATTTACTCAATTAAAAAAAATGATGAGAAGGAGGTCCAAATAGTTTTCAAGGCTAATTAATTTACTTTAAATAATTTTTATTTTAGAACAGTTTTAGATTTATAATACAGTTGCAAAGATATTTCAGGCAGTTCTAACATACCCCAACCCAGTACTGCCTATATAACATTTTATAGTAGTATGATATGCTTATTACAATAAATGAACCCCTATTTACACATTATTATTAAAGTCCATGTTTTACTTGGATTTCCTTGTTTTTTACCTAATGCCCTATTTCTGCCCAGTACTCCATCCAGAATACCACATAATATTTAGTCATCATATATCTTAGAGATCTTTAAATTGTGGCAATTTCTCATACTTTATTTTATATGGCCTTGACAACTTTGAAGACTACTGATTAGATATTTTGTATAATGTCCCTCAGTTAGGGTTCATCTGATATTTTCTTTATTCTTATACTGGGATTGGGAGTTCTTGGGTGGAAGACCACATAGGAAAATGCCTTTCTCATCACACCATGTCACAGTATCAACCTGAGATGGATGAGGATGTTAACCTTGATCACTTGGCTGAGGTGAGGTAGTGTTTATATGATTTTTCCACTGTAACATTACCCTCCTCCCCCTACCATACTCTGTGAAGAAAATCAGGCCACATTTAATGGGTTGGAAATTATAATCCACATTCTTAAGAATGATGTATATAAATAATTTTTTGAAATTCTTCTGCATGGGAGATTTGTCTGTTCTATCTCATTTATTTATTTATTCAATTATTTACATCAGCATAGACTCATGCATACTTATTTTATAATTTTGATTATAATCACTACTACGTCATTTACGTTTGCTCAAAATATTTAAACTTTGCCTAGAAGCTCTTTCAGTTCTCTCATGTCTTTTTGCCAACCTTTATCACTGTGGTTTCTTTTGAGCACTTCCTTATTCTCTGGCTCTACAAGATGCTTCAGCTCATCTTGTATTTTCCTTGAATGAGACCTAGAAACAACCATTTTCCAAAGAACTATTGTTCCTTTTATTGGAGAAAGCTATTAGAAACCAAGATCTGAGCACTGAGAGTGCTTGTTGCTACAGGGTTTTATTACTTCCAGATTCTCATGGCTAACAAAGCTAAAATATGTGTATGTGTTTGTGAACCAGTGTATATATGCAAACTATATTATTATTAATGTAGATATATTTCTCTGTCAGATATATTTCTCTGAGTTCACACTTACGAATTCAACTCTAATGTATACCACGTCACTCTAGCCCATCCCCCTTTCTTGTCAGTAATCTCACACTCCAGTTGTGAGAAACCTGTCTCTCATCATTCACTACCTCCTTATTTAATTGTCCAAGTACAGTGTATTTATATAATGATTTCAGAATTGCTAATCCATAACCTTGTGGGAAACAGTGTTATCAACTAGAGTATAGCTCTTATGTACAGTTTCTTTTGCCTTGATTCATACAAACTCTACTCATTTCAGTATCACTTAGGTCATTATTTAACACACTTAGATTTTTGTCACTATCTATATTCTATCCTGGAATCCCTCAAATCCCTAAATGATTTTTATTGAATTACATACATTAAGATTCATTCTTTGTTTTATAAATTACTATGAGCTTTGACAACATCTTAGTGTAATGTATCCACCATTTCAGAATAATTCAGAATAGTTTCACTGCCTTAAGTAATCCCCTATGCTTCACTACTCAAGCCCCTTGCCCCTTTTCCAAACTGCTGATATATTTACTGTTTTTATACCATTTTCCCTTTACCATAATTTCATATAAATATAATCATAGAGTATGTAGACTTTTTATACTGCCTTTATCCTCATTTCCCATTATGGTAATATATATACCATAAATATTGAAGGTAAAATATTTAAATTATTTTCAATTCTTAAAATTATATTCACTTCAGATTTTAAAATAGTATTTCTTTTTGCATTCATTATTTCTTTATCTCATTAAAGTTTTGTTCATGTTTTTACTTGGCTTGATAGCATTATTTTGTATTGCTGACTAATATTCCATTGTATGGACAAAGCACAGTGTGTTTTTCTGTTTACATATTAAGGACATCTTGGTTGCTTCCAGTTTTTGGCAACTATGATTAAAGCTGCCATAAATATTCTTGTTCAGGTTTTATGTGAACATAGTTTTCAAATCAGTTGAGTAAAAATTAAGAGTAGAGTGGCTAGATTATGTGGTAAGATTATGCTGTTTGCAAGAAACAGTCAAATTATCTGCCAAATGGACTGTAAATTTTTGCATTCTCACCAACGTTAAATAATAGTTCATGTTGCACCATATCCTTCCCCACATTTGGAATTGTCTGTTTTTATATTTAATCATTCTGATAGATGTATATTTGTATCTCATTTTTGTTTTAATTTGAATTTTCCTAATGCAAACCTATGTTGAGTATCATTTATATGCATATTTGATATGTGTTAATCTTTTTTAGTTAAGTGTCTTCTGATCTTCTACCTTCTTTTTAATTGGGTTGTTACCTATTTTTGTGTTTTAATAGTTTCTTGTATATTTTTCAATACAAGTCCTTTTTTTTGATATGTTACTTATAAATATTTTATCTCACTCTATTTCTTTCCTTTTCATTCACTCTATCAATGCCATTTGCAGAACAGAATTTTGTTTTTATTTTAACAAATTTCATTTAGTTTGTCTTATGCAAATTATACCTTAATATATATACCTTAAAAATGAAGGCAAAAAGTTATTTCCAATTATTAAAAATAAAAATGTATTCATTCTAGATTTAAAATGATTTAATATTTGTGCTTTCACTATTCCTTTATCTCATTAATATCATTCCAAACATTTATTTCTTCATTCATTTTTTCAGTAATATTGTCAACTACCTAAAGTTGCTTTATTTACTATTTTTTAAGTTCCACTCCTAATGTTTGTAATTTCATGAATGTGCAATTAGTTCAAACTCTTTCTGTCTCATGTTCTTACTATTATTCAATTACATACAACAGTTATTCTGTTGTCCACTCCAACCAACTGCCTTGCAGCTAATGACATTCTTTCCTATATAATTTGGTCTGTTGTAAAGTTTTAAAATAGGAATATTGAAAAGGAATTGTGTTGACAGCATTCTAAGACTGTGGTGGTATTTTTAAATACATTTTTACTCTGATAATTTGCACAGCACACTTTTTAAGGGTAGAAAGAATATAGTAGGCTGAATAATAGCTCTCCAGAGTTTATTTTCAACCTCACAATGTGTAGGGTTGGTACAGGGGACTCTGTGGATGTCATTATATTAAGGATCTTGAGATTGGATGACAATCCTGGATTATCCAAGTGGGCCCAATATAATCACATGGGACCTTCTAAAAGGTAGGCAAGAATATCAGAGTCAGAAGGAGGAGAGGTGACATACTCTGAAGATGAAAAATGGTCCATAAAACATGGAATGCAAGTAGCCTCTAGAAATGGAAAAAGGCAAATTAATTAATTTTCTTTAGAACCTCCAGGAGAAATGCAATTCTACAGACACCTTGGTTTTGACCATAAGACTCATTTTAGAATTCTGACCTCAAGAACTGTAAATAATGCATCTGTGTTGTTTTAAGCCATTAAGTTGCTAACAATCTGTTAAAGCAGCAAGTTGGGAACGATACAACTGGCATTCTTTAACTTTCCATGTTTTTGAAACTATTATATATGAAAATTGACTCTGATTTATTTTAAAACAAAAATATGGTTTAAGAGAAGGTACATATGGATTAAAATGATAACATTTACATTTCACCTTGTAGTGAAATATAAAATAATATTTGGAATCTTCTAGTCACTCATTACCTAATTTTTCATTGTCTAATAAAAATGTGTCACAAAATTAGTAAACTCCTAGGTGAACTTCTGAAAGGGGAGTTTTAAAATGTCTATTTTGTTGAATGGAACAGAATAGAGAGCCCAGAAATAAACCCACACATATGTAGTCAATTACATTAGGATAAAGGAGTTTTAAATGACACAATAGACAAGATAGATTGAATTGGTATTTATAGGACATTCCATCCAAAAACAAAAGATTACGCACTCTCCTAAAATGCACACAGAATATTCTCCAGGATAAATCATACCTTGGGTCACAAGTCAAGCCTCAGTAAATTTAAGAAAATTGAAATAATATAAAGCATCATTTCTGACCACAACATTATGAGATTAGAAATGAATTACAGGGAAAATAACATAAAAAAACACAAACACGTGGAGGTTAAATAATACGTTACTAAATAATCAAGAGATCACTGAAGAAATCAAAGAGGAAATCAAAAAATACCTAGAGACAAATGACAATGAAAACACGACAATCCAAAACCAATGGGATGCAGCAAAAGCAGTTCTAAGAGGGGAGTTTATAACTATAAAAGCCTACCTCAAAAAACAAGAAAAATCTCAACAAATCTAACCTTACACCTAAAGGAACTAGAGAAAGCATAACAACAACAAAAAAAAAAGTTAGCAGAAGAAAAGAAATCATAAAGATCAAAGCAGAAATAAATGAAATAGAAATGAAGCAAACAATAGCAAAGATCAATAAAACTAAAAGCTTGTTCTTTGAGAAGATAAACAAAATTGATAAACTATTAGCCAGACCCATCAAGAAAAAGAGGGAGAGGACTCAAATCAATACTATTAGAAGTGAAAAAAGGGAAGTTACAACAGACACAGCAGAAATACAAAGCATCCTAAGAGACTACTACAAGCAACTCTATGCCAATAAAATGGACAACCTGGAAGAAATGGACAAATTTTTAGAAAAGTATAAAATTCCAAGACTGAACCAGGAAGAAATAGAAAATATGAACAGACCAAACACAAGTAATGAAATTGAAACTGTGATTAAAAATCTTCCAACAAACAAAAGTCCAGGACCAGATGGCTTCACAGGTTAATTCTATCAAACATTTAGAGAAGAGCTAACACCCATCCTTCTCAAACTCTTCCAAAAAATTGCAGAGGAAGGAATACTCCCAAACTCATTCTATGAGGCCACCATCACCTTGATAACAAAACCCGACAAAGACACTACAAAAAAAAAAAAATTACAGACCAGTATCACTGATGATTATAGATGCAAAAATCCTCAATAAAATACTAGCAAACAGAATCCAACAGAACATTAAAAGGATCATGTACCATGATCAAGTGAGATTTATCCCAAGGATGCAAGAATTTTTCAATATATGCAAATCAATCAATGTGATAGACCATATTAACAAACTGAAGAATAAAAACCATATGATCATCTCAATAGATACAGAAAAAGTTTTGACAAAATTCAACACTGATTTATGATATAAACTCTCCAGAAAGTGGGCATAGTGGGAACCAACTTCAACATAATAAAAGCCACATATGACAAACCCACAGCAAACATCATTCTCAATGGTGAAAAACTGAAAGCATTTCCTCTAAGATCAGGAATAAGACAAAGAGGTCCACTCTCACCACTATTATTCAACATAGTTTTGGAAGCCCTAGCTATGGCAATCAGAGAAGAAAAAGAAATAAAAGGAGTACAAATTGGAAAATAAGAAGTAAAATTGTCACTGTTTGCAGATGACATGATACTATACATAGAGAATCCTAAAGATCCCACCAGAAAAGTACTAGAGCTAATCAATTAATTTGGTAAAGTTGCAGGACACAAAATTAATGCACAGAAATCTCTTGCATGCCTATACACTAATGATGAAAAATCTGAAAGAGAAATTAAGGGAACACTCGCATTTACCATTGCAATAAAAAGAATAAAAATACCTAGGAATAAATTTACCCTGGGATACAAAAGACATGTATGCAGAAAACTATAAGACACTAGTAAAAGGAATTAAAGCTGATACAAACAGATGGAGATATATACCATGTTCTTGGATTGGAAGAATCAATATTGTGAAAATGACTGTACTACCCAAAGCAATCTACAGATTCTATGAAATCCCTATTAAATTATCAGTAGCATTTTTTACAAAACTAGAACAAAAATTCTTAAAATTTGTATGGAGTCAAAAAAGACCCCAAATAACCAAAGCATTCTTGAGGGAAAGAAAATTGAGCCAGAGGAATCAGACTCCCTGACTTCAGACTATACTACAAAGCTACAGTAATCAAGACAATATGGTACTGGCACAAAAACAGAAACATAGATTAATGGAACAAGAAAGGAAGCCCAGAGATAAACCCACGCACCTATGGTCAACTAATATATGACAAAGGAAGCAAGGATATACAACGGGGAAAAGAGAATCTCTTCAATAAGTGGTAAAACTGGACAGTTACATGTAAAAGAATGAAATTAGAACACTCCCTAACACCATAAAGAAAAATAAACTCAAAATGGATTACTGACCTAATGTAACACTGGACACTATAAAATCTTAGAGGAAAACATAAGAATAACACTCTTTGTCATAAATCACAGCTAGATCTTTTTTGATCCACCTCCTAGAATAATGGAAATAAAAACAAAACTAAGCAAATGGGACCTAATGAAACTTCAGAGCTTTTGCACAGCAAAGGAAACCATAAACAAGATGAAAAGACAACCCTCAGAATGGGAGAAAACATTTTCAAATGAATCAATGGACGTGGGATTAATCTCCAAAATATATAAACAATTCATGCAGCTCAATATTAAAAAAACAAAAACCCCAATCCAAAAATAGGCAGAAGACCTAAATAGACATTTCTCCAAAGAAGACATACAGATGGCCAAGAAGAACATGAATAGCTGCTCAACATCACTAATTATTAGAGAAATGCAAGTCAAAACTACAATGAGGCATCACCTCACACCAGTTAGAATGGGCATCATCAGAAAACCTACAAATAACAAATGCTGTGGAGAAAAGGGAACCCTCTTGCACTGTTGTTGGGAATGTAAATTGATACAGCCACTATGGAGAACAGTATGGAGGTTCCTTAAAAATCTAAAAATAGAACTACCATATGATCCCACAATCCCACTTCTGGTTATATATCCAGAGAAAACCATAATTCAAATAGACACATGCACCTCAATGTTCATTGCAGCACTGTTTACAATAGCCAGATCATGGAAGCAACCTAAATGCCCATCGACAGACACCTGGATAAAGAAGATATGCTACATATATACAATGGAATATTACTCAGTCATAAAAAGGAATGAAATTGGGTCATTTGTTAAGACGTGGGTGGATCTAGAGACTGTCATACATAGTGAAGTAAGTCAGAAAGAGAAAAACAAATATCACATATTAATGCATGTATGTGGAACCTAGAAAAATGGTACAGATGAACCGATTTGCAGGGCAGAAATTGAGACACAGATGTAGAGAAAAAACGTGTGGACACCAAGGGGGAAAACTCGTGGGTGTGTGACAGGAGTGGTGTGATGTATTGGGTGATTGGGATTGACATGTATACACTGATGTGTATAAAATTGATGACTAATAAGAAACTGTTGTATAAAAAAATAAAATAAAATGAAAAAAATTAAAAAAAGAAAAAATATCCTGCTGCTCCTTACACTTCAGTGGATTACCCACATAAGAAAATATGATTCCTCATAACTAGGATTCTTTGTAACTTTTGGTTTGAAATTTATGTCAATCAGGGTATGGTTCAGGATACTGTAACAAGGAATTGATGAAAGACAGTGAATACAAAAGGATAAGATTTTATCTTTCTTATCTTCTGAGAGGAAAAGAGATAGGCTATTGAGGTTTAGTTAATCAAAGTGCTTGATGATAACATCCAGTGACTAAGACTCTTCTTTCCTAGTATTCTGCTCTCATTACCCCATGGTTTCCAACTTGTGGTCTAGGTTGGATATTCTAGCTACTTCCACCATGACTTTTGCTCAGTCAGCAGGAAGTAGTAAAATGAAAAGAGAAGACATGTCCTTTCTCTTAAGACCATGATTCTTAAGTTTTACACAATATTTCCCCCCAGTGCCATTTACCAGAACATGGTCAAATGGCCTTATTAAACTGCAAAGAAGTCTGAAAACTGTAGTGTTTAGCTATATTTAACTGGTCCTGCATAAAGTTTCTATTATTATAGAAGAAAAGTAAACCAACATATTGGAACAAGTGGCAGTCTTGTCACAGGTCTCATATTTGTAACTATTGCTTTTTTTCTCTTCCTTAGGTATTTTCATGTTTATGGCATTTCTCCTGATTATTTGCAACCTAGGACTTACACCATACGATGGTTTCAGCTCTTTTGGAGAGTGACTGCTCATATAAATAATGCCCTCCCTTCCTTATTCACTTAAAGTTAATTTCAAATATTTCATTTAGCTTATGAATTAAATTGGTTAGTTTGAACACACCATTCAAAATTATAACATTTTTTACCTGTGCTTTCAGTGATTTCATTATTATGTAATTACTAGCACTCATATTTAGTTAAATGGGACATACTCATTTTGATTAAAAAAATTTAAGGATAAATGAGACAACTCTCTTGATTTTTTCCAAGTATTTAAAATGAGGTAGACCTATAATTTTCATAATCTCATTGTATTTTATAGTAAAAGCTTAAAAACTGAGGAGCTCTGAAATATATTTGTGTTCATATCAATCAGAATATATTTATTGTTTTCATTTATTTGTGCACTCTAAATTCAGTTAATATAATAATTAAAATTACACTTTAAAGTATAATTAAAAGGAGGTTAGGTTTTACAAAATTCTGCTTCTAAGTACATTCATTCATTGAGGAAATATTAAGAACCTAATATCTAGCAAGAATGTGTCTAAAAGCTAGAAATATATACAGCAGAGAACAGGAGCAAGTCAGTTGTTTCATTGAATTTAATTCTAGTGAAGATAAACAATAAACAAATTAAGAAATAACATTTTTCAGGAATTTAAAAGGAAAAATAAATTAGAGCAAGAGGGAGAGAGTAGGAGGCTGATATTATTATATATAGGCAGGGTGGTTATAAGTAAGTTCTCTCAGAGGGTGTGATATTTAAGAAAGGGATTGCATAAGTGAAAGAAATCACCATCATGTATAATTGAGGGCCTTATCTACCTAACTAAACCTATACCATAGAATACATTATTATCTTTCTGATATAAATTTAAAAACTGATATACATAATATTTGACGGTATGAGAGCTTAAGCTCAAGGACAGATAGTCCAGCTCTTAGAAAAAGATTCTTACTGACAAAACTACATTTCTGTCCAACTAAGCTTAATTTAAACAAACAAACAAACAAAAATCTAAATACATAATACTGTGTTCTTTTTTTAAGTGATGGTATTTGTGAGTGCCGAATGTCATTGTTATCTATAAATGAAATTTCCAAATCTGCTTTCTTTTTAAAGCTGTTATAATTCTTCTGGGTTTGGATTACTTAAATTATAAATTAATTTTGTTTTAATAAAACTCTATATTATCAATAGATATCTCTGGTCTACAACAAAATTGGAATTAGGGTTTTCACATAAAATTGTTTCAGACTTAGAATGACATATTTTATTTTATTTCATTGGTGGCATGTCTTTTCTCAAAATATCTTGATTCTGAATCTCAGCTTTCAAGTTAAGAGATTCAAATTAATTTTTTTTCTTGTGATGATAACTTTTAATATATTAAAAATGATCAAAAAAGAAATGTATAACTATGAGGTGATTAATATTAACTTACTAATAATTTCTCAATATATACATATAGCAAATCATCATGTTGTACACCCAAAACTAATACAGTGTTGTATGTCAAGTATATCTCAATAAAACTGAAAATAAATAAATAAATAAATACCAGGGACTTCCCTAGTGGAGCAATTGTTAAGAATCTGTCTGCCAATGCAGGGAACAGGGGTTTGATCCCTGGTCCGGGAATATCTCACATGTTGCGGAGCAACTAAACCCATGTGCCACAACTACTAAGCCTTTGCTCTAGAGCCCACATGCCAAAACTACTGAAGCCCACGTGGTTAGAGCCCATGCTCCACAACAAGAGAAGCCACCACAATGAGAAGCCTGCACACCACAATGAAGAGTAGCCCCAGCTCGCTGCAACTAGAGAAAGCCCGTGTGCAGCAAAGAGGACCCAAAGCAGCCAAAAATTAATTAATTAATTAATTATTTTTTAAAAATACCAAAATATCACTTGATTGTCAGCTTAAAAAGCACAACTAATATCTAAAAATTAAAAATTTATATGTTGTAGTTTTCATTTTAAAAAACATTCAACACAGATTGAATTTAGCCTGCCTCCTTTTCTCAATTAACTTGTAAATATTTTCAGAGAGAAGTCTAATGTATGTAGACTGAAAGATTGACAAAATATAATGAGACTAAGTAGGGGAAGAAATAAAGGTCATCAAGAGTTGAAGTTTAATAATAAAATTAGAAAATCATAACATTTATTCAAAATTTTCTATGTGGTAGCATGTTTATAAAAACATTTCATGCTTTAACCCATATAGTTCTAATAATATCCAAAATAGGTAATATATTTTCCCATTTTATTGATGAACAAACAGAGATCTAGTGATGTTAATAATTTTCCCAACATGATACAAATCATGCATAGCAGAGCTGGGCTTCTAACCAACATCGTCTGCATTTAAAGTCTACGGGAAAGAATTATCCTTGATGCTAGGTGAGAAAATGTCTGTTTAAAAACTCGTGTGTACAACTTGCAGTTTTACAGCCAGAAATAAACAGTTAAAAAAAAAAAAACTGTGAGAGCTAGAATGATGCAATCCATCTAGTACAGTATGGATATGAATTGTTTGTGAGGCAGTAATTACTAAACAAAAATCTGCAAAAGAAGTGAGAATACACATAATTAGATTTGTTTCAAGGGTCTTAGATGTGCTTATTGAATCATCCTTAATTGCACAGCGGAGCAAGCTAGATGAGGAAAGTTTGTAAAATTAATCATACAAAGTTTAATGTAAAGTATTCTATCTGGAGTTAAGTTTTTACAAGACCACATAGCAGCTAAGTAGAAGAGAATAAGAAAAATAGAAAATAATATAATCTTAGGTTTGTCTTTTGCATCTCTAAGGAAAAAAAAATTGGAAATGAGAGAACAAGGGCAATAAAACATCACTGTTTATCAGGCATTTCTCCCAGGTTCTCTCTTTATCAAAGGAAATGGCATAAGATGCTTGAGGATCGGAGGCAATTTTATCAAGAACTTAGAAAATTTATCAAGAACTTTTTTTTACACGAATAAATATTTTTATTCATTCATTTAATCCATAAAAACCTATTAAGTCCCTGCTATGTGCTAAGGGCCATGCTTGAGGCTAGGAACATATAAAAGACCCACACAATTCCTCTTCTCAGAGTTAAGTGGGAAGATAGGCATTGAACAAGTAATTTAGAAATCAAACACATTATTCTTTAGTATTACACACATGTGTGCCAAACCATAAAGAGAAACAAAGGAATGATTATCATGAAATTCAAGCCTACAGCGTGATGAGTTGTAGTGGTAAGACAGGAATAAAGACACAGACCTACTAGAGAATGAACTTGAGGATATGGGGAGGGGGAAGGGTAAGCTGTGACAAAGTGAGAGAGTGGCATGGACATATATACACTACCAAACGTAAAATAGATAACTAGTGGGAAGCAGCCACATAGCACAGGGAGATCAGCTCGGTGCTTTGTGACCAATTAGAGGGGTGGGATAGGGAGGGAGGGAGGGAGGGAGACGCAAGAGGGAAGAGATATGGGAACATATGTATATGTATAACTGATTCACTTTGTTATAAAGCAGAAACTAACACACCATTGTAAAGCAATTATCCTCCAATAAAGATGTTAAAAAAAAAGATAGCTACAACTCATCACACTCTAAGCTTTGTTACTGACATGAATTCTTGGGAAAAGGATGGAGAAAACTTGTTAACACTCTAGAATCTAGAAGCTAGAATGGCAGCTCACAGACCTTCTTGAAATATATTTAGAACATATCCTTATGTATCCTTAAATGCTATTAAGGACCCCAAACATCTTTTTGTGGATGTTATAGCTGTAAAAGTGTATGATCTTAGGGATTAAAATTTAGAAATATTTAAGCTTCTGTCTTAGTTATTAATTCACTTTAAATAACTATAATAAACAGGACAACAAAACTAACATTTAAAAACACATTTTCCGAGCAAAAATGTTTAATGAGAAAACATGACTTTATGTTATACTTTTGCCTGTCTCTTTAATGTCTGGCACTATAAGACAGCTGGATTATTATAACTGTTTCTATATCCAATCTTTTGTGATATCACCCATCACATAGCTCCTACTAGACTTCGCTGTACTCTTCTGAGAGATTGAAAAAGGCAGATATCATCTTAGTATTATTATGAAAAAAATTTCACCTCCTGGACCCCTGAATTGTAGCAGAGTCCACACTGAGAACTGCTGGAACAATACCCTGACAGAGAGTAAAAGTTTAAATAATGTTTTTGAAAGAACTAACATGTACCTGAGCTACAACTTGCCATGAAAGTTAGTCCTGAAATTGCAGTAACTGCCATATTGAGAAATAATAAATTAGACAAGTCTCTGTGCTCAGACTGCCACATTCATCAAAACTCCTCTGGCTTAGAATTCTTGAGGGAATTGATCTCTCTTATAATGACCTAAATCTTAGGGTAAGAGAAAAAGACTGAAGGAAAAACTAAGTGATGTAAAACTTCAACACAAATATGTAGGTAGGAATGACACTCATCTAAAAAGATTTTTGAACTCTTAATAGTAAAACTAGTTAGGATTCTAGCCTACAGGATGTAACCCTCAAAGACATCAAAAGGTTTATTCTGATATAAGTAACACTTTATTGGTCATCTATTATACGTATATTACAGTACATGCCATTAAAGATTGTATTAAAGTTTGAGATACATAATACACAAGTATATAGAATCCTAACTAGAAACTACCAAACTGTAATATATTTATAATGTTTAAGTGAACTTAAATAAATTTAACTTAAAATTATGACAACAATGTTAAAATTTGAGACAAAAAGAAAGTTTTCTACTATAGAATCTTCATGAAATAGTCATTTAAAAATAATTACATTTTGTTGTGCCATTTTCCTTTTTCAGCGTAATCTCTGCCTAATATAACATATCAAAATCTTAATGTCATATATCCTGGGAAAGGTGCTTTACTACTTCAGCCTTTTCAATATTCTGCATTTGATTGCCCTGGCCTTCTACTCCACTTATAGTTTACAGTCTCAGTGAACTGTGGGGAAGAAATTAGATTGCCAAGGAAAAACAAATCACAAAATGCTAAAGATTAAAGTTGTCATCTGTAAGTATTAAATTCTTACTTTATGCACTAAGGTTAAGGACTATTAATGATTTGGGTGGTCATAAATTGGGACATATTTCGAACTAAACAAACCTAATTCTGTTATGCTTTAAATTGGTTAGTTATATGCTGCATATTACACACAAGTGCATGTGTGTAAGAAATAGCACTTTATAGGATAGAGTCTATTTTCTATTTGGTTGTCAGTCTTGTGCCATATTCTCAAAGCGAGAATTCAAATTCAAATGTACAGAGGAAGAGGCACAATTGCTATGTTGAAGCAACTCTAACTCTGAACCTATCCTGTCATGGTCAGAGAGCCGTGGTTTGCAGGAACTGCAAATAGCAGCTATACTTGACTAAATGAAAAAGAGAAAGTGAATATGGGTGGCAAATACCACTCTTTAAAATACAAGGCAATTTCATGGAATGTAACATTGATGTTGATTGCTGAGAAAAGGCTGTTATAATTAGATCAGAAAATCAGAAGAAGAGGGGTTTGATTTGAAGAGCTTTATACTAGGCTGAAAAGAAGACAAAATAGGAAATTGGAGTGGCAGGGAAAGTTGCTCTACAAGGCTAGCTCTGCACTTACTTTCAAGCTCAGGGGAAACAATCCTATCAGACAAAGAAAGCCCGCAGGTTCTACTTGCTACTAAATGCATTCACTTGGATTTTATTTTCTGCCTTCTCCTCTTCTCCCTTTCTCTATATGCATTTGCAGATGTATATATCTATCTTCATTAAAACTCAATCAAGAAGAACATTTGTATTTCTAGCTGAGAAGCAGTTTTCATGGTTTGGTAAGCAAACTGCTTTCTTCTGTGTATATTATTGTAATGTAACTCAGGGAATGGCATGAGATAAGATATTTGTTTCCATGTTTTCTTTAACCCCAGAGACTTAAGAAATGGGTAAAGTAAAATGGATATGTATGAGGACTTAAAAATTGAATAATTATTGTGTCTGTGAAAACTTCAGTAACTCATGCGTGGGAAGATAGTGCTTTCTGGTAATTGTATGCACTCTAAAGCATATTTTTTGATTCCCAGAAAAGCAATGACATGTTTTCTCAAAAAAATCACTCTAACTATTTATTGGGAAAAAAGTTAACATTCTAGTTCATTTGCTAATCCACAAAATTCCTCCAAAAAACAATAACACATATTGTATATCTTTGCATTTGTTTGAAAAATCATGTATGGAAAGAGGGATATTTATTAAAGCACAAAATATTCACTGAGATTTTATGTCCGAGTTGTGCCCAAGATTGCAGAGAAAAAGGGTGTTAGTGTTGTGTATTGTCAGTAGAGGCCATATCCATTCCTTTACTATAGACCCTGCAAAAAAAATCATAGACTCTTGATAGCAGGTTATATTGGCACACAAGAAATTAAATATATAATTGTATTTTCTATGAAATATTTTTAGTTCAAGTAATTTTATAATTTCAAAGATAAAGAGAGCTTCCATAATTATATATTTTTTAAAAGCATCAGCTTTTTTCTTTAAGAATTTATCACAAACTTCTCAAAGTAAATAATTTATAACATTTTAATACATCACAAAATATAAACACAGACTTCTTTTTTATGAATTGCATCCATATAAATATTAATTATTTATATAATTTTAATTAAATGTATTCATATGAAATATCTATTTCAATATAGCTGGACTGTAATACAGTGAATCTCTCCATGTATAACCTGTCATTAAAATAATTACTGTTAGATCTAAAGGGAAAAATTGGGAGCAACACACTAATAATAGGGAACTTAAACCTCTAACACACATAGAAGGAACATACCTCAATATAATAAAGGCCAAATATGACAATCCCACAGCTAACATCATACTCAAGGGTGAAAAGTTTAAAAGCTAATCTCTCTAAGATCAGGAACTAGAGAGAGTCTCACTCTCACCACTCTTATTCAAAATAATATTGAAGTCCAGGCCAGAGCAACTGGGAAAAAAAAAAAAAATTGAAAGGAATAAGTAAAACTGCCACTGTTTGCAAATGACATGATACCATATATGGTAAACCATTAAGATTCCACCAAAAACCTGTTAGAAATAATAAGCAAATACAGTAAAGTTTCAGGGTACAAAATCAACATAAAATATAATGTGTTCCATACACTAATAGTGAGCTAGCAGAAAGATAATTTAAGAAGACAAGCCCATTTATAATTGCAAAAAAAAGCAATACCTAGGAATAAATCTAACTAAAGAGGTAAAAGACTTGTATACACTGAAATCTACAAGACACTGAAAGAAACTGAAGAAGAAATAGAAAGATATTCTTTGTCATTAATTAGAATAATTAACATTGTTAAAATATTCATATTACCTAAAGCAATCTACAGATTCAATGAAATCTCTATCAAAATCCCAAGGACAGTTTTTATAAAAATAGAACACAAAATTCTAAAATTTATATGGAACCACGGAAGACCCCAAATAGGCAAAGCAATTCTGAGAAAAAAAGAACAAAGCTGCAGGTATCACACTCACAAATGAGCAAAGAATATGCAATTGAGAAAGGGAAGTCTGTTCATTAATTGGTGTTGGGAAAACCTCACACCATACACAAAAATCAACTCAAATCAAATTAAAGACTTAAATGTAATACTTGAAATAATAAAATACCTAGAAGAAAACATAGGTAGTAACTTTTCTTAATTTTAAATTTTTTTAAAATTTATTTATTTTTTATAAGTGAAGTATAGTTGATTTACAATATTATATTATTTTCAGGTATACAACATAGTGATTCAGTATTTTTATAGATTTCACTCCATTTAAAGTTATTATAAAATATTAGCTATATTCCCCGTCTGTACAATATATTCTTGTACCTTATTTATTTTATACATAAGAATTTGTACATCTTAATCCACTACCCCTATCTTGCCCCTCCCCCTTCTATATCCCCTGACCCCACTGGTAACCACTAGTTTGTTCTCTGTATCTGTGATTCTGTTGCTGTCATGTTATATTCACTTGTGTGTTTTATTTTTTAGATTTCACATATAATGGACAACATACAATATTTTTCTTTCTCTATCTGACTTGTTTTACCAAGGATAAATCCTGCCAGGTATATCCATGTTGCTGCAAATGGCAAAATTTCATTTTTTTTTTATGGCTGAGAAACATTCTACTGTGTGTGTGTGCACGCACACACACACACACACACACCACATCTTCTTTATCCATTCATCTGTTGATGGACATTTTGGTTGCTTCCATATCTTGGCTATTATAAATAACGCTGCTATGAACATTGGGGTACATGTACCTTTTCAAATTAGTGTTTTTGTTTTCTTTGGATATATACTCAGGAGTAGAATTGCTGGATTATATGGTAGTCCTATTTTTAGTTTTTTTAAGGAAGGGGAGGGGGGTGAATAGGAGCAGGCAGCTCCCTATAATCAATAGATCTGTTCATTTTAGGGTAACTTACTCACAAGGTGAGATTGAATTTGGGCTACACTCCACACTGCTGAGGAGCCACTGGGACAATTTTATAGTTAACCTAGAATATGGATGTAGGTACTGGGAAACAGGACTTACATTCCTAAGTCACGATTTATGAATGGGTATCTAGTCTTGTGGGTTCAGGAAATACATTACTGAAGGTTTTCACCATTGTTTGGGAACTAACAGAGCATAGAGGCTATCAGGTCCTGATGATTATTAAATAATATCTATTAATACAAAGCCATGATGACAAAGAAGTGATATGTTCAAGTACAGACCTGGGTAGGGTCAGCAGACAGACAGGAGAAACTGTAAGGGCCCAAGATGTCCTCAGTTATGCTAACAGTCATGTACTTACATACTGTTTTCATAGTGGCTGCACCAGTTTACATTTCCACATCAGTGTACTAGGATTCTCTTTTCTCCATATCCTCACCAACACTTGTTATCTGTAGACATTTTGATAATAACCATCTGACAGGTATGAGCTAATAACTCACTGCAGTTTTAATCTGCATTTCTAGAGAGTCCAGAAATAAACCCATGTACTTATGGTCAATTAATCTATGATGAAGGAGGTAAGAATATACAATGGAGTAAAGGCAATCTCTTCAATAAGTGGTGCTGGAAAAACTGGACAGCAACATGTAAAATAATTAAATTAGAACATTTTCTCACAACATATACAAAAATAAACTCAAAATGGATTGAAGATATAAATTTAATATCAGAAACCATAAAACTCCTCAAAGAAAACATAGACAGAACACTCTTTCACATATATCATAACAGTATTTTCTTGGATCTGTCTCCTAAGGCAAAGGAAACAAAAGCAAAAATAAACAATGGGATCTAAGTAAACCTAAATCTTTGGCACAGAAAAAGAAACAATTGACAAGACAAAAAGGCAACCTACTGAATGAGGGAAGATATTTGCAAACTATATACCAATAGGTGATGGTTACCTAAAATATATAAAAAAACTCATACAACTTAACAAAAAAAACCAAACAATTTAATTTAAAAATTAGCAGAGGAGCTGAATAGATATTTTTCCAAAGAATCATACAGATGGCCAACATGCACATGAAAAGATGCTCAACAACACTAATTATTAGGGAAATGCAAATCAAAACAACAATGAGATATTACCTCATACACATTAGAATTGCTAATATCAAAATATGATAAATAACAAGTTTTGGTGAGAATGTGGAGAAAAGGGAACACTCATACACTATTGGTGGGAATGGAAAGTGGTGTAGCCACTATGGAAAACATAGTGGAGATTCCTAAAATATTTAAGGATAAAACTACCATATTATCCAACTATTCCAGTTCTGAATATTTATCCAAAGAATATGAAAACACTAACTCACAGTTATATGTACCCCTCTGTTCATCACAGCATTATTTACAATAACCAAGATACAGAAACCACCTAAGTGCCCATCAATAGGATGAATTGATAAAGAAGAAGTTATACACACACACACACACAATGGAATACTGTTCAGCCATAAAAAAGAGGAAATCTTGAAATTGCAGCAACAGGATAGACCTTGAGGGTATAATGCTGAGTGAAATATGTCAGGCAAAGAAAGACAAATATCATGTGATTACACTCATGTGTGGAACATAAAAAACAAATAAGCAAACAAGATAAATGAACATACCAAATCTAACAAAAACAGATACTAGAAACAGAGAACAGTAGTGGTTACCAAAGTGGGAGGGATTGTTGGGAGGGTGAAATGTGTAAAGTGAGTCAACTGTATGGTGGATGGATGGAAACTAAATTTTTGGTGGTGAACCCAGTTAGTGTACACAGAAATAGAAATATAATGTTATACACATGAAACATATAATGGTGTAAACCAGTGTTACCTCTATAAAAAGATAAAATATAACTGTAATTAATATAATATATTTAAAGATACTATCTGAGGCAAGTCTTGAAACTCAGATATTTTTTTTTCAAAATATATAAACTAGCTTGTTTTTGTTTGGGATGATAACAAAGAAATCAAAACTCTTATTTTTAAAACTGCTGCACTTACTAGTTCATCTTAGTCTTACCATCACTGCTACCGTTTTTTTTTTTTTCTTTAACCATATTCAGTTCCTTTCAGACTTAGCTTTATGGCTGCAGCTGGAATGATCATCCTCTCCTTAATTCCCTCAGCCAATAATTGAAGTATATGTGACTATGATGATAGATTATTAAAATAAACACAGAATTATTATCATCATCACCACTTATTCGGTTACCTTAGGGCTTTCTTTTATTAAAAAGAGATAAATTGTGTCATAAAACACATACTTTGTAAATTAAAGTATACCAACAATCAGTAAATTTTTGTGAAAAGCAAATAGGCTTTAAAAATGTTTGTGTTAGGCTTCTACTCCATAAATATTGATATAATCATGATGAAAATGATGATAAGTGAATATAATTTAACCAGTGTTTCTAGCCTTTTTTTTTTTTTTTGTGGTATGCGGGTCTCTCACTGTTGTGGCCTCTCCCGTTTCGAAGCACAGGCTACAGATGCTCAGCGGCCATGGCTCATGGGCCCAGCTGCTCGGTGGCATGTGGGATCCCCCCGGACCGGGGCACAAACCCGTGTCACCTGCATCGGCAGGTGGACTCTCAACCACTGCGCCACCAAGGAAGCCCTAGGCTCTTTCTTATCCTCTTTTGAAATAGTTTCTTGTTTTCCCAGCAACTCATTGTGTGCATGTCTTGTGGTGGAACCAGAGTTTTACATCTTCCCACAGTGTAAGAGAATCAATAATTGCTCTCAAGTGCCCTCTACCTGAGTAGTCAAGGCCTTCTATGCTGAAGCTGGGAGAGACTGGGGAGAAACAATCAGATCTCTCCTATTTTTCTGCTTCCTTGGATCTTTAGCTTCCAAACACTAGTACCTCAGACAGCTATGCAATCTCGGATGGGGAAGGTTCTCTCAGAGTGAGCGTGAGTAGAGAGAGTTACTGTTGTAAGAAATAACTTCTCCAAAGGTGCTTGGGCTTCCATATAAAAACCCAGCTACTGTCTACCCCAGCCCATCAGGATTGCAGCAAACACTGACTATTCATCCCCCATTGCCTCTTCCTCCAGTATCCTAATAATAATCACTAATAATCACTGTCATGGCTCTATTGAACGAGAATAAACAAGGAAGCTTAGAGAGAATATAAGTCATGGTCCCAGAGAACAGAGCCCAGTTGACAGAGTGCAGAGAGAATCAAGGAGGAGTGGGAGGCCAAGCTAGAAACAGAAACACTCTGACATGAAGATTTATGTTATTTTTCTAGGTAATAAAATTTATCTTTCACAGAATCATTTTATTTCCACTCCCCTAAGTGAAGGGTATTAAATGGAATAAATAATCTAGATTCTGGAACAGAGGACAGAAGACTAGCTTTAAAACTTTTGAGTAGGTGTTGCTTAACTATCCCTTGATCTTGAGTGACAGAAGCACAATTTTACAGTAGACTTCATTTTCTATTGAATCTGATTGGTGGAAAAGCATGATTGTCCATTTGACAAGCCTGCTTTATATTCCAGTGAAGAGTCTCTGTTAACTTGCAGAAATTAAACACATCTCGGTTATTGGAAAAAAGAGGAATTTATGAAGTGATGATAGTTTAAGCAATTTTGAAGACTAAGTAAAAGTAATCCATCTATCCATGCATAGGATTGTGGAAATAGGACCCCAGATGTGCTTCCTCTAACTGGCTCAGGGTCAAGGATTTACCTACTAAGTGGGTTTCTTTCTGCCTTAACAGTCATGTTCCCGCAGCTAGGTACAATTAAGTAGATAATTGGGCCAAAGCAATATTATCAATAGCAATAGGTTCACTCTCTCTAAAACAGATTTTGAATTGTTTTAATCATTCATGTTTCTCTTAAAATTATAAATACCAAACGATATATTCCTTAAAGGATTCAATAGGAATGGATAAATGATGGATATATCAGAGGATTGTTATAGGGTGCAGACCAATACTATTTCAACTTAACAACACACATGCTACTCTCACAATTAAGGACATTAGATTTATTAATTACCTTCATTTTACAAATCTGAATTCAAAATCTAAATAATAATGTTTTTGGAAAGGCAACGTCAATTCACTTACTTTTGTTCAACTCTAGAAACATGCAAATCTACCAAACTCTGAGCTCTATGAGGGTAGAAAACTGACAAGCATACTATTTCCCTATCGCTGGTCTTTAATATGTATTTGTTGAATAAATGAAGAAGAGAAAACAAAGAAAGAAAATATTCCTTATACTGTAATACCAAAAATGGCAGAATTTTTCTGTCTTCTTTTTTTTTTTTTTTTTTTTTTTTTAATCCACTGTTCTATCCCTGGAGTCTAAATTGATATATGGCACATAGAAGGTAGTCATTAAAACATGTTAAATAAATAAGTTCTAGATACTTTCTAATTATAGTATACTTGAATCAATCCATTTTCTAGGTAACTGTTCAAAAAGTCCATGCATTTGTTTAACCAAAGCTGCAAGAGATATATCTGTATGTTCCAATTTCCTCTGATTTTTTCATGCTCTGCTTTTAGTGAATCTGTCTATTTGACTCATTCAATTCAGGCTCATTCTTCATGAGCCTGAAGAAATAAAAGGTCAAAACCCTTATTATTGAATGGTTTGTAATATTTTATTGAAGTTGCTTTGCTGGCAATATCTGTTCACAGTTACATAAATAAGAGTTTGGAGAGTAGAAATATGGTTACCAAAGGCTTCTCTGGGACAGCTGCAAGCCCATTTTAAATTGTCCTTATTTTAAAAGCTGAGAGACTAGTGATTCTGCCATGTCCTAAGTATGAGTTTCACTAGGAAAAATTTTTGTACTTTAAGAAACCAAAGCTTAATTTGTATGGACGTTTATGCATTTAAAATGTTTTAAAGTTGTTATGTCATATTACTTCTCATATAATCGCCACTTTTTACATTTCAGACTGTCATACCCAGGTAACAAGAAGGGAACAGATTCTTAGTGTTTCAGTGAATTAAGTTGTTGATTTTTATTTGTTCATTAAAAAATGGACAAAGAGGTATGGTGTACTAAAGTATATTTTCTATTATTAGGGAATGTTCTATTATTCTATAATTGTATGTTACTTTTCTTCTATTTCTTTCCAATCCACACATCTACATAGTTATATTAATGTAAAAGATGATCATCATAATGATGATAATATATCATTAAAGAGATATGTTATATCATTTGTTCTTAGTATTGGTTTCAGTTTTACATTAACTCAGACATGTAGAAATATACTATTTTTTTTCCTTTATACTATGCAACTTTCTCACAATTTCCCTTTCCCACTCAGTACTCAGCAAAATAAGCATCATACTGTATAGTCAGGTCCATGTAAAATAATAATCATTTCTGATTTAACTCAGGAACTAATAGATTTACTCGGTCTCTTTTTTGGCTAAATACTTAGTATTTCAGAATTTCCAAGTGATTCCAAAATTATATCCTGGTTCACAAGCATTTGTTCTGTACTGTGTCTTTAGACTCCATTCTCTATCCTTACCACATCTACTACTGAAGTGCCCCATGTGTCTTCTGATGGCACAGTATCTCCTTTTGATTACACCCTGTTCTCAGGCCCATGGTGAACTTGTACATAGACCTTTAGGTGACTCACTAAAACAGCACCAAGAGCTAGCTGAACTGTCTCCTATGTTCCTCTTTTGGGGCACATGAGAACTCCAGAATCCCATCCATGCTCTATCAGATTTAAACAGAGTGGTAGTGGCCATGATGGAAGTGGTGGGGAAGAGTAGAGTGTGGGGGAGAGATTCAGAGTTAAGAAGTTCACTACATCTGTGATTATTTCTGTTTTATAAATAATTTCATTTGTATCATTTTTTTAGATTTGACATATAAGTAATATCATATGATATTTGTCTCTCTCTAACTTATTTCACTCAGTGTGACAATATCTAGGTCCATCTATATTGCTGCAAATGACATTATTTTGTTCTTTTTTATGGCTGAGTAATATTCCATTGTATATATGTACTACATCTTCTTTATCTGCTCCTCTGTTGATGGACATTTAGGTTGTTTCCATGTCTTGGCTGTTGTAAATATTGCTGCAGTGAACACTGGGGTGCATGTATCTTTCTGAATTATGGTTTTCTCCATATATATGTCCCTGAGTGGGATTGTTGGGTCATATGGCAGTTCTATATTTAGTTTTTTAAGGAACCTCCATACTGTTCTCCATAGTGGCTGTATCAATTTACATTCCCACCAACAGTGCAAGAGGATTCCCTTTTCTCCATACCCTCTCAGCATTTATTGTTTGTAGATTTGTTTGATGATGGCCATTCTGACCAGTGTGAGGTGATACCTCATTGTAGTTTTGATTTGCATGTCTAATAATTAGTGATGTTGAGGATCTTTTCTTGTTCTTTTTGCCCATCTGTATGTCTTCTTTGGAGAAATGCTACCAGGGGATAAAGGGGTGGGGAGGGATAAATTGGGAAATTGGGATTGACATATACACTATACATAAAATAGATAACTAATAAGGACCTACTGTATAGCATAGGAATCTCTACTCAATACTCTGTAATGACCTATATGGGAAAAGAATCTAAAAAAGAGTGGATATGTGTACATGTATAACTGATTCACTTTGCTATACACCTGAAACTAACATAACATTGTAAATCAACTATACTTCAGTAAAAATTAAAAATAAAATCCTAATATCAAAAAAAAAAAGAAATACCAGGACTAGATGGCTTCATTGGTGAATTCTACAAAAGTTTTAAAGAAAAATCTATATGAATTAATTTTAATTAGGTAAATCTTATAAATCTATTTGTGGGTGATACACTCTATTTTATAAATATACTAGGGGACACATACAATGCTATAAAATAAGTTAGAGCTTTTGGTTCTGAATCTTTGATTTCTTTGAAAAAGTATTTGACTTGAGTTACATTTCAGAAATTTAACACAATTGAGCATACAATGATTCTTGTAATTTTTTTTTAAATACAAGAAAGTGATAAAGAAGAGTATGTCTGTTATGAGGGTAGAGTATAATGGAAACTTATAAGAACAAGGTTTGACCAATTACAAGCTCCACTTGAAAAGCCAATATCTTTAATAAACAAAGGTAACTGTTCATTTTCCAAAGCAAACTACAAGCAAAGGGAAACTAAGAAGAAATGGTATTTTCCAGATTTACTTTGATGGTTTATGCACATTTTCTCAGTGATTCATAGCAAACACTTACTAAAGATAAAATATATGATCTTCATAGTGGAGAAATCTTGCAGAAATCACCTGAATCAGTGAACGTCAGGTGTAATGCAATAAATGACTTTCAGGTGACTGAAGCACACAAGATACATTATCACTGTTGTGGTATTCTGGGTGAAAAATACATTATAAAATCATAATCTAAAACTAAAAAGAAAAGAAGACATTCAGAGGCTCTCTGTCCTGCTTCTTCTTGATTCCTTTACATCTCCTAGATTCTTCCGTTTTCTGAGGATGACTTCCTTCATGGTTCCAAGGGAGAATAGAAAATTAATCCACTTTTCTATTTGAATTCATAAGCCTATAGGGGTTAAGATATTTTTAATAACTAAGACTTCCAAATACTAATATTCCAAGCCTGAAAATGGATTAGTGTCCTTTCAGAGAACTTCTCTACCTACAATTATTTTACAAACTCACATGGCTCTTTCCTTATCATCTGTATCAACTATATGTTGCCACAATAATGTTGCATAACAAACAATCATGCAACTTCAGGGTCATAGAACAATAAATGTTTACTTAGTTCAGGAATCTAAAGGCTCTATGTTGTCAAGGGGGCTCTGCTGTCTTAGTGTTAGTAGTATTTGTATTGATCTATGATGGTTTTACCTAAGACACAACGAGCCACGTGACTCTGGTTTTTATACTTCTCATACTTCACCTGGGACTAGTCTGGGTGTGCCCTCCTGAGGTTTATAGCAGAGGGCAAGAGCAGAAGGGGAAATATTCAAGTGCTTTTCCTTGTCTCATTCTGTCATGTTTTTTAACATTTCAAAGTGAGACACTTGACTGAACCCAGAGGCCAGAGGTGGTGCAGAAGACTGCCCAGTGTAGCGTGCATTTAAGGTTACACACTAAAAGGTGTAGCTTCAGGAAAGGGCAAAGTGTTAAACCCAGAAATACAGTCAACATAGCAAATCTTTCATTTTGGGGTTTAGAAAGATGTCTGTACTTCTTGAATCCCTCATCCATAACTATTCATTTTAAAACACTATGCCCAGTGTTATTTAGTCTGTGTTTCTTCAAATAAAGGAAAGTCATTAACTTTGAAGAATGTGTATTTTTTTCTTTCTTTTTTTTAAAGTTATAGTTTAGCTCTTGCAGTTAATGTGACTTGTTTGGGGAAAAAAATATGTGTGTATATTTTCTTATCCACCAGTGAACTGATTCAACCCAATGCTCCACTGTAGCAGCTTCCAACTGGATTTTATGTTTCCATACTTCCTTCTCAATATTTTCCACATAGCATCAAGTGTTATGTTTTTGAAATATAAATCAATTTTTGTCCCTCTCTCTCAGTATCCCTGCATCTTCACCCATTTACTACAATTTAAAATCCTTGTAATAATTGACAACATCCTTCAGGATTGAGTCACTAAGCTCTTCCCCAGCTTCCTCCTTACCACTCCCTCTACACTTATACTCTGTCCCCTCTAACTTTCTTATCTCTTCAATCATATCAACTGGTGTAATACAATCATACTAACATCATCCTGGTTTTCTCATTTTTTTCTTCCTCCTTAATAGAATGTCTTCTCTCATTCATGAGAAAAAAGATCTCTCCCAACTACCATAGAAAAATTGGTCTCTGTCATTCTTTATCTCATTAACCTAATCATTTATGAAAACATAAGATCATTAAGTCAATATATTAGAATCATAAGCATAAATCATACAATTTTCTTCTATTTTGTTTATTTACTGATTGACCATGTAAGTTTAAGGCATCATTAGAGACACTGTAAGGAAACGTTTAAATAGCCACTGTCTAATAAACGTTTAAGTAGCAGCCAATGCAAAGCAAAGGAATGAAAAGTTAGATAATTATTTAGAAGAATGGAATGGATATTGTAAGGACTATTCCAAAGCAATAAAGAGTAACAAACAAATTAAATGATTTGGGAGTGTTATTTTTGCAACATTTGTTCTCATGTTGAGGGGATTCATTTCAAAAGAACATTACAGAATTTTTTCAAGAGCAAATATCAAATGCGGCAACTCCAGAGATGTTAGGAAATAGAACAAGAGGCTGTGGGTGGTGCTACAATATCATGTCCATGGAGACAAAGACAAGATTAGTTTTAAGCTAGCAGCTATGGCTGAAAATGTTGTGTGAACTCGTTTGAATCCACAGGCTTATGGAGACCAGATAAATTGAGTTAAACGGCAGAGAGAAATGTGTCTTATTTTTCTGACAAGAGTGCTAGCTCAAGGGGCTTAGAATTTTGCCCGATATTGGACATGAACATTTCTCAGATATTTGTTTTAAAGTGTTATATATAAGTATGGAATGAAATGTTTTACTTCTTTTAAAATTAATTTTAACAGTTAGATAGTTGGTGGAAAAGATGCTTTAACAAAGAATCAAAATAGCTATACCAGTACCTTTATGATCCCCTAACATCCTTCTCACAAACCAAGGTGAAGAAGACTATTTGCATATCTTCTCTTCTGTGATCTTGTATCTTTCAGTGATTGTCATCATTCTGATTTATAATGACTTATAATTGAATATGGCAATTAAACATTTTGATGTGTTATCTTTCTTCTTGGATAGATGAATACATCACCTGATATATTTTTACATTGAAAAACTATTAGAGTATGATGACTGGCTGTTATTTAAAATGTTAAGTGCAGTCAGAAAATGGTTTGACTTTTAAAACATACCTTACTAGCTAGAGAAAGAGCCTGAATGTCAGGAAATAACTTAACTGCAAATAGAAAAGATAGCAATGTCAATAAGTTCTGAAAAGCAAGGCTTGCTACAGGTACTCTATCATGTAGTAATCCCAGGAGATAATCAAGAGCTGACTGTAAGTAAAAAGTACACTGGATCTTGGCAAAACACTTGAAGAAAATCTTTCAGGTGGAAAAAAACAAGTAGACAATTAAATGGGAGGCCAAGTAGACACCTATTCTTACACCTGGTCTTAAAATGCACTCAATTAAAATGAACAATAAATTAAAAATTTATTTAAATTCAGTTGAGTTTTCTAAAAAAAAAACCAAAATAAAACAAAAAAAACCCTAAAAACCAAACCTAAAGAGGACTTAACAATATATTTGTCTAGCAAAATTTATTTTTATTGAAATATGTCCATATTCACCATATTATAATTCCTCAGCATTAATCCAGACTACAGAACTACTCTTTAATAACAATATATAACATTTGTTTAATAGAACCTAGATAAAGTATTTACTAAAATGAACAAAAAATGATGAATAAGGAATATCACTATCATATTACTTTTATTATATGTGATATAACATTGTTTATTATAAATATATTATTATTAAAGAATGTCTTCAATGAGAGCAGGCGCTTGGCATATATATATATATATATATATATATATATATATATATATATATATATATATACACACACACATTATACATTAATTTCCATATGAAGGAACAAATGGGTATGAGTTGAAACATATAGCAGAAGGCCACCTGCATGAGCCACATATAGCTTTCAGGTTCTAGTAATACAATAACTTCTTTCTGAGATTAATATATATATATATTAATTTAAAAACAATGCCATCTTTTCCTGCTTAGTGGAGGCAGGGAGAAAAAAAAAGGTTTGTGACAAGGAGATCCTTATAGTACTTCTGACTGATGTTTACTGCTGTATCTGTATCTTTATATTTAATAAATGTAGCTTGAAATGTAAGGAGTTACTGTTTCATTTCTCTTATCATCCTAGGGAAAATTATATCTTAGCATTCAAATGGCATTTTACAATAGTTCTTATTTATCTGCTTGAACTTTACAGAAAAAAATATAAGCCATTGATCTGCTCTCCTTGTACCCCTACCACAAATTCAGATGACATTGACTAGTTACTTAGATCTTCTTGGGACTTAGGTTTGTCTCTGTTCGTGATGACTCTACTTTAAGAAGGAAAATATCAGATTGCTAACTACTGTAATCATTCTGCACATTTTTCCCAAATCAGTGTAAAATCCAGTGATGATGTCTGCCAAAATAGATTTTTTTTTCTGGAAATAAGTGAAGCTAGCTTTTGTGTAAAAGTTTTTCTATATTTAATTGCTTTATATTCTATACTGATATGTAAACACTGTCACAACAAAAGCTGCCACAACTCTTTGATAGAGAATACTTCTTCCTTAAACTACTCAGACGTGTGCTCATCAAAATATTTTAGAGCATCTTTAGGCAACAAACTTTTTTGTTTTTCCTTCTCATGGAGAACTTTAGTCTGGTTGAATCTTTATTAATTTTTTTTTTTTACATCATTCTTCCCACTTCTCCACAGGTGCACAGGAAGAATGTATTCCTTCTCTCCTTAGCCTGCACAAACAGGCACATAATATCCCCACTGGCAGCTTTCTTGATATACCTTCAAATTGAAAATTTACTGTATGGAACCATGCACATTTTCCCTATAGTACCACTACAAAATGGCTGCTTCTTCACAAGTTTTCAAAACATGTTGTTACTAAGATGACTCATTATTTCATTGGTGTACTATATTCATCCACACAACAATTGATTGCTTATTCTCAGTATTTAACAATGCTTAGATTTTAGAAAACCTTTTACTCGACCCACGTAGGGTCTCTGTCTAGGTCTGAAAAATAAATGGACAAAGACAGATTAACAGGAGAAATAATACAAGTATATTTGATATAAGTTTTAAGTGACACAGGAACCTTCATAAGGAAATGAAGACCTGAAGAAACAGTTAAACTTGAATATTTTCGTGCTAGCTTTGATGAAGACTGGACAGATTTGGAAGCATATGATAGGTTAAAGAGTATGAGGTAAATGTAGATTTAGCAAGGACTGTTTTTTAGGATTCTTCTCAGTTTCCCTTTGTCTTCAGAGATAAGGATGCTCCTTTCCTCCAGGTATAAGGATAGCCCCTTTGGCATGAGGGTTTAATGACCTGTTTCAGGAGATAAGGAGAGGCTATGTCAAAGTGACCTTCCTGCTTCTGTAGTTTATTTCAAACTCTTCAGCTGAAAGTAGTCAATATGCCAAGGTGTCATATTTTGGGGTAGCATGTTCTGAACCCCTCATGACGATTGCT
Source organism: Mesoplodon densirostris (assembly GCF_025265405.1). Lineage (NCBI taxonomy): Eukaryota > Metazoa > Chordata > Mammalia > Artiodactyla > Ziphiidae > Mesoplodon > Mesoplodon densirostris. Next base: position 22,435,465 of record NC_082665.1, read on the forward strand.
TTCTTTCTATAATTACCTCAGATTGTAGTCCTCTGCTATTTCCTGTTCTCCTCCAAGTTTGCTGATAGTTTCTCTTGGTGGCTTTCTTTGCAATTCCTTGGAAGGTCAGTCTGTTGATTACACACTTTCTCTTAAACACCTCTATTCCTATTGCTCCAGCCATCATTGGTGTCCTGCTGACTTTCAAATATCCTGATTAACACACCAAAACCGAAATTCTTTTCTTCTTGCCTCACCAACCTTCTTGTTCTGTGTTTCTTGTTTTAATGAGTGGTGCTGACATGTGAATAATTGCTGAAAATTTATATTTTATACTGACTGATCATTTTTTAAAAAGTAGATGCCAAGTTCTATCAATTTATCTTCTAAAATATCTCAGAAATAAATTTTCTCATCCTTATCATCAATACCAATTTAAAACTGATTTCCTGGCCTCTAGCCTTGAACAAGGTTAATAATTCTCAATATTATCGCCAGTATGCTGCTCCTACATCACAAACCTTATCACAGCATATTTGTTAAAAATATTTCTGCTCTTACTAATTACTTCAAAACATCTACAACATAACCTACAAAACACTTCATGATTTGGACACTTCATTCTATAAATCTCATCCTTTTGATCCATTACTAAATTCTATTTTCCTGAGTCTTTGTTTTCTGCCATATATCTCTATATTTGCAATTATTGTATTTTATGCTTGGAATGCCCTCTGCAATCTATTGCCTCTATTTTAACCACATGGACTGGAACTTATGTTTTCATCTTCAGAATAATTGTTTTATTTTGGGGGATGAATACTCTGATATCCTTTTGTGTCTGAAGTAATATGATAACACATAGAGTATTGTAATTTAAAGTTTATTTATCTGCCTTTCTCTCTCTCATTAGTTTATTTGGACCTCATTCATAATTTTTTTTGTTTCCAGTACATAGGGATATAATTTATTCTTAATAGCATGCTTCTTGATTTTATGCATGTGTGCGTGTATTATTTAAGAAAATAAAATACTAATTCTGACACTTATTAAGAAATGGTAAGGCACACTTTATTCATAGGGTCTATTGCAACAGGTGTAGGGACCACTGCAATGGAGTTTTGCAGTAATTAAGGGAGAGATATTGGGTTCCACTCCAAATACAACAAGGGGAAGTGGGGGTTTTATAGCCGAGGAGCAAGATGGGGTAAGGTGAAGTCAGTGGATAAAAAGTTATTCAGAGGAAACATTAGAGGTAAGGGAGGACTTTGACCTAGCTGAACTAGCAGGATTCTTGCTGAAGGCAGGTCAAGGTGATCAGACATGATCTGGAAGATGATGGAGGATAAGGAACATGATCAAATATGAAGGGTGATCAGATATCTAAGATGGGAGATTCTAAAATGACTTAGCAGGATTCGTGATAAAATTGGACATTGTGAAGGTGAACATGGAAACCCAAAAGTTGAGGCCTAGAGGGAAGAGGATTCAGAGGACCCTGACTAGGTTTTGGTCATTAGAGAATCTTTGTACATCTACATCTATATCTACATCTATGTCTATATCTACATCTATGTCTATATCTATATCTGTATCTATATAACTATATATAGTTTTATATATATATATATATATATATATATATATATATATATATATATATATATATATATATATATATATATATACATTACATATACAGATACAGTTATACCTCAGTATAAGCTGGCACTGGTTCCAGGAATCCCCAAGGATACCAAAATCTGCAAATATTAGATTCCCTCATGTGAAGTGGCATAATATTTACGTACAACTTTTGCACATCTTCCTATATACTTTAAATCATCTCTAGATTCCTTGTAATACCTGATACAATGTGAATGCTATGTAAATAGTGGTAAACACAATGTAAATGCTATGTGAATAGTTGTCAAAATGCAGCAAATTCAAGTTTTGCTTTTTGAAACTTTCTGGAATTTTTCTTTTTGAATATTTTCAATCCATGGTTGGTTGACTCCATAGATGGAGAAGCTGAAGATACGGAGGGCCAATTTTATATTATATAGATATATTAGATATATTTAATCAATATGTAGAGATAAAGATCTATCTACATATATTTTATATTATATATGTGTATATATATATTTTTTACTATATATGCATATATATAATAAAATTAGAGCAACGTTGATAATTCCAAAGTGACATTAAAAGGGAAAAAAAACATGTAAATATATATCCTGGAGTAAAAATATTCTTTCTTCCAGTGACATTTAGGAGACAAACTAAATCAGTACTTTTGTAGCATGGTTTCACTTTATATAAAAAATACTATTGTTATAGTTATTTATTTTTCAGATACTCTTTAAAACATTCTATTGAATTGGGACTATGATTCCCAATTAGTGATGGTTGCTAGTAGTAGATATAACACAAACCAACTTCTAAAACATTTTAAAATAAAACAAAAAATCTTGGCTCATGAAGGAAAGTCAAAGGGGCTTTATTCAAAATGAAATTCAAATCAAATAGTATCATCAAATGTTTGCCCTTCAGCCAAACTTTTATATACATTCATATGCACATGCACACACATGGCTGCATACACATTCTCACAAAGGCACACCCTCAAACCTTTCTCTCTATCAGCCCTGTTTTTTTTTTTTTTCTATACTACTCTCTCAGGCAATTTGTTCCACATTGTTTGTGAAAGTGTCCTTTGTCACTTCATACATGTGGCATCTTTAGCATCAGAAAAATAATTCTGGCTCTACTTGAGTTACTTAGCCACTCCTGGTACAATCACTGTATCCAAGGAGATGGGATATACACAGACCACCTTGGGTCTCATATGCATCTTTGTGCCATGAAAGGCAGGATCATAAGATTGATAGCTTCACCCTAATCACATGAAGTGGAGAGGCAGTTCCTCAAAGGATACAGGGAAGCCAAAACATAGACAATATATACTTCATATATTTATTTCCCAATTTCATATCTTGGATAACATTGATAAATTGATAATTAATTTTAATTCACTCAATGGCTATAGGAACAGGTTATTCCCAAGTTTGATGAGGTAAATGCTGCTTTTATAAAAATAACTTATTATGCATTCTCTAAAAGATGCAACCTTCTAGTTCATAGGAAATAATGCTGTATTTCTCATATCCAATGTGATTAAAATATATAAGGGTAACATTATTTCAGTAATTCAATTAACTTGTATTGAAACTGGAAAGGTGTCTTAAGATTTACATAAAACACATGAAGTAGCTTCTAGTAACTTGTTTAAATTATTGGTATGTGTCAGCTTATAATTATTTCCCCCTTCTCAAATCTTTCCTAAAGGATAATGTAACATTAGACTGAAGGGTTCAATCACTGTTAATATACAATACCCCCAGCAACCTGAAAAATATCATGCACGTGAAAATTATCACATCCTCTAAAAATAAGCATATTATGCAATACATTTCTTTTTTTTTTAAGACAAGGACTACTAATCAGGTAAGTAACATCAAAGCTAAGAAAAAGCTAGTCAAATTTAATAGAATAACCCTGTGTTAGTTAAAAATGAAAGGGCTATTTGTTATGTGCCATGTATGAAAAGAAAGGCAGGTGGTTCAATTATGAATCTGAACTTCTTGAGCTTGACATTTATCTCCTTGGTGCATAATTTTTTAAAGCAGTAACCCATGCAGTATAATACAAGAATGCTAAACTACATAAACTCACACATGCACGAGATACCAACTAAGAGCCCAATTCAATTATGGATAAATTACCAAAAGAGTTTTGCCATAGAGAAAACCTATTACTTTTACACTAAATATGCAAATAATGCAATACACTCATTGAAAGGGGAAAGAATAAAGGCTCCTAGATCAAATGTCTGTCACAAAATGTCATGCATTTCCATATTCTTATCAAACTGCCTTGATTTCATTATCAAAAGTAATAATACTATTCACTTTTATAGCTGTTAATCACTGTGGCACAGAAAAGTAAAGTAAAATAAAAGGATGAGGTTACATGCATGACCTTGGTTGCTTCTACCCAACATTCTTTTTAACCTGAACATTTTCTCAGAAATGTCCTTTAAAATCCAAATATTCCTGATAAATTTAGGGGTATAGTATAAGAAGAGTACTTTATGGTAAATATTTCAAGTAAAGAAATAATGTAGTTTACAAAATAAAAAAATATATACTCTCTCCTTAACCATATATAATCCATATTGACTAGCCAAAGAAATTATTTTTACTATAAAATAAATAAAAATTAAATAATATGCTTTCCTTGTTAATTCAAAATTTCATATACTTATGTTTATATTATTTTTTTCAAGATTTAACCTTCTTAAAAACATTCCTGATCACATTACTCACCATACAAAAACCTTAAGTAGCTGCTATAGCTAAATTAAGTAATCTAACGTGTGTGTGTGTATGTGTGTCAAAGTATAGTCTTAATTCATATGAATACCTTTCATTCATTTTAGCTTTTATCCAACTGGATTTTTTTTCTTCTCTAGGCTTATACCATAGTTTCAATATCCTTTGCCTTTAGTTAACGTCTTTAATTAACTGGGTTATGTTTTTATCTATTGAAATATATCTAATGTCAGAGAGGCAACAAAAAACGAATGCCACATTCTTGATCACTTACTGAAAAAGTTTGTCCTCTGAACTCGGATAACTCTGTAGTTCTGTTATAACCTTATATGAATGCATATTTTATGGAGTATCTTTTTTTTTTTTTTTTTTTTTACCAGGCCATGTACTTGGGCACTTTTGATACAAAGATGAAGGAGATAAGAATCTGATTTGCTTTGATTAAGAAATGACTAGACTTGTGAGAGAGACAGACAGCTACAGAAATAACTGATCAGGCTGATTATAAAGTGCTTGTAATGTTGTTATAAAAGAAGGTTATTACATCTGACTGGGGTTTCACAGATGTCCTATAAAAAGATGACCTTTATGAAAGAAATACCAGCTAAGGAAAAGCACATGGGTAGAGAAATGGAAGTCTAGAACCTCAAAATATGTGCTAGGAAGAGCAATAAGAGTAAAATTGGAGTGTCAAGTACATTGTGTGCATTATGTTTGTGGCTGGGAGAGGATAGCAACAGATGAGGTTGAAAACATAACCTGGAGCAAAAATGCAATGAGCCTTATTCTCTATACTAAAGAGGTATGACATTATGATAAAGTCCAACAGTGAGAGCCTCTGTTATACTTGACATAGAGGAGAAACATGAAATCATCCAGAAAAAATAACTCAGGAAGCAAAACTGATAAAGAATTAGCCAAAAAATAATAATATAAAATCAGGGCAATGAATGAGAAAGATATTGTTTCCCTTCATCCCATTGTAAGATTATAAGACGATTAACAGAATGGAATGGAAATTATTATAGGCATACCTCATTTCATTACACTTTGGTTTATTGCTTTTTGCAGATGCGCATTTTACAGATTTAAGGTTTGTGGTAATCTTGCATCAAACAATCTATCAGTGCCATTTTTCAAAGGTGTTTGCTTACTTCATGTCTCTATGTCATATTTTGGTAATTATCACAATATTTCAAACCCTTTACCAGCTAAAGAATTACAACTTGCTGAAGTCTCAGATGATGGTTAGCATTTTTTAGCAATAAAATATTCTTAATTAAGGTATATACTTTTTTTAGACATAACGCTATTACACATATAATAGATTATAGTATTGTGTAAACATAACTTTTATATGCTCTAGGAAACCAAAAAAAATAATGTGACTTGCTTTATTGTGATATTTGCTTTCTTGTAGTGGTCTGGAACTGAACCCTCAATATCTCTGAGGTATGACTGTAATCAACAGATGATTCATCTGTGAAGCCGATAAATTTGCTCTCTGATTGCTTGGTAGGGGGCTCAAAGATAAGATCAAGTTTTCCTCCCAAGGTTTTGTGTTTCAAGATTTCAGGAGACAATGGTGAGAGTGAAATCACGTGGACATTTGAAATGATGTTGCCACAAAAAGTGGCAAGAGAATAGAAAAAAGAATGGGAATGTTGTGAACTCTCACCACATTGAGTTTGAGGTACTTGCTCAAATTTTTTATATCAAGAAGCAATAGATAATTCCAAGTCTATATCCCAAGAGGATGTTCCAGTGAGGTAATAACTTACTTCATATTCTAAGGTGACTCAAAAAAGTTGGGGATTATTTGATTAATGAGGGTGAATAAAGGAAATAAAATGCAGAAGTAGGCTAACACATTATAAAATATTGCAGATACTCCTCTTCTACCTCATTTCCATTTTATTTCTGAAATAATCAAGATTTTGTTTGGAGCGTACATTTTCCAGATTAAAAAAAAAAGAGAGAGACAAAGAAGAACGGATTCTCTGGGTTCCTCCAAATGGCAATAACTATGTAACACAATTCTAGCCCATGATAATAATAAGGTGTGTTCTGGATGGGGATTTCAGAAAAACTGTTGTAATTCCCGATAAAAAAGGCCAAAATCATCTACCTAAAAATGTTGCTCTTCATATTTCTCTCTTAGTTCCTTAAAATGGAATTAGTGCAAAAAACTTGTGAACACTGAGAACAAAGCCATGTGGTAAGGATTATGAGTGGAAAATAGTTGAAAACTAGCAGCTTGAGATCATCAAATGGTTATGGTACAAGTATGAATCATCAGCATCTACCTTTCTGGTTATGTGATAAAAATAATTCCACTGGCCATAAAAAAGGATGAAATATTTCCATTTGCAGCAATGTGGATGGGCCTACAGATTATCATACTAAGTGAAGTAAGTCAGACAGAGAAAGACAAATATTATATATACTATGATACCACTTATATGTGGAATCTAAAAAAAACAATACAAATGAACTTATTTCTTTGTGAGAAATAGACTTGCAGATATAGAAAACAAACATGGTTACCAAAGGGGAATGGGGGCAGGGTAGAGGGATAAATTATGAGTCTGAGATTAAGAGATACAAACTACTATATATAAAATAGATAAACAACAAGGTCTTACTGTATAGCACAGGGAACTATATTCAATATTTTGTGATAACCTATAATGGAAAAGAATCTGAAAAATTATATATATATATATATATATATAGTTATAGATATAGATAGATAGATAGATAGTGAATAACTTCTGTACACCTGAAACTAACACCATATTGTAAATTAACTATACTTCAACAAAAAAAATTAGAAAAATAATAATTCCATTTGGGTCTTCAGGATAAAAGTAATGGCTTCTGACCCTCCCCTTCATGGCTTCCTCCTTCTGACAGGAAAAATGTGGTCTCTGGATCAGAAAACAGACCATTTGTTACTCACGGAGCATCTCAATGTGGATTCCTTGAGATCCACACCCCACAGGGTGATGCAATGAAGGCATGATGTCACTTTGTATTAGAGTCTCCCCACATCCTTTGGCTCATGGCTCCCTTTTATCTTCAGAGTGAAAACAATGGCTTGTTCAGTCTTTTGCTTATTGCATTATTCTGGCTTTGATCTCTCTCTCTTCTTCCTATATGTTTAAGAATGCTCAAGATTAAATTGAGCCCAACCAAATAATATGGGATAATCTCTCTTTAGAGATCATCTGGTTAGCAACCTCAATTCCATCTTGAATTTCCAGTGGCCATGTAGGATAACATATTCATAAATTATGGGGATTAGGAAATGAATATCTTTGGAAGCCATTATTCTGCCTACCACACATGGCATGTTTGCTATCCAGTCATCTTTAACTCAAGTTTGCCAGTACCCTTTACAAAGAAAGCCCAGACTAAAAAAAGGTGAATATATTCATGAAGAATTGTCTTTAAAATATCAGCATATATATGGTTTATAAAGTTATAAGACAGCATGAGGTTAATTAAGGAGTCATTCCATGTGGAATTACTAATGAGGCACTTTAATATTAGAGTTCACAGAGATAAGGAAGAGCCAACAGAAGAGATGGAGGTAAGGGAAGGAGTAGGTACTGAGGTTAAGGATCAGCAAAAGAGTATGGGCTTTGGAAGCTAAATGATTCCAAACTTATTTTTTAATTTATTTATTTTAATTTATTTGTTATTTTTGGCTGTGTTGAGTCTTCGTAGCTGTGCACGGGCTTTCTCTCGTTGTGGCGAGTGGGGTCTGCTCTTCGTTATGGTGTGCTGGCTTCCCATTGTGGTGGCTTCTCGTTGTGGAGCACGGGATCTGGAGTGTGTGGGCTTCAGTAGATGAGATGCATGGGCTCAGTAGTTGTGGCTCATGGTCTCTAGAGTGCAGACTCAGTAGTTGTGGCGCATGAGCTTAGTTGCTCCGCGGCATGTGGGATCTTCCCCGACCAGGGCTCAAACGAGTGTCCCCTGCATTGGCAGGCGGATTCTTAACCATGGAACCACCAGGAAAATGAAAGAGAATGGAATGATTAAGTTTTTCAAATGCTGTCAATAGGTCAAGTGAGATGTGGATTGAGAAACAACCATCAAATTTGGTAGCATAAAAGTAATATATTTTTTAATATAAGACATTAGAATAGGTTACAGCTTCAGTAGTTCATGTCACTTTTCTTATCCTACTCATATCTGTATCATGCTATCCCTATTAATTTTGGCTTTTTTAAGCACAAATAACAAGTAAAGCTAAAATGTTGAGTTAAGCCACATCTATAACACATTTCACTTTTATATTGTAATTCAACTATTCTTGATCACAAAGCACACTATTTAGGGGAAATATTTTAACAACTGTATGAAGCTAATAAAACACAAAAGTAATTAAGAATCATGAATAAGGCTTTAAAAAAAAAATCACAACTATGATGATTGCACAATTGTAGGAATAATATAACAAAAATCTCACAGTACAAAACTTTAAGCCACATATATATTTTAGGGTTAGTGGTGGAAATTCAGACAGCATATTTTTATCAGGAAAATTGGAGGAAAATTCTTTATTTTTTATATCTTATTAGCTTAGCAATGTTTGTAATTTTTGAAACACGCTATCACTAATTTAGTGGTTAGTTAACCACATATGACCTTTATTCTTTTACTGTGGTTATTGAATGTTATGATGAAGTAACTGCTATGGGTTATCGGGAATGGAGGTAGTTAAACATCACACAGATAATTCTTGCAGGTATTTGCTTACAAATAAATATTTTCATGATTCATAAAATAGTATATATCATGATCTCTAAAACATATTTAGTAATGATGACATTTTCAAAAACTCTTCTTGCCACTTAGATTTATATTAATTTTAAAGCCAAAAAAAAATTTAAAATGACTGTCTTTGGTGAGTACTGAGATGTTTTCTCTCTTTTCTTTTCATTAACTTGTGGCATTATTTTAAATGAATTTCTGAAAGTATTTTACAAGTTTTAACAGGAAGCCTTTGTGTTAGCTATTGTTCTTTTATTTCTTTAAGAATCCAAATACTAGTAACAAGAAAAGGACAGGTCTGTCTTTGACTTCTTCATGGTACTATTTTCCACAAATATTTTGTGGCTATTTTGCTAATTTTTGAATTAGTGTCCATCTATAGTATTTAACATGTTTTGAAAATATACTCCTTTACAAAATAAATTTGGGTGATATTGTAATAACATGATAATGGGAAAAATTGGTAGATAATAACATTATAATACCTTCCTTTTAATTATTTGTTCAGCTTTCTCGTGGTAAAATACACATAACATAAAATTTATCATCTTGACCATTTTTAAATATACAATTCAGTTATATAAATTACATTCATGTTGTTGTGTAACCATCACTACCATTCATCTCCAGAACTATTTTCATCTTGCACAACTGAAACTCTACCTATTAAGCAATAACTCCTCTATTTCTGTCTCCCCCCCAGCCCCCGACAACCACCATTCTACTCTCTATTACTATCATTTTGACTATTCAAAGTAGCACATTTAAGTGGAATCATACAGAATTTGCCTTTTTGTGACTGGGTTATCTCGCTTAGCAAAATGTCCCCAAGTTTCATCCATGTTGTTGCCTTATGACAGAATTTCGCTTCCAGACCTATTTTTTGAATAGAAGTACTACAGGAAGGCATCCTTGTCTTGTTTCTGATGTTAAGGGAAAAGTCCACTACTGAATATGCTGCTTGATGTGTTTATTTTCCTATATGACTTCTATTATGCTGAGGTTGTTTCTTTGTATTGTTAGTTTGTTGAGTGCTTTTATCATGAAAGGGTATGAAATTTTGTTAAATGATAAAGTATCACAAATTTAGTGACTAAAACAACACTAAAAAAAAAAAAAAAACTCAGTTTCTATGGGATTCATGTCTCTTACCCAGAGTTCTTACCAGGAGGAAATTTAGGTGTTGTTTGGATCTGAAATCTCACTGAGGCTTGGGGATTCCTCCCAAGTTCACTGATTGTTCTTATTATTATAGGATGGATGTCCCTGTTTCAGTTTTATTGCTAATTGTTTCTGAGGAAATACTCTCAGGCCTTAAAAACTTCCAGTAGCTCCTCGCTGTGTATCCTCCTCACAAGCAAATCCCAGTGTGGTTGTTTGCTTCCTTCCAGCCCAGCTGGTTGGTATCTGCTGCTGCTTTCTGTCTTTTAAGGATTGCCCACCAGAAGTGACTTCTATGTTTATTAACTCAGTCAACTAATCATAGACTTAATTAAATCTGAAAAATCTCATTTACTCTATAGTGTTTGGCATACAGGACAAGTATACCCAGGTATAGGAATCTCTAAGCCATCCAAGAAACTTGCCTGCCAGAATTTGAGCAGCAAAAATTAATGCCTATAATGGATTGGCATATATCAAATACATGTATAAAAATCAAGAAAGCTTAATTATACTCTAAGAAACTAATTTGTCCTCTATGAAGATTCTTATGGGTTCAGTGAATTGTTTGAGATATTTATAAATTATCATTAATCAATAATAAGAAACAACCAAATTATAAATAATAATAAATAATCAAGCATTTATTTTACCTTCCTTATACAGCCTGATTTCCAGGTAACCAAATAGCTGATGACAGAAAATTCTTTTTTGAAGAATTCCGTGTAATAAATTCAGAAAGAATGATAGAATCAGAGAGTTACCTCTTTGAAAATGTTAATGGAATAATGGATCTAGGAAACTATCGTCAATCACCATCAGTTGGTAACATATTAATGGGGAAATTGTCAATAGATAAAGTTAACAACACCGAAAACTCATTGATCCACATTAACAGCCCTAAGACCGTGATTAACGGACAGTGTATGTCTCCTGAATGATGCGATAGGAAGTTTACAAATGGTCTACACATTTATTTTTCCCAATGAATTGGACCTGACTGTAATCTAACTTCTAGGTCTAAATGCCATTTTACAGAATTATAGGGATTAAAAATATGGGGAGCACTATGGTAATACAAATTGCCAAATCAAGAATGTGAGATAGGGCTTCCCTGGTGGCACAGTGGTTGGGGGTCCGCCTGCTGATGCGGGGGACACGGGTTCGTGCCCCAGTCTGGGAGGATCCCACATGCCATGGAGCGGCCGGGTCCGTGGGCCATGGCTGCTGGGCCTGTGCGTCCGGAGCCTGTGCTCCGCTACGGGAGAGGCCACAGCAGTGAGAGGCCCGTGTACCACAAAAAAAAAAAAAAAAAAAAAAAAAGAATGTGAGATAGTCAACAAAACAAATGACTAGCTTTTTCCACAAAAAGTGACAAAAAATGGGGGCTTCCCTGGTGGCACAGTGGTGACTATGGGAACCAGGATAGAATGTGGGAGAGCAGAGAAACATGGGATATATTATATTTAAATTACTCAACTTCAGCATTCAATAAAGCAATAAAGTTTCTATTTAGCAAATTTATTTCATTTGCTGCAGTTGCTGTTTCATCTGTGCTGTCTGTTGGACTCATTCATGGACCATCTCAGGTTCTTCAGCATCCATCTGTAAACTTTTTTTTAACCTGCATATGATTTGTTAGTTATCATTACTTAAGACGCAGAGTTCTACCCTATCCAATTCATCTTCATTCTCTGATTACACACTTGATAGCTTTCTCTAGCTCCTCAAAATTGAGAAAAATAATTACCTTGTCGCTTGAAATCTTCAGTAATGAAAAATACATATTAACACATGCTTGTATAATATTAATTTAGGTTCTAACATCATTCCAAGTTTTAACCCACCAACAAAACTGAAAATTTAGTCTTCCACTATAATGGGAAGGATTTGTTATAGCTGACATCTCTGTGTCGTTAATATACTTGAGTAAGATATATTGTTTGTTTGTATAATCCACCAAATAAAAGAGCTTTACAAAAGTCATGATTCTATTAAAATGGAGGCAGCAGCACATTTTTAGAACTCTACCCAGAAGAGTTCTTGTTTTGAGGGATTTTGTTTGTTTTGCTTTTCTCATTTTTTTAAGTCTAGAGATGTAGATTAAACCAAGCATGTTTGTTTCTAAAATTCCTAGTGTTCCTCGTCCCTGAATTCTAGTATAGATAGTATTCAAACATATTGAAACATTCTATGTATTAGGACTTAATTTCACATAAATCTCACTCTTTGATTCTGTTCTATTTAAAAAGAAAAATAAATATTGTAACAGCTGTTAACCCCCACTGGTAATCTATTTTCAAAAAAGACTCATCATACTGTCCAAGAAGAAAAAAATCTACTAAATGTATTGTCACTTAAAAGTTTTCAAAGTACTTTTAATATTTTACCAATATGCTCGCTCAGTTTCTAATTATTTTTGGATCCTGCTGACTAATTTTCTCAGCTTCTTAGTATAGTGATTTGCATTCCTTCTCACATCTGGGTTCTTTTTATGCCGTTTATTTTTTATTGTTTGGATTGACATAGGGGCTTCAATTTTATCTTTAGAAGACAAGACAAAACTTTCTTAAGACTGAAAATCTCCAGCAAACTTGTACATTGTCTCTAGATGTCTTATGTTTGCATGCCTAAAAAATGCAGCAGTAAGTATTGCCTTGTTTTTCTTTGTTAGAGAAAACTGGCTCTTGGATTTTGATAAACAAAATACATACTCTTAGTTTCTTTAAAAGGGGAAATGCATGCAATTTATTTTTAGATTAGACAGATGGCTTTCAGACAGTGATGGAAATGTCTAAAAAATTCCATAAAATTTATTTCTCTTCTGAAAGCATTTCCAGTGAGGCTCTCTTTTTCAACATAATGTTAGACTTTATAAGACTCTTAATCATTTTGCACTGAACTGCAATGTACTTTACCACAAAGGATTTCAAGCATACCAAGATGTCAGCCAAGATGATGATGACAATAATGATGATTATATCCACCTGCAAAATATTTCTATTGTTTCTTTTTATTATTTTCTATACTTAAAATCTCAAAATTAAATAAGATTGCTGATTAAAATAATTTAAAAAATGACCTAAGTGTAGGGAATTCTGACCTAGTATCTAGTTAATTTTGGGAAATACACCCTTAAAATTGACTCCCTATTATTTATAAACATAATTATTTGTATATTTTTCATGTATTTCATATTTCCTCTCACTGACCTAGAGCTCTATATGGCCAAGAGACACATCTTTTTCTTTTTTCAGCACAACAATATTTAACTAGTTTCTAGTTAGAGGGAAAGAAAATTTCAATAATGGTTGCTGAATGAATTAATGAATCTGTAACGCTGCAGCACATATTTGATATCTATGGCCATTAAATTGAAATACTAAATTGTAGCAATTTCTTCAATATTTTGAACATAAAATCTTCTGTTCAGGATTTAAATTTTAAAAATTTTAATTTATTCCTCATTGAGTTATAATTAACATACAATATTATATTAGTTACAAGTGTACAACATAGTGATTCAATATTTATATACCTTATGAAATTAACACCTTGTTAAGACCAATTACCATCTTTTACTGCACAGTTATTAAAATATTATTTACTATCTTCCCTATGTGTATATTACATCCCTGTGACTTATTTATTTTATAGCTGGAAGTTTTTACCTCTTAATTCCCTTCACCTATTTCATCCATCCCCTCACCCCCTTCCACTATGTCAATCACCAATATCTATGAGTCTGTTTAGTTTTCTTTGTTTATTTTTTAGGTTCCACATATAAGTGAAATCATACTGTATTCTTCCCTGTCTGACTTTTGTCACTTAGCATAATACCCTTCAGGTCCAACCATGTTGCCACAAGTGGCAAGATTTCTTTTTTTTAATTTTTTTATGGCTTTTATGTGGCATATGAAACATATGCCACATCCTCTTTATCCATTTGTCTGTCAGTGGAAACTTGGGTTGCTTCCATCTCTTGACTCTTGTAAGTAGTGCTGCAATGAACATAGGTGCATATATCTTTTTGAATTAGTGTTTCTATTTTCTACTGATAAATACTCAGAAGTGGAATTGCTGGAGGGAGAACCTCCATACAGTTTTTCATAGCAGCTGTAACAATTAACATTCCCACCTACAGTGCACCAAGGTTCTTTTGTTTTTCCACCTACTCACCAACACTTGCTTCTCAAGTTTTTGATAATAACCATTCTGCCGTGTGAGGTGGTATCTCACTGTGATCTTGTTTTGCATTTCCCTAATGATTAATGATGTTGAGTGCATTTTCATGTGCCTGTTGGTCAGCTCTGTCTTCTTTGGAAACATGTCTATTAAGATCTTCTGCCCATTTTTAGTCTGGTTGTTTATTTATTTATTTATTTATTTATTTATTTTATATTGAATTGTTTGAGTGTTTATATAGTTTTTATATCCACTCCTCATCTGATATATCATTTGCAATATATTCTCCCATTTAGTAAGCTTCCCTTTCATCTTGTGGATAGTTTCATTCAATGTGAAGAAGTTTTTTAGTTTGATATAGTTCTATTTATTTATCTTTGCTTTTGTGGCCCTCACCTGAGGATTCAAATTCAAAAAAATATTGATAAGATCAATGTCACAGAGCTTAATGCTTATGTTTTCTTTTAGGGAATTTATGGTTTCAGGTCTTACATTTAAGTCCTTAATCCATTTTGAGTTGATTTTTAAATGTGGTGTAAGAAAGTGATACAGTTTCATTTTTCTGCATGTAGCTGTCTAGTTTTCCCAGGACAACTGATTGAAGAGACTGTCTTTTCCCCATTGTATATCTTTGCCTCCTTTTTCATAGACTGATTGACAGTATGAGCATGGGTTTATTTCTGGACTCTCTTCAGTCCCATTGATCAATGTGTCTGATTTTGTGCAAGTACCACACTACTGTTTTTTTTTTTAAATTGAAGTATAGGTGATTTACAATATTATATTAATTTTAGATATATAGCATAGTGATTCAGTGTTTTTACAGATTATACTCCATTATACATGATTACAAGATCATCAGTATAATTCCCTGTGCTATACACTATATCATTGTGGTTATCTACTTTATTCATACTAGTTGTATCTGTTAATCCAATACACCTAATTTATCTCTCCCCACTTCCTTCTCCCCTTTGGTACCTACAAGTTTGTTCTCTATACCTATGAGTCTGTTTCTGTTTTGTACTTTTTTTTAACATCTTTATTGGAATATGATTGCTTTACAATGGTGTGTTAGTTTCTGCTTTATATCTGTTTCAGTTTTGTATGTACATTTATTTGTATTATTTTTTTTAGATTCCACATATAAATTATAAAAAGTATTTGTCTTTCTCTGTCTGACTTTTTTCACTAACGATAATACTTTCTAGGTCCATAAATGTTACTACAAATGCCAGAATTTCATTCTTTTTTATTGCTAATACTTCATTGTATATATATAACACCTCTTAATCTAACTGTCTGTTGATGGGCACTTGAGTTGCTTCCATGTCTTGGCTATTGTAAATAGTGCTGTTCTGAACATTGGGATGCATGTATCTCTTCAAATTAGTGTTTTCATTTTTTCCAGATATATACCCAGGAGTGGAATTGTTGGATCATATGGTACTTCTATTTTTATTTTTTGAGGACCCTCCATACTGTTTACCACAGTGGCTGCACCAATTTATATTCCTACCAACAGTGTAAGAGGGTTCACTTTTCTCCTTATCCTCTCCAACATTTATTATTTATAAGCTTTTCAATGGTAGCCATTCTGAAAGGTGTGTGGTGATATCTCATTGTTGTTTTAATTTGTATTTCTCTGATAATTAGCAAAGTTGAGCATCTTTTCATGTGCCTGTTAACCATCTGCATGTCTTTAGAAAAATGTCTATTCAGGTTTTTGGACCATTTTTTTATTAGGTAGTGTTTTTGTAGTTTTGTTTTGTTTTGCTTTGTTTCATAGTAAGTTGTTTGAGCTGTTTAAATATTTTGGATATTAACCTCTTGTCAGTCACATCATTTGGAAATACTTTCTCCTATTCTGTGTGTTTCTTTTCATTTTGTCAATGGTTTCCTTTGCTGTACAAAAGCTTTTAAGTTTAATTAGGTCTCATTTTTTTAGTTTTAGCTTTATTTATTTTACCTTAGAAGATAGAAACAAAAAAACATTGCTATGATTTATGTCAAAGAATGTTCCGCCTATGTTTTCTTGTAGAATATTTAGTCTTTGTTCTTACATTTAGGTCTTATACTATTTTGAATTTATTTTTTATATATGGTATAAGGGCTTGTTATAATCCCATTATTATACATGTGGCTGTCCAGTTTTCCCAGCATCACTTGTTTAAGAGACTGTCTTTTCTCGGCTGTATATTCTTGCCTCCTTTGTCATAGATTAATTGACCACAGGTGTGTGGGTTTATTTCTGAGCTCTCTGTTCTGTTCCACTGATTTATGTGTCTGTTTTTGTGCCAGTACCATGCTGTTTTGGTTACTGAGAAGGTTATACCAACAGCTTTGTCCTTTTGTCTCAAGATTTCTTTGGCAATTTGGGGTCTTTTGTGGTTCCATATGAATTTTAGTGCTATGTGTTCTAGTTCTGTGAAAAACATCTTGGGTATTTTAATAGGGATTATATAACATCTAAAGATTGCTCTGGAGAGTATGACCATTTTAACAATATTAATTCTCTCAATCCAAGAGCACAGGATATCTTTCCATTTCTTTGTGTTATCTTCAATTTCCTTCATCTTGTTTTATATTTTGAGTTACCTCTTTCATCACCTGTTTAAGTTTATTCCTAGGCATTTTATTCTTTTTGATGTGATTTTAAATGGGATTTTAAAATTTTACTTTCTCTTTCTGATAGTTCATTATTAGTGTACAGAAAAACAACAGATTTCTGTGTATTAATCTTGTATCCTGCAACCTTGCTGAATTCATTTATTAGTTCTAGTAGTTTTGGGGTGGAGATTTAACAGTTCTCTAAATAAAGGATCATGTCATCTGTCATCTGCAAATAGTAATAGTTTTACCCCTTCCCTTCCAGTTTGTATAAATTTTATTTCTTTTTCTTTTCTGATTGTTGTGGCTAGGCCTACTAATACTATGTTAAATAGAAATGACAAGAGTGGGCATCCTTGCCTTTTCCCTGAGTTTAGTGGGAAGGGTTTCAGTTTTTACCATTGAGTATGGTATTGGCTGTTGGTTTGTCATAAATTGCCTTTATCATGTTAAGATATGTTCCCTCTATACCTAATTTGATGAGAGTTTTTATCATGAATAGATTTTGAATTTTGTCAATCACTTTTTCTGCATCTGGTGAGATGATCATATAATTTTTATCCTTCCTTTTGTTAATGTGGTGTATCATATTGATTGATTTGTGAATGTTAAATCACCCTGTGACCCGGAATAAATCTAACTTGATCATGTTGTATGATCCTTTTTATATATTATTGGATTTGGTTTGCTAATATTTTCTTGAAGGTTTCTTTTTTTTTTTTTTTTTGTGATATGCAGGCCTCTCACCGCTGTGGCCTCCCCCGTTGCAGAGCACAGGCTCTGGACGTGCAGGCCCAGCAGCCATGGCTCACAGGCCCAGCCGCTCCACAGCATGTGGGATCTTCCCAGACTGGGGCATGAACCCGCGTCCCCTGCATTGGCAGGCAGACTCTCAACCACTGCGCCACCAGGGAAGCCCTTCTTGAAGATTTTTGCATCTATATTCATCAAGGATATTTCCCTGTAATTTTCTTTTTTGTTTGTTTTGAATCAGTTTGGGAACGTTCCTTCTTCTTCCATTTTTTGGAATAGTTTGAGAAGGATAGGTATTATTTCTTACTTATGTGTTTGATAGAATTCTCCTGTGAAGCCATCCTGGACTTTTGTTTTCTGGCAGGTTTTTAGTTTAGTTTAGTTTAGTTTTGTTTATTGAAAATTCAGTACTGATTGGCCTGTTCAAATTGTCTGTTTCTTCATTCATTCTTGGTAGTCTGTATGTTTCTAGAAATCTGTCCGTTTCTTCTAGGTTGTCAAATTTGTTGGCATATAACTGTTCATTATATTATCTTATGATTTTTTGTATCTCTCTGATATTGGTTGTTATTTCTGCTCTTGCATTTCTTATTTTGTTTATTTGGGGGCCTCTCTCTTTTCTTCTTGGTGAGCCTGGCTAAAGGTTTATAAACTTTGTTTATCTTTTCAACAAACAGGCTCTTTGTTTCATTGATTATTGTAGTTTTGTAATATAGTTTAAAATCTGGAAGTGGGGTACCTCTAGCTTTGTTCTTCTTTCTCAAGTTTGCTTTGGCTGTTTGGGGTCTGGTTGTTCCACACAAATTTTAGAATTATTTGTCCTATTTCTATGAAAATTGTCTTTGTTATTTTGATAGAGTTTGCATTGAGTGTGTAGATTGCCTTGCATAGTATGTATATTTTAAGGATATTGATTCTTCCATCCCATGAGCACAATATATCTTTCAATTTATTTGTTCTGTCTTCAATTTCTTTTGTCAATAGTTTTCATAGTGCAGGTCTTTCATAGTTCAATAGTTCTTACAGTTTTAAAGGTACATGTCTTTCACCTCCTTGGTTACATTTATTCCTAGGTATTTTTGATGCAATCATAAATGGGATTGTTTTCTTTATTTCTTTCTTATAATTTGTTATTAGTGTATAGAAATGTAACATATTTCCGCTCACTAATTTTGTATCCTGCAACTTTACTGAATTCATGTATTATTTTTAATAGTTTTTTTCTCATTTTAAAGAGAGGATGGTAAATTACATTTTTTACCTTATTTCTCTTTTGAAGGAAGATATTTACTTGGAGTTAAAATATATCTGTATACACTTAGCTTTTACTCATACTCCATATTTTGCTAGTATTCAACCTAACAATGTCAGCTTTTGCCTTACTCAATAAGGTAGGCATGAACAGATTCAACGAGGGGAATATCTGTTTGCAAAGGAAGAATTTCTCTTACCATCCAAAGGATTTAATCACTTATATATACTTCAATTTTGCTTCAGTTGCTCTTTGTAAATAAAGGTGATAGTGTCTCAAGCATATGTTTCAAAACACTTATTCTAATACCATTATCCTTTTTCTTGACTGTCTTACATCTCTACACTTCTCTCAAAGCAATTAATGATGCTACATCTGATATATAAGAACATTCCATATAGGTAGACCTTGGTCAACTGGAAGTATTCTGACCTCTGTCCCAACTCCTTCTAGAGACTATTGGACGCAAATATATCATGACTTTGACCCCTTCCATTTCTATTGTGAACAATGCCATCCATTCTTAATAGAAGTAAGAAATTTGGACAGAGGTCACAGATATATTCTGCCATGGTCAGAACAATCTCAGTGTAACACACATTTACCATCAAAAAGAACTCCAGTCTTCCACTTCCTGAAGTGATGTTCATATGTTGAGATGGAAAGCTACCTGGATCAGTTAATGCTGAGTTATATGTATAGATCTGCAATTAGGTCATCAGAAGAAACAATAACATTTCTTTCATGAACAGTGATTTAGAAAGGGAGAGCAATGTCAGAGCTTGGGTGCCTTGAACACTTGAATCTTGAACACTTGAATCATATACAAACACCTGAACACTTGAAACTAACAGAAGCCAGGAGGAAGCTGAGTTTCTGTCTAATCTATTGAACCATGTCCTGCACAGAATTGTCTCAACTTGTGGAAACAAATCAAAATAGGGATTTATAAAAAAAAAAATCAGAATAGGAATTTCTCTCAAGTTTTCTGGTCATGTCCATGAACTTAATAAAGTTTTATTTTTAAGTTTAACTAAATAAATTTTATTTATTAAGTTCATGGACATGACCAGAAAACTTGAGAGAAACAATCGTGTAGTATTTCAGATATTATCAGATGCAGATAGGCAGATTTGCAAAGTCTTTTGAATAAAAATAATAAGTTTAGAGTGAATATTGGGTCATCATAAAGGCAAATTTCAGTTGTCCTATGATGAAATATGATAATCAACAGCTCAAAGATAAAGGCTTTCAAGAATTACTGGTCAACAAACCAAGTTAGTTGTTCTTATTAACCTGCTGGGAATAGCTGGTGGGATTTCTGTGCCTGAGATGTACTCCCTGGAAACAATCTCTGTAGCTCTCAAAACTCTGCTAAACAAACATTGTTTCTGAGTGATTAAGCCCAAAATTGGAGTAAGACTATGCTGACTTAGGTACTTTTTTGTCATCCTGTTGGAGAACTTCTGTTTTCATGTTGAAGAATAATAGAAAGACAAAGATGCTTCTAGAAATAAGGCTAACATGAAAACAGCCAAAATAGAAGCTTTCCTGATGTCACTTTTCACACTAGGAGATTTCTATGTAAAAAATGTTCATAGTACTTCCCAAGCAGAAGCAACTTCATGGTGGGAATTAACATGCTATAGAAAGCAGGTTTTTTTTTTTTTTTTCCATACGCGGACCTCTCACTGTCACGGCCTCTCCCATTGCAGAGCACAGGCTCCGGATGTGCAGGCCCAGCGGCCATGGCTTACAGGCCCAGCCGCTCTGTGGCATGTGGGATCATCCCGGACGGGGGCACAAATCCGTGTCCCCTTCATCGGCAGGTGGACCCTCAACCACTGTGCCACCAGGGAAGCCCCAGGCAGGTATTTTCTTGATAAAGAAGGAACTGAATTTCTTTGACAAAGCTTCGAAGAGAAGTCCTTCCCAGCCATCTTCAGTGTAGCTAAATCTGTAGACAGGAGCCAGTGAATTGTCAATATAACAGTAAAATCAATGACATGGTTATTGGGGATAGAATGGGTTTACGTTCCTTTGGATGTTCAACAACAGAGAGGTTTATACCTCATGTTTAGATGAAGAGGGAGCTAAAGTCTGGAAATGAGATTATGTGAAGATTACTTTGTCGGTTGATTCTGTCACTGCTCACAAGTTTGATGAGAGAGAATGCAAAAACCATCAAACTCCTGTGTTCTCTGGCATAATTGTTTGCTGGATGGACTTAGACAGAGGTCCTGAAAGCAGCAAGAAATCTGTTGATGCTATGGCCTGGACAACGTAGACTGAATGGAATGAACCTGTGGGGATATTTGAATTGGAAGTCATTGCCAGGGAACCCGAGCACTCAGGGATAAGGTAGGGAAAGCCACTTCTATGTGCTGCCTTACCATCTCAGGTGGTAGAGACCATTCACTGTGCTAAATTGAACAGGACAAAATTAATTATGTGAGTGGTAGGGATGATGCCAATCTGGATTTTCTGGGCAGTAAATTCTTCCTTTCTTGCCTCCTGCTTCCTGTGCATCCTCCTTAATTCAAATTAATGGTTTATACATCTTTACTTGGGTACAGTTAATATTTTCTCCACATCAATACTCAGCTAGTGGCCAAGAGATGGAGCACCTGGAACTCTTAAATAGCATATAGCATCTCAGTGTTTTGAAGTTGGCACACCTTGAATTTGCCTATACTTTTCAATATCCTACATGAACTTCTTAGTGTATATAAGCTATAGTGCTTTCCAGAGTGCATGTAGGTATTTTCTAGATTAAAAAAGGGAGTCATACAGCTGTAATTCTCTTTTAAATTTTTTTTTTTCTGATCATCTTTATACTTAACAGCATAGCATGGGACAAGATAAATTCCAGCAGTGGGTTGGGAGGGCCACAAAGTTGACAATGTATTCAATAATAACATTTTGTTGTGTTATTTAATATTTAAAGTGTACATTTAATAATGACTTTAAATTACTTTGAAGTAACTTATTTATGTACTAACATGCAAGTTATTTACAAAAAGGATGAGAATAATTAATACTCAAAAGACATAAAAGCAGAACAGTGTATTTATGGAGAATGTCTTTCTTCATTATCTGTATGACCCTGGCTAGTGCTGATTATAATTTTACATGAGTAAATATATTCAATGAACTTCCAATTTTCTCTTTTAGGAATCAACTTTATTACTTCCATCATATTACTTTTTAGATTTTAATATTAGCCATAATTCTGTCATTATCACTGCTAGCTTCCTTTTATTCATTAATAAAATAAACCTGTTGTTTCAAATTAGAACAGTGATGGAGACATTATTTGCATAGGCACAGTGAAGGGGTGATTGGATTAATCAAAATTATCTGATTAGGAGAATACTTCCTAATGTCAGTCCCAGATAATTTACTCAAAACCCATCATATTACATGACACTTTAATTGAAAATTTTGTTGTCTATGTTTTCTCAATTTCTTCAGTCCCCATATGACATGCTTGCTGGTTTAAAGTTTATGCACACATTCTGGATTGTTCATGCCTACAAACAATGAATCTCTGTTCAAGTGTCTGCTAAAAGTCTCAATTATCTACTTTTATAATCAAGGATATATAACTATTTATAATAGAAAAGACTCATAAAAATTGCTATGTATTTCTTTTTATTATTAAGGAAAAATAAGGACTACATGAAAGCTCTGGAGATCTTATTCACATTTTCATGAAATCAAAGACTTTTTTTGTAGTAGGACATAATTATAACTTTTCTAGACCTTATAGGAAATGATTCAGAGGGTGAAAATGAATTTTATTTAGTTAAATATTTGTCTATATTATATATAGAAGTAGTGCATAAAATAGAATGGTTTTATTTAATAATAATGTTTTGAATATGCTAATACTCTTACACATCTGTTACTCCCAATGCCTCTTACTTCACACAGAAAGTAGTTGTCAAACACACCTATTAATCATCACACACCAAATCATGAACACACACCACATGTGTTAGTAGTGATAATGTCTTCCTTTCCTAAGTTTACAAATGATAAATTACCTCAACTATTATGGTCTTCCTGTTCTTACATAAAGACAACCACTTCATCAAATCATTTTCTGGTCCATGTACCTTATACCCTTTGCAAGAACTTCACTCCAGCATCTATACCCCTCACTAACTTGCAGCACAAATGGCCTATTTTCACTGGAAAATTCCTATTAGGATATGAACATGTTCTAGAGTTCCCGAACAAAATAGCAAGCAAACCACACCAAAACACCCCACACGAACTACCACTCCATTCTGTCTTCACCATTTGCAGGAAAAAAAAATGCTCTTCCTACTTCATCACTTATCTCAGACTCTCTCCTGAAGTCCTTTTAATTACATTTCTACCTCCCAAAACTGCATAGAAACTGCTTTTGTTTTAGCTCTATATTCACAATTGCAGTAGATCCTTTTCTGGGATCATTATACATTACCTCTTATGGGCACTTGATCTCTTGATTTTGAAACTCTATCTATTATTGGCCTCTGTAATAACTCCTAATTGAAATTACTAATTTAATCATTTAAATAATCTTACTTCCTGAAAATCCCATATTATGTTGCATTGGCATAACAAAGATCATACCTGGAGATCAGTCGAGTGTGACATAGATTCTAGATTCTCATAAAGATATATAATATATATAATATATATATATATATTATATATATATATAATATATATATAACAGAATCAATTTGCTGTACAGCAGAAACAAACACAACATTGTAATTTATCTATACTTCAATGAAAAAAAAATGAAGCTATGATATGATAAGCAGACACAGTCCTCTTTTCCTACTACATGTTTACCACTGCTCACATTTCCAGTCATGGCCATTCATTGCAGTAGGCAAGGAATAGATTAACTTGAAACTATAAACTCTGTTGGGCCCAGAGAGGTTCATTTCTATTTTATTCTGGGAGCTGATATACACAGGCAATAACTTAACAGAGATTTGTAAATTACCGCCAGACTCCACCTAAATTCCAAGAATTTTATAAAACAAACAAAAAAATGAACTAACTAAAATAAACATTAATCCCATAGTACTTAATATGTAACCCATGATAAATTTGGCATACACTTATTAAAATAAATGAATTTCTCAAATATTTTGTCCCAGCAGAAATACTTTAAAATATATATAGATTAATTATAATTATAAAAATTTATTACTATTTTGAAGAAAAACAATGGAACAAAGTATTGAAATCATCAGACTCAGAGAATAAATGATAGATAGGGCTTCCCTGGTGACGCAGTGGTTGAGAGTCCGCCTGCCGATGCAGGGGACACGGGTTCGTGCCCCGATCCCGGAAGATCCCACATGCCGCGGAGCGGCTGGGCCCGCGAGCCATGGCCGCGGAGCCTGTGTGTCCGGAGCCTGTGCTCTGCAACGGGAGAGGCCACAGCAGTGAGAGGCCCGCGTACAGCAAAATAAAAAATAAAAAATAAAAAAAAAATAAATGATAGATAAATCTGAAATTTTGAATAAAAAATTTACTTCTCATAATAACCTTAGACATTAATTAAATTGTTTAAGGTAGAAAACCCAGAAATATTTGAAAATTGTTAAAATGTAGCAAGTAACAAGCATTTAAAGACTTCATTCTGAGAAGTGTTTCTCAAATTTCTATTTTTTTAACCTGAAAATGGAAAGAAATACTGGTGTTTGAATAAATGTTTATATGAATAAATGTTTCCTATTTAATTTATAATTTGACTTACTTTTACATTAGAAGTTTATTTTTCTTCATTCATTCATTCTATAAATCCTTTCTGATATTGATACAAGAAAAAAGTAATAGAATTGCTTTGTAATGAAATATTATACTTTTGGATAATTTAGAATGCAATCAAATGTAACCACTGCTCTGTACAACTCTTTCATGCATATGCATATATACAGAGAATGTTAATTTTTTCAGGAAAACCAGACAGAAAGATTATAAAGCAGAGAATCCTTATAAATGTAAGACCATAGAAGCAGTCCTCAAAAAATGATGGAGAATAATATTTGGAGGATAAGCATCTCAGTTTTCTTTTTCACCCTGTGCCCTTCTAAATAGTAGTTTTAGTAAAATGTAGTGGATCAGGTCAAAAATAAAACATATTTTACAGTAAAATGTTGAGATAAAGGGACTTTTAAGGAAGATTATTTTTTGAGTAGTTTAATAGGTTACAAAAACACCTAAGAAAATTCTTGAAAATATTTTTATAATTATATACCCTTTATAATTGAATTTGCTACAGTTTCATAGGATAAGTTAAAATGTTATATAAATAAACATAAAGAGCAACAGATTTGGGATAAACTTACTTTTGTAATTTAGAAAAAAGTATCACAAAATTAAATTCTGAAATTCTAGTATGATCAATTTATACAAAAATAAACCTCTAATTTTGCAATAAGATATATGAATAAAAATAGCAAGAGAATAATAGAATGCTAAGTAAACTTGAGCTGCATTGCTCTATGTCCAGTAAAACAATAGGAAATGTAACATTTTACTAATTATATTTAACAGTTTAAATTTTGGTTCACGTGTTTAAGCTACATTTTAATGTAATCATTGAACTATTTGAATTAACATTTTTGTGGAAAAATCTCACCTTTAAAAATTTTTATTTGTATTTTAGTTAAAAAAAATCCCTGCAAAATAGCCGGGAAATTACATGTATATACACATGCATATCTATATATGTGTACGTGTGGTTACTCTACTTCTAAATCACAATACAAATTGAAAGCGATATTCTTACCCTGATTTCTCTCAATTTAATTGTTACTATTTCCAGATATTTTATCAGAAGTAAAATTAAAATACTGCTAATTTATTATATTTTTCTGTTTTTGAGAGTATCAATAAATTGTTCACATTTCCAGTATCACTCAAGACCAGATTTATTGTTAATCAATAATAATATACATTTCTCTAAATAATGCACTTCTTCCTTCTCTCTTATGAAATCCACAGGAAACGATATATAAGAAATACTTTCAAATTAATATTTACTGATTAATTGATAAATCTCTCATTCATGCTTCTAAACATGCTTCAAGCAGATATACTCTAATAGGGAACATTTTGTTCCATTTCTATTGATTTCCATTCAGATATATAATACTTTATGCCAGAAAGTTTTTTAACATGTGTTGGGAATCCATGACAAAATTTTATTACTTAAAATTACAAATTTAATATCATTGCCACATGGGTTGGAATTAGGTAGCATTAATTTTAAACAAATTTCCATTGGGAAAGGGAATAAAACCTAGACATTTGTTTTTATCCTGAACTTTAGAAATTCTTCTGCTACTAATAAAGTGCAGTCAGTCAGACTGAGAAAATCTATGTTATTTATGTACTTTATCTGGGAAACACTGGAGAAGTATCAATAAAGTGGAATAAATCATAAAGTTAATACAGAATCTTAACTCCACCCTATGGCACCAATAAATACCTCATGGTCACACCATGTTAGAATTCATTTGGCATCTATTTACCAATCTCCTTAACTTTTTTGGGGTTTGCTGGTATAGATAGTTTTCCTGAGATTTTTAAGCATATAGAGAATAAATAATTTCATAAAAATTGTTAAATAGTGACAAATGGATATTAGTTCATGAAGGTTAAAGTTTAACATGACAATATTTTATAATGGTAATGTCAGCTTACTTTTTATATCATTCATTTTGAAATGCTTTTTTAACCACCACAAAAATAATGCTTAGTATTTCTGTTCCTGTGGCAAAACTACAATATATTCAGGAAATCTTAATTGAGATTTGAGAAGAAAATATATGAAAACTTAAAATATGAGCAGGAGCTTCACTATTTTAAATTCAGACTGGATGTCTTTAAGATTTATTTTCATAACAGTACATAAAGTCTCATACAATACTTACATGTTTTTAAGCACATTGAGCGTCAAGAGACCTCCTGTGGACAAATATCTTAGAAAATGCATTTGTGAAGTAACATTAAGACCTCCTAAAAGCCCTGTACTCCCTTGACTGATACATCATTTGTACATCTATCTTTCAGAACCTCCAACGCAATTGAAAGCATATAAACTCTGCTGTTTTAAAAAACAATGTCAATACCTACTAATTGCTTCCTGAGTAGATTTTGGTGTTATTTCAGTGAAAGGTATAATTTAGCAAACAGATTTAGCAAGCAGCAAATAAAACAATTAATACAAAGGTCTTTTGTGAAAGAAGAGTCTGGCAGTACACCTGCAGTAAAGGTTGAATTTGTAATTTAGAAAACAGATTTAGCAAGTGGCAGATACAACAATTAGCCTAAAAATCTTTTTTTTGTGCAAGAAATAACTCACAGAATGGGAAAAGTGAAGACACATTTGCATAAAATAATATGTTAGTTTCACTGAAAAGCAAATAGTTTTCCATCTCCACCTCCTAACCTTTTTTCTTTCCTTATGATTTTCTTTCTCTGTATATTACAGATGGTCAAGGCGCTAGAATATTTCAAAAGTCATGACATAAGCAATGTTGTTTCATGTAGTAGAAACACTAAATTTTTAACAAATAATAACACGATTCACTGGTTCACAATATCTACTGGATTGTGGAAGGAAATGAAATCCTTTCTCTTTTACCTAATGGGTCTTTGCTTCCTTAAGCACAGCTTCAACTTCACAAATAAAATTGTCATATTAGACACAGTTAAATTTTTTGGAAAGCCAAACCAACATGGACTTACACTAAGAGTATTTAGGATATCTTTCATTACTAGGGCTCTGATATAGAAACAAAGAAAGCATTAAAATAATACCTATGGACCAAAGAATGGATTCACAGTAAGTTTCATAGGATTGCATTAGCTTCAAATTTCTTACCCTTAATTAGAAAAAAAAGTGTGTAGTTCCGGATGCTGGGTCCTCAGGCGTAGGGCCTTGTGCAACTCCTCAATTAAACTGATATTCAAGCAAAAAACACTTCTTAGGAAAGGCCTTACCACCTGTTAGTTGTTGAGTTTGAGCTACTCTATAAAGTGTTGAGAAATCCTTGACTGCCACCATGAACTTCTCTTGACATTTACAGTTATAAAGTCCTTAGGAATTATGGTGTATTAAACAACTTATTGATTTCAAAGATACTATGTCAGACTCTAAAGTTCAGAAATCCTTTGTTTAATTTTGATGTTCCCATTGACAATAACCAACCACTCTTATTTTGCCCATAATATTTAACCATAAGCCCTCATGGGTGATGCTGCAACTCTCTACTCTAAGAAGCTCCAGCTCACCAACAACAGGAAAGAGCTCTGGTTTGTTTAAAAACAAGCCCAGATTGTTTTTAAAATTAGTGTTGTATACATACACTTACAAATAATTTTCATTTATGCAACTCTGCAACAAAATTTACCCAATTTACTCAATTCAGAAAAATCCCTCGTACAAAATACACATCTTATTCATTTTCCAAGTTCCGTTTGTTACTCATGCTCTCTCTAGAGTTTTGCTTTTTGTTGTACAATGTTACTGTTTTTGTATGCCTGTTTAATTTTTTACTATTCTGAAGGGAGGGGTTGGCAATTATTTTTTCCTCTACAGGGCTTTGCAGGCAATATGGACTCAACTCTGTCACTGTAGTAAGAAAGACATCTTAGACAATAGATTAAAAAATGGGTGGGATTGTGTTCCAATAAAATGTTATTTATGAAAACAGGTAGCAGGCATGATTTGGCCCATGCTAGCCCTGCTTTAGGGAATCATTAGTTAGTGTTGTGTGCATTCACTCATACTGT
This sequence comes from Mesoplodon densirostris, assembly GCF_025265405.1. NCBI lineage: Eukaryota > Metazoa > Chordata > Mammalia > Artiodactyla > Ziphiidae > Mesoplodon > Mesoplodon densirostris. The sequence goes on from NC_082665.1 coordinate 22,464,409, forward strand.
ATTCACTGTGGAAGAAGCTTTGTTAACTGTGTGCTCTGAGATTAATTGTTCACTCCAGGACAACTCTACAAATTATGAATTTAGTATCGAGCAAAAGTAGATCTCCCAAAACATCTTTCAATTTACTGAAAAATATTCGAAGCATTCTTATATTATGTGGTAGTGGAAAATATTTTATTTATAAAACAATTGATATAAAATACAAATTTATATTGTATAAAATATTATATATTAAATAATATTTATATATAACACACTTTCAATTTTCTTTAATTATTATTAGGCATATAAGCACAATCACGAAAACTTTGAAATAGAGAAATCAGAAGTAAAAGAGATTATAAAAATAAGCTAATAAACTCCATTTACCACAAATAGGAAACTGAAACAAGCAGTGCCATATATTTTATGGTTACTACCCACTACTTTCTGACAATTTGTCACAGTAGCAGTAGAAAATTAATACATGAATTTTATTTAATTTGTATTTCTTTATATGTATCAATCCATATATATATATTAACATCTTTATTGGAGTATAGTTGCTTTACAATGGTGTGTTAGTTTCTGTTCCTATAACAAAGTGAATCAGCTATACATATACATATATCCCCATATCTCTTCCCTTTTGCATCTCCCTCCCATCCTCCCTATCCCACCCCTCTAGGGGGTCACTAAGCACAGAGCTGATCTCCCTGTGCTATGCAGCTGCTTCCCACTAGCTATCTATTTTGCATCTGGTAGTATATATATGTCAATGCCACTCTCTCACTTCGTTCCAGCTTACCCTTCACCCTCGCCATGTCCTCAAGTACATTCTCTACATCTGCATCTTTATTCCTGTCCTGCCACTAGGTTTTTCAGAACTTTGTTTTCTTTTTTTTTTAGATTCCATATATATGTGTAGCATACAGTATTTGTTTTTCTCTTTCTGACTTACTTCACTCTGTATGACAGACTCTAGGTCCATCCACCTCACTACAAATAAATCAATTTCATTTCCTTTTATGGCTGAGTAATATTCCATTGTATATATGTGCTATATTTTCTTTATCCATTCATCCGTCAATGGACACTTAGGTTGCTTCCATGAACTGGCTATTATAAATAGAACTGCAATGAACATTGCGGTACATGACTCTTTTTGATTTATGGTTTTCTCAGGGTATATGCCCAGTAGTGACATTGCAGGGTCATATAGTAGTTCTATTTTTAGCTTTTTGAGGAAGCTCCATACTGTTCTCCATAGTAGCTGTATCAATTTACATTCCCACCAACAGTGCAAGAGGGTTCCCTTTTCTCCACACCCTCTCCAGCATTTATTTTTTATAGATTTTTTGATGATGGCCATTCAGACCAGTGTGAGGTGATACCTCATTGTAGTTTTGGTTTGCATTTCTCTAATGATTAGTGATGTTGAGCATCCTTTCATGTGTGTTTTGACAATCTGTATATCTTCTTTGGAGAAATGTCTATTTAGGTCTTCTGCCCATTTTTGGATTGGGTTGTTAGTTTATTTGGTATTGAGCTGTATGAGCTGTTTGTAAATTTTGGATCTTAATCCTTTTCTAGTTGCTTTGTTTGCACATATTTTCTTCATTCTGAGGGTTGTCTTTTCGTCTTGTTTATGTTTTCATTTGCTGTGCAAAAGCTTTTAAGTTTCATTAGGTCCCATTTTTGTATTTTTGCTTTTATTTCCATTTCTCTAGGAGTTGGGTCAAAAAGGATCTTGCTGTGATTTATGTCATAGAGTGCTCTATCTCTGTTTTCCTCTAAGAGTTTTAAAATGTCTGGCCTTACATTTAAGCCTTTAATCCACTTTGAGTTTATCTTTGTGTGTGGTGTTAGGGAGTGTTCTGATTTCATTCTTTTACATGTAGCTGTCCAGTTTTCCCAGCACCACTTATTGAAGAGGCTGTCTTTTCTCCATTGTATATTCTTGCCTCCTTCCTCAAAGATAAGTTTATCCTATGTGGGTGGGTTTATCTCTGGGTTTTCTATCCTGTTCCAGTGACCTATATTTCTGTTTTTGTGCCAGTACCATACTGTTTTGATTAGTGTAGCTTTTTAGTATAGTATGATGTCAGGGAGCCTGATTCGTCCAGCTCCATTTTTCTATCCAAGATTGCTTTGGCTATTTCAGATCTTTAGTGTTTCCAAACCAATTTTGAATATTTTTGTTCTAGTTCTGGGAAAAATGCCATTGGTAGTTTCATAGGGATTGCACTGAATCTGTAGATTGCTTTGGGTAGTATAGTCATTTTCACAATGTTGATTCTTCCAATCCAAGAACATGGTATATCTCTCCATCTGTTTGTATCAGCTTTAATTTCTTTCATCGGTGTCTTACAGGTCTCTGCATACAAGTCTTTTGTCTCCTAAGGTAGGTTTATTCCTAGGTATCTTATTCTTTTATCTGCCATGGTACGTAGGAGTGTTTCCTTAATTTCTCCTTCAGACTTTTCATTGTAAGTGTATAGGAATGCAAGAGATTTCTATGCATTAATTTTGTATCCTGCTACTTTACTGAATTCACTGATTAGCTCTAGTAGTTTTCTGGTAGCATCTTTAGGATTCTCTTTGTATAGTATCATGTCAACTGCCAACAGTGAGAGCTATACTTCTTCTTTTCTATTTTGAATTCCTTTTATTCATTTTTCTATTCTGATTGATGTGGCTAAAACTTCCAAAACTTCATTGAATAATAGTGGTGAAAGTGGACAACCTTGTCTTGTTCCTGATCTTAGAAGAAATGTTTTCAGTTTTTCACCATTGAGAATGATGTTGGCTGTGGCTTTTCATATACGGCCTTTATTATGTTGAGGTAAGTTCTCTCTATACCTACTTTCTGGAGGGTTTTTATTGTAAATGGTTGTTGAGTTTTGTCAAGAGCTTTTTCTATGTCTATTGAGATGATCATATGATTTTTATCCTTCAGTTTGTTAATATGGTGTATCACAATGATTGATTTGCATATATTGAAGAATCCTTGCATTCCAGGGATAAACCCCACTTGATCATTGTGTATGATCCTTTTTAATGTGCTGTTGGATTCTGTTTGCTAATATTTTGTTGAGGATTTTTGCAACTATGTTCATCAGTGATATTGGCCTGTAGTTTTCTTTCTTTGTGACATCTTTGTCTGGTTTTGGTATCAGGGTGATGGTGGCCTTGTAGAATGAGTTTGGGAGTATTTCTCCCTCCGTTATATTAAGGAAGAGTTTGAGAGGATAAGTGTTAGCTGTTCTCTAATTGTTTGATAGAATTGACCTGTGAATCCATCTGGTCCCGAGCTTTTGTTTTTTGGAAGATTTTTAATCACAGTCTCAAATTCAGTGCTTGAGATTTGTCCATTTATATTTCTATTTCTTCCTGGTTCAGTCTCCAAAGCTTGTGCTTTTCTAAGAATTTGTCCATTTCTTCCAGGTTGTCCATTTTATTGGCATATAGTTGCTTGTAGCAATCTCTCATGATCCTTTGTATTTCTACAGTGTCAGTTGTTACTTCTCCTTTTTCATTTCTTATTCTGTTTATTCGAGTCTTCTCCCCTTTTTTCTTGATGAGTCTGGCTAATGGTTTATCAATTTTGTTTATCTTCCCAAAGAACCAGCTTTTAGTTTTATTGACCTTGCTATTGTTCCCTTTGTTTCTTTTTCATTTATTTCTGATCGATCTTTATGATTTCTTTCCTTCTGCTAACTTTGGGTTATTTTTGTTCTTCTTTCTCTAGTTGCTTTAGGTGCAAGGTTAGGTTGTTTATTTGAGGTGTTTCCTGTTTCTTAAGGTAGGATTGTATTGCTATAAACCGTCTTACAACTGCTTTTGCTGCATACCATAGGTTTTTGTCATTGTGTTTCATTGTCATTTTTTTCTAGGTATTTTTGTATTTCCTCTTTGTTTACTTCAGTGATCCATTGGTTATTAAGTAGTATAGTATTTAGCTCCATGTGTTTGTATTTTTCACAGATTTTTTCCTGTAATTGATATCTAGTATCTTAGTGTTGTGTTTGGAAAGGATACTTGATATGATTTCAATTGTCTTATATTTACCAAGGCTTTATTTGTGTCCCAAGAGATGATTTATCCTGGAGAATATTCCATGAGTCCTTGAGGAGAAAGTGTATTCTATTGTTTTTGGATGGGATGTCCTATAAATATCAGTTGAGTCTATGTTGTTTAATGTAACAGTAAACTTGTATTTCCTTATATTTTTTTCATTTTGTTTGATCTGTCCATTGGTGAAAGTGGGATATTAAAGTCCCCTAGTATGAATGTGTTACTGTCGATTTCCCCTTTACTGGCTCTTAGCATTAGCCTTATGTATTGAGGTGCTTCTATGTTGGGTGCATAAATTTTTACAATTGTTACATCTTCTTGGATTGTTCCCTTGATCATTATGTAGTGTTCTTCTTTGTCTCTTGTAATAGTCTTTATTTTAAAGTCTATTTTGTCTGTTGTGAGAATTGCTACTCCAGCTTTCTTGTGATTTACATTTGCTTAGAATGTCTTTTTCCATTCCCTCACTTTCAGTCTGTATGTGTCCCTAGGTTTGAAGTGGATATCTTGTAGACAGCATATATAGAGGTCTTGTTTTTGTATACATGCCGCCCAGTCTATGTCTTTTGGTTGGATAATTTAATCCATTTGCATGTAAGGTAGTTATCAATATATATGTTCCTATTACCATTTTCTTAATTGCTTTGGGTTTGTTATTGTAGGTCTTTCCTTCTCTTGTGTTTCCTTCCTAGAGAAGTTCCTTTAGCATTTGTTTTAAAGCTGGTTGGGTAGTGCTGAATTCTCTTGGGTTTCACTTGTCTGTAAAGGTTTTAATTCCTCCATCGAATCTAAATGAGATCCTGGCTGTGTAGAGTAATCTTGGATGTAGGTTTTTCTCTTTCATCACTTTAAATATGTCCTGTCCCTCCCTTCTGGCTTGCAGAGTTTCTGCTGAAAGATCGGCTGTTAACCTTATGTGGATTCCCTTATATGTTATTTGTTTTTTTCCCCTTGCTGCTTTTAATACTTTTTCTTTGTATTTAATTTTTGATAGGTTGATTAATAAGTGTCAACGTGTTTCTCCTTGGATTTATCCATTATGGAACTGTCTGTGCTTCCTGGATTTGATTGACTATATTCTTTCCCGAATTAGGGAAGTTTTCAAGTATAATCTCTTCAAATATTTTCTCACAGCCTTTCTTTTTCTCTTCTTCTTCTGGGACCCTATAATTCCATTGTTGGTGCTTTTAATGTTGTTCTAGAGGTCTCTGAGACTGTCCTCAATTATTTTCATTTTTTCTTCTTTATTCTGCTCTGCAGTAGTTATTCCCACTATTTTATCTTCCAGGTCACTTATCCGTTCTTTTGCCTCATTTATTCTGCTATCAATTCCTTTGAGAGAATTTTTAATTTCATTTATTGTGCTGTTCATCATTGTTTGTTTGCTCTTTAGTTCTTCTAGGTCCTTGTTAAACATTTCTTATATTTTCTCCATCCTATTTTCAAGATTTTGGCTCATCTTACTATCATAAGTTTGAATTCTTTTTCAGGTCAACTGCCTATTTCCTCTTCATTTGTTTGTTATGGTAGGTTTTTACCTTGCTCCTTAATTTGCTGTGTGTTTCTCTGTATTCTCATTTTGCTTAACTTACTGTGTTTGTGGTCTACTTTCTGCAGGCGGCAGGTTCATAGTTGCCATTGTTTTTGGTGTCTGCCCCCAGTGGCTAAGGTTGCTTCAGTTGGTTGTGTAGGCTTCCTGGTGGAGGGGATTGTGCCTGTGTTCTGGTGGATGAAGCTGGATCTTCTCTTCCTGTTGAGTAGGACCGTATCCAGTGGTGTGTTCTGGGGTGTCTGTAACCTTATTATGATTTAAGGTAGCCTGTCTGCTAATGAGTGGGGTTGTGTTCCTGCCTTTCTAGTTGTTTGGCATGAGATGTCCATCACTGTAGCTTGCTGGTCATTTAGTGGAGCTGGGTCTTAGCATTGAGATGGAGATCTCTGGTAGAGCTTTTGCCATGTGGTATTATGTGGAGCTTGGAATTCTCTGGTTGTCCAGTGTCCTGAACTCAGTTCTCCCACCTCAGAGACACAGGTCTGACACCCGGCCAGAGCACCAAGACCCTGTCAGCTACATGGCTCAGAAGAAAGGGAGGGAAAAAAAAGAAGAAATAAATAAAATAAAATAAAGTTATTAAAGTAAAAAATAAAAATTATTTTTAAAAATTAAAAATAATAATAATAATAAAAAGTACACAGAAAGAACCCTAGGACAAATGGTAAAAAGAAAACTATACAGACAAAAACCACACAAAGAAGCATACACATACACACTCACAAAGGAGAAAAAGGAAAAGAAAAAAATATATATATATATATATGTATAAAGTAAAAAAAAGGAAGAGAGCAGCCAAATCAATAAACAAATCTACCAATGATAATAAACTCTAAATACTAAAGTAAGATAAACATAAAATAAAAAACAAATTAGATACAGAAAGCACACCCCAAGTCTACAGTTGCTCCCAAAATCCACCTCCTCAATTTTGGGATGATTTGTTGTCTCTTCAGGTATTACAGAGATGCTGGGTACATCAAGTTGACTGTGGAGATTTAAACCACTGCTCCTGAGGCTGCTGGGAGAGATTTCCCTTTCTCTTCTTTGTTTGCACAGCTCCTGCATTTCAGATTTCGATTTGGACCCACCTCTGCATGTAGGTCACTTGAGAGCATCTGTTCTTCACTCAGACAAGAAGGGGTTAAAGGAGTAGCTGATTTGGGTTCTCTGGCTCACTCAGGCCGGGGGGAGGGAGGGTTACGGAATGCGGGGCGAGCCTGTGGCGGCAGAGGCCAACATGACGTTGCAACAGCCTGAGGCATGCTGTGTGTTCTCCCGGGGAAGTTGTACCTGGATCAAGTGACCCTGGCAGTGGCAGGCTGCACAGGCTCCCAGGAGGGTAGCTGTGGATAGTGACCTGTGCTTGCACACAGGCTTCTTGGTGGTGGCAGTAGCAGCCTTAGTGTCTCATGTCCGTCTCTGGGGTCCGTGCTGATAGCCGTATTTTACACCTGTCTCTGGACCTCGTTGAGGCGGTGCTCTGTATCCCCTCTCCTTGAGCACCTTGAAACAATGGTCTCTTGCCTCTTCAGCAGTTCCAGATTTTTTCCCAGACTGCTTCCCAGCTAGCTGTGGTGCACTAGCCCCCTTCAGGCTGTGTTCATGCAGCCAACCTCAGTCCTCTCCCTGGGATCTGACCACCGAAGCCAGAGCCTCAGTTCCCTGACCCCACCCACCCCAGCAGGTGAGCAGACAAGTCTCTCGGGATGGTGAGTGCTGGTCAGCACTGATCCTAGGTTCAGGCATCTCTCTGCTTTGACCTCTGTACCCCTGTTGCTGTGCTCTCCTCCATGGCTCCGAAGATTCCTTCCCCCAGTCCACCGTTTTGTCTCTGCCAGTAAAGGGGCTTCCTAGTGTGTGGAAACTTTTCCTCCTTCACAGTTCCCTCCCACTGGTGCACGTCCCATCCCTATTCTTTTGTCTCTGTTTTTTTTTTTTTCTTTTGTCCTACCCATTTACGTGGGGAGTTTCTTGCCTTTGAGGAAGTCTGAGATCTTCTGGCAGCATTCAGTAGGTATTATGTAGGAGTTGCTCCACATGTAGATGTATTTCTGATGTATCAGTAGGGAGGAAGGTGATCTCCACGTCTTACTCCTCTGCCATCTTGAAGGGCTTCCCCCATATGTTTTTATAATACATGTATCTGTTAATCTATGTACATTATTTAATAAATAGTTTGAGTCAGAAACTGATTTTCATTTGGAATAGGTTGTATTCAAGATTTGTTGTGAGTGATTACTATTGAGTGGCTCACAATACTTATTTCAACAATAGCAACAGTCTTGTGTTAAGACCTGGGACAGGTGCATATGCTGAGAATGAATGAGAAATTCTCTCTAAATCAGAGTTGAGGGTATAAAAAGATAAAAAAAAATGAGGAAGCTTTGAAGAATGAGAAGTTTATGTTAGACCAAGATGGGAGGCAGAAGAAAAAGTTATTACAGAGGATAAGTCATGTGTAAATGTAAACCATTCACATTCAGGTAAACTCATGTTGATTGATTTCCTTTGAAGAAGTAGTATATGGAGAAGAAGTAGTACAATTTGAGCTACAGAGTTAGGAAGATGTCAGGTCATGGTTCACTGTACGCACTAATTTAAAAGTTTCAACTTTGAAAATTTTGAGGGTCATTGAAGATTTTTATGAAAAATTAATACAAAATGAGTAAAGCAGAAACAAACAAGAGGCTTAATTAGAAAGCTGATCCTATTTAATTCAAATGGTGTCATCATTTATTGAAATCATTAGAGCGAGAAATTCTGTGAGATGAATTTTTAAAAATCTAGTTTGAATAGGAATTTGAGATATGACTTTAAAAAATTATTTAATTAAATAATTTAATTTATTTATTTATTTTTTAATTTTTTTTTAATTTTTTTGCTTTATAGCAAATTTAAGCAGTTATACATATACATATGTTCCCATATCCCCTCCCTTTTGCATCTCCCTCCCACCCTCCCTATCCCACCCCTCCAGGCAGTCACAAAGCACCGAGCTGATCTCCCTGTGCTATGCGGCTGCTTCCCACTAGCTATCTACCTTATATTTGGTAGTGTATATATGTCCATGCCGCTCTTTAACTTTGTCACAGCTTGCGCTTCCCCCTCCCCATATCCTCAAGTCCATTCACTAGTAGGTCTGTGTCTTTATTCCTCTCTTACCCCTATGTTCTTCATGACTTTTTTTTTCTTAAATTACATATATATGTGTCAGCATACAGTATTTGTCTTTCTCTTTCTGACATACTTCACTCTGTATGACAGGCTCTACGTCCATCCACCTCATTACAAATAGCTCAATTTCATTTCTTTTTATGGCTGAGTAATAGTCCATTGTATATATGTGCCACATCTTCTTTACCCATTCATCCGATGATGGACACTTAGGTTGATTCCATCTCCAGGCTATTGTAAATAGGGCTGCTGTGAACATTTTGGTACATGTCTCTTTTTGAATTATGGTTTTCTCAGGGTATATGCCTAGTAGTGGGATTGCTGGGTCATATTTTAGTTCTATTTGTAGTTTTTTAAGGAACCTCCATACTGTTCTCCATAGTGGCTGTACCAATTCACATTCCCACCAGCAGTGCAAGAGTGTTCCCTTTTTTCCACAACCTCTCCAGCATTTATTGTTTCTAGATTTTTTATTTTTATTTATTTTATTTTATTTTATTTTATTTTATTTATTTATTTATTTTTTTTGCGGTATGCGGGCCTCTCACTGTTGTGGCCTCTCCCGTTGCAGAGCACAGGCTCCGGATGCGCAGGCTCAGCGGCCATGGCTCACGGGCCCAGCCGCTCCGCGGCATATGGGATCCTCCCAGACCGGGGCACGAACCCGTATCCCCTGCATCGGCAGGCGGACTCTCAACCACTGCGCCACCATGGAGGCCCCTCTAGATTTTTTGATGATGGCCATTCTGACTGGTGTGAGATGATATCTCATTGTAGTTTTGATTTGCATTTCTCTAATGAGTAAAGATGTTGAGCATCCTTTCATGTGTTTGTTGGCAGTCTGTATATCTTCTGTGGAAAAATGTCTATTTAGGTCTTCTGCCCATTTTTGGATTGGATTGTTTGTTTTTTTGTTATTGAGCTGCCTGAGCTGCTTATAAATTTTGGAGATTAATCCTTTGTCAGTTGCTTCATTTGCAAATATTTTCTTCCATTCTGAGGGTTGTCTTTTGGTCTTGTTTATGGTTTCCTTTGCTGTACAAAAGCTTTTAAGTTTCATTAGGTCCATGTGTTTATTTTTGTCTTTATTTCCATTTCTCTAGGAGGTGAGTCAAAAAGGATCTTGCTGTGATTTATTTAATAGAGTGTTCTGCCTATGTTTTCCTCTAAGAGTTTGATAGTGTCTGGCCTTACATTTAGGTTTTTAATCCATTTTGAGCTTATTTTTGTGTATGGTGTTAGGGAGTGATCTAATCTCATACTTTTACATGTCCCTGTCCAGTTTTCCCAGCACCACTTATGGAAGAGACTGTCCTTTCTCCACTGTACATTCCTGCCTCCTTTATCAAAGATAAGGTGACCATATGTCCTTGGGTTTATCTCTGGGCTTTCTATCCTGTTCCATTGATCTATCTTTCTGTTTTTGTGCCAGTACCATACTGTCTTGATTACACTAGCTTAGTAGTATAGTCTGAAGTCAGGGAGCCTGATGCCTCCAGCTCCATTTTTCGTTCTCAATATTGCTTTGGCTATTCGGGGTCTTTTGTGTTTCCATACAAATTGTGAAATTTTTTGCTCTAGTTCTGTGAAAAATGCCAGTGGTAGTTTGATAGGGATTCCATTGAATCTGTAGATTGCATTGGGTAGTAGAGTCATTTTCACAATGTTGATACTTCCAATCCAAGAACATGGTACATCTCCCCATCTATTTGTATCATCTTTAATTTCTTTCATCAGTGTCTTATAATTTTCTGCATACAGGTCTTTTGTCTCCTTAGGTAGGTTTATTCCTAGATATTTTATTCTTTTTGTTGCAATGGTAAATGGGAGTGTTTACTTGATTTCACTATCAGATTTTTCATCATTAGTATATAGGAATGCCAGAGATTTCTGTGCATTAATTTTGTATCCTGCAACTTTACCAAATTCATTGATTAGCTCTAGTAGTTTTCTGGTAGCATCTTTAGGATTCTCTATATATAGTATCATGTCATCTGCAAACAGTGACAGCTTTACTTCTTATTTTCCGAATTGGATTCCTTTTATTTTCTTTTCTTTTTGGATTGCTGTGGCTAAAACTTCCAAAACTATGTTGAATAAGAGTGGTGAGAGTGGGCAACCTTGTATTTTTCCTGATCTTAGTGGAAATGGTTTCAGTTTTTCACCATTGAGGACGATGCTGGCTGTGGGTTTGTCATATATGGCCTTTATTATGTTGAGCAAAGTTCCCTCTATGCCTACTTTCTGCCGGGTTTTTATCATAAATGGGTATTGAATTTTTTCGAAAGCTTTCTCTGCATCTATTGAGATGATCATATGGTTTTTCTCCTTCAATTTGTTAATACGGTGTATCACGTTGATTGATTTGCGTATATTGAAGAATCCTTGCATTCCTGGAATGAACCCCACTTGATCATGTTGTATGATCCTTTTAATGTGCCTTTGGATTCTGTTTGCTAGTATTTTGTTGAGGGTTTTTGCATCTATGTTCATCAGTGATATTGGCCTGTAGTTTTCTTTCTTTGTGACATCCTTGTCTGGTTTTGGTATCAAGGTGATGGTGGCCTCGTAGAATGAGTTTGGGAGTTTTCCTCCCTCTGCTATATTTTGGAAGAGTTTGAGAAGGATAGGTGTTAGCTCTTCTCTAAATGCTTGATAGAATTCGACTGTGAAGCCATCTGGTCCTGGGCTTTTGTTTGTTGGAAGATTTTTTTATCACAGTTTCAATGTCACTGCTTGTGATTGGTCTATTCATATTTTCTATTTCTTCCTGATTCAGTCTTGGGAGGTTGTGGGTTTCTAAGAATTTGTGCATTTCTTCCAGGTTGTCCATTTTATTGGCATAGAGTTCCTTATAGTAATGTCTCATGATCTTTTGTATTTCTTCAGTGTCAGTTGTTACTTCTCCTTTTTCATTTCTAATTCTATTGATTTGAGTCTTCTCCCTTTTTTTCTTGATGAGTCTTGCTAATGGTTTATCAATTTTGTTTATCTTCTCAAAGAACCAGCTTTTAGTTTTATTGATCTTTGCTATCATTTCCTTCATTTCTTTTTCATTTATTTCTGATCTGATTTTTATGATTTCTTTCCTTCTGCTAACTTTGGGATGTTTTTGTTCTTCTTTCTCTAATTGCTTTAGGTGCAAGGTTAGGTTGTTTATTTGAGATGTTTCCTGTTTCTTAAGGTGGGATTGTATTGCTATAAACTCCCTCTTAGAACTGCTTTTGCTGCATCCCATAGGTTTTGGGTCGTCGTGTCTCCATTGTCATTTGTTTCTAGGTATTTTTTAATTTCCTCTTTGATTTCTTCAGTGATCACTTCGTTATTAAGTAGTGTTTTGTTTAGCCTCCATGTGTTTGTATTTTTTACAGATCCTTTCCTGTAATTGATATCTAGTCTCATAGCATTGTGGTCAGAAAAGATACTTGATACAATTTCAATTTTCTTAAATTTACCAAGGCTTGATGTGTGACCCAAGATATGATCTATCCTGGAGAATGTTCCATGAGCACTTGAGAAAAATGTGTATTCTGTTGTTTTTGGATGGAATGTCCTATAAATATCAATTAAGTCCATCTTGTTTAATGTATCATTTAAAGTTTGTGTTTCCTTTTTTATTTTCATTTTGGATGATCTGTCCATTGGTGAAAGTGGGGTTTTAAAGTCCCCTACTATGATTGTGTTACTGTCGATTTCTCCTTTTATGGCTGTTAGTATTTGCCTTATGTATTGAGGTGCTCCTATGTTGGGTGCATAAATATTTACAATTGTTATATCTTCTTCTTGGATCGATCCCTTTATCATTATGTAGTGTCCTTCTTTGTTTCTTCTAGTAGTCTTTATTTTAAAGTCTATTTTGTCTGATATGAGAATTGCTACTCCAGCTTTCTTTTGGTTTCCATTTGCATGGAATATCTTTTTCCATCCCCTTACTTTCAGTCTGTATGTGTCTCTAGGTCTGAAGTGGGTCTCTTGTAGACAGCATATATATGGGTCTTGTTTTTGTATCCATTCAGCCAACCTGTGTCTTTTGGTGGGAGCATTTAGTCCATTTACATTTAAGGTAATTATTGATATGTATGTTCCTATTCCCATTTTCTTAATTGTTTTGGGTTTGTTATTGTAGGTCTTTTCCTTCTGTTGTGTTTCTTGCCTAGAGAAGTTCCTTTAGCATTTGTTGTAAAGCTGGTTTGGTGGTGCTGAACTCTCTCAGCTTTTGCTTGTCTGTAAACGTTTTAATTTCTCCATCAAATCTGAATGAGATCCTTGCTGGGTAGAGTATTCTTGGTTTCAGGTTTTTCTCCTTCATCACTTTAATTATGTCCTGCCACTCCCTTCTGGCCTGTAGAGTTTCTGCTGAGAGATCAGCTGTTATCCTGATGGGGATTCCCTTGTGTGTTATTTGTTGTTTTTCCCTTGCTGCTTTTAATATGATTTCTTTGTGTTTAATTTTTGACAGTTTGATTAATATGTGTCTTGGCGTAATTCTCCTTGGATTTATTCTGTATGGGACTCCCTGTGCCTCCTGGACTTGATTAACTAATTCCTTTCCCATATTAGGGAAGTTTTCAACTATAACCTCTTCAAATATTTTCTCAGTCCCTTTCTTTTTTTCTTCTTCTGGAACCCCTATAATTTGAATGTTGGTGCGTTTAATGTTGTCCCAGATGTCTCTGAGACTCTCCTCAGTTCTTTTCATTATTTTTTCTTTATTTTGCTCTGCAGCAGTTATTTCCACTATTTTATATTCCACCTCACTTATCCGTTCTTCTCCCTCAGTTAGTCTGCTATTGATTCCATCTAGAGTGTTTTTTATTTCATTTATTGTGTTTTTAATCGATGCTTGATTCATGTTTTGTTCTTCTAGGTCCTTGTTAACTGTTTCTTGCATTTTGTCTATTCTATTTCCAAGATTTTCGATCTGGGAAATAGAATCTTGGATCATTTTTACCATCATTATTCTGAATTCTTTTTCTGGTAGACTGTCTATTACCTCTTCATTTGTTAGGTCTGGTGGATTTTTATCTTGCTCCTTCTCCCACTGTGTGTTTTTCTATCTTCTCATTTTGCTTATGTTACTGTGTTTGGGGTCTCCTTTTTGCAGGCTGCAGGTTCGTAGTTCCCGTTGTTTTTGGTGTCTGTCCCCAGTGGCTAAGCTTTGTTTAGTGGGTTGTGTAGGCTTCCTGGTGGAGGGGACTAGTGCCTGTGTTCTGGTGGATGAGGCTGGATCTTGTCTTTCTGGTGGGCAGGTCCACGTCTGCTGATGTGTTTTGGGGTGTCTGTGGACTTTTTTATGATTTTAGGCCACCTCTCTGCTAATGGGTGGCATTGTGTTCCTGTCTTGCTAGTTGTTTGGCATAGGGTGACCAGCACTGTAGCTTGCTGGTCGTTGAGTGTAGCTGGGTGCTGGTGTTGAGATGGAGATCTCTGGAAGATTTTCGCCGTTTGATATTATGTGGAGCTGGGAGGTCTCTTGTGGACCAGTGTCCTGAATTTGGCTCTCCCACCTCAGTGGCACAGCACTGACTCCTGGCTCCTCAATTTGGGATGATTTGTTGTCTATTCATGTATTCCACAGATGCAGGGTACATCAAGTTGATTGTGGAGCTTTAATCCGCTGCTTCCGAGGCTGCTGGGAGAGGTTTCCCTTTCTCTTCTTTGTTGTCACAGCTCCTGGGTCTCAGCTTTGTATTTGGCCCAGCCTTTGTGTAGGTTGCCTGAGGGCGTCTGTTCTTAGCTAAGACAGGACAGGGTTAAAGGAGCAGCCTCTTCGGGGACTCTGGCTCACTCAGGCCGGGCGGGAGGGAGTGGCACGGAGTGCGGGGTGAGCCTGCAGCATCAGAGGTCGGCGTGACGTTGCACCAGCCCGAGGCGCACCATGCCTTCTCCCAGGGAAGCCGCCCCTTGATCCTGGGACCCTGGCAGTGGCGGGCTGCACAGGCTCCCGGAAGGGCGGTTTGGACAGTGACCTGCGCTCGCACACAGGCTTCTTGGCGGCGGCAGCAGCAGCCCCAGCGTCCCACTCCCGTCTCTGGGCTCCGTGCTTTCAGCCGCGACTCACGCTCGTCTGTGGAGCCCCTTTAAGCAGTGTTCTTAATCCCCTCTCCGCGCTCACCAGGAAACCAAGAGGGAAGAAAAAGTCTCTTGCCTCTTCGGCAGCTACAGAGTTTTCCCGGACTCCCTCCCGGCTAGCTGTGGCACATTAGCCCCCTTCAGGCTGAGTTCTCGCCGCCAGCCCCAGTCCTCTCCCTGCGCTCTGGCCGAAGCCCGAGCCTCAGCTTCCAGCCCCGCCTGCCCCGGCGGGTGAGCAGACAAGCCTCTTGGGCTGGTGAGTGCCACTCGGCACTGCTCCTCTGTGCGGGAATCTCTCCACTTTGCCCTACCCAGGTATGTGGGGAGTTTCTTGCCTTTTGGGAGGTCTGGGGTCTTCTGCCAGCATTCAGTAGGTGTTCTGTAGGAGTTGTTCCACGTGTAGCTGTATTTCTGGTGTATCCGTGGGGAGGAATGTGATCTCCGTGTCTTACTCTTCCACCATCTTACCCAGAAGTCTCAATTTATTTATTTTAGGCTCTGTTTAGTCTTCATTGCTGTGTACAGGCTTTCTCTGGTTGTGGTGAGCAGGGGCTACTCTTCAGTGTGGTGCCTGGGCTTCTCATTGTGGTGGCTTCTCTTGTTGCCGAGCACAGGTTCTAGTCGTGTGGGCTTCAGTAGTTGTGGCTCACGTGTTGTAGAGTGCAGGCTCAGTAGTTGTGACACACGGGCTTAGTTGCTCTGTGGTATGTGGGATCTTTCTGACCAGGGACTGAACCCATGTCACCCACACTGACAGGTGGATTCTCACCCACTGCACCACCAGAGAAGTCCCTGAGATATTATTTTATGAAACATAAACACTTAAATATAATGGTCATGCAAGGGATGTATATGAGAAATGATAAACCTATTTGCCCTTAAAGGAAATCTCAGAAGGTCCAGAGGTGGCTTTGCTTTATGCTTGCTTTGCTTGCAGACCTACCATATAATCCATCAAGTAGCAGACTCCTTCAATGGCCAAGGATTCTTGGCCCAAAAAATTTCACACACTTCATGTGCATCTATCATGAAATATTATAGATTTTTTCTTTTATAACTGACAAATGAATTCTCACCCTTCTATCCAGAATTGGCTTTGTTCAATTCCTTGCAATTTTTGTATCAAGAAGTGTTTAAATACCTGTTAATTGTATATTGCTATACCCATCAGGAGTCCCTTCCATTTATGACCAGGAATGCTATATGCAAAAATAATGAAAATAGGGTTTGATTATTTATGTTTTCAGATGAGGTTGACCAGTTGGTATGATGAGGAACAGAAATAAGCTTAACTGTTTCTTTAGCTTAATAAGGATTCTGATCTCATAATTTATTTCTGCTCTCTGATCTGTCACACAAATGTGAAGTAATAGAAAAGAAATGGATAATATTTCATAATGGCTACATATTTAATATATTAATTAGGGAGTTTGGAAATGCCTTTACAATTCCACCAAATGGTATAATTCTGTCACTTGATCTAAGCAATTAGTCAGTAAAAAGTTTAGAAGAAAGTATCAGTTCATTCAATAAAGGAAAAAACTGTTTTTTTTTACTCTAATAGAGCTAAAAACGTGCTGGGTTTTGAATTACGATTAATTAAAAGAGTAATATGAACAGAACATTTAAGATATAACAGGGAATAAAGATTAGAAATGCCTTAAAAACAAGAGAAAATGCCTGCATGAAAATATAAAATAATAACATTTGGACAGACAACAAGAACTTTTTAGTTCACTGAGTTATAATGTTGGGCCCTCCAGTCATTTTTATAAGAATCAAACTCAGGTGACAGATGTAGGTTTACCAACGTGGCCAATCTTTCTGAAAATCCTGTTTTCTGCAGTTAACTGATTCTTCACATTTAATTAATATAAGATTTTATCGGATGAACACTTCAAAAAAATTTAGATATTTTTGGACTCATAATGATCAAAATTATATTCTGGGTGTGCTAATTTGTTAAGTTTTGTTCTTTTTTTTTTCTATTTTGTTCTTTTCCACTAATGAAGTCTGGTTTTCTGTGTTCTTAAGTCTTTGATGTATCCTTAATACCTACCAAATGCCTGCAACATTGTATGTATTCACAATCTTTTGTTTGAATAAGTTGAATGAATTCCATGACATTTAATAAATAGAGAAATTGTTTCAGAATACTTACGAGGAAATGACTAGGAACTCAAATCTGGCAAACTTATCTGTGATGGTTTTACACCATTTATAACAAATAAATTATAGAACAAATTAGCAAATGACATGTAAAATTACATAATTTATAACCTTTGTATTGATACTACCAGTTTTGTATAATTCACAATCTCTCCACTTCAACATTTGTACTCAGGCTATATGGAAGTACAGAAGAGTCTTACTCCATATAAGATAGCTAATGCATAGGAGGTTTCTCCAAATTGACTATAACTAGATATTAATTTAGTCATTCACAAAGTGTTAGTGGGTAGCAGGATGTAGGGCTGTCAACTGGGGACATGAAAAAAAATATATGAACATGTTCCTTTTCCCATTGTCCCTGAAATAAGTGATATGGATAGCATCTACATGTTTTTCTCTTTCTGACATCTACAGCTTTACTTCTAACTCATTTTTTTCTTCAAATCTGTCCATAGTGCTTAACAAAAATGTCTTCATTGTGGAAAGAGAGTAAAGAGGAAAATGAAGTGTGATGTCTACTACTTAAAAAAATATTGATCATGATCCTAGGGTGCTTGGGGAAAAAAAAAAGCAGATAGATGGGTACTCAGATATCATCATTTTACAAATGGAAAAAGTAGATCCAGGGCAGGGCACTGAATGACTTATCAAATGTCATCCAGATATTTAAGGGAAAAGTGAGAGCTTGAACTGTTCTGTCTCAAAACAGTGTTCTCAATTTGTATTTTTACATTTATGTGCCTACAATATACCTTTGCCTATTTTTCAGGATATTCTTTAATACTTCCTTTAAGTTGTAAATACAATTTCTTCTTTTTATAATTTATATTAGTATCAAGACATAAGAATAAACACTATTAATATTTTGTAGTAATTTAATTTGTTTAGAATTTTGTATTATTTCACCTATATTAGGTAATGTTGTCCCTCTTTCTCTCATATTTCTGCTTAATACACTAGTAGATGAGACATCTACATTCTTTCCACGTATGGGAAGATACTTGCCCTTGAAATCTTCCTATTGCCAGCCTCTCCAAACACAGGAGGGGTGTCTGAATGAAAAGCCTGACTCTCACCAGACCTCATTCACTGCAATGAGGGAAACCTGAATTAAAGGCTTGGTCCCTGCCTTTATCTTTCTCTTCTTTTTCCATTTCCTGACTTTATGCAACAAGCAAAAAGGGGCAG
This sequence comes from Mesoplodon densirostris, assembly GCF_025265405.1. Classification (NCBI taxonomy): domain Eukaryota; kingdom Metazoa; phylum Chordata; class Mammalia; order Artiodactyla; family Ziphiidae; genus Mesoplodon; species Mesoplodon densirostris. Next base: position 22,482,626 of record NC_082665.1, read on the forward strand.
CTTTGCTCTCTACATACAGACCTTATAAACTTCATTCATTCAGCTATTTAGGTAAGCAGACTTGCAGTGGATAAAGGAAGTACTTCATCCTCAGGCCTATTTCCTCTTTCCAAAAAGTATCATGGAAATATTTTAGGGGTTATATAAAGCAGTGACATTGAAATGAGCTTTACTATCTTGCCCAGTTAGTTAGAGATGCTTGGATCTATCTTATTAGTGAGAACAACAAAGGAGAGGAGAGGTGACACTTAACCTCAAACCATAGCAATGAGACCCAGGCAACAAGATTGCAATATTGGTATGCCAGGTGTTATTAAAATTTATCTCCTGCTGATGAGGAAATGGAAGTAACATAACAAACCAAAGCGGATCCAAGACTCATATCCAGGCCTTCTGATTTAAAGTCTCCCTCATAACCATAGCACGCAGAATAAATGAATTATTAATTTTAATATTAGGTTAGAAAATTTTTAAATGATCAATTTGTTCTTGGATTTGCAAAAATATCATTCCAGTCTAAATTTTCCATTTTCCTTTTCATTTGCATAAACTGCTACAGTAGCCCACCAGGAATACACACTTTACATATCTCTCTTCAGTTTACTTAGCCTGGAATGCCCTATTTTAATACTGTGTTATCCATGCAAGGTTAATTTCAAATTTTGAGATTCCTAATATAAAAATAGTAACGTTAAGAATTCAACAATAATTCCTCTATTCATCTCATATATGATAATCAGGAGATTATGAATTTGAAGCAAAATATCAAGTTCAACACCACTCTTCTTACTATTCATCATCAATATTACTGATAATTAACAATTATTAGTGATAATAACTGTAAATGTTTGATCCCTAATACCTTGCAAAGTAACTTTATGCTATGAAAACAAACAAAAATATTCAATAGTCAGAAGCTGACACAATATCCAACACTAAGACTTTCAATAGTTTACAGAGTAATGATAATATCAGTTGCTCAAAATATAGTAGATGGTGTCCCAAGGAAATTTATCTTTATCTGTTTAGATCTCTCCTTCCCTTTTAAATTAAGAAACTCATTCATCTAGAGTGCCAAAAATATACAAATAATCTCTTAAAAAGTATTTTTGAAACAATAAATCAGTGAGTGTAGAAACCATATTGCAACAGGGTGTGGACTGGGCCCATAATCAAATTTGAATAAAGTTAAGTCAGAAAATAAGACTGCTAAGAGCTGAGCCAAAGTAAAGTTTTGGTTTTGTGTTTGTTGTTGATTTTTGCTTGTTTTTGTTAGAGGAGATCTGAACTTGTTAGAAAGTAGAAAAAGCCACAGATATAGGTGAAGATATAAGATTCTTGCCAGAGAAAATAATATTTTGGTAACACTAAGTGTGCTCTTCAAACCCTACATTAATTTATGTCACAAAATAGCAAGCACGTACCTCAAGAGTTTTGCTGTTTAATGATGTACCTGCTAGCCACACGTGGCTACGTAAATTTATATTTACATTAATTTATTAATAAATTCAATAAAATTAAAAATTCCATTGGAGTAGCTACATTTTATGCACTCAATACACATATGGGCCTGGTGGCTACCTTAATGTGGTGAAGACACAGAATAAATTTATTTTTGCAAAAAGTTCCATTGCTCAACAGTAGTCTAGACATAGATGTGAGTTAAAATATGCAGTTTGGAATAAATCATAGCTCACATGAAAATTATCTGCCACAAGCAGAAAACCAAGTACCCATTTGACATTTGACTCTGCAAAGTATTAGATAATCATTCATCATGTTAGAGAAGCTCAGCTCATCCCTAGAATACCTCTGTACTTTTGGTGTACTACGTAGAGAGGATAAAATATCTTCCAACTGTATGATGTTCTTTCTTTAGACTCACTCCTTAAAGAATTATCCCAACAACTTCTTTGATGTATTCTTACTAGAAGAAGAATGAATGAGCTAAAACAAGTCTCTGATGCTTATTTGGGGAGGACTCCTTACAATGGAAAGGAGTACAGGATTGGGTACTCTTCTCTTTCACTGAGATATTTTTTTTCCTTTTTTTATTCCTTTACTTGGCATTTATGTTTTAACGGCAATCCAATTTAAGAAATGAAAGCATTGATTAATTAGTGAACCATTTTAAAAACAAATGTAGCTGGACGTATAGATGGGAGTTGGAATCAGAGAGATGACAAGTATCAATACTAGGATAGGAAAAAAGGAATGCAACTTAAATTCTGTGCTTTTCAATAATTAAGGTCTTGCCAACCTGAAGGGAAGTTAAAATCTTATTGTCTTAAGGAGTTTGAAGAATATTAAAATCAAAGACTCAGAAGGGTTCTTAATACAGATGTTAATAACTATAGATGGTTGTCCAGGCCTATGTAAAGGAAAAGATTCTACAACATCATATATAAATGTTTTTACAGAGTTGTACAACAGAATAGGCATTCGGATAATTGAAAAGGGTGAGAGATACAAGTCTGGAGTTCAGATGTTTATAAGTGAAGAGAAACATGGACCAGTGATCTGGAAGTGGTACTGGCAGGCAAGGACACAGTCAATATCATAACCACTGTTGCTGAAAGTCCAAGAAGATAGAGAAGCAGTTCCCACAGTGGAAGCATCAGGGTAGAGTGTCTGAAAGAGAAATATTCTTATCTAATATTTGCTGAAATAAGAGCAATATCACCATGGGTTATGATGCAAATAATTATAGACATAAGAAAAGAGGTGAGAGTCATTTTTTTAAAAAAAAGAATAAAATGAGCCAAAACAGTTTTTATATAAAGAGCTTATTCAAGAAGAGAAATGAGAAGTTCATTTGCATAGTGGTAGGTATGATGAGCAGAGATGATTGAAACACTCGATTAAGAGCAAAATGTATCCTGACATTTTAAGTCTGATTTACTCCATAGAAAAGAGAGGGTTTATTATCACCTGGGTATCTAAACTAGGATATGGCCACCTGATTTAAATGATTTTCTAATCTTCTTCTTCCAGAGTTAAAAAAATAAAATGCAAATTCAAATTGTTGTCATGAGACAGGATGAAGTCATTTATATACTAACCTATTTACATGTTAAAATTTTATTTAACCTTCAAGTCTCAGTTCAAATGATTCCTCTTTAATGAGATCTTCATTGATCTCTGTTCATAACTGGGTTTAATTTTATGTCACAGGCATAGAACATCAAATTATCTGACAAAAAAGGAAGTCATAAGGAATCAGAGAGATGTTATAGAACTAAGGAAATAGATGAAAAGCCAGACAGAGATAGGGTAGGAATCAGAGTATTCTTGGAAAAAATTAACCTGAGACCATAAACATGACTCTAACATCTACATCGCTATATGGAGTAAGGAGAATGTTTGGGGGAGACTGGTGCATTGACCATTTATTTGAGACTTTTGATAAAAACAGATTATTTTAAATAAGAGAAAAAGCAGAGCAGAAACTTCAAGAAAACCCTAAACTAATCTCCTGCAAGAAGTATTTTTTCTCCTCTGAAATGCGAGATTATGTATAAACAAAAACTAATATATGTATTAAAGTTTCCCCTGTTATAGTAACAAAGACATATATCTATCCTTATAAACATGTTTTCCTTGAGTGAAGGTCAATGAGTTATCTTTGAAAAGTCTGTTTCAATCTCCTTTGCTTGTTTCTTATCCCTTAACAAATTGCTAAGTGTTGGAGCACCACAAGACTCAGTTCTTTGCTCTTTGCTCTTCTCTAATTGCATTCACTCCCAACATTACTTTATCTCTCTCCTTAACCTTAAATATAATTTAAAGCTGATGATGTTGGCAGTATTTTATTTAGTCCCTATCTCCTCTCTGAACTCAAGACTCAAATATGCAAAACAACCGTCAACATCTCAGTTTGGATATCAAGAAACATCTCAAAATTAATTTGCCTGTAACTATTTATTTGGATATATACCTCTCCAAATCTTCTCCTCCTGTATTTTCTATTTCAGCAATTTAACCCATTAGCTCAAGCCCAAAACCTAAGCATCAGGCTTAACAGCCCTTTTCCCCTCCCTTTATGAACTGTATTTCAGTATTCAATCCATCAGGAAGTCTCTGCTCTAACTTCAAAACTCATATCTGCAATTCAAAACATTTTTTTCACATTTCTGATATTATCAATCTAGTCTACGTCTAAGCAAAATTGCCTATTGCAGTGGACTTCTATCTGCTCTGCCAAATTCTAGTCTTCAGTCCTTTCACATCAATGTCCACAGCATTGACAGACTCAACCTCCAAAAATTGTAAATCAGAGCAGACTGTTATCTGCTTTCCAAACAGCTTTCAAACTTACCCTGGTTTATATATATATATTTATGTGATCAGGCTATTTGAATACGTATGACATAATCTCCATCTCAGTATTCTTTTTTCTATTTATCAAGCTTATTACACAACATCTAGCACTAATTTTGATCACACTCATTTTTTTTGTTTTGTTTTTGTTTGTTTGTTTGGTTGGTTGGTTGCACCACTAGTCTTGTAGGATCTTAGTTCCCCAACCAGGGATTGAGCCCAGGCCCTTGTCAGTGAAAGCACCGAATCCTTAACCACTGGGCCACCAGAGAATTCTCAGATCACACTCATTTTAGATTCAAACTCTGTACTGTATGTTAAAATGCTGTTGTTCCAATCATTTAATATTACCATAACCATGTATGACTGTTGCCATATTATTTTAATGAGTTGGATTTTCCTTTTGTGGTACTGTATGTGGAAGCTATACTTGATCACTGTTTAACTTCTAGAGATGATTCCTGCAGGAGAGAATACAGTCTGCTATCTAGCAGTTGTTTACTTTGTCTTCATTTTAACATAAATCTTGTGTTGTAACTATATGACAGTAACATATCTTTTTTCTAATGTTATTTATGTATTGTTTTTTAAAGTCACTGAGATATAATAAAATAGGTTCTATAGTTTAATTTTTCAGTACCAATACACTTCTTATAATCTTAGGGCATTGTCTGAACATTAGTTTTGCAAAGTATTTTGACATATGACTTTTCTGAACATAGCATTAGCTATGATAATGATGAATGACCAGTCTGATAAAATACAGGTCATACTGTGAATCTTAACGATGCAATGAATATTTCCTGCATGAATATGCCAGATTTTTAAATAAATGTTGTGCATTTATGAGAGAACTTTGGTGTAGAAAAATAAATACAACAGCTGCTTTTTAAGTATATGTAGAAATTATGATTCTAATCTGTTATATTTAATAGCACAATACATTTGAGAGAATGCACTACTAATTATTCATGTTACTAAGCATTTTTGTACAATAAGTATCACTAAAATAACTCATACTCTTATATTTTTGAAAATAGATTGGCATTTTTCTCTACTGGGCTCATTTCTTTCATTAACACATGACACTAGCAGATAACGTTGAACTTGGTTGGATAAAAAGTTTTTACCTTTGTTTTGTGACCTCTTCAGGTTAGCTATCCATGTCTCTATACTATGGGTGGAGGTCTACTATGGAGAAGTGACACACCTGGAGAAGAAATCAGGGATTAATACCCTCTTTCTTCAAACACTTCAATGAAAGAACATAATCAGTGTCACTAGACTAAACAACAAATCTTACTGCATTAAGTGTTTAAAACAGTATTGGAAATAGCAGCACTTATTGACAATAGCCCCATTCATGCACACATTTGTTATGGTATTAATATACCTTATTTTGAAACTTGAATTAATCCTTAGAACTCCAGGATACTTAGCTCTATTCACCACCTGAGTCCAATAGACCCTTCTTTTGAAATGTTGTTACTTTAGGAATAAAAAAAAAATTGAAATAGATATTGAAAAGCAAAATTTTTAGAAAATTTACATACAACTTAAACATAATAAAAACAAATTTTTATTCCAAATGTTCCTGATTTTAAAGACATATTGTGATGTGGCCCAGTGAGAAACTTGTCAATTCCTATAAATAAAAAAATATCCAATAATAAAACTGGACAGAAGTGTCTAAAATGACCATTTCAGGACTATGAAAATCAAGGAAAGGCATTCAACTAATTGGAAATAGTTTTATGAAAACTACTGAACTTTGGGTAAGAACAACTGGAATCTGTCATGTTATTTTCTACCTATCTCTATAATATGGTGGTTTAACCAGAGCAGGCTGGCCATGAAAATCTACATTTTCATTACAGGTGGCTTGTCACTTAGAGTGCAAAACACACTACATCCAGAGGAATTATTAGAATAGTGGTAACCTCAGTGGCAAATAATGAAAACAGTGAGAGACTTGGGGAGGCTGAAATTTGTTCCTGGTTAGGGCAAGCAGTAGTCCACTAACCTATTATTTTCCAGAAAGATCCAGAAAATATGACAAGCAGAAGAGGGTTTGCTGCGCTTACCAGACATTTCTGGTTGACTGAAACAACTTCATGTAGGTACAGGAAAGCCTAGACAGGACACAGTTATCAAGACATTGGACACATTGCCTTGTGTCCATGTGACTCTGTGCCCATGTAGAGAGAACATGATACACTCCTATGAAGAGGACAAGCCAGAGCAGACTTGAAAATGACCTGAAATTTAAAACTACTCTGCAGCCTGAACGTAGATCATTAGCAAAGGGCAAAAATCTTACCAGCTCAGAGTGTTTGAGCCCAACTTTTGAGTAATCATTGATTCGTAAGTAAGCCATGTAGATATAGAGATGGCCTCTAGACAGCCATCATCAACATCAACTGTGATGAATGACCAATAAACACATGAAAGGATGCCTAATCTCATCATTTAGTATGAAAATGATTATGAAAACCATATATACCACTTTCCCCCCACTAGAACGACTATAATAAAATGACAGACAATAGCGAGTGCTGCAAGGATGTGATAGAATTGGAGTCTCAATATATTGTTGGTGGGAATGTAAAATGCCACAGCTACTTTGGAAAATAGCTGGGCAGTTTCTCCAAATGTTAAACATAATGATTTCATGTGACCCAGTAACGCCATGCCTAAATATTCAGTTGAAAGTAAAAAGACTGAAAAGGATGTGTACATTAAGGGAAAGAGAGCAAAACTGGCAAAATATCTAGGTTCTGCTACTTTCAATGCTTAACCTGACCCCCAGCAGAAAATATTACACAGTGGATTTGTATAATGTCACGCCTTGAGGATACCATCCAGACACTTGATAACCAGTTAGTCACATCAGAACGCTTGAGTATTAGTTTCTTAGGGCTGCTGTTATAAGTTACCACAAACTGGGTAGCTCAAACAATAAAATCATCCTCTCCCTCTTCTGAAAGCCAAAAGTTCAAAATCAAGATGTCAGCGGGGCCCCACACCCTCTGAAAAATCTCTTCATTGGGAAGAGTCTCTCATTGCCTCTTTCAGCTTCTCATGGTCTGAGGCACTCCTTGGTTTATAGCTACATCATTCCAATCCCTGCCTCCTTCTTCACATGGCCTTCTTCTCTCTCTGTCTCTGTCTCTGTCTGTCAGTCTCTTCTCCCTCTGTGTTTTCTCCTCTTCTTATAAGGACACCAGTTATTGAATTTAGGGCCTACCATATGCAGTGTGATCTCATTCTGATCCTTAACTAATTAAATTGGAAAGATTCTATTTCCAAATAAGATCACATTCTAGGTAGTTTCAGCTTGATATGAGTTTTGGGGGACACTATTCAACTCACTCTACCTTAGAACGTCTAATGGAAGCAATTTATCCTTACTGAAATTGAAGCCACAGTCACCACACATGTTTTTACAGAATGCTTAACTTAACAGTATGGGATCCTGTACAACATCGTTTCAACCCAGGGTAACATTTGTTTGAAAGACTTGCAACATTTGACATAGGACGGTGGTGTCTACTAATATAGCAGTTGCCACATCATTAGGTGGCAGCCAGATTAATAGAATAGTAACATGTCCTTTAAATGCAAAGTTTATTTCTCAACTCACGGACATTACCTTTGAGGTTCTGTAATTCAAGATATAGTATATGTATTTAACCAGTGATCATGATATATGTACCCAACAGCAGAATAAGTGGATGCAAACAAGACTGGCTCTTCTCACCTTGTTCCTGTATCCCAATAGTTGAATTTAATCTCCCTGCCCCTGTAGTCATGAACTCTGCTAGATTAGAATTTTTGGTTCCCATAGAGAAAAGATATGGTTATAGGTAAATAGTATGGGAAGGGAAAATTATATCAGAAACATTTCCTCTCAGTGTTTCAAGGCTCTATAAAAACTAGTAAACAATTTGACAACTCTGACCTGCCAAGGGCAATATAAAAGTCTGGTTCCTACCACCTCTCATAGCCAATATGGGAAATCTACAGTTTCCTGGAGGACAGAGTTGATGAGTATCAGCTCTGGCTCAGGATCAGTTACAGCATAAGGGACTGTTTTAACAATCATCTTGTACTGTGTCTCTTGGAGAATTTTCAGCCTGTCACTTTCTTGTAGACTCACTAAAGGAACAGACTTAATGTAGAAACTGAGTTGATTTGAGTGGTAAAAGCAGTGGACTGTAAAATAAATTTCTGGTGCCCTATGTCACCTCCATCTTGTGCATCTCTCAGAAAGTGGCTCTGCCTAGCTCAGACTCTCCTCAGGCTGAAAAAATACCACTTAATTTGTGTACCACTCCTTTCTTCATTTCTGCCGTGGTGCTTCTTTATCAGTATAGAAGTCCACTCATCATGAGCATAAGTGAAGCTCGTAATGTGGAAAAGTTAATATTTCACAAACATCAACCAGTGGGGCAGAATACAGTTATTAAATGCTTCAAACTTCTTTCTTTCAGTTTATAATTTAAGAAGGTAGGCTATATACCACTTAGGAAGTCCTGGTGGAAACAAATTCTGATTGCATAGGCATTATTCTCAATAACAGACATTTATGTTGGCTCTTTCCACTTATTGTCTCACTCAACCCGTCTTTTGCTTTTCCTTTCTGAGATCACCACTCAAAAAAGTTTACAGCACTCAAGCCCTGCCTAAATTTCTACCCCCGGCAGGAACGCAATCAAAGTCACAAATGTATTACATTTCATCATTAACTACAATAATTGGTAGCAAGCATTAAGACAATTTGCTTGAACATCTTTTTTTTCAAAAATAAATCCAGTATTTATTCTGTTAAGTATTTCTTTTAATGAGCACTGCTATATAAAGTAGCTCCGAAACATAAAATCAAAAGGCGAGATACAATTGAATCCACTCACTGCAATTGTTAGTTCCATTCTTTTGGGACGTTCTATAAATATAAAGGATTGCATGTGAATACTTCAGGTTGAAATTTCAGTTTTTACAACCACTTACTCATATTCAAAGGACTTCCAACTTGTATCGCCGTTATAATTAGTAATAGTGCTATAAGGATCTGGAAATAATTACTATCAATCTGGCCTGTATTCCAAATTATTACTTGTATCTGAGATGGAAATTATAAACTTCCCTTTCAATTTGTACCTTTTTCAGAAGCAGGGAAGGCTCAGTAGATAAAAGGTCTTACAGAGTACAGAGATATGGTAAGTCTTGGTTTATTTAAATGCTCAACTACAAAAGCCCAGCTCTAATCAAATAATCATGTCATTTAATCTTTTACCTGGCATAAATTGTCTGAAAAGTATCTTATTCTGCTTGAAGTGCTAATTCACTAGAATTTTAAAATTCATACTTATATCTGGAAAATATGAGGAAAATTATGGGAGTTATGGGTGCATTATTTGTGAGGAGAAAAGGGGATTTCTTTCTGAATGATTTCAAATATTTTCATATATGTATATGTGGTAGTTTTGAAAAAATCAAGCTTATTTTTTGGCAAGGGTCATTATTTATTGTGTTATTGTCCTTTCAAATTTCTAGAGTGCTCAGATATATTATTTTAAACTGATAGGTTATATGGTGACTCATCTAAGGAGATTAATAAATGAGAGAATCAGTATTAGGGGACAAATCAGACACATTTGCTATTGCTCTAGTACAGGGATTTGCAGCCATTTTCAAGTCAAACAAAGAGACTTGGCAAGTCTGATGAAGCCCACAGACTTTCTTCTTACAAATATGTATCTTTTATTGTGGTAAGATATACACATAATATTTACCATTTTAACCATTTTTAAGTGTACAGTTCAGTAATGTTAAGTATATTTACACTGTTATAAAACAGACTTTCAGAAACTTTTCATCCTGTAGAAATGAAACTCTATACCTATTAAATAACAACTCCCCCTTTCCCCCTCCCCCTGGCCCTGGTAATCATCAATCTACTTCCTATGTCTATGAATTTTACTATGTTTTTATTTCATGTAAGTTGAATCATACAGTATTAGTCTTTTTGTGACTGGCTTAATTCACTTAGCATAATGTCTTCAGGGCCATTCATGTTGCAGCATATGAAAAGATCTCCTTCCTTTTTAAGGCTGTGTAGTATCCCAGAGTATGTATATACCACATTTATTTGTCCATTCATCCATCAATGGATATTTGTGTTGCTTTCACTTCACAGGTCTTGTGAAAAGTGATGCTATGAACATGGGTGTGCAAATATCTCTTTGATGTTCTGATTTCAACTCTTTTGAATATATGTCCAGAAGTGTAATTGCTGGATCATATAGTAGTTCTATTTTTAATTTGAGGAATTGTCATGGTATTTCCCATAAGTGGTTGCACTATTTTACAATCCTCCCTACAACGCACAAGGGTTTCAGCTTCTCTGTATCCCAGTTCATCCCTGTTACTTGTTTTCTTAATAGTAGCCATCCTAATGGGTGTGAGGTGACATCCCATTGTGATATTCATTTGCATTTTCTAATGATTAGTAATGTTAAGCATCTTTCATATACTTGCCATCCATCTGAATATCATCTTTTGGAAAATGTTCAAGTCCTTTGCCCATTTTTTAGTCTGATTATTTGATTTTTTGCTGTTAAACTGTAGGTGTTCTTTATATATGCTGAACATTAACCCCTTATCAGATACACTATTTACAAATATTTTCTCCCATTCTGTAGGTTGCCTTTTCACTCTGTTGATTATATCTTTTGATGAACAAAAGTTTTTAAGTTCTAAATGCTCCTATTTGTCTAATTTTCCTTTTGGTGCCTGTGTACTCACTATAATTCTTATAATTTCATAAAATAAAATACTTAGGATTACAAAGATCCAATTTTATTGAAATGTATTAATCAAAATGTCAAAATTATTAAAAATGCATTTATATATTTGTTCATGTTGATTCATAAAATAATTATTGTGTTGAAATGTAGTAATATTAAAATAATAAATATAAATAATAAAACTATTACAAGATAATAAATTATAACATAATAATAAATATAAATATATGAAATAATATAAATATATGACATAAACATTATGTCATAATATAAATATAAGTATTATAATAATAAAATATAGAGTTAGTAACTGCACATATGTTTCAAAGTTATCAGAATAAACTGTAATGCTTTATGAATATATATCCCATTTTAATTGGTGATAAGTTATAGGCACCCCAATACTACTTTTCATTGTGTGCATCTAATTAAGATGTGCTAAGTTTCAGTTAACCTTACAAATACTCATATTTTAAAATTTTTAAAAAAGCTTTGCTAATATTCTTTTTCTCATAGATTTTGATAATAAGAAGCATGAAGATTTAAGGCCACTCAGTATGACATGTTTGCACAATAGGCATACATAAATATTTAACCTAGAAAATCCCCTTATTGGCAATTATATAAGTTCTTGCAAGAAAGAATATTGATAGAGAAGATATTACTCATTCAGGTATCTCATTCCTTGGAAACTGATTCAGTCAGAGAACCAAGAAAAATACTGAATAAAATCAAAGTTTTCATGGTTTATGAAGCAGGGAAAATGAAGTGAATTAAACACAAAACTCCAGGAGCTGCTTCTATTGAATAAAGCAGCAGGGATTCTTCAGTTGGTCAGTTGCCTTAATGAATACAGTCTATTAATTAAATCAAGACCCTAACAAAATGACTTTTATAATGAAAGAAAATGGTTGACAGCCAGTAAGAAATGCGTGTGAATGTGTCTTTAAAAGCTTATAAAACAAAAGAACAATATTTTCAAAGGAACTTTGTAAAAATATAACTTGCAGGAATAATTGGATTATGAGTAGACATGTTAAGAAGTCAATTTAATTGCTCTTGACCTACTTTAGCAATTGAGACTTTCCTGATATTCTGTCTCTTTTGGAGATTTCTTTCCATTTCATAATAATTATTATTATTTTTTTCTGAAATAACATGTGCCCACTTTGTGTAAGTCAGAGAGACATTGGATGGATGGCTGTCTTGGGAAGAGTGGTGGCATACTTTCATGCGTGGGGCACTTCTCCTTACTGTTAGCAGTCAACAATAAAAGTAGGCAGGGAATAGGTGCAACAGTTCTGTGAAAGGGCTCTGGGTAGGATCCAAGGCATCCTTACATTCCCCTCATTTACAAAGCTCAGATTAAGTTGTTTAGCAATAGCACAACTGTTGACAGTTTCTGTGAAAAGCAATGAAAGGAAAATTAGTGTGACCAACTTTAATTTCTGCTGCTTCAGTTGGTTCCAAGGCTCTCAACCTCCTTATTCTCCTGGAGTCTAGATTTCCTTTCCATTAACCTAACTCTTCTGCTGAAATCACTGCAGAGTCATGGATGGTGGCTTTCTGGATGGGATAAACAGACTGGAACATTATCCCTGATGGGTCTCAGCTCCTAATAACCAAAAGGCCCTGTAAATCCCTGTCTTCAGGTAAAATCTTTACAGCTAAGTGGGTCATAGGAAACTGAGAGCTATCCCACTGGCATACCTGACATGCCATATTGCTGGGAAGTTACTAATCAATTCTAAAAAGATTGAAATATAGAGTTAACTTGAAATATGTGTCATAAAACTGAAATAGAAACATAGATTGAAATACATGCTTGAAGGACAAAATATATAGTGTAAAAATAATAATTTTCAACTTGTAATCTGGGTTAAAAGCTCCATATTATATTTATGCATTCTTGGAAAAAGTTTGGCAAGAGAGACAAAATCTATTGGATTTCTTTCCTTTAATTGGGGTAGAAATTGGGAGAGATTACAGTGTGTCAGGGATATAGCTTGACATTTCAAAACACACAGTAACTTAACAATGTTTGTTTCTTAACTGAATGTAAATATTCAGAGATTTCTAACTAGGACAACAGATTTGTAAAACACTATAAAAAAAGAAAAATGTTATAACAAATCTATTACACAATACAAAACTAAAGAAAAATTTAAAGTTATCATAAAAAGATGAAAGAATTATGTCAAATATTCCACAACTACAGAAGAGGTCCAACACTCACATATTGATAGTTAACACCAAGGTATTTTAAACATTTATTAGAAAAACAAATGCATGTTTCCTTACATAAAGCAACTCACCAAGGTGAAAAAAATTAAGGGCTACGAAAAGATGCTTCAAACAGAAGCAAAAGTAAAACATAGATGGCATTAATAATATCAACATAAGCAGAATCCAAGGCACATGGCATGAACTACAGCAAAGAGAGTAAATTTATAAAAACAAATAGTTTAAAAGTGAATAAAGCTACAACTACCAACTCTTGACATTAAGTATACATGATATGCAAAAACAAAGCTTATTTGGAACACCAGGAGAAACAGAAGAAAACATTATCTTTCTCACTCTGATGGATCAATAATTCAAGGTAGAATTAAGGTACATAAAATATTGAGAGTATTATTTTGCTTATAAAATATTAGTTTACATTTAAAAAAATCTTAAAACAGGCGTCATTTCACAATGTATAACAGTGTGTCATATTTGTCTAAAAGCTATACTAAATCAATAATGTCCTATAACTGATGTTTTAGAATCAATAACGTTAGTTTAGTAAACTAGTTAGTTTATTTAGTAAACATTTATATTACTTGGAAAATTGATTTGGCTGCTGTGACAGGGCAAAACATATGTGGCTGAAATTAAATGGAAGTTTATTCTTTCCTCATATAATATTCTGAGCATAAAACATCTTGGGCTGATAGGATGTTGCCATGATATTAAGGGACCCGACGTTCTATTTGGTTACTCCACTTTTCCTAAAATTCAGTTTCTTTTTTGAATAGGGGATTTTTCTTGTTCCCATTTCATTTCATGTAAACTTTAAAGCCAGTGAGAAGTGTTGAAGAGGGAGAAATATATTTATATATAAACAAAGTCCTAAGAATAAATTTTGTAAGAAAATTTGATTTATATTTTAAAAATATAAATACTGATTTAATTGAGGGGCATGAAGAACACTTTCATTTCAAAATGAATGTTTCAAAAACATCTAGTCATGTTTTCATGTATCAATTGATCATTTATTTATGTTCTCTTTGGAGTAATGTCTATTCTCAAGTCCTTAGCTCATTTTTAAAAATTATTATTTTTAGGAGATTTTTTGCTGTTGAATTGTAGGGGTTCCTTACATATTTTGCAGATTAACCTCATCGTATATATGTTTTGCAAATATTTTATCTTCTTTTGTAATTTCCCCATTCACTCTGTTGATTGTGTCCTTTGTTGTGCAGAAGCTTTTTAGTTTGATATAGTCCCACATGTCTATTTTTGCTTCTGTTGCCTGTGCTTTTGGTGTTATATCCATACAATTTATTCCTTACTAATCACCAGGGAAATATAAATCAAATCCATGATGTGATATCATCTCTCACCTGTCAGAATGGCTATAATTAGAAAAACAAAAGACAAGCGTTGGCAAGATTGGAACACTTGTACACTATTGGAGGGAATACAAAATTATCTGACTACTATGGAAAACAGTATGGAGGTTCCTCAAAAATATAATAATAGAAATACCATATGATCCACTCTGATCAAGTTTTATTCAAAAGAATTGAAATCAAGATCTCAAAGAGATAGTAGCACTCCCATATTCATTGTAGCACTATTCACAATAGTGCTACAATGTAGATGTAGAAGATGTAGAAACAATGTAAATGTCCCTTGACACATGAATGAATAAAGAAAATGTGGTATATACAATGTGACATATATTGGAATAATATTTACCCTTAAAAAACAAGGAAATTATGTCATATGCATCAACATGGATTAATCTTGAACACATTATGTTAAGTGAAATAAGCCAATCACAGAAAGACAGACGCTGCATAATCCCACTTATATGAGGTATCTAAATGTCAAATTCTTAGAATCTAAGGGTAGAATAATTGTTGCTAGGGCCTGGGCTGGGGTGGGGGGCAGGGGAATTACTAATTAAGAGGCATAAAATTTCAGTTAAGCAAGATGAATAAACTCTAGAGATTTGTTGTACAAAATTGTGCCTATAGCCAACAATATTGTATTACACACTTAAACTTTTGATAAAAGTTAGACCTCATAAATATTCTTACCAAAATATTTTTTTTCTTTAAAAAAAGCATCTACTCAGTAGGACAGAAGTGGAATTTCTTTTGAATTTTTATAACTGCTCACAAGCTCTGATTCTTTTCTAGTGGTGGGAAAAAGTAACATTGTTCCAAGTGGTAACTCAAATATTTATCATTTAAAATAATCCCTCTGAAGTAAATATTGGTTCATATTCCTCATCTTATAATTTTGGAGCCAAATATGAACATGACAAGAAAATTTGGTCAGACGTTAGAGAGGTAAAGTCATCCATATATTTTTTCTGAAATGTCCATGGGGCTCTCAAATAGTGGACCATACCAAACACATTCATATTTCTGCCAAAAAACCTGTGACAATTCGTATGAAGTTAAATCAGTAATGACTTGCAGTAATTTCATTGTCATCAAATTATACTGAGAACTATTTGCCTATTGAAACCGTAGGCACAGAATTCTGAACCTGGGCCAATTCTGTCAGTGTTTCTCTATTATTTCCTTTTCTTTTCTTTTCTACTGTGTTAATCTGAATTCCTGGGGAACGTGCAATCATTACAGTTTTGAGGGGAGAATTGCAGTATTACTACCCTGTTTTCTTTCAGTTTGGTCTTTGCTGCAAATAATTTTGTTCCTAACTGTGTAGGAACTCTATGATATATCAAGGAAAATAAAGTGGGACGTGCTTACAAGCCTAGCTACTTGCTATTTAACCTCTTTATGGTCAGAAATCATCCTCACATTTTTGCTTGTAACCACCAACATTTTTATATATTATAACAGTGATTTTTTAGGTTGACTATTTAACATACATTAAACATTCCATAAATAATAGTAAAATGAACATGTATATAGCACCTGCTATGTGCCAGAGCATGTTATATTTGCTTTATAAATAATAATTTAATGGGTATGACTATTTCACTAATGTTACCCATTATTAATACGAGGAAGTCAGCTCACAGAACTTAAGTACATCCCAAAGATCACATGGTTATTAAACATGTTTTGATATTCCTTTCTGTATTATTTTGTTTTAAAAAAAATTGTCTACTTATGTAATGTTTTCTACATTATAGGGACTTTACAGACTCAGTTTTAAATTCAATAAAACCCTAAGTTATTTCAAACTTCTTGCTCTTTTCCACTCCATATGCTTCTCTCATTCTCATTAAAACAACAACAAAAACCCTTATTAAGAAAGAAGACATTATTCCTGTCATTTTCTACACTATGATTTTAAAATGTTCTAGTCTTTTTTGGGTTGGTCTCTGCTTTAAATATTTAAATTGAATCTTCTTTAACAAATCTCTGGAAAGTGTCAATTATGATTATTTACTGATTTTTAAGCTATGCAGTGCTTATCAATAATCATTTTAAGGTAACAATTACATTTTTTGAAATATATTTTCCATATAAACCACTGTGAATTCTTTTCATTTATAATTAGAGGAAAAATACTAAAAATAGATCCCACCTCACCTAGCAGTGTATTTTGGAATTCAACAGAAGAGGTGAAGAAGTAGAGAAAATTACATGATTCCTCAGCTAATAACCATTTTTCTAAATATGATCAACGATGGCTTAGAATGTTCTTTTTTAAAAGCATAGCAACTGCAACTTTATTACTTTCATTGAATTTAATGTGTAGCTTGTAATATGATGTGATGCTCTATGTTATTTTTTATTCTTATTTTCAAGCAGCTAAAGATTCAGACATTAAAACAAAGATGAAATGTTTGGTTTCATGTCACTTAAACAAGCTTCTATTATTTCCATAAATATACTTTGGGAGAAAATAATGAGAAAAAGAACCACATCTATTAAACTTGAGAAAGAAGCAAAACACAGGACAGGGAGAGGCTCGCAAAATGACCCCAGACCTACCTTGTGAATCTGTAAGGTCACAGACATAACATTTTGTATTACACACATGAAACTTCTTAGACAGATGTCAACATTAAAGACAAAGACATAAAGACCGTCTTAACAGGGTACTTCTTTCAAACGGAATTTTGAGCAAAAAGAAGAAAAAAAAATGAGTCCTGTGAAGTCTGTTTCTTTCCCCTGGGCCAATTCCTCTTTGTCTGTGCTGGTACTTCTTTAAATTATCCTAAGGATGTATTGAATATCTCTAATATATCCCTCCTTCCTTCTCTCCCCACTCTGGATCCTCTTTTTCTCCACTGAGAGCTCAGAAGGGTGGGGCTGTTAGGATGAGCAACTGTGACTTCTGTTTCCTCAGGTTTTAACTTGTAGGGATAAGAGTCTTCACATCTTCCAAGCTGGGCATGTCCAGGCTCTAGTTAGCAAAGCACTAGGTTAATTTTCAGAAACTGTCTGGAAAAAGTTGACTACTCTTTTTGTGTATATGGAAATTTAATGAGCTCCCACTGAGAGGATGCACTTAACCCGTCTGTCCTGTTAGTGTAGATGTGGAACAGCTGTGTTTTCTTGTTTTTGTTTAGAATTCCTATAGGGATAGGCCAATTATAAGTTAGTTCTACTCATTAAAGGAGCAATAAAGTCTCATTTTTCTTTTGGCAAACTAGATTTTAGTGAAGTTCCAAAAGCCCTTTCTGAATGGCACTAAAATGTTTTACACAATAAGAATATGGAATATACAAAAGATGACACTATTAATATTTATATGAAAATATTTAAAATAAAGAAAAAAGTAAAGAGAAACTAATATTTTTTGTTTGGTCTGATATTTTGTAATAAGAAAGAGATAATGACTTTTTTTACCCTAGATCATCACAGTTTAGATATAATGAAACCTATGGAAGTTCAGTTAAGCACAATTAAATGATATCCACAAGCAATGTGGTATAATAGTTAAGCACATGGTTTATGGAGTTCAACTGTGAATGAAAATACTAATTCTATTATATTGTAGCTGGTGATCTTAGACAATTTTTTAAAAAGTGATTAAACTAAAAAATCAACCATCTATAATATTTAGGCACTCTATTGTGCAAGAAGACATTGACATCAAAACCATAGTATGTAAACAAGAATATTAATTATTGAAACATTATATTTCAGAATCTATTCAATATCATTTTAATAATATTTAGGAGGAAAAACGTCTCTATTTTAGAGGAATATTACTGAGAGAGAGGATCAGAGAGAGAAATTATGTGAAAATAAACTATTGAACACCTAATTTTAAAAAAAAATTAAGAGGAAAATTAAGGATTACAATTAAAGCAAACTACTCTTGATTTGTGAGTAACATATGAAAATAAAAATTTATATAATTGTGTAAATATAAGTATAATACAATAAAAATGCAAACACTTCAAGGTAACTTGTTTTTTATTAAATAAGAAAAAATAAAAATGCACAAAATTACAATGAGAAAAGGGAAATAACTATAAATCCAATAAATCAATTTATAAAATTAATGTTAATTAAATTTGCTGAATTAAAAAATAAAACTACATCTCAATGTCTTCATGGAATCTTGTCTAGTTTAGTTTCTAGGAAAATATAATTAAACAAAATTTATCCAAAAAAAAATCCAGAAGAGGAGAAGAAATGAAGTCAGAGGTGTAAAGAAGAAAGGGTAAGAGACAAATTATTCTTCCATAGCTGGAACAAGACAAAGGTGATCTTCTATTTTTTTTTTTATAGATTTATTTATTTGTTTATTTTTGGCTGCATTGGGTCTTCATTGCTGCCTGCATGCTTTCTCTAGTTGCAGCGAGCTGGGGCTGCTCTTTGTTGCGTTGCGCGGGCTTCTGATTGTGGTGGCCTCTCTTGTTGTGGAGCACAGGCTCTAGGCACGCGGGCTTCAATAGTTGTGGCAAGTGGGCTCATTAGTTGTGGTTCGTGGGCTTTAGAGCTCAGGCTCAGTAGTTGTGGCACACGGACTTAGTTGCTCCACGGCATGTGGGATCTTCCTGGTCCAGGGCTCGAACCCATGTCCCCTGCACTGGCAGGCGGATTCTTAACCACTGTGCCACCAGGGAAGCCCAAAGATGATCTTCTTACCTGATTACTTTACATTGCTCTTTAATTGCTAGCCAATGTACTGGACAAAAGTTAAAAAAATAATAATAACAGCTATTCAAATTTGAAATACAGAGAAAAATAATCATTTGTACATGAAATGAGTGATACCTAAAATTCCCCAAAAATATAACAAAACTAATAAAAACAACATGTGCATTCAGTAAGATTAGATATATAATAAAAATAGAAATTCAATGTCATTCCCATATGCATATAATAAACTAATAATCCAGTGGAATTTCATATCATTTGAAATATCAAACATAACAATAATAAAGTATACATGAATAAACTTAAGAAAGGAAATATATTTGAAAAAAGTTTTAAACTCTACTGAGAAAAATTAAAGAAATTTTGAATAAAAATAATTATTCTTTACTAAGAAGTTAATACTCTGAAGCAGTCAATGTCCTCTCCATTTACCTATAAACCCTAACAATCCAGTAAAATATGGAAAAGAATCATCATTGACAGAGTGCTCATAAAATATAGGGAACAATAAAGAGTATCAGAAAAGTTTTTGCAAAAGGAAATAATGTTAGAAGAATGTAACATATTTTCAATTATAATAATTTAAATAAGGTAGTGAGACTAGACTGAATATGCAAAAAGGAGCCCGGACACATGAAAAATTCAAAATACATTAAAGATGTTATTTGAAATTATTGGGTAATGTGTTGATTTTTTCTGTAAATCTTGTGTAGGAACCGTTGAATCATAAATTGTCCCCTGTACATGAAAGGCATGGAGAGACCAAAGGAGGAAGCAGACCAATCTAGATTAGTTAGTGGCAGTTTTAATGAGCAAGGGACCTTATGCATGAGGCTTGTTCTGGGCAGCCACAAGATGGGTAGAACTTCACAACCACCTGCCAGATTCTTAAAAGTATATAGAGAGGCTTTAATGGGGTTCAGTCATGTATACAGTCCAAGTGGTCTCAATGACACCGTAATCTCTGAAGGCTGTGTCCTTGAAAATAGTTCCCACTGTAGGAATGATGGGCAGAATATATATTCCAAGGACAAGGGAGGAGGTGAGTAGTCTACCATTACCTGGGTCTAGCTCAGGGGTCAACCTGAGCAGTCAAGTCCTCTCAATGACCTCCTGCAACAGGAACAACCTAACTCGTGGGGGTAGAGGTGTGACTCTCTACCTCATACATACTTCAAAATAAATTCTAAATGCATTGATATGCATATTTAAATGTCAAAGCATGTAAATCTAGAAAGTAAAAATTTAAAGAACATTGGATTATCGAAAGTTCTTTTAAAGCAAAATGAAAAATACATATATTTCACTAACTAAATATAAAAGTTCTAAACAGAATAAATATATACATTACACACACATACATATACAAACACACACACACACAGACACATAACCAGAGTTAAAAGGAACATAAACCAAGAAACTAATACTTGCAGTGCACATAATAAAAAGGGTCTAATATTTTCAAAACACTTTTCAGACTTTGGCAAATAAAGATAAACATAACAACTTAAAATACCAAAGAGCAAAGATTGACAATTAATGAAGCTAAAAACCTACGCTGACACATTCTAATCACCCAAATTCATAGTTTACCTTAAGGTTCATTCTTAGTGTTATACATTCTATGAGTTTGGACAAATGCACACTGGTAAGTGTCCACCATTATACAAAATGCTTTCACTGTCCTAAAAATCCTCTATGCTTCACCTATTCATCCCATTGCCTCCCAACTCCCACTCCCTGGTAACCGCTGATTATTTTACTGTCTCCATATTTTGCCTTTTCCAGAATATCATGTAGTTGGAATCATACAGTATGTAGCCTTTTCAGATTGACTTATTTCCCTTAGTAATATACATTTAAGGTCTCTCTATATCATTTTTGCCTCGACAGTTCATTCATTTTTAGCACTGAATAGTATTCCATCTGAATGTGCTAAAGTTTGTTTATTTTCGCCTACTGAAGGAGACAAGAATATTCTTAGGTTTGTAAGCCACCAAACTGCCTTCCAAAGTAGCTGTGCAAGTTTGCATTCCCATCAGTGATGAATGAGAGTTCCTGTTGTTCCACATCCTCACCAGGATTTGGTGTTGTCCATGTTCCCAGTTTTGGCCATTCTAATAGCTGTATCTCGTTGTTGTTTTAATTTGCATTTCCCTGATGATGTGTGATATGAAGCATCTTTTTATATGATTATTTGAAATCTGTATAACATTATTGGTGAGCTGTCTCTTAAGGTATTTGGTCCATTTTTTAAACTGTGTTTGTTTTCTTCTTATTGAATCGTAAGAGTTCTTTGTATATTTTGGGTAACAGCCCTTTATCAAATGTGTCTTTTACAAGTATTTCCACCTCATCTATGTCTTGAATTCTTATTTTCTTGATGTTGTCTTTCCTAGACCAAAAGTTTTTAATTTTTAACATTTATGAAGTCCAGCTTTTCAGTTATTTCTTTCTGAACCATGCTTTTAGTTGTCTATTAAAGTATCATCATTTCAAAAGTATGACATTTTGAGTCAGTTAGCTATTTTATTTTTTCCATTGTAAAAATTTAATTTAGTTATTTCTTACATATTTCATCACTGAGACTTTCTATGTTTTCATTTGATTCAAATGTGTTTTTGTTTGCTTTCAAAGCATTTTTATGATGGCTGCCTTTAATCTTTGTCAGATAATTCTGTCAGCCATGTTGTTATCTCTGTGTTGGTGACTGTTGATTGATTTTATCATTCAAGTTTTGATTTTACTAGCTATTGGTAGAATGAATAATTTTCAGTTATATTCTGAACACTTTGGATGTTATCTTATGAGACACTCCCATTGCATCCCACTGATACTAAGTTGGTGGGGGTGGGATGGAGCGATGGTGCTGATTATCACCATTTCACACCACTGCCAGGTGAGGGTAAAAATTCTGCTCTTTACTTGGACTTAGTGACAAATGGTCTGGGAGAAAGTGGGGTGGACATTAACACTACCCCAAACTTCTATATTTCATTTCATTGTTTTAAATATTAGTTGTATTATTTACCTGTGTCTTTATTTTTTCCTTGCTTAATCTGTCCTGAGATTTGTCTATTTTCTTTTCAAATAAGCACCTCTTGGATTAGATGATACTCTTCATTGTATCTTTGTTTAATATACCATTAAAATAAATAAGAGCAGAGTTCAACAACCTACAGCACACAGGCCAAATTGACTTATTGCCTGGATTTGTAAATAAAATTTTACTGGAGTACAACCACCCTCATTTACTGAAATATCGTCTATGGCTGCTTTCATGCCACTACAGCAGAGTTGTGTAGTTGTATACGGAGTTTGTGGCCTGTGAAGCCAAAAATATTCACTACTTGACCATGTGCAGAAAAACTGGTGCTGAATGTTTGTGCCCCTAAAATTCATGTATTGAAGCCCTAATTCCCAGTGTATTTGGAGGTAGAGTATTTGGGGGGAAATTAGGCCAGGAGGGTGAAGCCCTAATGAAAAGGCATAATGTTTGTATGAGAAGAGACATGAGAGAGATTTCCTATCTCTCTCTCTCTCTCTCTGTGTGTGTGTGTGTGTGTGTGTGTGTGTGTGTGTGTGTGTGTGTCTCCCTGCATGAATGTATAAGGCAAGAAGGCAGTCATCTGAAAGCCAAGAAGAGGGCTCTCACTAGAAGCTGATCATTCTGGTATCCCAATCTTGCACTTCCTAGCCTCCAGAAGTGTGAAAAATACATTTCTGTTGTTTAAGCCACATGGTTTGAGCCACCCAGTCCATTATATTTTGTTGTAGCAGCTCTAGCTGACCAATACAATTGTCCATTTTCAGGGTAAGAACATATCCTGGAGCCAGTCTACTTTCTATCTGGTTCTCCTGCTTATTGGCTTTTCTTGTTTGTTTGTTTTATTGTTGTTTGTTTTGTTTGCTTGTTTCTTAGTTCATGTTTTATTTATCTTGGCCTATAAAAAAGTCTGGGAGTGTAAATCAATGGTGTTTCTTCCATGGAAGATTTATGTTTTCTTTTACCAGAGCCAGGGAAAAATTCTAGACCTAGGACCATCTTGGGTCCCTTCCTTGTTCTTCTACTTAATTCAAGAAATAATCCTCTTTGTTTGCTGCTTGTTTAAAATTCATTAACTTAAGTATTGGCACAGGCCCTCAAAGAATATCCTCCCCTTGCTAGGGTTTCTTGCTTACTCTTCAGATTTTAGTCTGTGGCCTTTTGCTCTAACCTTTGAGATGTCTCATTTCTAGCTTTGTCTGCAATGCTATCTACACAGACACACACACACATTTTATACAAGATCTACTTTAGAGTTTGAAAAACTTGCCTCTCACAGTGTCAAAATTCTACCTATTTTACAGTTTAACCTAATGTTAACTCTTTTGATCATAATATTATTATGTTGAAATAATAAAGTGATGATCAGGCTTTTCTTGTAAAAGTTTTATAAGCATATTCAGTGTTTTCACATCCCTTTTTTTCGTATTTTTTATTAAAGTTTAAATCACTGCTATTACTTACATTTGCAGATTCTAAGAAATAATTAAAATACTAAGCTTTTAAATGCTTGCCAACTGACTTAATTTTATGTGAAATTTGGTAAAGGCATACATTCAAAGTAAAGATGATTGTGGAGGTAAGATTTACACTTAGATAATTAGACTTTAGTTACATGGATACATGGACCCCATTTTCATTTCAGATTCTTTTATTCTTCAATTAGTATAAAAATTATAAATTCAACAATGATAGCTGTAGCAAATACATAGGTCATTGAGATCTTCCCTTATTTTCCCAAATTATTTTTATTTACTTTTGTTTTTCTACTTTTCACTTATCTGGTGATAATGTCATACATTTAATATGTATTTATTTTTATTTTGAGCATTTGAATAAGCAAATGAATATCAGTTTTTGAGGGTGTGTAGTAAATCTTATACTGATTACAAATAACTATATCTGTTGAGTGATTTTTAAAAATAAGTTGTTTTTTGTCTTGAAGTAGAACTAGTGATTTAATTTTCCAGAAAATAAGACTCAGAGTCAAAAATTACTTTTAATGGCATCTTATTCTAAGTAAAAGTCAAATTTATTGTAATTTTTTAAAACCACAGAGCAAAGCATATGCTCTAGCCATTCTGCTGCCCTGATAAGAAAATTGGTTTGGCTCAGTTAAAATGGAGAAAAATCTGAAAGCCATTGATGTAAAGCCATGCGTTTCAAAATGCTGGATATTCTGACCAGAAAACATTTATTTGCACAGTGTTATTTCTTTAATGCTGAATCCTCATCAATTTTATTTTAGATATTTTCCTAATATAGAATACCAAAATTGCATTGAGTAATTTATAATATGAAAATGCAGAATATCCAAAAGAAAGAGAATATTTTAGTGTCATACAATGATCAAAACAGTAGTTGAATTGGATATTTTCCTGAATTTTTTTTTCTGATCAAAGAAGAGCAAAGGAGAAGTCATTCTTAAATACATATATATATATTTTAATTCTGGAAGGTACTTTGCAAGATAATTTACTCTAACCCTATTATTTCATCAACAGAGATACAAAACTAACACTCAAATCAATAGAGTTTTTTAAGGTTAAATGTCAAAGATTCTTAGAATGTGAATCCATTAAGACATCAATGAAACTATGAATTACAATAAATTAATTATAAACTTACTAAACATTATATCCAAGAGGATTTATTAGAATCAGAGCTGAAACTCTGCATTCACTAGCATTATTTTATTTTATATAAATTTATTTGTTTATTTATTTATTTTTATTTTTGTCTGTGTTGGGTCTCCATTGTGGTGCATGGTCTTCTCACTGCAGTGGCTTCTCTTGTTGCAGAACATGGGCTCCAGGCACGCAGGCTCAGTAGTTGTGGCTCATGGGCTCTAGAGCACAGACTCAGTAGTTGTGGCACATGGGCTTCGTTGCTCTGTGGCATGTGGGATCTTCCCAGACCAGGGCTCAAACCCATGTTCCCTGCATTGGCAGGCAGATTCTTAACTACCACACCACCAGGGAAGTCCCCACTAGTATGATTTAAATAGGACTATATTAACAGCTCTATAATACATCTTCCAAGTTATAATTAACAAGCTTTTGATTTTGCTTCAGTATTAAATAAAAATGACCAAGATATAAATTAGCATATAACTTAATTTCCTCTTTAATTAATTAATATGGAAGTCAATTCTTTGCCTTGTAACTGTTTATGCTCATGTTATTCTGTCAATGTGACTTTAGTTTGACCTCAGAACTATGGTCTCTTTTCACGTGTCCACAGTGAGCTTTATCCATTTTTACAAAGAATATAAATTGGCAGAGAATAACTTGTTTAAATGTTCATAGGAGGTGTCCTAACAGTGAGGAACTATTTCTAGAAAAACATTGCTTAAACCGGTGTATTCTGCAACCATCAGAAGAAATTTCCTGCCAAAATGTTTCTTTCCTATCAAGCTGAAATTTAAAAAATAAAAACACGTGTTCAATCTATTATGAATCTTCGCTAATAGTCATAGTAGCCAAACCCAAATTTAGGACTTGTGCATTGCAATCATTTCTCCTATAATTTTCCTTTACTGATTATTAATATATTGTGATTTTGTGACATGGTTTGGTTTGATTTAACTATAAAGTTAATTATAATTAAATAATACCAGGTACATAGTTGGTTGGGGGAGTGGAAGGATATAAAAGAAGCCTAACCAGTCAGTAGTTTAAGGGTTTATGACATCATTAATATCTAATTAAATATCTCCATTGATTACAGAAAAGCTATTATGTTCAATAAGTTTTCTACAGAAAACTGCTTTTGACCAAAGAAATGTATTATTTGCAACTCTGGATTGCATATAGTTCCACTTGTACCATGATGATATGTCTTATACTTAAATGATCATTTTGAATGATTTTTTTATTGAAGAACCTGAACAAGCAGAACTTGGCATTCTTTAAGAAGGAACGAACTAAGTATTGCTTACATAAAACTCTCAGTTCTGCAGTGATTTTTTTTTAAATGCAAAATTGAAAGGGAAATTATCTGGATATTTTGCTTTTATAAGAGAAGCATCTTAGCTAGGAATGATGTAATTAAAGTAAAAACAAATGTGTAAATTTAAAATTACTGATTTGTAAAAAATATCAGTTTTAAAACCCATCTTGAAGTTATTAAAAGCCACAAATTATAATGTTAGCAGTAAGCTTTTATAGCTGCTCTTATAACTTTGGGGCAATTGCTTTAATTCTTAATTTGTTCAGATTACTTTTTTTTTATCATGAATGGACACTGAATTTTGTCAAATGATTTTTTTGCATCTTTGGAAGAACACCCTTACTTGTATACCTAACACATGTATATTTCATCTTATAACATGGGTTGCACGTTAATAACCTTGTGCTTATATACTAAAAGTGTCTTTCCTGCTTTGGGTTTAATTATGAAGCTTCTTCACATAAAATGACACTGGCATTATGTCCAAGTTAAATCTTTGTAATTTCTTAAGTTTCTCTCATGATCAAAGGAATGGTATAAGAAATAAAAAGACGGAAAATTCAGTTTATGTCACCACATTTTCCTTATATTTTTAGTAAATTTTCTTCACTTTAGAATACTTTTAGACTTACAGAAAAGTTACAAAGATAGTACAGAGAGCTCTTATATACCCCTCCTCTAGTTTCTCCCACTGTTAACATCTTACATTATATGATTCATTTGTCAAACTCACTTATTCATTTGCTAAACTCACTTATCAGTTCTAGGAGTTTAGTGTAAGAAACAGACATTTTGTACTACCACATTTTAATGTTAAGATAATACTTCTAATAAT
The DNA here is from genome assembly GCF_025265405.1 of Mesoplodon densirostris. Lineage (NCBI taxonomy): Eukaryota > Metazoa > Chordata > Mammalia > Artiodactyla > Ziphiidae > Mesoplodon > Mesoplodon densirostris. The sequence goes on from NC_082665.1 coordinate 22,509,902, forward strand.
AGCAGGCATTTTATTCCTCTTCCCTTTTCCATATAATTTCTGAGGATCCACCTCAGTGGTGCTGACTTGACTGATACGTGCTGTTGATATATGGTACTCTCTGTCAACAGTCAGTGTCAGCCATGTGTTGGGCAATGCAAAGGCTAAAGTTGCTTCTGATATGTCATATCAGTTCTCAATGTCTTATCGTTTACTTTTCTGAGGATGCTGTCTCTTGCTTTCCAGATACACTGTGAACTTGACACAGAACATCCTCCATGTCTATCAATGCATTTTACACATAAATTCAATCTCAAGATTTCTTGCCTACCTTTCAGCAGGCTACAATGTGAGAGGGGGAAAACCACCTATAATTTTAAAATATGGTTTTCTTGCACTAAAAAAATAATAATTCTTACAATGGTTTAATTATTTTTATGGGAAATATCTTCACTGATAATTTATCAACACTTGCAAATCAATATATTTTCAGCATCATAACATAAAGAGTAAATTAAAAATCCCATGGTACTGGGCTTCATCATGGCATGGTGACCTCGTGGTGGTCAGATTTGTATGATGGTTCCAATTCCTGAAATTGAAACACCAAAAAGAACCATATGGAAGCTGTATGATGTAACCTCAGGAATCACATAGCACCATTTCTGTCATATTCTATTGGTGGGGCATTCACAAATCTTCTCAGATTGAAGAAGTCTGGAATCAGAATCAGTTCCTTTAATAAGAACCCACCTCTTAATTCTTTGCAGATAATTTACAAACATGTTTTAAAACTGCTCCCAATAAGGTGGTTATTTAATTACGAATTGTCTAAAATTCTAATTCAAAAAGCAATGTCTTATTTCCTTCTAAAACATCAAAAATACAGAGTTTGCATACAATTTTTGAAAAGTCAATCTCCATGTCTATAGACCCCTGACTATTCACTGTTGAATTACCTGAATTTATAATCATACCAGTATAGTTAGGTGTAGTTTGCAACAACTATCATAGCATCACTTCTTTTGGTCTTTGTTTTGTGCCACATTTGTTCTATAGCAAAGGCAAATTTCTGTTCAAAGACACTTAGCTTGTAATCATATTCATGTTTTTATCATATCAATCTAAATGTATTTGTTTCTATTCATAAAATAAAGTCATTTAAAAAACTGTCTCATAACTTGGAGATCTCCTATATACTACTTAAACAATAACTTTCTTTAGAGAACAGAATCAAGAAACATATCTATAATGTAACAGGTGGTTATCTGACTAACGTCTATGGAGACTGTGATTTGGAAAGATCCTTTCTACAACAAATCCCAAAGAGCAGGTTACCTTGACAACAGACAATTTAAAATAACGTATCAGCCACCCTACAATGCTCTTTAACCTCTATAAGATAGTAGTTATTGGGGAAATACAAATACTAATATAGATACTATTTTCAGAGATCTAAAACTTTTTTCTTGCTCTTTGTCTCATTAATTTCAATTGATAACATTTCTGGTTTGTCAAAAATATGTAATTATGTACTGAAAATGTTAGCAGTGGTTAATAATACTCAATTAAGCCCATGCAGCCTGTTGATTTCTCTAGAGCACTTTCTCACACTGAAATTAATGAGTTTTCTGTATTACTAAAGGATCTACATACATAATTATATTCACTTAGCAGATGAAGTTTCAGAACCTCAGATAGGTTAAGTGACTTTGCCAAGATTCCCCGATGAGCAAGTGGGTAAGCTAGAACAAAATACTCAAAATCACAGACTTGCACTTTTCTCTATTGGCACCTGTAAAAATAATGTGAGGTGTTTGACAAAATTAAATAAAATGCAAAATAGGAAAGATACAAATGGAGAGAAGACATAAAAAAGGTGCATGACACACAAAAGACCTCATGATCTGGTTAGTGAATATGACAACCTTGTATATGACACTCTCTTCCACTTGTATTGAAAAATCCCCAACTCTCCAGACCCATGGACTCTGCTCCTTCTCACATCCAATTTTTGGTAAAAGGCCTGTCTGCTTTCTGATAGGTACTTTTCCTTTCTTAAGATTTTCTGAATTGTTCTTATTCTTTAAATCTTACCTTACATTATCACTGGAAGTCCATCATTGCCTTTCACAATTTGGGATCATTGCCTTTCTCTTTTCTCATGGTAGCTTGAACATATCTTGATTTCACTGCCAAGCAAAAGTCACACGGTTGGAGATCTTGATAACTTGACCAGGCCCCTCACTAATCTGCTAACAATTAGATAGCAAAATCTGTCTTTAAAGACTGTCCTACCTAGAACATTAACTAGGCCACAGCTTATTCAGAATGATAGAGTTACTGAAAATTTAAAAAGGACATATATATATATATATATATATATATATATATATATATATATATATATATATATATATATATATATCTTTATTTGGATACTATCTTTGACTGTAAATAACTTGAAAGTTAAGTTAAATGATACTCTATTGGCTTACTTTTTTCCCCCTGAAGTCCCTATGTTAATCAAAGAGTAGACATTTTAGTAGAATAAAGTATAGCATATCAGTAAATACCTGTGAGCATTTTAAAATTATACATTTAGAATTCCATTTGTTTTTCTCTTTATCCTTATAAAAAATTCTAGATGCTAAAATTATGATTCCCAGATTCATTAAAAAAAAGAAAAAGAAAAATGGGACTACCAATTAGATTTGAATGTCATATACATGATTTTAATATAATTATTTTATGATTGATTATACATAATTTGTTACAATGTATTTTTTTATTTTATTTTTCACTTATTTATTCATATTTAAAGTGTTTTTCTTGAAAAGTTGTTTGGAATTGCAGTTTTTATTTAATATAATAATCTTTGACTTTTAATTCAGTTACTAATATGATTAGGTTTAAGTCTGTTATCTTTTTTCTTTTTATATTAGTCCTATCTGGTCTTTATTCCCTTTCTCTCTAACATTTTTATTCTTCTTTGAATCAATGGAGTATTTTTTATAAATCCACTTTTTCTCCTCTCTTGCCTTATTAGCTGTAACTCTTTATTTTGTTATTTCAGTGATTGTTTGAGGGTTTGCAGTGTACATTTTACCTTGTCACAGTCCACCTTTAATTGGCATTGTATGACTTCTCATATAACATAAGTGCTTCAATTTTTTCCCTTTATGCCTTATGCTATTATTGTCTCACATTGTACTTATGTGTATGCATATATTATTGTTTTTATTTTTATTTCAACACCTATTTATTTTGAAAAAAGATTTAATAAGAAAATATAATTATGTATAATTAGACATACATATATGTTCAGTATTTATCATTTTCAGTGTTCTGCATTCCTCAGTATGGATCTGTATTTTCATAAGTAAAAAGTTCTGTTTTTCCCATGCTCATTTTGAGATGCCTTTGAGATGCCTCAAGGATAGCCAATTAGGTATGTGACAGGAAGAGGCTGTGACTGAAATTGTTGTTTTATGAGTAATAGGGCTACAGTTTATTCTGTATAATCAGAATAAAACACATGATTTCAGAAGATCTTTGAACTATTTGAATAAAATAAGGAATGTTAAGAACTAGGCATTTATGTGCTTAAAAAATAAATGTTAGGGGCTTCCCTGGTGGCACAGTGTTTGAGAATCTGCCTGTTAATGCAGGGGACACAGATTCAAGCCCTAGTCTGGGAGGATCCCACATGCCGCGGAGCAACTAGGCCCGTGAGCCACAACTACTGAGCCTGTGCGTCTGGAGCCTGTGCTCCACAACAAGAGAGGCCATGATAGTGAGAGGCCCATGCACTGTGATGAAGAGTGGCCCCCGCTTGCCACAACTAGAGAAAGCCCTCACACAAAAACGAAGACCCAACACAGCAAAATAAATAAATTAATTAATTAACTCCTACCCCCAACATGTTAAATAAATAAATAAATAAATAAATAAATGTTATGGCTATAATAATTAACTTTACATATAATAATAACTAGTCTTTATATTTATCAATGTTAGGATGATGTGTTAGTTCCATCCAAAATTTCCTATAAGGATAAAGAGAGGAAAACAGGTGGAATTCCAAATGGTTCTTCATATGCTAAGTATAGAGAAAGACATAGAGGTGCTGTAAGTGATAATTGATGCTGGAAGTAACTCAATCTTCTCAGAAACCTTAAAAATGAGTTTAGTCTTTGAATTATATTCTGGTGTAGATTTAAGATAAAGAAATTAATGGTGTCACAAACAATATGTTGTAATTATCTGTTTTGCATTTGTAAATTTATTTCCTTGAATTTTTATAACAGATGTATCTACTAAATTAATGTTTATATTAGTTATTGGGGTTAGGGGTTTTTGCAGTATAAATATACACATGTTAAAGTATAAGTGAAAGAAAAAAGGAAAATTTAAGGATATCCATCAGATTTTAAAACAAATTATCTACCATGTCTCTATCACTTCATCTTATATAGATTCCATTACTCTTAAGATTTATTCATTTGTTTACTATTTGTCTCAAATCATTAGAATGTAAGTCCTAAGAGAGCTATGGCTTTCTGTCATTTAACTATTATAGGCAAAATTTTTAAAAAGAGATACATAGAACATAGATATTCAATGAAAAAGTATGAATAAAAAGAACCTGTAAATATGCCTACTATTCAATTAACACATTTATTTTTTACCATTGTTATTGGATATGCATATATGTATATTTCACTTTTGTATTACATTTAATTTTATGTCAATATAAATATTGTTTTCTTTTTATATAAACTACTAAAAAATTCATAAATCATGATAATAACTGTTCTCTCTACAGTCTTTATTAGCTCCTTAAATAAAAAGTAAATTTTTACTTTTAAAGATAAGGCTTGTCTAATTATAAAATTAAAAGGAACAAGTAACAGTAAACTAAAAATGAAATGTGTCACTTTGATGTTTATTCTAGCATCTAGTACTGTCAACTTGATTAAAGGGTAATTACCAGCTCAGAGATTAAAAAAAAATAAAAAACAGTAAGGATGATTTTGATGAGATTCCTTCTAATTAGTTTTCAGATAAAAATCATCCTTCACTATTGCAAGTTTAGCTTTGGCTTGGAAGTGGGAAAGTCATCCATTTTGTCATTATCTATAAGTGCATTATAAGTAAAAATTAGATAAAAAAACTATTTTTTTCTACCAAAATCAGTTTAGAATTGTTTGTTTGTTAGGTTTTTACATATATCAGGAATAACTAAATTGGAATTACTTAATGGAGACAGTATATCTTCTCTCAAATTGCCAGTTGGATAAAAAACATTATTTTTTGTTTCATTAATCAATATCTCATACATACATAAAAGTACATACCATGTACTTGTACCCTTAGAAGTAGAAGACTATATAAAGTTTAATTTTGCATAATCCCTGACCTGGAATATAAAATAAATATATGCAAATATACTTTTCTAGTTGTCAGTAACTATAAAATTAACACTTCTGTAACTGTAAGTACATACAGTATTTATATATGTACGTTTGAAGATTTTTTTAAAATTCAAAAATTGAAAAGAAGAATGCTGCCAGCCTTCATATCTCAGCATTGCTAATAAGGGAACAGGATAGGAGAGGAAATGATAAACTGTTAGAAGCCTCAAAAACCTCCAAGGAGACAATAAAGAGGGCTACAGTAATCAAAACTGAGCTCTCTCATAAAACATGGCATGGCACACTCTTCCACATATTTTAAACTCTTTAGAAACAAGAATTTAAGGTAATTATGTAATGTAGTTTATCTCACAGATGTCCTCGTCTTTTCTTGTGCTTTCTGTGCAGATAAATCAAGTGAATGTTAACAAAAATAGGACAAATAGACAACAAATTGAAAATATTGTCACAGGCACATGTACTTAATAGTATTTCCTATCCATAAACAGTGAAAATATAGCATAACACAATTCTAAGTCTGAATACATAAACAGCTGTACAACATGATTTTCCAAACCAGAAAAAAATTTTCTTATATGTGTATAATTTTGGCTTTAAAAATTGATGGAAATTTTTGTTAAAAAGTATATAATTTTTTTTTAAAAAAATCACATTCTCATACGTTCCTTTTGATTCTTGCAAAAACAGGCATGTAAATACAATCATATATTTTGTTTTGAGAAATTTGTAAGATACTTTTTCTTCTGGCCTATGTACTTATTAACATGACATTGGTATCATGTGAGCCTACAGATTGTTCATTTAAAATCTTGCTATATGATTATTAGCTTTCAGATGATTTTTTCATGTAAAGTAGCAACCTTTTAATTTTTAAAAAATGGTAATAAAATTCATTAAAATGTTTTCTAAGATTTCTATCTGTAAACTCTTTCTATGAGTTTATTTAAATATTTTTAATATAATTCATCTAACAGGAACTGATTTATAGAAAATATATAAAGTAATATCTCAGGAAAGCATTGATAAATTAAATTTAAGCTAATTCTGATAGAAACTTCATTATCTAAATTAAAGCTTTTGATAGGCCATTGAGAAACTGATAAAAGCATTTAAACAAATTCTATTTCAATATTTCGAAAAAGACATTAGAAATCACAGAAGATGTTTTTTAGTTCATGTTCAACATATTTATTAAGAAATAAAATGAGTAAATTGAATGAGATACTCAGGGACACAGAAAACAAATGAGAGAGGATTGAATCTTAGGGCAATTAGTGATGAATATTGAGTATATAGAAATAATAATTTAAAAAGTATTTATTTAGGATTCAGAACTGATCAAGACACTTTATGGTCCAGGTGTTGAGCAACATGGAAAGGATTGGAGGGTGGAGAGGCATAGATAGAGTCACACATCACTAAATCCCAGGGTATAGAATGACAGTTACAGTAAATGAAGAATAAAGTGGCATGAATATTCAAAAGAGAGGTTATACCTGGTTAGAAAATCAACAAACATTAATGAAAGAAAGCTGTTTGAGATGATTCTTGAAAGATAATTATGCAGTTTTAATTAATGGAGTTGGATAGGGAGACACTTTTGGTCATGTGGGTGACAGGAATAAATGCATGCCATCAAAGAACATATTAGCTGACCTCAGGTAGTTTAAGCTGACTGGAGCTCAAGGCACCTGGAAAGGTGTAACGTAAACCAAGACAGGTCAGGTATATTGAGATAAACCAAAGATTGCCTTGAATAACAGCATTAAGTCACACATTTTTCACTCTGTAGGAGATATGGAACAAACGATTTTATCGTCATCTGGAAATACCTTTGCATAAAGTTCTCTGTGGAGGGCTGCCCATCTGAGGCTGAATTTTTCTCTTTCTCTCCACATTCTTACAGAGTTAAATTTCAACAGTTTATAATGAAATCAAGAGAAATTTTAGTATTACTTTTTGTGAAACTTGACAAGATCATATATCAAGTAGGTTGGTAAAACTGCTTAGCAATGCTTTTCTCACTTTTAATTGTTGTGCTCTTGACTGTTCTACAATAACTCACACTCTCTCTAGTTTACCCACAATGTTGTCTCCCTCTTTCCTCTCATTTGGCTGATGACCACCTTGTCTATTTAAATGTCAGAATCTTCATCTGACAAAACTATTTTTTTCCAATTTTCTTTCTTTAAAATTTTTCTCAATCCTCACTAATTATTTTCTATTTTCTTCCACATTTAAAGTGAGATTATTTCATCTCTACTCTTCAAGAACCTCTCCCTACCTGAACTCTATTCACATTCCCTCCTTAGCACTATTTCAACTCTCATACATTTTGAGTCACTCAATTTTTATTTTGTCTTTCTTGACTGACAAAAAATATTAATTCAAAGGTTTCATTGGTATAAATACTTTCATTCAAACTATATTATGTTATTTTTCTCTCCAACTGGTATTTCTCTTCAATTATTTCATGAAAATTTAAGTTTCAGTCTCAACTAGTACTTTCTCAAAAAGCTATGTTGAAAATAACCAATGATCTTGTAATCACTCAATTAATAGTCATTTTCCATAAGCATTCTCTCCAATCTTAATTATGTCAATTCTTAATTACACATTTTTGTAAATCCACTCTTTCATTGACTTTTAGGACACTACTCTTTGCCTATTCTCCATCCTAGGAAAACAATCTCAAATCATTACTTGTCCAAATAGTTTTAACAATATGAGTTTTTCCTGACAACTGTGACAATTTACATTTAAGTGGTGACATGGAAGCCAAAGAGAGATGACTGTGCAGAACTAGACAAATACTTTAGAAATGACTTCCTCTTTCTAGAGGTCTGCTCCTTTGCCTTCTTAATGCTACCATACAACAGTTTATTGGACCACTTACAGGTTGCATGGGCATTAGGATCAGGTAAAACTGGGTGCAGATTTCTGTTTCATCATATATTAACTGGACAAACTCTTTTCCCTTTGAGCAACATTAACTCATAAAATTGTTGTGATGTTAAAGTCAAATAATGCAGATAATGTGAATAGATTGGTGACTTTCATAAATTCATCTCTCAACTTTTCTATTTTTTTATTGAATCTCTAATTGCATTTACATAATCTACTTGCATAGCTCTACCTCTAACAAAGGCAGACCACAGGAAAATCTTCCTTGGGATCTCTTCTATATCACCTTCTCATTTTGCCCAGGAAAGTTAGCTGCTTAATCAGATGATGCCTTTTCTCATCATATTTTCAATTTCTTTCCTGGTTGATTGGAAATCTGTGAAAGTATGGGTACATTTTTTATGCATTTTTAGTTTAATGAGTCAAAATATTGATGGCAATTATATTGATTTAAAATTGAACCTCCCTGCACAAAGAGTTTTTGCCTTAAAACAAAGCAAAAATAATTAATTTTATAAAGTACCAAATAATCTGAACTACACTACTTAATATCTACTCATATCCCAACCCAAGGAATAGTGAAACAGTCAAAATATTTGACACAATTTTATTAATCAACAGGAGGATAAACTTCAGTCTTCAATTTCAAGGATCAATATTAAGACTTCTAATCAGGCATAAGACAGAGTCAGAGAATGAATTCTATCTGAATAATTAGAGAAAGCTTCCTGGGAGTAAATTCATTGAGGTGTATCCTTGTAAATAAGTAATATGTTTTTCTTTTCCTGATGATTCTTCTTCCAAGGTTGTAAAATCTTTTGTTAGAGTGAATAAGAACAACACATTTTGCCTTCCACAATAAAATGATTTTCTCTAAATGTAGCAAATCAATGGTTTTTAGATTTCCTGCTTTATAAACATTAATTTTGAAATGTCTGTATGTTGAGCAAGTAACTTCTCATTTTTTCCCTATTAAGTTTCTTCATCTATAAAAATAGTGAGTTGGAATGTCACCATGTGATCTATGGCTCTGAATAAACACAAGGATTTTTAAATTTTAATTTAATCTAATGTTGGGAATCAAGTGAGAAGAAATAAGAAGACAAATACAGAAACCATGAATGGACTTTGTAATTCAGTACAAAGATTGAGCTCTAGATTTAGAGAATGTTATGTCTGAAAGATACTTACAATATCACCTGGTTTATCCATTTTATTTCAACACCATACAGTACAATGCAATGCTTCTAACCCAGTAAACTGAGAGGTATAATTTATGTTGATTTTGGTATAAAATAGTTTAAAGAAACTGTGTTTTGAAATATATGGAGAAATGACTTTTCAAGAGGTTCATTTTTCATCTATTTGCTTTCTTCCATAAGCCAAATTAATAGTTTTATAACACCATAGAAACTTGATTATTTTACGTCAATCAAGCCATGTAAATTCTCATGAAATGGCTGTCTTAGAAAAGAATGTGTTACCCAATGCTGGTCAGTGAAATGTGAGGGAAAGTCTGCTATTGTGGGATTTGTGGAAATTTTCCTTGCCTTTAAAAAGGTCTGGTCTTTTGTTGTTGTTGTTGTTGTTTTTGGCTTTGCAACTCTCTGTATGAAGGCATACTTGTTGCTCCTGTCAACATCTTGTAACATTGAGGAAAACTGAATAGCATAATGAGGATAGCAGAAAAGAAATATGGAATATACCTTGGTCTTTGATGGTAGCACTGAGCCACTAAACTAACCAAATCTGGAGTTTATTATCACAGAACCTGATTTCAAGTGAGGAAATAAATGTTTCTTTCTCAGAAAGCCACTTCAGTTGTGTTTTCTGTTGTAAACAAAATCATCTCAACTGACTCTGGTTACTAAAACCTGAAAAGGAAAGTAAATGTAGAATACCACAATGATCACAGAATTCAAAGGAAAAAAACACTAGAATGTGAATAGAAACCAGAGTAACCACAGTACCTAAGAAGGAGGAAATACTAAATGATTTCATAAAGTTACTGACAATGAAGAGGAATACATTTATTTTCTACTTGTCGTTTCGCTTATGATAAAGATTCCAGAAAGGGAAAATTTGATTACCTAGTTTATACTATATGTTCACCTTTTGGTTACAGAAACAAAGGTCATCTAATCAACAGTCCGACAAGATTGTATCTAAAGAAGGGCAATATTTTCTTTAAAAAATATTATTAAAGATGGTGGAATAGATAATGTGCAACAAAAATTAGAAAATTTCCATGATAAATTCTTCCAATGTGTGAGAAGCTATGCTAAGCACTGGAATTGTATTAGCGAGTCACCAGTCCCTTTCCTCACGGAGCTTAGAGTCAGGAAAGCAGATGAAAAACTGCAGTAAGTTCCATAAAAACATGAATAGAATACAGAGGTAGACAATAATGATGGTTCTTGAATGGTCACAATTTAAAAGAAAAGTTCTCTGACAAGGCAATATTTAACTGTGAAAGATAGTAAATCAGAATTATGAAGACTTGTGTCAAGTGTTCCAGGCAAAGGAAAAATCACAGGTAAAAACTCTGAACCAGGAAAGTTCTTAGTGTGTTTTAGAAAATGAAAGGAAGCTATTGGGAATAAATGTGGTGAGACCAGGGGATAGGGCAACAATATGTGTTTGGAAAGGTATGGGGGCCCAGCTCAAACTTCTAGATCATAGCAATGATGTTAGATTTAATTTGAAGTTTATGAAAATGTTACATAGGATTTTATTCAGAGGAAAGACAATGACTCAGTTAAGGTTTTTATTATTATTATTATTATTATTATTATTATTATTATTATTATTATTATTATTATTATTATTTTATTTTGGCTGCACCACACGCGGCATATAGGATCTTAGTTCCCCGACCAGGGATCGAACCCATGCCCCCTGCATTGGAAGCACAGGGTCTTAACCACTGGACCCCCAGGGAAGTCCTCAATTACTTAAACTTTTAAGGATATTTGTAGATAGCAGAACAGATATGAGGGTCCCAGGAGTGAAATCAAGTATCTGTGTAAAGATGTTATTTGATGCTCTAATTGGAGGAACATGATGTCATTTTTGGAGTTGTAGACAGGACCAGTTTGGAGGCTGGACTGAGAACTAAGTTTGAGAATACTAAATTTCAGGTGGTGTAAGATGATGTTATGTAAATATATGCATATTCAGTACTTACAATTTAAAGGCATGGAAATCTATTAATTACTAAAGGAAGAAAGGAAATGAAGGTAAGGCTCAGGAGAAATTTCAATACATTCCAATATTCAGATGTAATGTATAGAAGGAAATATCAACATGAGAATGTTATCTGACAGTTCAGAGAAAAAATTTTAAAATATGATATCAATTAAAGTAAAAAAAAGGAAAGTGATATGAAAAAGGATGTAGTGTAATCTCATTCCTAACACTCAGTTGAATTTTGCTCCCTTATCCTGATTCATGGCTTTCACCACATTCTGGAACATGGCTAAGAAAGAGTAACTTTTGACTCCCTTCCTCTAAATGGCATGGACATTTTTAACATGCTATAACTGTAGCACTTAGCTATGCAATTTTCTTTTGGAAACTTTCAACAATGTTCTTTGGTCAATTTCTATGCTGTCGTGATCTAGTCCAAAGGCTGAATTTTATCCATTCTTCCAGCACAATATTCAATATCCACCAACTTAAATTAAATATTTGTCATTTATTAAGTACCACACTAATCTGTGTATAATTGTACTAATAGAAAGAATAGAGAGGAATAGGGCAGGCCTCAAGTTCAACTAAACTTGTATCCAGGGATAGTCTAATTTAAATAAGAATGTTAACACATTCCCCCCAAACTCACCTAAACACTCTTTACTTCATCATCCAAACATATTTGTTTCTATTTCCATTCTGAATTACCAAGCATCTTCATCCCTTTCCGGAGACAACTTTCCCTTCTTTCCCCCTTTATCCCTATGAAGATATTAAAATTCTGTCTGACTTGAGTATGAAAGGTACCAAAAGTAGATTTGGGATGTAATTATTTTTTTTCTGATGTTCACGTTTACATTATTATATTTGATTAAATAACCCCCATTCATAATATGATTTGTGACAATGTATCTACTTTATCGTAATAATTCTATATGCTTTAAACCAACCTAATAGTGACAACATAGTTGTTTAAAAACTAAAAACATGATAGGGTCATATTTAACATTCTTTTAGAAATCAGAGCAAAAGTAAGTTTCTATAGTTTCAACAGCTAAGTCCAATGTGCAGTGAAAACTTTTCAACGTTTTTTAACTCCTCAGTTAGAAATACACTGCACAGTCATCCCCACTTTTGTTGTTTAATTTTAAACGTGTCAAATCTCACAGCTTGTCTCATCACAATACCAAATTAACGATTCTGAGAGAAATAAGTAGTACATGAGACCATGAATAGACACTTCTTAAAAGAGAATAATGTGACTTGCTCTTCAAAGCATCTCATCAAAATACTTGTTTCAAACCAGTATGATTTGTACAGTAAAGTGATGTTTCCCTTCAATGGTCAATATTTTTTTCCTCTTCTTCTTATGAATGACTTGAACTGTGTTCTATTATAGATTGACTATCCTATCCCTGCACCTTATAATGAAGAAAACTTCCATCAGTATGTATAGGGTAAAATTTATTAATAATTTTACAACAGCATAACCCCAGAGATGATTACATATAATGCTTTAATTCTATAAATAAAGTTTTTTCTTAAGATTAAAAAAAAAGAAAACCCTCTTACTTTACAGTTTAAATCTCTAATCATCCCTATGAAGTCACCAGAAAGATTAGATAACAAGAAATGAGACCTCAACTCAGTCATTAACTAGCTGTGTGACTGGAGTCCAATCACTTAAAATCCCTAGGTTTCAATTTTATGGTGGGAAAATAAAAAGGTTTGGGCATAATATCTTTTCAGCCTCATTCCAGCTCTTTAATTTTCTCCTATTGCTTTCTAATATTTAAGAATTTTGAATAAAATAGTTTCATAGTCACATTTCATACACACATATATATGTATATACAAGTATGTGTATGCATGCAGTATATGTGCATATCATATATATTATATACAAACTTATGAAAACTCCTACTTTACGAAAGTCCAGTTCTAAGTAGCATTATACACAATTCTACTAATTAAAATTTAAGATCCGTTTGCAATTCTTTTTTCCTCAGTTTTATCCTACTAAGGAAATACAGTCAGAATACTCTCTCCAAAATTTACTTGACTCAAATTAGTTGTTATGTTCGTTCTAGTGCCAATTTGAAAGCTATGTACATAGCCATCATTTTTGCATTATCCTATTATAAATTATAGTACTTGTTTTTACTTGAATTTACTATTATAAATTATAGAACTTTAATTCTTTTCATTATTTTTATTTCTATTTTTATTATATAAAATATGCTTTTCTTATATTAGGTTGCATTGTAGTGTCATTAATTGTTAGTGTTTTTTGGTGGGGGGTGTTGCTTTGCTTTCATTTAATTGTGCTTTATGTCCCTGAATTTCCACCACCTGCTTCCTTCTTTCCCTTCACAATCATGTGTGCCAAAGATGCCTCCTGTCTCAACTTATTTTTGATGAGAAGCTATACCCTCCCAATCCTGTTGTCTCTTGCCCCTCACATTTTTGAGCCCATTTCTTTCAAAAATATATGCATTGACTCATGACATTACAAACTTCTCAGCATTTTTCACACATGGAGGGATGTTCTATATCCAGAGAGATTTTGTGTGTGTATCAGATCGCCATTGGACCCTCTCTGCACTTATTTCTATATATTCATTTATTCATTGAACATATTTTCTGCCAAGCATGCTTCTAGGAATTAGGAATGCACAATGAATAAAATAGATGGAAATGTCTTCCCTTAGGATGGTTACATTATAGTTTATATATATTTATCAGGTGTAATTCATAGAAAAAACCTGCAACTAATCAACCTGATAATAACATTCTTCCTCTGCTCCAAAAAATGTTCAAGGGGTTTTTGTTTTGTTTATTTTATTTGAATGTTCTAAAGGCTTTACCTTTGTTCTTGTCCTATGTCACTGGAAAGAACAGATCACAAATAAAATAACATTTTAATTTTAATTTTAAGATAATAAAAATAAAAATTTTTATTTCATACACTATTATTCTAAGGCAGAGCTCTCATGCAGACATAGGTATGATCGAGATTTTAACTTCATACTTTAAATATGCTCTTAGCAAATCACTGTATTATTTATGTTCCCATTTTAGATATCCTAATACTATATTTATAACGATGACCATTCATAGTATCAGTAATCTTAAATAATTTTAAGAAGTGAAAATATATTATTTTTTTTTTCCTGAGGGAGGTGTTAATTATCTTTCAGGATTCTTTTAGTATTATTGCTAAACACATTCTACAGTAAAGGGATATAATAAATAGATATTTAGGAAATTTGCCCAGAGTCTCATAAGAACAGGAGACTATGCTTCATATGTCTAGGGAGATACAAGTGGAGTAAATATAATTGTGTAATGAAGTCTGAACAAAAGTCAGAATTTATTTAGAACCCGCAAGTAGTAGTGAAAGTACCTGGGGCAAGTGACTTTGCTCTACTCCACTCTCGGAGGCAATGCTGCCCAGAAATGGCACCTGAGTCTCTGCTCCTTTATCTGTCCACATGCAGGGAAGGCTGCCTGTAATCTTGACCATAATATACTTCACAAGGTTGCTAGGAAAATTTCCCTCTTTGTCCGTGTCACCGTTTTATTGGCAAATCTCATTGTTTCAAGGACCTGAACAACTACCTCCCATTCTAATTCCCATTCTAGCTTCTTATTCATTCCTATGAAAATCTTCCCCTCTGACCAGTGATATTCACACTCCCTTACCTATGACCTTAGAGCTTCAACATTATCATTAAACACTCCCACTCCCACTGTTCCCTTCTTAATTCCTAAGCTTTCTTCAAATTCTTGCCCAAGCCCCACTTCCCAGTGACATGTCCTGTCTTTTTTTTTTTTTTCAGTTGAGATATAATTGAGATATAACATTGTGTAAGCTTAAGGTGTACAATACGTTGATTTGATATATGTATTGCAATATGATTATCACACATAGCTTTAGCTAGCACCTCTATCATAATTGTATGATAATCATACAATTATCATTTCTTTTTTGTGATGATGATATTTGTCTCTTAGCAATTTTGAAGTATATTATACAGTATCGTTGACTATACTCACTAAGCTGTGAATTATATCTCCAAGATGTATTCATCTCCTAGTTGCAACTTTGTGCCCTTTAATATGTTTTCTAAAAAATGGGACAATGTCTTAAATGGTTTTATATGTTGTTTTCATCCCTACTGCTTGGTACTTCAAGACTTCACATAAATAGTAGATGAAGAAAGCATAGTTGAACTCAAGCTATAAATTTTGCAGTTCTAGCAATCACTTTATCCCTAAACTTTCTAATGAGTAAAGCCCTAGGAATTTTGAAAGGAGAATTAGACATCACCCATCTTTCAGGATATGTGTGGTCGTGACCAGCCCTTTTCTGATCTGAAATAAATGCATTTTAGCATAGCCACTGCTCAATAAGTGGGATCAGTCTGCCCCAAATATCATTTTACATTAAGGGGATTATGCTCATCATTTCCTAAGAGTTATGCTCATCATTCTGTAGAAGGAAACAAAAAAATGAATATACTAATTTTTATCATAATATGTAAAACTATAATATAAACCAAATGTTTTTGTTTGTTTGTTCATTTAGATGTTGGGGGTAGGAGTTTATTAATTAATTTATTTATTTTTGCTGTGTTGGGTCTTCGTTTCTGTGTGAGGGCTTTCTCTAGTTGTGGCAAGCGGGGGCCACTCTTCATCACGGTGCGCGGGCCTCTCACTATCGCGGCCTCTCTTGTTGTGGAACACAGGCTCCAGATGCGCAGGCTCAGTAATTGTGGCTCACAGGCCCAGGTGCCCGTGATATTGGTTAAAGAAAGGTTACTTTCTTTATATGGAGCAAAAGGAAGTCTTGAAGCTGGGTCAGATAATGTAGACTAAGCAGTAAGCTCTAATTAACAGAGGTCATCCTTTTCTGTGGAGCTGAGATTAGAAATTTAGTTAAGTTTTAGTTTGCTGATGTGGGGCTTAGCATGAGTGACTCCATCTTAGGCCAAAATGTTTTTTTTTTTTATTTTACCTCCATTTTTATTGAGATATAATTGACATACAGAACTGTATAAGGAATACAGCATAATGATTTGACTTACATACATAATGAAATGAATATCACAGTAAGTTTAGTGACATCCATCATCTCATATAGATACAAAATTAAAGAAATAGAAATATTTTTATTGTGATTAGAACACAGAATTTATTTTCTCAACAACTTTCATATATAACATACAACAGTGTTAATAATATTTATCATGTTATACATTACATCCCTAGTACTTATTTATCTTATAACTGGAAGTTTGTACCTTTAAACTGCCTTCATCCAATTTCACTTCCCCACTTCTGGAAACTACAAATCTGATCTCTTTTTCTGTGTGAGTTTGCTTGTTTGTTTGTTTGTTCTTGAAGTATAACTGACTTACATCATTATGTTACTTCCTGATACACAACATAGGGATTCCATATTTCTGTATTTTTCAAAATGTTCACCACCATAAATCTAGTTACCATCTATCAACATAGAAATGCATTACATAATTGTTGACTATATTCCCCACAGTGTACCTTTCATACCTGTGACTTACTTATTTTTCAGCTGGAAGTTTATACCTCTTAATCTCCCTCACATATTTATTTCCTCTTTCAACCCCTTCCCCTCTGGCAAGCACCTATTTGTTCTTTGTATCTATAACTATGTTTCTCTTTTGTTATGTTTGTCCATTTTCTTCTTTTTAGATTCAACTTATAAGTGAAATTATATATTATTTGTCTTTCTCTGTCTGACTTATTTCACTAGGCATAATAACCTCTAGATCCATCCACGTTGTTGTAAATGGCACAATTTCATTCTTTTTTATGGCTGAGTAATATTTCATTGTGTATATATATATATATATATATATACAACATCTTATTTATCCATTCATCTGTTGATGGACACTTAGGTTGCTTCCATATTAATGTTGCAATGAACATAGGGGTGCATATATCTTTTTGAATTAATGCTTTTGTTTTCTTTGAGTACATACCCAGGAGTGGAATTGCTGGATCATAAGGTAGTTCTATTTTTGATTTTTTGAGGAATCTTCAAATTGTTTTCCATGGTAGATGCACCAATTTACCTTTCCACCAACAGTGCAGGAGGTTCACGTTTCTCCACATTCTCTCCAACACTTGTTATTTGTTGTCTTATTGATAATTGTCATTCTGACAGGTGTGAGGTGATATCTCATTGTGGTTTTGATTTGTACTTTTCTGAATGTTTAGTGATGCTGAGCATCTGTTCATGTACTTGTTTGCCATCTGTATGTCCTCTTCAGAAAAATGCCTATTCAGATCATCTGCCCATTTTCTAATCAGGTTGTTTGTTATTTTGATGTTGAGTTGTATTTTATATATATATATTTTGGATATTAAACTCTTATCAGGTATAGTTTGCAAATATCTTCTCCCATTCAGTAGGTGGTCTTTTAAGTTTGGTGATTAATTCCCTGCTCTGTACAAAAGCTTACTAGTTCATTGTAGTTCCATTTGTTTATTTCTGCTTTTGTTTCCCTTGACTGAGAATACAGGGTAAAAAAAAATATATTACTAAGGCTGGTATGAAAGAGCATTCTGCCAATGTTTTCTTCTAGAAGTTTTATGGTTTCAGGTCTTACATTTAAGTCTAATCCATTCTGAATTTATTTTTGCATGATTTGAGAGAGTAGTACAATTTGATACTTTTGCATGTAGCTGTTCAGTTTTCCTATCATTTATTGAAGGGATTATCTTTTCCCCATTGTACATTCTTGCCTGTTTTGTTATAGATTAACTGACCATATGAATACGGGTTTATTTCTGGGTTCTCTATTCTATTCCATTGATGTATGTGTCTGTTTTTGTGCCAGTATCATACTGTTTTGACTACTATAGCTACTACTATAGCTTTGTTTTATTATTTGAAATCAGAGAGTGTCATACCTCCAGCTTTGTTATTTTTAAGAGTGTTTGGGCTATTTGAGGTCTTTTTTGTTTCCATAACAAATTTTAGAATTATTTGTTTTCAGTCATTGGTATTTGGATAGGGATTGCATTGAATATGTACATTCTCTTAGGTAGTAACGGTTTTTTAACAATACTAATTCTTCCAGTTTGAACACAGTATATCTTTCCATCTGTTTATGTCCTCTACAATTTCTTTCATCAGTGCCTTAGAGCCTTCTGAGTACAGGTCTCTCACCTCCTTAGTTAGATTTATTTCTAGGTATTTTATTCTTTTTGATGTGATTGTAAATGGAATTGTTTTCTTAAATTATCTTTCTGATATTTTATTGTTAGTGTATAGAAATGCAACAGACCTCTGTATATTACTTCTGTATCCTGAAAATTTACCAAATTCATTGATGAGTTCTAGTAATTTTCTGGTGATTTTAGGATTTTCTATGTATAGTGCCTTGTCATCTGTAAACAGTGACCGTTTTAACTCTTCCTTTCTAATTTTGACTTCTTTTATTTATTTTTTCTTATCTGATCACTTTGTCTAGGACTGCCAATACTATGTTGAATAGAAGTGGCAAGAGTAGGCATCCTTGTCTTGTTCCTGATTTTAGAGAAAATGCTTTCAGTGTTTCACCATTGCGTTTGATGTTAACTGTAGCCTTGTCACATATGACCTTCATTATGTTGAGATATGTTCCCTCGATACACACTTTGTTGAGAGTTTTTATCACAAAAGCATATTGAATTTTGTATAAAGCCTTGTTTGCACCTATTGTGATGAGCATAGGGTTTTTATTCTTCAATTTATTATTGAGGTGTATCACACTGATTGACTTGGGGATACTGAAACATCCTGTCATCCCTGAGATAAACCCCATTTGATCATGGTGTATTATTCTTTTAATGTATCATTAAATTTGGTTTTTGTTAAGGATTTTTGCATCTATATTTAGCAGTGAATTGACATGTAATTTTCTTTTTTTGTGATATTTTTCTCTGGTTTTAGTGTCAGGGTGATGCTGGCCTTCAACAAGGAGTTCTGAAGCTTTTCTTCCTCTGCAACTTTTGGAGTAGTTTGAGAAAGATTGGTGTTAACTCTTCTCTAAATGTTTGGCATAATTCACCTGTGAAGCCTTCTGGTCCTGGGCTTTTGTTTGTTGGGTGTTTTTGTTGTTGTTGTTTTTAATGACTGATTCAGTTTCATTACTGGTAATTGGTCTGTAGATATTTTCTGTTCATCCTGGTTCAGTCTTGGGAGGTTGTATATTTCTAGGAATTTGTCTAATTCTTTTAGATTTTTCATTTTATTGGTGTATAATTATTCTTTATAATCTCATGATTATATTTCTGTGGTGTAGGTGCCACTTCTTTTTTTGTTTGTTTCTGATTTTATTTATTTGGGTCTTCTTTTTTTTTTTTTTCTTGATGAGTCTAGCTAAAGGTTTATCTATTTGTTTATCTTTTCAAAGATCTATGTCTTAGTTTTATTGATCTATTCTACTCTTCTTTTAGTCTCTATTTCATTTATTTCTACTGTGATCTTTATGACTTTTTTCCTTCTACTAACTTTGTGTTTTGTATGTTCATTTTTCTCTAGTTTTTTAGATGTAAGATTAGGTTGTTTATTTGAGATTTTTCTTGTTTCCTGAGGTAGGTTTGTATCTCTATAAACTTGCCTTGGAACTGCTTTTGCTGCATCCTATAGATATTGTGATCACTTTATTTTTGTTTTCATTCATCTCTAGGTAATTCTTTATTTATTTGATTTCTTCAGTGATCCATTGATTGTTTAGTAGGAAATTGTGTAGCTTCCACCTGTTTGTGTTTTTGTTTGTTTGTTTGTTTTTTGTAGTTTTTAATCTTGTAATTGATTTCTAGTTCTATAGAACTGTTGGAAATTTTCCTTGGTATGATTTCATTTTTCTTAAATTTACTGAGTCTTTTTGTGTGTGTGTGTGTGTGTGTGTGTGTGTGTGTGTGTGGTACGTGGGACTCTCACTGTTGTGGCCTCTCCCGTTGTGGAGCACAGGCTCCAGACGTGCAGGCCCAGTGGCCATGGCTCATGGGCCTAGCCGCTCCATGGCATGTGGGATCTTCCCGGACAGGGGCACAAACCCATGTCCCCTGCATTGGCAGGCAGACTCTCAACCACTGTGCCACCAGGGAAGCCCCTGAGCCTTTTTTTTTTTTTTTATGACATAGCATGTGATCTATCCTGGAGAATGTTCCATGTGCACATGAAAAGAATGTGTATTCTGTTGCTTTTGGATGGAATACTCTCTCTCTCTCCATATATTATATATATTTATAATCTAATGTGGTCTAATATGTCATTTAAGGCCAGTGTTTCTGTATTGATTTTGTATCTGGATGATCTATTCATTGATGTAAGTGCAGTGTTATAGTCCTCCACTATTATTGTGTTACTGTCAATTTCTCCCTTTATATCTGGTAATATTTGCTTTATGTATTTAGGTGTTCCTAAGTTCAGTGCATATATTTACAATTGTTATATCTTCTTCTTGGATTGATCCTTTATCATTATGTAATGTTCTTCTATGTCTTTTGTTACAGTCTTTGTTTTAAGGTCTATTTTCTCTGATATAAGTATTGCTACCCTGGCTTTCTTTTGCCATGGAGTGCCTTTTTCTATCCCCTCACTCAGTCTGTGTGTCTTTATATCTGAAATGAGTCTCTTGTAGGCACCATACATACAGGTCTTGTTTTCATCTCCATTTAGCCATTTTATGTCTTCTGATTAGAGCATTTAGTCCATTGACATTTAAAATAATTATTGATAGGTATGCCATTTATTATATTAGGGGGGGTTGTTTTTGTAATTCTCTCTTATTTCTTTCTTCTTTTGCTCTCTTCTCTTGATATCTGATGACTATACTTAGTGTTATTTTAGAATTTTTCCTTTTTTTGTGTGTGTACCTATTATAGATTTTTGGTTTGTGCTTTTTATACCATAAGCTTTATATTTACCAGAGTATATTTATACATGATTATTTCAAGTTGCTAATTTCTTATGTTTGAACACATTTTAACAACCCTGCATTTTTATTCCTCCCCCATATTACTGCTTTTGACAACATATTTTACATACACTTGTTTTATGTATCTCTTGACTTATTGTGGATATAGATGATTTTACTTCTTTTGTCTTTTAACATTCCTCCTAGCTTTATACACAATTAATTTACAATCTTTACTGTATATTTGCCTGGTTTCTTTAACAGACATGAAGCTTGGGATTTGTAGTGACATTAACATGTTTTTTCTCATAACTTGAATCTTGGTAATGGTCATAGTGATGTCTAACACCCCCCTCCAAATTTACTTTCTTTTATGTTTAATTTTTAAATGTTCAATTTAGTTAAATATTTAAATATATAGTTAGTATATTTTAGAGAGGATATTTAATTTATAAGTCACTATTGGTCTCAGCATCTTAAATTGAGTACATTTGTTTTATATTCAGTTTATAATATCTAATCACATCTCTTTGCATTTTTCTAAAGAGATTTATTTTCATATATAATTTATTTATTTTTATTTTTATTTTTTTAACATTTTAAGGATGGTACCACTTTAACTGTATTGAAAATATTTATGTAAATCCAAATACTTTCATTGTAAATTAGCTTTAATGTCTGGACAATAGTAGTCAATACTTGGTGGTCTTGTAAGCAATCATGATTGCAATTACTATAAGAGGGTTAATAAAGTAACAAGTGGCCAAGCTGAATAGACAGCATTAAAATATAGGTGTTCATTCCTTCAACTCAAATCTATTGAAATCCTTTTGTGTCACTGGCATTAATGGGTCCCTAAGATGATTCTACTCTCTCTAGAATGTGAGACTCTAAAAAGGAAAACACAAACAGCACCATGGGAAAATTTTAAAAAAAAGTAAGTTTCTCAACAAAAATAATTCAATTTTGTAGATCCCTTACATGTTATAGAGTCTCACTTTTGGTATTAGAAATAAAGGATATAAATCACAACATTAATATAACTCAATAAAAATATATTGAAAATTTTGTAAATTCTTTAGCAGTTGAAACATAGGTTCCCAACCTTCTTGTTTTGGGTAATGATTTATGGGGCCCCTGGACACTTAGGCCTCAGTAGTACATGTCCATTATTCACCATGAGCTAATACATCTTTTATCTGTTGAACAAAGGTTATCTCCTGTATCTAGATGAACATGTTATTGAAAGCCTTAGGGCAACACAGTATCAAGCATATTATATATATTATAACAATTGGTAATACCAAAGCATTTATTTTCAATCTTTACAAATTGCCACATATCATTAAAATGTTCACATTTGTTACTTTGTAATAACTATAATAGAAAAATAGAAAGAAACATATCTCTCTATAAGTTAAATGAGAATATAATTATGCTAATTAGGTTATCATCACTGCCACCCTTCTTTGAATTAAAAACGGGGGAAGAAATAGACAAATGTATATCCATGGTGCTTGATCTCTGAGGATCTGCCTGCCATTTATAAGACTGTTGGAAATAAGGAGGTATCTAGTTTTCCTGGGTTCTTTGTAGCAATTCAAAAAAGGTACCTTTACCTGCAAAAGTCTTATAATAGTCTAATATTATCTGTTTTTTTAACTTTTGTATGATTTTATTTTTTTAAATATTTTATTGAAGCATAGTTGATTTACAATTGTGTTAATTTCTGCTGTACTGAAAATTGATTCAATTATATATGCATATATATTTTTTCATATTCTTTTCCATTATGGTTTATCACAGGATACTGAATATAGTTCCCTGTGCTATAGAGTAGGACCTTGTTGTTTAATCCATCCTATATATACTAGTTCGTACCTGCTAATCCCACAATCCCCATCCTTCCCTCCCCCACCCCCCAATATCTGGTTCTAAATTATTATCTTAATTAGTGAATAAAGAAAATATATGGAAAAGCCTTACTTATTGTTAGTTCCTTAGAGTTCTAAAACTTTATCACTAATTTATAAATTAATTTCTAATTAATTACAATTAAATTTATAATAAATATAATATAATTTATAAATTAACTAATTTGTGCTCTGACAAGAGAAGGGAGTTTGTTTGATTTTTGGCCCAAAATTCTCAGACAATAGGATAATTTAGAGAACTCTGAATTTTCTTCTCTGTTAATTTGGTTGTTGTTTTCTAATCCCTTCTAATGTCATGTTTTAGGAGGGGCACTTAATTGTGAATTATGTTGCTAAAAAGTGAGGCTACTATTTGAGCAAAATCCAATATTCCTTCCTAATAATGTATATAGAATTTCAGGATAGTGTCATTCCTTGTTATCTAAAGGATGGTTCCAAGACTTTCCTAGAATACTAAAATCTGCGGACGCTCATTTATATAAAATGGTGTAACATTTGCCTATCCTCCTTTATACTAGATTACTTATAATGACTAATACAAGTGTCATGTAAATAGTTGTAAATATATGTAAATGCTATGTATACATAGTTTCTGGCATGTGACAAATTCATGTTTTGGTTTTTGGAAATTTCTTGAATTTTTCTTTTAATGTTTTTGAATACTTTTTATCAGTGGTTGAATCCAAGGATGCCAAACCTGCAAATATGGAGTGCCAACTGTACTTCATGACAATTTTTAAGTGCACTGGAGTCGCTTGCTATTAGTAGTAATATATTTCATTGGCTGCCTGTCTTTTACCTCCTTATTAATCGCTTGTAATAATCGATCCTATCAAAAAACTTTGTGTGAAATCTGTGACTCTCCATTATATTGGTACATGATCAATACAGAGACAAACTTATTGTGTTTCATTGTCATAACAACTGAACTTAAGAGCCACATTGGCTGCATATTGTAAAATACATTATATTGTTTTACTTTGCAAATTTATGTATATATTAATTTAGCATGGGACCCTACACAGGAAAAAGGGGGAAAAATACCTATATATTTATACAATCATACCTCATTTTATTGCATTTTGCTTTATTGCACTTCACAGATATTGTGCTTTTTACAAATTGAAGGTTTGTGGCAATACTGAGTTGCCAGATAATAGTCTTTTTTAGCAGTTACACCTTTTCTAATTGAGGTATGTGCATACTTCTTTAGATATAATGCTGTTGCACACTTAATACACTACAATATAGTGTAAATGTAACTTTTATATTCAGTGGGAAATTTTAAAAAATGTGACTTACTTTATTATAATATTCACTTTATTGCAATGGTATGGAACTGAACCCACAACATCTCTGGGGTATGCCTGCATTGGGGGAGAGAGAGGAAGAGACAGCAAGAGAAAGAGAGAGAGAGGGAGGGAGAGAGATCCTTCCTACAGGAGTGAGTCTTCAAAACTAAGAACAAAAATGAAAAAAAAAAATCCTCTTATGACCTCCAATGCATGCTCTTTTAAAAAAACGAAAAGTTTTTACCTTTGTAAATCTCTAATTTTGAACATGGGCTCAGTAAGGGTAAGGGCCAATTGTTTGGCAAGTGAAAACAAGTTAGAGGATGAGTTGATTCGTGAATTATTCCACTGATTTGACATTATGACCCACTGTGATTGTTTGGACCTCTTGATAAAAGCACTCTGAAATGCCTGCCACTAAACACTAGTGCATGTTGTATTAGATTTAATCAGCTGGAGATCCAGAACCTTAGTTTTTAAATACCAAGGGGATAATTTTCAATATTGTTTTTAAGAACTATGTTTTGTTTTGTTATACTAAATACTCCTGTGTCAAAAATCTCAAATATCCTATGCTTAATTAGTAACCACTCAAAAACATATTAACATGATCCAAAATTGTAGATTTAATGAAAGTTTCTAATTAAAAAAAAACTACTGCTGATTACCTCCTCATTGTTAAAACCGTATTTCTCCTTATTCCCTTGTCTAAATGTAAAATAAATAATTTATTTGAGTAGTCAATAAGAATTTGAGTTTCTAGAAACTGCAAGTGTTTCTCTAAATTTAAGTAAATTGTACTTTTAGTATCAATGAAAATTAAGATTTATTAAGAATTTCAATGGTGGAATTTTTTTCTTTATAA
Source organism: Mesoplodon densirostris (assembly GCF_025265405.1). Lineage (NCBI taxonomy): Eukaryota > Metazoa > Chordata > Mammalia > Artiodactyla > Ziphiidae > Mesoplodon > Mesoplodon densirostris. Next base: position 22,535,465 of record NC_082665.1, read on the forward strand.
TTTACAGAATTACAATTATTTAACTTATTGTATAATATTTGTAAAATTCAATTGTCATCTCATTATGTAATAGTGTTTTGTTTTCCTTTCAACATGTCTACTTTGATAATGATATAAAAGGTTCATAGTGCTAAGGAGGATATTCTCACTTGAACAAGGTTAGTGTGCTGTTACATGCTACTATAAAAAATTATAAACAGGAATAGAAACATCAAACTTATGGAACAAATTAGGACAAAGTGGGCTAGTCCAGTCTGACAGTGTGGTTTGTGGATGATTTCCTCCTCTTCTTTTAGCTTGTTGTTGAAAAAAAATACAAAGATGTCAAGTGTGCATCATTGACCTTTACCCAGCCTGAGGCACAGCTGCAGTGATCCTCTAATTAAGACCACAATCAAAGGAGAATTGAAGGGTGAAGGAGGATGGAATCCTTTCCTACTCATTTGTAGTAATCTGAATGGTGAAAATTATAGTTTATCAATCCAGTTTTGCATATGTTATCTTTAGTACTCACCACAGCTTTCAAATTTGGTGATATTCACACTTAACAGGTCAAGAAAACAAAAGATGAAGGTAGTTAGGTTATTTGTCCAATATCCCTTGAGTAATAATCTCCAAGGCTGGTTTTACATGTTGGCCCACTCTGCTCCCTGCCACCCCAACACCACATGTCCTAACAGTCCCCATGCAGGTCAAAGGCCCTCTTCCTAACATTAATGTACTTACCTGATGCACTTATTTCCTTTTCAATGTTGATGTTTTTATTTAAGGATATATAGACAATAACTTTTACATATGTATACACGCATACATATATGTGTATATAATAAATTATATAATATGTATAATATATTTCCCAGGAGTTTAGAAATAGTTGAAACAGAAGGGAAAAATCATGACCAAAGATTCAAATTTTGATGACCGATGAAAATCATTAAAAAAAAATAAAAGCAAGTTTTTCAAAAACTAGCACACATAAGAGCAATCATATCTTGAATGTGTATTAGGGAGACTTGCTATGAAATATTATAGTTTATATCATATGGAAACAAAATAACCAAGTTCCAGCAGTCTTTTGGTAAAATCTGACCCCATATAAATTAGAAGAAAAGAATACAGACATGTAAAATAAAATAGGAAATATTTTAAAGTCCCTAAAAAAAAGAAATTTCATGAAAATTTTCGTACTTGAAAAGGATATAGGGCTTCCCTGGTGGCGCAGTGGTTGAGAGTCCGCCTGCCGATGCAGGGGACACGGGTTCATGCCCGGGTCCAGGAAGATCGCACATGCCACGGAGCGGCTGTGCCCATGAGACATGGCTGCTGAGACTGCATGTCCAGAGCCTGTGCTCCACAATGGGAGAGGCCACAACAGTGAGAGGCCTGCGTACCACACACACACACACACACACAAAGAATATATTTCATCTTTTTAAACTAGGAATTTAAAAGACAGTTGATAATTAAAATGAAAGTTTCAATGTACTTTGTTTAACATGATGCCATGCAAAATTGATTCCAAAAGAGCTAAAAATAATTATTTTTATGTTTATATTCAGTATCTATTCTTGTCCTGCCAAATATAATTACAGTATTTAACTTTGCACATTAAAAAATTAAAAATCTCAAACTCTAATAGTATCATATCCTAAACATTTACATGATTCTTATACCTAATATGATTGAATTTTATCTTTTATTTACATTTTTAAACTTGTTAAATACTTTCAAATGTACAGAAAAATACAAAAATAGTACAAATGACCTTTTTCTCCTGAACTACTTAAGTTAAATTGTTAACATATCGCAATTTTTTTTTGTCTGATATTTATTCAGTTTTAGATTTAAGGTATATAATTGATTTTTTGCCCTAACTTGATAATGTGACTTTGGAGAAGCTTTTAAAGGAACAAGTATATAATTTTCCTTACTCTTATAATAAGATCATATGAGGCTCAGGAAAGACAAAAGAACTTAAAGTCACTGTTATACACAAAATTCCCTTTATAAAGGGTCTGATAACATATTATTATTCTAAATCATTTCTGGATTGAGACAATAGAATAATAACAGGTTAACTTAATCTGAGTGTTTATTCTTCACACATTGTTTTATTAAGTGAAATTTAGTAAATTGTATTAATTTAAGGCATACACTTTGATTCGTATTGACATATGTATATACACAGAAAGGCACTGCCATAATTAAGATACAAAATATTGTCATGATTCCCAAAAGATGTGTTTTTGTTTGTTTGTTTGTTTGTTTTGTTTCCTTGGTAGCTGATTCCTACCCCGACTTTGGATTTAGGCAACCCCTAGTGATTTGTTCACATTTTCTTAAATATTATGGAATTTAAGTCCTATGCTATGTATTGTTTTGTGTCTATGTTCACTCATCAAAACAACTTTGAGATTTATCCATGTTGTGTATTTGCCAGTATTTTATTCCTTTGTATTGCTCAGTAGTATTACATTATATGAATATAGCACATGGATTTATTTACCAGTGTGTTGATGGGCATATGAGTGGGTTCCAGTTTTGGGTTGATTATGAATGAAAGTCCCATGAAGATTGCATACAAGTTTTTGCATGTAAATATGCTGTCATTTTTCTGGGCTAAATGTCTAGGAATAGAAAGACCACATTGTATAGGGTGTAACTTTAAGAAATAATTTTCAAAATAGTTTCCCAAAGTGAAATATTTAACATACTGGCTGGTATTCTTACCATCACAGGATTAGTTTTATAAACTTTAGCCATTCTGATAAATGTACGTTGACATCTTATTGTGATTTTTAGGTTGAATTTCCATAATACCTAATGATTTTGATCCTCTTGATAGTTTGAATAACTTGAATAGCTTTGGATTGCATTTTGAACATTGTGAATATTATGTTGTGGCAACTAGGTTCTTTTATATTCTCTGAAGAAAGTCGATATATTTGTTTTAGTAGGTAATTAATTCACTTAGATTAAAAGTACTCTGTCTTGTCTGTGGTGGGTGACATCTCAGGTCTCAGTCCAGACAGCTTTTAGCTTACCATGCATATATGTGCTTATATGGTTCAGAGGTCACCCAGAGACTAAGGCATTTCTAATGCACAGAATTTGAGATCTCCCTTATAAGACTATCTCCTTTCTAGTGTAACCCCCTCATATCCCAGCATCACTTGTTACTGCAAGTTCTTTCCTCTAGTTTCTCTGGCCAAAGACAGTGGAGTTTCCATAGATGTTTTAGCTGAACTGTATCATACCAAGATACTTCTGATATTAAGGCAAAGCCACAGAAATGTGAAATCTCCCTGTGCCAATCTTTTCGGAAGTTTTAAAAATCCTCCAAATTCTTCCTGCTGTTATTCTCTCTTCAGACCACTTGTTACCAAATTAGATGTGAGTCCACCTCTTGGGGCCTTAGCTAAACTGAACCACTCCCATCTCCCCTCCCTTCTGTCCCAGAGTTCTTTCCTGCTCAGGTTTGTGCCGCCGTTAAGGAAACTGAGTTTTGTACAACAAGATAGGTTTTTATTCAACGGCCAGAGAATGAGGAAGGGAAGCTCTCATAGGTACTCCCTAGGAGAATCTCCTGTTATCTTTTGTCAGCATTCTCCCTTTCACAACCTTTGAAAACATTTCAATTTTCAGACATATCTTTCCTTCCACTGTTCTCTAGAAAATAAATTGAAAGTTCACCTGATGGTGATCATATAATAAGAAATAATTTTCAATGTTAAATTGAAAATTCACCTGATGGTGATCATATAATAAGAAATAATTTTCAATGTTAAATTGAAATTGGAGGAGCACATTGAAGTGTGTTATGATTATATATATATATATATATATATATATATATATATATATATATATATATATATATATATATATATATGTTTTTTTTTCCCCAGAAGCTAAAACACTTTTCTCAAGGATTCTGCCTTTTCTTTTTAAATTAAAAACCTCTTCTCTCACAGGGTTTTTGAGTGGATTAAATAAGGTATTGTATACATCCTTCCTAATATGGACCCTGATTTATCGTTTTAGAAATAAATAAATAAGATTGTTTTTCCTTCCTTCCCTTACACGAAAGTTATTTATGTGCATGCTTTGTCTTACCTATAAACATGTAATCCTGAGGTTAGATATCATGTATGTTTTATTTGCACAATTTCTCAAAGCTAATGAAATGGTTCATTTCATATCTAAAATACTCAATAAACGTTTATTGGTGAATGTTGCATATGCCATCAGTTATAAGCTTTGTTGGTAACCAGATGGTCATAAATTTAATATTTATGTTCATTATGTGATGAAACCTTTGAGGCAGGCATCTATATCCCCATTTCATTGATGAATAACAGATACTGTCAAAGGTTCAGTCATATGCTAATAAATAAGGTCATATGGTTTGTATGTAAGTAGTGTTTTGAAGTTTAGAAAACATTTTCACATCCTATTATTATATATTACATGATTTACAAGAAATTAGTATAGACACAAGTGTGTCACATACTATTGTGAAATTATATCCCACGAATATAATATGTGTTTTTATTCATAATTAATACCTGCAGTCTGTACATTATTTTACAGTGAATCACAGGGCAGGGAAAGCCAATGGTCAGCTTATCTTGTGACATCAGAATGTGATCAGCTTGATAGATTTTTACTAATACTACATTATCTGAAGTTCCAATAAAGAGTTGATGCTCAATAAATCATTGTAGACTTAATATATAAAATTAAAATCTCTGCAAATTTCATATTCTGATGGACAATCTCTAATATCTGCATTATTTTGGTAGTCAATTTCTCAAAGACTTACTGCACCACTCTGTCCATAGAATATTTTCTTCCTTCTTTGAACCCAAGAAATTACTTGTATTCACTCCTGACTTGCCCTTTATTTCATACTGGTGAGATGATATTACTTTGCTTCAGGTGATGTCTATGAAATAATCACATTTGGGAATTTTAGAAGATACAGAAAATACACATTGAATAGAAAATAATCAGCATTTTATTGTCATCAAACATATTACATTATGATAACAAAATAATGCTGTTATTTGGAAATACACAAATAAAAGTCAGAGTATACATTCCCACACACATACAGAAAAATCTGGGCAAGTTTACTTTACAAGAATAATTGAGTTAGACGTATTTCAAATATATGCTAATTCACTTTATTGACTGACAACAAAATAGAATGTTTTTGCTTGTTTAGATTTTGCTGTTCTTCGTAGGTGTTTTAAAACTGGATAACAAGTGAAAATGTATGTAGCATACTTTACTCTTGTATACCTGAAGATCAGGAATTCTTTCTATTCTGTTCATGCTCTGTGCTCAGTATTTAAGACTTCTGGTTCCAGCTCCAATATGTAAAGACCTTGGAAGTCATTAATCACCTCCTTACAATAATAAAAATTATATTTACCTCACTTCCTATTATCTGATACAACATACGCAGCTTTCAACAAAAACTTACAAGGCATGCTAAAAGGCAAGAAAAATACTGTTTAAAGAGATAGTGCAAGCATCAGGACCAGAGTCAAATATGACTCTATGTTGGAATATCAGACAGGAAATATTAAATAATTGTGTATGTATTTCTCTAAAGGAAAAAGTAGACAAAATGAAAGAATGAAATGGAAACTCTAGTAGAGGATAAAAAATAAATGTTGGAAATCAAAAACAGTCTGATAGAAATAAGGAATGTCTTTGGAATTTCCAAAGAAAGAATCAGTAACTCTAAAGATATGTTAACAGAAACTTCCCAAATTTAAAATCAGAGAGAAAAATAATAAAAAGAAAAACAGAACACAGCATCCAAGAACAGTAGGATAATTCCAAAAGGTATAATATACAAATAATTAGAATACCAGAAGAAGAAGAAAGAGTGAATGGAGAAGAAAAATATATTTGAAGTACTAACGATTCAGAACTTTCCAAAATTAATCACAGACACAAAACAGAGAACACCGAAACCAAAACAAACCAACAAATCAACCAACCAACTAACCGAACAAGCAAACAAACAAACTAGACCTAGAAACATCATATTCAAACTGAAGTAAACCAATGGCAAAGAAGAAATCTTGAAAGAAGCCACAGGAAAAAATACCTTGCATAGGAGGAATAAAGATAAAAATAACTGAAGATTTTTCACCTGAAATCATGCAAGCAATATGAGAGTTAAGTGAAATAGTTTAGTGTTGATAAAAAAACACCAATCTAGTATTCTATAAATATTATTTATATATTCAGTAATATTCAGTAAAGTATCCTTCAGAAGTGAGGAGAAAAAAAGACTTTATCAAACAAATAATGTTAGGAATGAATTTTCAGCAGTCCTGCCCTGAAAGAAATGCTAAAAGAATTTCTTCATGGGGAAGAAAAATAATATAGTTTATTAACTCAGATCTATGTAATGGAAGAAGAAATATCTTCCAGGATAAATGAGAGCAAGATAAAATAGTTTATTTTTATTATTCTTAATTATCTAAGAGACAACCCTTTAAAAATAACAAGAAAATGTATTGGGTGATTATAGCATATAGATAAGTGAAATTAATAGTTACAGCAATGTCATTAGGGACAAGATGAAGTAATTTAGTAACTGGTAAATATTGATTCTACTGTATTATTAATTCCTTTAAACTTGAATAGTTTAAAATGTGACCTTATTTGGAAATGGGGTCTTTGCTGATGTAATTAAGTTAAGATGAAGTCATTAGGGTGGGTCCTAATTCAATATGATCAATATCCTTATAAGAGAAGAACACCCTTAAATAAAGAGGCAGGTATTGGATTGATGCAGGTGCAAGCCAAAGAACACCAAAGATTGAGGGCCACCATCAGAAGCTAGGATGGGTCAAGGAAGTATTCCTCCCAGAGTTTCAGAAGGTGCAGGGACCCGTTGAAAGCATGATTTCAAACTTCTAGTCTCCAGAACTAAGACAGAAAATATTTCTGTTGTTTTAAGCATAAATAAATAAATAGAGGTTTAAATAGGCAAATTTAAACACAGCATTTGTCAGAGGGGATAAAAATGATAAGATCAATCTGCCTATGTGTTGTCTACAGCAAGCCCACATTTAATAAAAAGATTCAGATAGGTTTAAAGTTATAATGCTGAGAATGATATACCATGATAACACTAGTCAAAAGAAAGCTGACTAGTTATATTGATTACAGATAAATTGGACTTCATAAAGTAAGTAATTATAAGGGTGTCAATTCTCAAAGAAAACATAAAACTTTTCAATGTGTATGTACCTAACAACTGAGTGGCAAAGTATATGAAGCACAGAGTGATAGAAATGAAGGACTAATTGTAAAATCCACTGTTATAGTTGAAGATTTCAATATCTTTCTTTCATTGATAGACCAATAAAGCAGGAAATCAGTAAAGATAAAGTTGATTTGGACAGTACTATCAATCAATTTGATCTAATTGATATTTGTAAAATATTTCATCCAATAACCACAGATACACATTCTTCTCAAGCTCTGATAGAGCACTCATCATGATAGACCAAATTCAGCATCATAAAATACATCTTAACAAATTTAAATGAAGAGAAATCATGCAAAGTATTTCTCAGTTCACAATGGAAGTAAGCTAGAATTCAATAATAGAAAAATAACTGGAATTTCCCCAAATGTTTGGAGAGTAAATATCTGAGAAAGTATATTTAATAAGTAACAAATTGGTCAACAAAGAAGTCTCAAGAGAAATTGAACTAAATTAAATTAAATTAAAGAATTAAATTTAAATGAAAATAAAACAAATCAAAATTTATGCAATGCAGCAAAGGCAGTGTTTAGAGGAAACTTTAGAACATTAAATGCATATATTAGAAAAAAGTTTCAAAATCAATAAATTAATCTTCCATATTAGGAAACTAGGAAAAGAGGAGCAATTTAAGCTCAAAGCAAGAAGACGACATTAAATAGTAAAAAACAGAGCAGAACTTAATTAAATTTAAAGAGAAAATCAATTGAGAAAATAAATGAAATCTAAAGCTAGTTCTATGAAAAGATCACTGAATTGGATAAACTTTTAGACAGGCTAACCAAAATTTAAAAAAAAAAAGAAAAAAAGAAAGAAGAAGAAGAAGGGGAGTGATGATAAAGAGAGAGAAGGGGAGGAAGGAATGATGGGGAGAGAGAGAGGGAGAAAGAGGAAACAAGTTTATAAACTACTAATATCAGAAATAAAATACAGTCATTAGTGTTGATCCTATGGACAATAAAAAGATAAACATGTACTATAAACAAGCCTATTCCTACACATTTGATCATTTTGATGAAAGAGACCAATTACATGAAAGACACAAAATACCAAAACTCACACAGGAGAAATATATAATCTAAGTAGGGCTCCACCAAACTTTATACATTAAAGTCCTAACTCCCAGTACCTCAGAATGTGACTGCATTTGGCAATACAGTCTTTAAAAAGATAATTACATTAAAATAAGGTCATTTTGGTGAGCCCTAATCCAATATGGCTGGTGTCCTTATAAGAAAAGGAAATTAAGAAACAGACACACAGAGGGAAGACCATGTGAAGACACAGGGAGAACATGGCCATCTACAAACCAAGGAGAGAGGCCTCAGGATGAAAGTAACCCTGCTAAAACCTTGATATTAGATTTCTAGTCTCCAGAACTGTGAGGAAATAAATATCTGTTGTTTAAGCCACTCAGTCTCTAGTACGTTGTTATGGTAGCCCTAGCAAACTAATACACAATCCAATTAAAGTATGGGCACAACTCTGAATATTTACCTCATCATTGAAGATATACAGAAGGCAAATATGCATAAGAGAAAATGATCAACATCATTTATTAAAATGACAATAAGATATGACTGCATCCTATTAGGATGACCAAAATACAAAAACCTGACAACACTAATTTCTGTCAAGAATGCAAATTAACAGAAACTCTCATTTTTTGTTGGTGGGATTGCAAAATGGCAGTCCACTTTGGAAGATCTTTGGCATTTTCTTGAAAATAGTCTTAACCTTACAATGTAGTAGTTGTGCTTCCAAGTACTTATTTAACTGATTTAAAAGCTTATCCCCACATAAAAAGTTGCATATGAATATTTGGAACAGTTTTATTCATAATAGCCTAAAACCAGAAGCAACCAAAATGTCCTTCAATAGGTGAATAAATAAAGAAATGTGGTATATCTACAAAATGGATATTATTCAGTAGTTAAAAGAAATGAACCAGCATGCCATGGAAAGACATGATTGAATTGTTAATGCATGTTGCTAAGTGAAAGAAACCAGTCTGAAAAGGCTATATAGTGCATAATTCCAATTACTTGACACTCTGGATAAGACAAAGTTATAGAGATGGTATAAAGATCAGTAGTTGTCAGGGTTTCAGGTAAGAGGGAGGGTTAATAGGTGAAGAACTGAGGTGGTGAAACTATTCTGTATGACACTCTAATGGTGGGTACATGACACTATTCCTTTGTCAACTCTCATAGGATTTGATTGCACAAAAAATTGACTTAATGTATTCAAATTGAAAAAAATAATTTAGGATAACAGGGGGTCTTGGGGTGGAATGATGAAGTCATAAAACTGTATTACAAATGTATAAAACAGTCTTACTGAAAGTGAGAAGGAAGTGCTAAGTAAGTCTAGAAATGAGCAGAGTCTGCTAGACTAAAAGTAAAAAGAACTGTAAATAAACACTACATTCCATTTGATAAAGCTCTGTCCATGAGGATATGAGTTAACAATTCTGACTGCTCTACATGCATAGTGGAATTGAATGATTAAGTAAATGGGTGGCAGACGGTGCTAAGTTTCTCGCAGTTGGAGAGGAAGTTTACATGTAAGTTAGGGGAGGAGGAATGATTCATTTGGTTATGAATTATTGTTAGACAATCAGTATTAATTCATGTATATATTATATATTTATAGATAGTTGTGTATACATGGTTTAGTATTCATACATATATTTTCTTGTTCTCTCAGCTAATAGAACATAGAATAAATAATAATCCAATAGTAATGAGTACACAGAAATAAAATCTTAATTTCTAATATCATTCTCTAATAAAAGGAACTAAACTCTTTGGAGAAATGCCTTATTCTTGGACTGGGGCAGGAGATATAAAAAATAAGCATGGAGTGTCTTGTAGTGCCAGAAAGTAATACAGTGCTTAGAACTCTCTCTCTCTCTCTCTCTCTCTCTCTCTCTCTCTCTCTCTCACACACACACACACACACACACACACACACACACACACACACACACTAATAAAGGTATGTCAAAGGGACACAGGAGCCAACAGAAAGACCCCTCTGGCCAAATCTGTAACAATTTGAGCAGAAATAATTAAAGTAATATTGGATTACCGTCCAAAGTAAAAAAGAAATATGGATGACTCCATGCAGATATTAAAAAATGATTGAATAAGTAATAAAAAAAAGTTGGGAGAGAATAGACAAATGTTTGGTGAGGAAGAAGTCCTAATAATTAGATACTCTGAGCTTACTCATTAGGGAGAGCAAAATTCCCACACCTTATGTGTGGGTTACACACAGACTTCTTTCCAGAGAATATACTACAGAAAGGGGTGTGGGGAAGAGTAGCTTTCCAATGGAGAAACCTGACACACAGTACCTCAGGTGGTCAAGGTTAATATCACCAGTGATACATCATATTGGTAATATGTACCCTTGATATGATACCATGAAAATGGGACTTTGCCTCTGTCATCTTCCTCCTGAAAACACATAGCCCCTGGCTAATTATGAGAAAAACATCACAAAACTCCCAGTTCAGGGACATTCTACAAAATAACTGTCCAATAATATTCAAAACTTTCATGGCCATCAAAAACAAGATGAGAAACTGTCACAGACAAAAAAAGTATAAGTTACATGACAATTCAATATAATGTGGCAATTCGAGATAATCCCATTCTGAATAGGATCTAGAACAGAAAAAAATATGGCATTAGACAATAACTAAATAAACCTGAAAAAACTAGGGATGTCAGTTGATAATAATACATCAATATTTGTTTATAAATCTAACAATGCATCATACTAATATAAGACATACTGAAAGTTTGAGGAAAAGTCCTTCTTCACCGACAAGTTTTGTGAATAAAACTGAAACTTTTCTTATATCTAGTTCACTAAAAATCTGAAAGGATTGACACATTTTAAGCAGGCAAAACAGATACTTCCTCTTCCTTACATTTTTATTTGTCACTATCACAAAGCTTTAAATTGTTCAACTGACTCACAGGCTTGCTGACAGTGACTTTTTTTTTCTTTTTTTAACATCTTTCTTGGAGTATAATTGCTTTACAATGTTGTGTGAGATTCTGCTGTATAACAAAGTGAATCAGCTACATGTATATATATATATATATATATATATATATATATATATCCCCATATCCCCTCTGTCTTGTGTCTCCCTCCCACCCTCCCTATCCCACCCCTCTTGGTGGTCACAAAGCACCGAGCTGAAATCCCATTCAATGCAGCTGCTGCCACCTAGCTATCTATTTTACATTTGGGAGTGTATATATGTCCATGCCACTCTCTCACTTTGGCCCAGCTTACCCTTCCACCTCTCCTTGTCCTCAAGTCCATTTTCTACATCTGCATCTCTATTTCTGTCCTGCCCCTAGGCTCGTCAGAACCTTTTTTTTTTTTTTTTTTTTTTTTTAGATTCCATATATATGTGGTAGCATACAGTATTTTTTTTTTTTTTTTTTTTTTGCTTTTGGACTTACTATACTCTGTGAGACAGACTCTAGGTCCATCCACCTAACTACAAATAAATCAACTGCGTTTCTTTACTTGACTAAGTAATATTCCATTGTATATATGTGTCACATCTTCTTTATCCATTTATCTGTCAATAGACACTTAGGGTGCTTCTGTGTTCTGGCTATTGTAAATGGTGCCACAATGAACACTGAGGCATATGACTCTTTTTGAATTATGGTTTTCTCAGGGTATATGCCCAGTAGTGGGGTTGCTCGGTCATATGTTAGTTCTATTTTTATTTTTTTAAGGAACCTCCATACTGTTCCCCATAGTGGCTGTATCAATTTACATTCCCACCAACAGTGCAAGAGGGTTTCCTTTTCTCCACACCTTATCTAGCATTTATTGTTTGTAGATTTTTTGATGATGGCCATTCTGGCCAGTGTGAGGTGATACTTCATTGTAGTTTTGATTTGCATTTCTCTAATGATTAATGATGTTGAGTATCCTTTCATGTGTTTTTTGTAAATCTGTATATCTTCTTTGGAGAAATGTCCAGTTAGGTCTTCCTCCGATTTTTGGATTGGGTTGTTTGTTTTTTTGATATTGAGCTGCATGAGCTGTTTTCATATTTTGGAGATTAATCATTTGTCAGTTGTTTTGCATGCAAATATTTTCTCCGATTCTGAGGGTTGTCTTTTTGTCTTGTTTATGGTTTCCTTTGCTGTGCAAAAGCTTTAAGTTTCATTAGGTCTCATTTGTTTATTATAGTTTTTATTTCCATTTCTCTAGGAGGTGTGTCAAAAAGGATCTTGCTGTGATTTATGCCATAGAATGTTCTGCCTAAGTTTTCCTCTAAGAGTTTTAAAATGACTGGCCTTACATTTAGGTCTTTAGTCTATTTTGACTTTATTTTTGTATATGGTGTTAGGGAGTGTTCTAATTTTATTCTTTTACATGTAGATGTCCAGTTTTCCCAGCACCACTTATTGAAAGGGCTGTCTTTTCTTCATTGTATATTCTTGCCTCCTTTATCAAAATAAGGTGATGATTTGTGTGTGGGTTTATCTCTTGGCTTTCTAAACTGTTCCATTGATCTATATTTGTGATTTTGTACCAGTACCATAGTGTCTTGATTACTGTAGCTTTGTAGTACAGTCTGAAGTCTGGGAGCCTGATTCCTCCATTTCCATTTTTCTTTCTCAAGATTGCTTTGGCTATCCGAGGTCTTTTGTGATTCCATACGAATTTCAAAATGTTTTGTTCTAGTTCTGTGAAAAATGCCATTGGTAGTTTGATAGGGATTGCATTGAATCTGTAGGCTGCTTTGGGTAGTATAGTCATTTTCACAATGTTGATTCTTCCAATCCAAGAACATGGTATATCTCTCCATCTGTTTGTATCGTCTTTAATTTCTTTCATCAGTGTCATAGTTTTCTGCACATAGGTCTTTTGTCTCCTTAGGTAGGTTTATTCCTAGGTATTTTATTCTTTTTGTTGCTGTGGTAAATAAGAGTGTGTCCTTAATTTCTCTTTCAGAGTTTTCATCATTGGTGTATAGGAATGCAAGAGATTTCTGTGCATTAATTTTGCATCCTGCTACTTTTCTAAATTCAATGATTAGCTCTAGTAGTTTTCTGGTAGCATTCTTAGGATTCCCTATGTATAGTATCATGTCATCTGCAAACAGTGACAGTTTTACTTCTTCTATTCCTTTTTGGATTCCTTTATTTTCCTTCTCTAGTAGCTGTGCCTAAAACTTCCAAAACTATGTTGAATAATAGTGGTGAAAGAGGGCAACTTTGTCTTGTCCCTGATCTTACTGGAAATTGTTTCAATTTTTCACCATTGAGAAGGATGTTGGCTGTAGGTGTATCATATATGGCCTTTATTATGTTGAGGTAAGTTCCCTCTATGCCTACTTTCTGGAGGTTTTTTATCATATATGGGTGTTGAATTTTGTCAAAATCTTTTTCTGCAACTATTGAGATGATCCTGTGGTTTTTCCCCTTCAGTTTGTTAATATGGCTTATCACATGATTATTTCTTGTATATTGTAGAATCCTTGCATTCCTGGGATAAACCCCACTTGATCATGCTGTATTACCCTTTTAATGCACTGTTGGATTCTGTTTGCTAGTATTTTGTTGAGGATTTTTGCATCTATGTTCATCGGTGATATTGGCCTGTAGTTTTCTTTTTTGTGACATCTTTGTCTGGTTTTGGTATCAGGATGAGGGTTGCCTTGTAGAATGAGTTTGGGAGTGTTCCTCCCTCTGCTATATTTTGGAAGAGTTTGAGAGGATGTGTTAGCTCTTCTCTAAATATTTGATAAGATTTGCCTGTGAAGCCATCTGGTCCTGGGCTTATGTTTGTTGGAAGATTTTAAATCACAGTTTCAATTTCAGTGCTTGCGATTTGTCTGTTTATATTTTCTATGTCTTCCTGATTCTGTCTCTGAACGTTGTGAATTTCTAAGAATTTGTCCATTTCTTCCAGGTTGTCCTTTTTACTGTCATAAAGTTGCTTGTAGTAGTCTCTCATGATCTTTTGTATTTCTGCAGTGTCAGTTGTTACTTCTCCTTTTTCATTTCTAATTCTGTTGATTTGAGTCTTGTCCTTTTTTTTTCTTGATGAGTCTGACTAATGGTTTATCAATTTTGTTTATCTTCTCAAAGAACCAGCTGTTGGTTTTATTGATCTTTGCTATTGTTTCCTTCATTTCTTTTTCATTTATTTCTGATCTGGTCTTTACGATTTCTTTCCTTCTGCTAAACTTTAGGAGGGTTTTGTTCTTTTTTCTCTAATTGCTTTAGATGCAAGATTAGGTTGTTTATTTGAGATGATTCTTGTTTCTTGAGGTAGGAATATATTGCTATAATGTTCCCTCTTAGAACTTCTTTTGCTGCATCCCATAGGTTTTGGACCATTTTGTTTTCATTGTCATTTGTTTCTAGATATTTTTTGAATTCCCCTTTGATTTATGCAGTGATGTCTTGGTTATTTAGTAACATATTGTTTAGCCTCAATGTATTTGTATTTTTTACAGTTTTTTCCCTGTAATTTATATCTAGTCTTACAGTGTTGCGGTAAGAACAGATACTTGATATAATTTCAATTTTATTAAATTTACCAAGGCTTGATTTGTGAGCTAAGATGTGATCTGTCCTGGAAATGTTCCATGAGCACTTGAGAAGAAAGTGTATTCTGTTGTTTTTGGCTGAAATGTCCTATAAATATTAATTAAGTCCATCTTGTTTAATATATCATTTAAAGCTGTGTTTCCTTATTTATTTTCATTTTGGATGATCTGTCCATTGGTGAAAGTGGCATGTTAAATACCCTACTATAATTGTGTTACTGTCAATTTCCCCTTTTATGGCTGTTAGTGTTTGCTTTATGTATTTAGGTGCTCCTATGTTGGGTGCATAAATATTTACAATGGTTATATCTTCTTCTTTGATTGATCTCTTGATCATTACGTAGTGTCCTTCTTTGTCTCCTGTAATAGTCTTTATTTTAAAGTCTATTTTTTTCTGACATGAGAATTGTTACTCCAGCTTTGTTTGATGTCCATTTGCATGGAATATCTTTTTCCATCCCCTAACTTTCAGTCTGTATGTGTCCCTAGATCTGAAGTGGGTTTCTTGTAGACAGCATATATATGGGCCTTGTTTCTGTATCCATTCAGCCAGTCTAACTCTTTTGGTTGGAGCATTTAACCATTTACATTTAAGGTAATTATCAATATGTATGTTCCTAACAATTCATTTTTTGAATTGTTTTGGGTTTGTTATTGTCTTTTCCTTCCCTTGTGTTTCCTGCCTAGAGGAGTTCCTTTAACATTTGTTGTAAATCTGGTGCTGAATTTTCTTAGCTTTTGTTTTTCTGTAAATGTTTAAATTTCTCCATCAAATCTAAATGACATACTTGCTGGGTAGAGTAATCATGGTTTTAGGTTTTTCCCTTTCATCCCTTTAAATAAGTCTTGCCACTCCCTTCTGGCATGGAAAGTTTCTGTTGAAAGATTAGTTATCAATCTTATGGGTATTTCCTTGTATGTCATTTTTTTGTTTTTCCCTTGCTGCCTTTGATATTTTTTATTTGTATTTAATTTTTGATAGTTTGATTAGTATGCATCTTGGCGTGTTTCTCCTTGGATTTATCCTATATGGTGCTCTCTGTGCTTCCTAGACTTGATAGAGTATTTCCTTTCCCATGTTAAGGAAGGTTTGAACTATAATCTCTTCAAATATTTTCTCAGTCCTTTTCTTTTTCTCTTCTTCTTCTGGGACCCCTACAATTTGAATGTTGGTGCATTAAATGTTGTCCCAGAGGTCTCTGAGACTGTCCTCAATTCTTTTCATTCTTTTTTTTTTTTCTTTTTCTGCTCTGTGGTAGTTATTTCCACTATTTTTCTTCCAGGTCACTTATCCACGCTTCTGCCTCAGTTATTCTACTATTGATTCCTTCTAAAGAATTTTTACTCTCAGTTATTGTGTTGTTCATCATTTTTTGTTTGCTCTTACTTCTTCTAGATCCTTGTTAAACATTTCAGGTATTTTCTCTGTCCTATTTTGAAGATATTGGATCATCTTTACTATCATTACTCTGAATTCTTTTCCAGGTAGACTGCCTATTTACTCTTCATTTATTTGTTCTGGTGAGTTTTTACCTTTCTCTTTCCTCTGCTGCATATTTCTCTGTCTTCTCATTTCGTTTAACTTACTGTGTCTGGAGTCTCCTTTTAACAGGCTGTGTGTTCGTAGTTCCTATTGTTTTTTGTGTCTGTCCCCAGTGGGTGAGGTTGGTTCAGTGGCTTGTGTACGCTTCCTTGTGGGGGGGACTGGTGCCTGTGTTCTGCTGGGGGGGGCTGGATCTTGTCTTTCTGGTGGGCTGGCTGGGCCACATCTGGTGCTGTATTTTGGGTTATCTGTGAAATTAGTATTTTAGGCAGTGTCTCTGCTAATGGGTGAGGTTGTGGTCCTGTCTTGATAGTTGTTTTGCATGGGATGCCCAGCACTGGAGCTTGCTGGCCATTGGGTGGAGCTGGGTCTTAGCACTGAGACAGAAATATCTGGGAGAGCTTTCACTGATTGATATTATGTGTGGCCAGGGGTCTCTGGTGGTCCAATGTCCTGAACTCGCCTCTCCCACCTCAGAGGCTCAGGCCTGACACCAGGCCAGAACACCAAGACCCTGTCAGCTACATGGCTTAGAAGAAAAGAAAGGAAAAAAAAAAAGAAGAAAAATAAAATATTATTAGGAAAATATTAATAACAATGAAAATATAGAAGAGAGCAATGACACCATTAAACAAATCCACCAATGATAAGAAGCACTAAAAACTATACTAAGATAAACATAAACATCAGAAACAAATCAGTTGCAGACAGCAAACCCCAAGTCTACCGTTGCTCCCAAGGTCCACCACCTCAATTTTGGGATGATTCGTTGTCTATTCAGGTATTCCAGAGACTCAGGATACATCAAGTTGATTATTGTGGTGATTTAATGCGCTTCTAGGTGCAGGTCCCATCCTTATTCTTTTGTCTCTGTTTTTTTCTTTTTTCTTTTGCCCTACCCAGGTATGTGGGGATTTTTTTGCCTTTTGGGAAGTCTGACATCTTCTGCCAGCACTCAGTAGGTGTTCTGTAGGAGTTGTTCCACATGTAGATGTATTTCTGATGTATTTGTGAGAGGAGGGTGATCTTACTTCTACACCATCTTGAAGGTCCCCCTCCACCCCATCTACAAGTCTTGATCAAAAATTTCATGTTGTCATCTCAAATATCAGATCTGCTACTTGGCTTCAACTTGTTTTTCTGGGTGAGACCCGGAGAGGAGAGGGCCAGGCAGGGGAAGGAGCTGTGCGGGACTGTAGAAACAGGATCCCCAGAGAGATGACCACTGTGGCATCCAAGCTGGGTTCCTGAAGGCAGGGTGTTGCCAGTGACTTTTTTCAGTAGTGCATCAGTTAAACAAAGATCGATACTGCCCTGAAGGTTTTATGTTAATAATAATGTCACTTTTATTGGTGTGTTGCCCATGATATCCAAAGTGCTTTTCCATTCATTCATTCATTCATTCATCCATTTAATTACAAAAAAAATTTCAAAAAGTCAGCAGTCTCAAAACTATTCCTATTTACATAGTATCTATCAAATCATCCCGATTTACAGAAATGTTCTTTCATGCTGATGCTGTGCTATGCATCTCATATCCTTCCTCTAGTGTAGCAATACTCCATTCTCAGGCAATGAGAGTATTTTGTGCTGACATCTCACAGGGAAATGCAGTCTGGGACACACACTCTACACCCTCGTGGGGGCAGTTTGCATCCATATAGAGATCCATTTATGATTAAGAATTCCAGTCCCATTTCCTCAATGAGAAAAATTCTTAAGTCACATTCCCAATTCCAATGATTTCTGTAGGATTTTGAATCTTCTTTGTAACTGCACCTCAGTTCAATATTTCTGTTCCTCTAATTCTTCCCTTTATACCCTGAGAGTTGTAACAAAAAAAAAAACTCTCCAATAAATGTCCTGCACCCTTGTTTCATAGTCTGATATCTGGGAAAATTCCCCACCCCCAAAGTAGAGATTCAGGCAGCTCACCTGATCATCCAATTTGTGCAGAAACCCAAGTGGCCCAAGGTAATAAATAAACTAATGGTGGTTAAAGACTTAGGTAGCTGGTCAAGAACCAGAAAGAAATGTTTGTTTGTCAGGTGTCTAGATCTATGAAGGAACATGTTGGATGGATCTATGTGAATCAGAACATGTTGTAAAGATCTTTTTTTTTTTTTTTTTTTTTTTTTTTTGCGGTATGCGGGCCTCTCACTGTTGTGGCCTCCCCCATCGCGGAGCACAGGCTCCGGACGTGCAGGCTCAGCGGCCATGGCTCACGGGCCCAGCCGCTCCGCGGCATATGGGATCCTCCCAGACCGGGGCACGAACCCGTATCCCCTGTATCGGCAGGCGGACTCTCAACCACTTGCGCCACCAGGGAGGCCCTGTAAAGATCTTTGTATCACATTTTAATTCTAGCAGTCAGTATCCACCATAGAAAAGTCAATCACTAAACTACCACATAGAAAGAATGACTTTGCAAATTAGCTACCACATAGTAGGCACAAGGGGCATATGTGGAATAGATAGGTATATGAGATAAGAACTATCCATGGTTCAAAAGTATAGCCTCCCCACTAGTTACCTATTTTATATTTGGTCGTGTATATATGTCAATGCCAGAGTGGTGGGATAGGGAGAGTGGGAGGGAGACACAAGAGGGAGTGGATATGGGGATATCTGTATACATATAGCTGATTCACTTTGTTATACAGCAGAATTTAACACAACAATGTAAAGCAATTATACTCCAATAAAGATGTTAAAAATAAATAAATAAACAAACAACCAAACAAATAAAAAAGCATAGCCTCCAACTCACTCAAGCTAATCTAGTTAATACTGCTACTGAATAACAAATCTTCAAGGAACAAAGGCTAGTAATGCCTTTGGTATGACACACGTTTTCAAGGAGATTTTCCAGCTACTTAATAAAAATTTTCTAACATTGGATACTCTTAATCTAGAAGAAAAGCTGATTTGTCATTATTAAGACATGGGTTTGCATTTCCTCTGTGCAAGACCTTGGGCCCTTACTACTATCCAAGGATTTACTGAACATTTGAACCACTGATCTGGTGATCCTGCAAAACCATTCTTTATACCAAAAGAGCCACTTTACAGTAAAGGAAATGTGGCAGTCGGGATTAGACCTTGGATCCATAAATCTCTTATAGACTGCATTGCCAGAGATCAACAGGCAAGGAAAGGAGCCAACATATTTTCAAGAGTAATTGACATTGATCATCAAGAGGGGAGGAAGAGCTCTTGTTATCTTATTGACCCAAGACTCTTAATTTTAAAAACTCTCCTGTACCTATAATTCTGCTTTACTATAAGTTAGTGCCATTTATATCTATGTCTATTTCTAGAGATTGTTTTATCTTTTATTGTTTTATTTGTCCACCTTTGTGCTAATACCACATTTCTTTATTTATCATAGTTTATAATAAACCTTGTTGCCTAGTAGAATGTATCCTCCACATTGTTCTTCTTAAAACCTGTACTGGCTTTTCTTGACCCTTTTTAACTTCTTATAAATTTTACACTTTATTTGTCAATATTCATGATAAATTCTACTGGAATTTTGGTGTGATTGCTCTGAATCTGATTCTGGTCAAATTAATTGAAGCCTTTAAAATTTCTTCAACTTATTAATATTATACTGTTTAATTCATTAATTTATTGCATTTATCTCATTTACATTTTTCTCTGTAGATATCTTATCCATCTTTTGTTAGATTCAATTCTAACACTTTGATACATATAATTGGTATCTTTATTCTAAAATATTATTTTCCAAATATTATTTCAGGTATAAATAAACTTAAATTTTATTTTACTTCATTTTCTTTTCTTTCATTTCAGTTTTATTGAGCTATAACTGAAATACAACACTACATATGTTTAAGGTATGCAGCATAATGACTTACATTTGACTTACATACATCATGAAATTACCAGAGTAAGTTTAGTGAACAGTCATCATCTCATATAGATACAAAATAAAGGAAAAAGAAAAACAAATTTGTCCTTGTTTTAAGAAGTCTTAGGATTTACTCTCTTAACAGGTTTTATACGCCATACATTACTGTTAATTATATTTATCATGTTGTACATCACTAGTACTTATTTACCATATAACTGGAAGTTTCACCTTTTGCCTTCCTTCATCCAATTCCCCCTCCCTCCAGCCCCTGCCTCTGGTAACTACAAATCTGATATCTTTTTCTATGAGTTTTCTTGCTTGTTTGCTTGTTTATTTGTTTTTGAAGTGTAATTGGCCTGCAACACTATGTTAGTTGCTGTTACAGAACATAGTGATTTGGTATTTTTATATGTTTCAAATGATCACCACAGTAAGTCTAGCTAGGATATGCCACCATACAAAGATAATACATAGTTATTGACTATATTCCCCATGCTATACATTTCATACCTGTGACTCATTTATTTTGTAACTGGAAGTCTGTATCTCTTAATCTCCCTCACCTATTTCTGTCATCCCCCTGCTCCATTTTCCTCTGGCAACCACCTCTTTGTTCTCTGTATCTATGACTCTGTTACTGTTTTATTATGCTTGTTCATTGGTTTTGTTTTCTTAGATTCCACATATAAGTGGATTTCATAACTTGAATTTTATATCATTAAACTTTAGCTTGTATCCAATACTGTAAATTCACCTTCTAATTCTAAAAATCCGTTAAAAAAGTCTTTGGATATTCTATACACAGTGTCAGTTCCTCCTTGAAAAATGACAGATATATATTTTTATTCCAATTCTTACAACATTTATTTCTTTTTTTTTTCCTTCGTCTACTTAAAACCATTAGATTTTTGAAATAACATGAAGATAGTGGGCACGACTCTACCACAGGAAAATATTGGAGTTTAGTTCTACTCTTAAGTAATCAAACAATACCTGGGTGGTAATATCCATTGGTACCTGGATGCAAGCCATACATGGTTGGCAGCTGATTACAGGTCCACTCAGTGTTGTCTTGAAAACAATGGCAATGGAAAATCCTCCTGATGAGCAGAGCTTTAGGTGATATACCCATGCTTATATTTTGTGCAATTATATACAGACCTTTGTCAGTGGAGATTGGTCTGCCCCACTGGTTAAGAGTACCTGGAATAAAAATATTAGAATATTATAAACAAAGAGTTCTGGGATAGAGACCTGTAGAAGATATTTACCATATTTTAATGCTCAACCAACAGCATTTTAACACAGGCACTAAACAACCAAAAGAAAATATATACAGGCAGGTTTACAACAGCCATCCTTAGTCATTAGTGACACCAATATTGACATTATAAGCACATGAACAAAGTGATTTTAGGTTTTGAGATGGAGGCTAAGTATGAGGACATCTGCACAACTATTCTGCCTATTGGTACCCACATATCTATCCTGGCAACAACAAAGACCAAGTCTAAGCCTTCAATAGGGCTTCAATTCTCAAGAATATGAGATGGTCTCTTAGTGACAAGTTGCTTACAATGGTCCTTTATACCCTGGAATGGTGAATATTTTATTCTCAGAAGAATGGGTTTATCCAAATGTAAATTTTGGATATGGGTTTACCTTTCCTACATGCAGAGTCTCAGCCAGTGCAAATATCTGAGTGTTATTAGTATGAAATTCTATATAATAGTATTTAAAACCAGGACACATGCCCTATAGCAAAGAATGAGGGAGGGGGCTCATGGCCATGGTACCCAATGATCATATCATACCATCCACAACCTTCTACTCGGATAAGCTTTGTAACGAGCTTTGAAAGCATAGATGAAGTACCAATTTGGAGGTCACACTAGGCACGATGGTGTGCCAACAATCTGGATGCAGGATACACATTGAATCAAAGACACTGTGTTCCCATTAGAAAATACCCATGGTCTGGGGTTAAACATGAATGTTCTCACTTATCATCACACCCAATGACCCATTGGGTTTGTGCTTTTTATTCCTATATTTTGGGGTTCTACAGGATTCGAAATCTTGGTCTCTAAAACGGGCACCTTGTTTTCTCCAGGATAAACAGCAAAATTCCCATTTATTTATAACATATGACTGGTGCCCATGAAATTAGGATTCCTTGGGTACAGGAAGCAGTGGATAACTGACCGATCATCAAGAGTGGGTAGATTTGCTCTTGCTCAGAAGGAGTAGGAAGGAATATGTGGGGAAACCAGGTGATCCATGTTGTGCCTTCCCTTGCCCAAATATGAATGTAAATGGAAAGGAAAACAACCACTAGGGACTTGGTGACCTGAGTGCAGGCTCCTCATGAATCAAAGTCTAGATCACCACAATATGTGAGCAATTCAGGTCAAAAAAGAGAGTTGCCTAAAGGAAAGGGAATCTAGAATGGATGGTCAAAGAATTAGATAATTAGAATCTGTTGTGGTTCTGAAATCAGTGCGTGACAGATGCCGAAGTCACTCTTTCAAACTTCCTTCTTATAAACTTCCCTTAGAAAGAGACATATTCATGGTTTATGTGTCTCTTGAATGTTTATGCAGAATTGGACATGTCCAAGGGTTAGACTGAATAATACTGAAAAGGGAAGAAAAATATTTATTTTAAAGAAAGCTCATTTTAATCGGAGAAAGAGTCATGTAACAAGTTAATAAAATTACACTATTGTGATGACTGTGCTTGATGCTAAGTGGTGTAAGACAGGCAGGTGGAACAGTGAATATGGGGAAATCATTTCAGGTATGGTAGCAAAGACAGTCTCTATTACCAGAGACCTTAAGTTTTCCAGTGAGCTAGCCCTGTGAAAAGATGGTAAAATTTCCAGGCAAATAGAATATGTGAAGTAATCTCCTTATCTTTTAGTGTGGAGTATCAATAGATAATTTGAAAAGTTGATAAATCACCAAATACCAGTGTAGCATATTCAGAATTATGTTCTTACTTGATCAGAAAAATGAATGATGAAAAGGAATTTTAGGGAATGAGACTAGAGATCTGGGCATAGAAACCTGGTGCAGGTGGTGATGATGGAATTTTATTTATTTGAAATATCTATAAATGGTTAGATTTTTATTTTTTTTACTATTCTTTTTAAAAAAATAAATAAATTAAAACATGAAAAATATTCCACGGTATTTAGATGAAAGTACAGTATTCTAATTAACATTCTTCAAATGTTATATTTTGAACATTTGAATTGCTTGACAATAGTAGATATTCAAAAAGTTCAGACAATTAAAATGGAGAAATACTGTTGCCTAAAGCATGTTTAGTTCTCTAGACTGGTTTCAGCTGGGATTTGTCAAGCTTTTTCACTAATGTCTCTGATGACTCCAATATCTCTGATGTTCATTATGACTAAAGTTTTGATGTTTCCTTAATGTCTGAAAACTATAAATCACAATTAGGCAAATAAATTAAGCAGACTTGAATTAGGCCTTAATTTTGAAAGGATATATTCATTAAAATATCTAAAAATAGAATAACAGGTTGTCCATCCAGTATAATGCATGGTTAGCCAGGTAATTGTTTTAAAGGTCTGAGAAGGATATTTAGAGTAACACAAATGGATTTTAAATTTCACAAATGGATTTGAAATATAAAATGTTACAATTAATGTAACATGTTACATTTATAAATATGTAACAAGTAATGTAACATGAGAAATTATGTAACATGTTACATAATGTAAGATGTTACAGTTTCTCTATCAAGTTTAAGACATAAGCAACTAGCTTTTAATTTTTCTCTGTAACTTGAGATTTGACACTCAAAGCCTGAGGCTAAAAGGCACATGTTTCTTTGTGTGCCTTACTAAGAGTTAGATTAGTACTTTAGGCTCTTGACAACTTTAGAGGCTCTTTTAAGTAACACTCCTTGGCTGTTAGCTCTGTAGTTGAAGGGATCTTTGTACTTGAGTATCTTATCAGACATACAATATGTAGACATAATTGTCAAAAAAAACCTTAAAAAGCTTATTTACACTATTAGAAGTGTCAATTCAACGAGTTATTTAGAAACAGTATGCTCGAATACTTCAAGTTGAGAAGAAGCTGTGAGCCGATGTTTATATTGCAATGATTGCAAACGTATTCAAATAATACTAAAGCTTTGCATTGTCTCATCAGCAAATTACTAGAAATATATGAAAAATTTTTTCTTTTTTTTTTTACTTTCATTTCCCCTCCTTCTCTTGCATCATTCACCTCTTCATCTCCTCTTCCTCCCCCATCTTCTGTTTCCACCACTCTGTCCGCCTCAATTTGGCAGTAGGGGAACATGCCACTTATGAATGTCAAGACAATAATATTAAGGAAGTTTACTTTTAAAATGTGAGTTACTTTGAAATGTGCAGTGTGAAACATATGTGTTCATCTTCTGAGAAAACTGCATTTGGATATCAAAAATCCAATCCAATGTGTACATCAGGTTTATTCTCTTCAATGTGAATATGTCAGATTAAAAAAAAAATTCTAGAATTTATGTTGTGGATCTTTTGTAGGAAATCTGATATCTTGGTGAACCATATGTTATTAAACTTTTTGGAAAAAATCATGAAGAATAAAACACACAGCCTTTAGAAAACAAAAATTAGAAAAATACAGTCTTGCAGTATAACACAGGACTAAAGAGAATATTCAAATATCTTAATAGTTGCCCATTCCCCAGCCGTGCCTTCAGAGATTACTATTCTTCCCTCTCCTGAGGTTTCTGAAGAAACATCTGAGCCAAAAAAGTTCATCATATTAATTTGGGAACTAGCATAGAATATTACTTATTTGAATCAAAGTATAAATTTTTTCCTACTTTCCAATTTCTTGGAACCCCAAGTGTGACTTTTAGTTTAAGTCATAGGAATAATTATCTCAATTCCTCATTTCCCCTGGTTATGAAAATTCAACCTGGGTGTTTTATATGAACAAGAATATGCAATTGAGCTGTTAAATGAATATAAGATCAGGCCATTTAAAAAATTTAATAGAATTATTTGGTGTGTGCACTTAATACCACCAGCCCCTTCTATCCATTTATATAAATGCAACTACTAATCACTTATATTAGAATGACCTGATATGTCAATAGCAACATCTTTAAACTCTTGGGGTTTCATCTTCTATATGAGGTACTTAATTTCATGCTCTAATAAAATTGCTGATTTATACTCTCTACTAACTAATCCTTCTAACTTTGTCCAATAATAATTAAATTGCTGGTATCGTCCAAGAAGACAATTTTCAGCTCTTATTAGAAAGAGAAAAAAATTGCTTGCCTAAATGTAAATTGGCTTTGTTGTTTATTAATATAGCTAATATTCCTCACTGAATTGAAATGTGTAAATGTATAAGGTAAGGATATTGGAGCTTAGAAACTTTTCAGAGTTAGTTTATGTTCTATACTTTCATAATGATTGAGTGTAGAATTTAAATTAACGAACTTACAGCTTCTATTATTTTCTTTGGCAAAACAAATCTCACTATTTGCAACCAATAATGCATTTACATAATTTTGCATAGCTACAGCCAAACAAAACTACTTAAATGTCTAATAAATACCCTCAGTTTTATCTTTTGTTATTTTTTAAATCCAATAGTAATATTGTGATTGTTATTTAATTCTTTGATGTTTTTCATTTTTGAGTTTATAGACCTCTAGCTCCATTGTAAGCTTTTAACAAGACCAAAATGTATGGTTTTAAGAACCTAATTTCAAACATGTATTGGGTGATATAATAAAGAATAGTGAGAGAATTACTTTTCTAGAATGCAATTTGTTTAAAATTTTAGCCATATTGTGTACCTCAGTTCTGCTTATAACTTTAATAAATTAAGTTGAGTTATGGAGGGAACCAGTAATATTTGTGTTTGGGGGAAAATACCACTTCAAAAACCTGCTTTTGAAATAATTCAAACATAATTTTAACCTAAACCAACTATGTATATGTTTTCCTTATGGCATACTTTCTAGATGCATGGGTGTTTCATCTTTTTTTTTATCTTTATGAAGGTATTGACTTTTTGCTATATTTCCTGGTTTTTGTTTGGACTATCTGGTACAATTCATTTGTGATTTAGCTTAATTTTATTTTCTTTTGTAGGGTATATATATATATTTTTCTAATTTCTGGTGATCTTAGCTGCCAGTTTAATGAGTAAGACACTAAATGAGACTATAGTACACTTTTACTTGCACACTGAGGCTTATTACAGAGGTCATTAGTCTAAGGGTGGTATTACTGGGTTTTCCCTTGGAGAACAATCAAACATCATTACTCAGATGTTTTTCATTGGTTTTATTAGTTTCCTTATTAGAAAAATCTACTATTATTCTTAATAGAGGATGAAAGCTTGAGTGTCAGAGTGCAAGGTGAATGGCAGGAGAATAGAACTGGGAGAATGACCACATTACTCAATTAATATATTTTCTTTTAGTCCTTTTATTTTCTATTTTGTACTCCCACCTCAGCTGTGCCTGATTTTCTTAAGGTTGTATTTCCTCTGGTGTGGAATTCGCTAGAAGCCTAACTGCATCTTTCAAAACTTCCTCCTCTTTTAGATACTGCAGCAACTATTAGGAGTACCTGGTGTCTTAAGAAACTGAACCTGTCTTTAGTTCTATAGGGCACTCAGGGGACATCTGAGCTTCCTACTGATTTTTCTCTTAGTACCCTCAGTTTGTCAGTTATCACTAATCTATTAGCTTGTCAACTTTAATGAAAAATGTCATTCTTCCTTCTCTGTGAGATTTATGCTTCCCCCTTTTTTGAGATCTTTCTATTGTCTTTTTAGATGGGAATTGAGAAGGTATTAGGAAATTATACACATTAAAGCCACCACCTTTCATTAAATTCTTTATTTTAAATTACTTAAGAAAAAAAACAGGACAATTATTTCACAAAACATTTTTAGAAGATAAAATATAGTAAATATAGTTACTCAATTAGAAGGCTTTAATAAGTCCTTTCTGGAAAAGAGCAACACAAAAGAGTTGTATATCCTAGTTTCATCAAAGTATGTCTTTTTGAAAAGAGGCTAACTTCTTGCCTGTCCTTTTCAAGAACCTTTGATTGCTAGTACTAATATGACCCTAAAACTTCTTGGTTCTTAGAACATAAAGTTATGACATGATTCTTCCCCTTAAGAGATATATAGGAAGAGGTATAACTGTCTCTAGAAACTTCTTTTGATCTTAATTTTTGGAAATGCTTAAAAATCATTTGGAGTTTCCTCTAAATTTTCTGTTTATTGCTGATATTTGATTGGAAATTCACTTACTTTTCAAAGTTCTAAGTAAAATTTTCCACATTGATTTTCTTGTGATATATATATATATATATATATATATATATATATATATATATACATTTATATATAATTTGATGGATAGTTTTCCAGGCCCTAGAAATTTTTTAAGCTCTTTGGGGAACAAAGGGGGATATTGTATATACTGTGATATCTACTAGATAAAATGGCATGATAAAATTTAGATATTACAGATACTGGTCCTTTCAGGGTTCACATCCAGGTTTCCATTATCTTAGCATCCTCAAGAATACCTTGTGGAATTGTGTGTGTGACTGAATATTAAATTGATCTCCTAACTAAGGAAAATACTATTTGATGTTATTAGGTCATTTTAAAAATTTCAATGAGATCTTAGCTTTCTTGTTGTTGTAATAAATTAAAATGTCCTTGCTTGTTTGTTTTGCTTTGTTTTATAAATAATGTTTTCTAAGATTTGCTGTATATCACATGATATCTTAAAAATTGTATTTGGTTGAAGTTTGTTTTAAGTTTTTAATAAGAAATTTACATTTTGTAAGATTATTTTCAGTTTCCCCAATCTTGAGAAACGTTTAGATGCTTCAGAAATAATCCACACAAAACAAATGTCATAGCATGGAAAAAATATATTGAAGAAAAAGTGTAGTAAATTAGATCTGCAAATGAAATGTTAACTTCCCCAGGGGAAAAAAAGAAAAAGGGTAACTGTTTATGTAGCTACTCTCTTTTTGGCTCTCTTTTTGTAGTGATTTCATGGCTAAAATCACTTTTGTAAAATTATCCTGTTCTTTGTTCTTCCTTTTCTTATATTATCCTTTTAAAATTTATCAAAGTAGACTATTGCCTGTAGCCATAACATGCTCAGGTGACTTTAATGTAGGATATTGCCACCTTGTCTCTTGTGGTCAAATGTGACTTTCTTTCTTTTTTTTAAAGTTGTTTGTGTTCTTATTTTTAGTGGAAAGTAGGGAAATAGTGTCAGTTAAATTTCTGAATTCAGTTGACCCAGAAGGACAATGCCTGGGCCAGAGTGCTACATAAGATGCATGACTATTAAGAATTCTGCAAAGTAAAACAGTGAGGTCCAAAGTGAACATGGAAGCATAAACTTCATGATATTCACAGAAATACTGAGCAGGCTGTGGAATTTTCTTGCAAGCAGAGAAGAAGAGTCTAAATCTACTAATGAACTAGATATTAAGGGGCAAATTCATATACCTAACATCTATGTTTCACTCTCTTAGCACAAATAGTGAGACAATATGTGAAGATGTGTTATTTAATAACAAATGTGCATTCAATTCACAGCAGAGATTTAAAGCAGACATTCATTTTTTTTTTTAATCTGTGGCTTCTAACATTGATTTTCATATTTTCTGGGGCTTTGACTTTAATCTACCTCAAGTTGCTTTCAACCAGGAAATCAGTTAACACTGAAGATTTTGCCTGCTTAATTTTTAATAATTTTTCTCCCCAAAATTGTATCTCTAATTTATGAATTGACCTGGATTAGAGGACAGAGAGTGAATTGCCCTTTCATTTGTAACAACTCTTAAGAGAAGCAACATTAAGTTAAATCAGATAAAATACTCTCTAAGGCCATTTCTGGCCTTCCAGATCATTCCAGTCTACCAGAAATAATTGTCAGAAACTTTTATGCAAGCAATTAGATGAATAATTATCAAAACACGTTACATAACTGTTCAAATTCATTGACTCACTTCCTATAAGATTTTACTGGACTTGAAACATTAAAACAATACAAACATACAAAAGAATTATAATAACCTATATGAAGTCAGATCAAATGGGAATAGTAACTGAAAACTTTTAAAAATAACTGAGAAAAAGTCATCTTACAATTTTACAATGATACTTTTCCCTTCCCTTTTTGTCATTAATGTCTTTTGGGATCCCTTCAGTACAATATTATTTGTTTAAACTATTCAATGTAACTTGAAATAATATTTATTAGAACAAACTTTGATGCATTTTAAAATTGTTTTCCATTAAAATTACATAAGTTTGTACCTAGAGTAGACCCAAGAGAAGTTCTTGTCCAAATTTCTTATTGTACAGATAATAAGATAAAGGAAATGAAAGATGAAGAAATGTTCCCTATCCTCTTTCTCTACTACCAAGAATACTGGAAGTTGTCATTAGTATTCAGTCCATTGTTCTTTCTACCATGTCATCCTACTTTGAAGATACTACCTTTTTGTGAATTCAGGAAAACTGTTCCTGAATTATTGCTTACTCTCAGGAATTTTCATTTATGATACCTTATAATTTTTCTCTGATATTTACAGTTAAGCCAGAAACATACTATAAAAATATACACTAAAATTTCTAAGATTATATTCACTATGTTAAGAATTTTGATAAGTACTTATTTAGCAGTTAATTTATGGCATGATGTGACAGAGCTGCAAAATTACACACACACACACACACACACACACACACACACACACAGGAAGGCTAGATCACAAAACCATTAAATAGATTATAAATATTTATTAGAATAAGTGAAGTGTCAGGGTTATTACTAGGAAGAAAAAATATCTTCACAGAGTAGACATAGATTTAAAGACTCAAATTAAATGAGAAAATAGCCTGGCACATAATTAGCTCTTAATATAGTTTTTACGTATTGCTGTAATTGTTCTTTTGCTATTTAGAGAAAAATAGAAATTTAAATTAAAGGAATACTTAGCTTTTGAAATTATTATCCTCTAAAGTACATGTAAAAAGATAACTATTTTATTGAAATGAATTCTTATAAATCATGTGCTGTATCTATATAGCTAAAGTTGAATCCAGGTGAGTTTTATTTTAAAAAAAATGAGTAATAAAAGTTTGTTCAGAATGAGATGTTTTATCATCTGTAAAATCTAGAAAATAGAGCTTGAGGTGAAGTTTAAATGCAAATATTTAATTGTGAGCTGCAATCTCTCTGCACTCACTTTTTGTGTGCGTGTGTTTGGTACGTGTGCCTCTCACTGTTGTGGCCTCTCCAGTTGTGAAGCGCAGGCTCAGCGGCCGTGGCTCACGGGCCCAGCTGCTCCGCAGCATGTGGGATCCTCCCAGACCGGGGCATGAACCCGTGTCCCCTGCATCAGCAGGCGGACTCTCAACCACTGCACCACCAGGGAAGCCCTCGTGGCACTCACTTTTGAAATCCAGGTCTTGACTGATGAAAAGATGCCCTACTGTCCACTGCAAGCAGGAGAAGTGCATGGACTTCCTCTGAAGACAATAACAAGGACTGTGGTGTTTGAACATCAGGCAGTGGTGGAGGCAGTTAGAGCTCCAGTGAGCAAGATGCCAAAGACCAGGGGCCAAATGAGATCAAGACAATTTGGACAGAAGGAAAAGGAGCTATGGAGGCATCAAAATTGGATCCAACATAAGGTTCTTAATTTGATATTTGTTTCGTTTTATTTTACATTCATCCCAATAGTGTTTATGTATCCCCCCAGTTTACTGGATAATTTCCAACCAAAGGTTTTACATTGCTTCTTATGTACAGAGTACACTTTTGCAAAGTAATTTTATATGTCTAGATAGTATATGTCTACCTCTATTATGCAAGGTTAGTCCTTTTCTGAGCTACCTCTTTTGTACATCAGGATCCAGGATGAACTGTGAATCACTTAGTATAGAATATGGATGAGTAGGAATTAACCTATCTTCTCATCACACCATGGGGAGACATGCTGGTGTCTGGGTGATCTGTGGGACATACAGGCAGTTATTTTTTCCAGTGATGTGACTCCTCAATCCTGTTACTCTTCAATAAAGCTAAAGCTGATGATACTTTGCACCATTTTTGAATGTAAACTGGAGACTAAAAATAGGTAAATACAAAGTAAATACCTTTGAACTAGTTATGTGAAAAAAGGTACTTTATATTGAAATCTCAAATATATAAAATTATATTCTGTATTATTATGAAAATATATAAAAAGAAAACACATTTTTTTACAAAAAAGCATATATCTATCAATGTCTTGCCACATGTAGTCCATAACAAAATATGATGGATAAATTATTTTCAGAATGAAGTAAATGTTACTCTGTGGCTTCAATTTGAATAGTTTGTAAAACCAAAACTTGTGAATTTCAATCTAAGTTAATCTATTTAGATTATGTAGGTCAAAAATAAAATGTTTTGTACTTTGACCTACATAATCTAAATGAATTAATGTTTCATTCCGTATTGCCAAAGTAAGGTTGGCATTGATCTGGTTTATAAGAAAGAGTTCTAACTTTGTTAATTAATATTATAATCAAGTACACAATATATTTTTATGAAGATAAATTTTATTTACTATAAGATAATTGCATTAGAAGAAACCTATAGGCACAATTCTAAAATGTAGTGAATATATTGCAAGAATATATACCTGCAAGCTCAATGTATTTATGTAATATTATGCAGGCCACAAAACCTCAATTTTTAAAATAAATGAATGATAGAGGATTTTTCTTATTGCAGAATAGAAATTACTAAAGTTTAATATTGAAATAAATATAAATGTATATTTACATACACACATATTCCCTTATTGAAGCCAAAATTTTCAAAGTAAGACTATTTTAGAATATATTAGTGATTGATATTATGTGACATAGAAATATGTAAGACATAATGTACCTGAAAAAGATGTAATTACATCTTTTACTTTATTCATTAATCAATAGTTTACAAAATTAATTATATGTGTTTTGTACCTATTTATATTTAAAGTCATATCTAACTCTTGTATTACAACAGTTTTTTGTTACAAAAAGGAAAATACATTGTCTCTGATAATATATTAGCTGTAATCTTGAGAAAACGTGTATGACCTAGAAAGATCTTATTTTTTTGTTTGTTTCAATGAGAAACCGAGGGACCAGACATGCAATAGCTGATTTTTCTATTCAATAATTTCAGTAATAATTATTTCATTATTATTAAAAAAATCTAGGTTACAAAGGTCAAAACTGAAAAAAATAAAAACTGGTCACTTCCTATTTTTCCCTTCAAAAAGTAAACACATCTCTATCACCTTTGGACCTGACCTTCCTCTATTTTTGTTACAGCCTGCTTTACGACTTCCAAAAAATCTGTAAATATGACAGGGTCAGTGATGGAGCTGTGAATTCCTCTGACTTTTCTGCCTTGTAAGGTGTATTTTCCTTTTGTTAGGTGTTAAAACCAATAGCAGTTGAAACATATAATTTGTGATTTCTAATTAATCATTCATATTCAGTTATAAAAAAACTCATGCTGGAGAGTGAAGGTCTGTAGCATATATAAAAGTGGAATGTAATAAATTTCTTTCAATACCACCCCAACTGGTAGGCCAGGAAATCATGACTTCTTTGAAGGGTCCAAATTAACTTGGAGCAAAGATAAAAATCTTTTGAGGAGGCCAGACAATGGGAAACAACAAGCAGTTTCTTCTACACCTGGACTTTAACTACAGCAAATGGCCCTGGGGGCTTGGCTTTATAAACCAGAAGCAACTGGCAATTTCTCACCTCTCTGCTCTTAGCCTTCTCATCCTTCATCTTCCTCTCAGCTACTACAATACCGTCCAGGTATTACTGCATTTCTCATGATGTAGTATAATTTATTTGCTTACTTGTTTATTTTCTCAACGAGGTCATAAATTATTTAAGGTAAGGGAATTAGTCCTATACTGGTTTATTCACAGTATTTTACGTCTGGGTCGTCCCTCGAAGAATAAGTTGTCCTGGGGTGACTCAACCCATTTGAACTGGTCCAAGAAAATTGTAGTTGAAAGAAACAGCACTGGTGGCAATTTCAATGGACTTCTTGGATGTCATTAGAGAAAGAAATTTTGGAATGACAAGCAAAGACTGTAGCCCACCATCCCAAGCTCTGGGCCCAGAACAGTCATTACAATCGAAGTAGCCAAAGATAAAACTGTCTAGTAGAGTTTTTAACATAACTCCAGATCCAAAATTTTAGGAAACTTGTAATATAAAAGTTGAAAATTCTGTTATTCAAATAATTCCTCCTTCTCTTTTCTGTAAAAATGAGTATCAATATTGATTTTGATTTTTGTGTATTATATATGTCTCCTCCACTGAACTCAAAGAAAATAATTGATACATTGAAATGGTGATACTAAAATTACTTTCTTCCTATAAGGGAGATATAAAAAAGCTCACACTAAAGAGTAAAGTGGAAAATTGTCAACTAAATGTCAGTGTAAGTTTAATGTGGCTGTATTAATTTGCTAGGGCTGCTGTAACAAAGCACTACACTCTGGGTGGCTTAAACAACTGAAATTTGTTTTTACATAGTTCTGGAGGAAAGCAGAAGTTCAAGATCAAGGCGTCTTCAGGATTTGTTCCTTCTGAGGGTCTTCAGGGAAGGACCTCTTCCCAGGCCTCTCTCCTTAGTTTGTAGACAGTCATCTTCTCTTTGTGTCTTCACAGCATCTTCCCTCTGTATATCTGTCCAAATTTACTCTTTTATAAGGGCACCAGTCTTATGAAATTAAGACCCAACTTATAGACTTAATTTTATCTTAATTATGTTTGTAAAGACCATATCTCCAGAAACAGCCACATCTGTTTACCTATTACAAACATATTGCCAGTTACTTCTGTAGTAAAATGGGTTTATTCAGGGTCAACTGAGAATTGTTTGAGGTCTGCAATTATGGTGAGCCATTTTGAAATCCCCCCACAGCAAGGAGAAGAGAACTCTTTTAAAGTTGGAAAAGGGAAGTTGGGAAGGCTATAGTAAACAAAAAGTCTATTATAGGAGTTGAGAGTTTGAAGTACAGTGGATTTTCATTGGCCGAGTTATGACAGTCTCTCTTTTCACTGGATGAGCTCTTGCCAGGTAAGAAGAGAAGGTCTTTTTCCTTCCTTTTGGCTTCTGCTAAACCTCCTAGGTCATGAGAAATCCTTTGTTTGTTCTCCTGACTCTATTTTAATTGAGGTTTCTGTTTACAAATTTTTACACATTTGAGTTACTGGAGGTTAGGATTTCAACATATGAGTTTGGGGAGGAACTCACTTCAGCCCATTAATAATGGCTAAATCAGTTCTCCAAATGTTTTAAACGGTGGATAGGTTTTACCAAAATTTTCCAGAAATTGCAGATTTTCTCTTCTCTGACAACAGAGCTTCAGTTTTACTAGTTGAATGCTAAAGAAAATTATGTGGTTCCTTTCCCCAAAGATCTCACACCTATATAAATATAGTTTAAAATGCTTATTTTGGATGGTTGTACTACGAATGCAAAGCTACTCTCACCTAATAACATCACATTTTCATTTACTCCTGTGGAATGGCATATGCAACATTTTAGAATTACACTCACTTTGGGTAGTAAAAATTCACAGTAAGGGGGCCAGTTCCATTGCCTGAAGAGAAAGTCTAAGCAGCTCATTTTCATTCTTCTGGATACTTTATTTTGCACATTAACAACTGATAATTTGACAAGTACTGACACCTGCAATTTGAAGGATCTCTATGTTAGGTAATATAAATGCTACTAAAATCTCACATCAACATCTGGCTAGAAGAATGTTACATAAATGTCTAGACACATCATTTTGTGATTTTACTTGTGTTTTACCTTTATTTGTTAGCAGCATTAAAATGAAATGATTATATATTTGTTTTTCCACCTGAATAAAAGCT
The DNA here is from genome assembly GCF_025265405.1 of Mesoplodon densirostris. Taxonomy (NCBI): domain Eukaryota; kingdom Metazoa; phylum Chordata; class Mammalia; order Artiodactyla; family Ziphiidae; genus Mesoplodon; species Mesoplodon densirostris. The sequence goes on from NC_082665.1 coordinate 22,570,811, forward strand.
ACTTAAATGCCTTAGCATATTAGTTATCTATGTCTAAACAAATGCAATTATTTGACTAATAAAACAAATAAACCAGGCAATCATATAAACTATAAACCTGTTTAAAGCTTTCAACTTTCACAATGAGGAATCTTGGTCTAAGGAAATGATAGTGAATGCTTATTCTGTGCCAGGCACAGTTTGAAACTGTTGAAATATATATTGTCTATTAACATATGCCATTTTTATTACTATCTTATCAAGCAGGCCCTATTACTATCACTATCTCCATTTTACATATGAGAAAACTAAGGCACAGCACAGGGGAAGTAAGTAATCTATCCAGCATCACACTGGTGATTATAAAATAGGATAGGCCTAATTCAAACAAGGCAGCGTGACTCCAAAATTAAGATTCTTAATCACCGCACACACTACCATCTATTAGAACCAATGAAAATGTACTGAGATTTAAGCACATTGACCTTTGATCATGAATCTTGAATTCTTACACTAGCGCTATCATTCTTTATGTATACAACTTGTCAGAGTCTCAAGATATTCTTACCCCACAGTCTTAACCACACTCTCCATATCTCCCCAATACAGATTCTCTTCTTTAGTGTTGCCACTGTCATTAGTGCTCATTCTAGATGTATCCTTTCAAATATATCATAGCTCTCCATAACTGATAATATGTCTCACATTTTGTGATTGGATAAAAAGTGATGATAAATTTAAAAAGCTTACTGAGGTTCCAATCACAGGGTAACCATCCTATAACCCTTAGCTATTATTATTACTGATGTTTTATCAATAGTGCTACCATCCTACTATGACTATTCTACTACCAGTACTGATGATTATTACTAACAAAATTAAACTCTGAGATTTAAAATGAATAAATGTTTTCTAATGTAAATTTACTGTGGTATAAAGTTAGATAGAAAACATACATTTTATACATATGACCATAATACTTGGAAGATAGAATAACTTGTAAGTCAAAACTCCAGAATAAATACTGTCATAGTTTAGAGACAAAAGGAGGGATTTCTTTGCACTGCTTCTCACCTCCACCAAAGGTTCCTACGTTGCTTTCCTGGGGTGAGAGTTTCTTTCTAGACTAAGAAAAATTAAGAATGTTATTTTGACTCGATCTACAGTGTATTATATATAAATACATTTATCTTATTGATAAATACAGATACATATGTTTTCTGTACTGATTCATTACCAAAATTCATTCACTACCAATACTGTAGTATTCAAAATGTTGTCAACTTTAGGAAATCCTCAGGTACTATTATTTTTGTACTTTTAACAATTGTATTATGCCATTTTTTCACAGCTAGCATATAACTCAGTTCATGATGACAGTGAGGAAGTCTAGGGATTTAGATGATTCTTCATTTTGAATTTTAAAAACACTTAAAATTATCTACAGCTGATGATATAAAAACATTAATTAAAAATAACTATTAAGAATATTCATATAAAAAATATGACATAGAAAAATTAAGAATCAAATATGTTGTCCCATGTCAGGGATAGAAACTGCAATTTAAAAAATGTAAACAAAATAAATAAATTATTAGTGTTGTCATAGCTACTAATGATAAAATCTATTTTATAGTATGATTACTTGGAAATTTCACTCTGTGTTCTAAATAATTATGATTATAATCATTAATAACATTGATGATAAAAATAGTCTATTAATATCTTACCATATGAATATATTGTTGCTTCTGACAAAGAACTATATATTAATTTGTATATCTTTATTTAGATTAATACCTTGTTACATTACTGAGATAAATCAAATATAAAATGAATGTAAATTTCTCTTTAGAATTGTTTCATTAGTGCATGTGGTTCTAAATATTTTACTTACATAATATCCCTAAATTTCAAAACAGTATTTGATAAATATTTGATGCTTAATAGATATTTTTAATAAATAGATGTCTAGTATTATGAATATATATATATTGTTTTATTGACTACATCACTGGTTAATAAAAGAATCCCAAATTAAACAAGATAACAAAATAATTTTTATGTGGTTCAATATTACAGAGTAATATAGAACTTAAATATTAAGGAATTTTTTATTTCCTACAATTTCTTAAAAATAAGTACTATCCGAGTTACCAGTTGACAAAAGAGACCCCAGCGATGACATGCTTGGGAAATATTCTCAATGCCCTGATAGGTACTAAATAAAATATGCTTCCTTTTCTCTGATTGTATGTCTGTGAACAAAACTACTGCACAATAAATGTAGAATTAAGAATGGGATCCATATCATTAGTGTTAGTTCTTCAACATTAAAATGTATAGTCCACATAATTTCACTTGTGAATCAAATATCCTCATGAAATAGGTACAGGACCAAGAAAATAAATATTACAAATTTTATAATATGTAACTTTAAAATTCATTTATAAATTATATCCTAATATAGGCCTTTATAATAAATAGTGAGAGGTTCTCTTTAAGCTTGCAGTAAACATGAACTCCGAAGTGAAGAAAGGAAGCTAAAGAAAGATTAAATTAGCATTCCTGACTTTTATGTAACTCTTCCCTTTCCTTGATACACATCTTATCTGCTGGCAGGTTGGTGTCTTGACAAATTTGGGGTCTTGACCAAGAGTGTCAGTTAACACAGTTTATCAATACAATGGCCTAGCCAAGTACTATCTGTGATGAGGACCACATATCCTTAATTTCCAATTCCACATGGGCTGTTTCTTGTGTAAAATATACTAATTATTAACTAGAAAAAATTAAATAAAAGTCATAAATACATAACTTGGACCCATTAAAATTATTGGATTCTGTAGCCACAAAATTAGTCCTTCATATTGTTAAAAATATTGTAAATGTTTATCTTAGTATCCATACTTTCTGTACTTATATTTTCATAGATTGATAACAGATTGAGAATTGACTCAGATGACCCAACAACACTATGAGTAGCATAGGTCTAGACCAGACAGCAGGAATTGCATGTGAACAACAGAGAATCTAATTAACAGAACATTAACTTCACAGAACAGGCATTTTCATTGTTGATCATAGTGGTTTGTTTGCTTTGATGGTTGTTTAGTTTTGTTTTGAGGTTTCTAAAACCTAACCATCTAGGGAAAAACATTTATTAACTAATCAAACCTTTATCCTGCTCCCTCCCCAACTCCCCTTCTCATTGTCAACGTAGTAACCAAAGACATGCATGTGTGAGATAGTTGATAAGATACAGTGTTTTCCCCTGTTGTGATGCAGTCACAATCTTGCATAGGAGTGGAGGCAATGACCTCATTAACTCTAATGTTTAACCAGTCAAGTTGAAAATGCATTAGTCAAAGTTGCACAGAGTATTTTCTTTCTCTTCAATTAATGCAATACATTCATAGAAAAGCAAGAGCAGCACTATAGAACAAGCAATTCATGCTTGGCAATTTATGTTTCCTAGAAAAATGGGAACTTCGTCTCATTCTCTTAGATGTAAGCAGTATCTGCATTTTAACTGCAGTCAAGTACAAACTGATATCCTTAAGTTTTCTTCCTAAATTGTTTACAGAATTGCAGCTTTGTAAATGCTTTAGAAAATTTATGGTAGTAGCCTGATGAAAAATAATTTTAGTTTTGGGGTACTTGCTTTTATATGTAGCCCCTTCTTCCATCTTAAGCCTAAACAATGTCTACATGAGGACATAACACAGAACAAAAGAGATGAAGTACAGTCCCCATAGGACCTACATTCTAATGGAGTTAACACCTATTAATTTTTTGTACAATAATTTGAGTTGGATGGTACGTGGATGGGGACAGATTTGGGAAATGTCAAACATTTCATGACACCAAGTGAAATATCCACTATGAGAGGTTTTACTAACAAGTTGTTTTTACTGCTTTGATTTAAGCACTTGTTATTTCAATGACATTTTTCCCTAATTAATGGAATGAGCAACAAATTATGAAATTAGACAGATCACTGTATTCCTCTTTATTACTGATGACACTACTTTTAAATCATTTAAAATGTTCTCTGGTCTGGAAGTTGTAATTGGAAAAATGTGAAGAGATGTAAATATTCATAAATTCATATAGTTTACATATATCATTGGGGATTAAGCACAGGAGTAGTTTATTTTTACCCATGCAGTGGTTTCGGAAAGGATTTTAAACAAAACATTAATGATAGTTAACTGGTTCTCTTTGGTGTATGGATATTCATTTATTTTTACTTTCTCTTCATATCTTGTATGGTTTGATTTTTTCCATTGAACAGCTATAAATTTTTTTAATCAGAAAATATAATGATATTTTAATTTTGAAAAATACAAACATGTTCCCAACATGTTGGGTAATTATGACAGATTAATATCAATAGTGATTTCGCTGAGATAAGGTGGTGAAGAGAATACTGTCAATCATGCTCCATTATGTCTCTAAGCAATTATTGATGACGTCTACTGGTAAATAGTTGTTCTGTCCAATACTGTGGACATTAGCCACAAGTAGATAATGAACAACTGAAATGTTGCCAGTAAGAATTAAAATATACTTTCAATATAAAACACACACTTGATTTTGAGTACATAACATGAAGTAAAGACTATAAATTATCTCAGTAATTTTATATTGATTTCATCTTGCTATGTAATATTCTGGATATATTGGCTAAATAAAATATATTATTAAAATAAATTTCACTTGCTTCTTTTAAATTTTTTAATGGAGCTCCTAGAACATTTAAAATTGAACATGGGGTTTACATTATATTTCTGTTGGACAGCACTGTTTAATGCATACAGTGCTCCCATTCTCAGTGTTCTACATCTATCAATGCTGTGCTGCTGAAACTTGACATTGGTTTAGGGTTGTTCACAATTCATTCTCCCTTCCTTTCAGGAAAAGATATGGTTCAGAAGTGTCCTATATGTTAAGCCTAGACTAACTCGGCACAACTGTACTGTGCTCCATGTCATTACATATCTGCATATTGAGAGGAAGGAGGTTGGTGGAAAGACTTTACTAGGAATCTATTCATTGGATCCACAGGCTAATGGTTTTACCAGTACTCCTTGGCTCTTTAAGGTTACAGCCTGGTTGTATCACATGAAAATATATTTAAAAGACATTTTCTTAGACTTCATGATATGCTGAATAATTGGACAATGTTGTTCTCTATCATGTTATAATCATTTTTGATGCAACTGCTTGCTCATATAGCACAATATCAAAACAGTGCAGAACAGTTTCTGTACACCTATTATATAAGTTTGGTTTTGGTGAAAAAAAATCATAATTGACTTCCTAAGTTTTGGTTGATCTTTGGGCAATGAGGAGCATTGTACCAGTGCTATGAGCATCTTCCTTTTCCTTTCATTGTATAATAGAAAATTCACTGTTTTTTAATTCTCAAAATTGCCATGATAAATCTATTCCAATCTGGGTATTGCAGAACCTCTGGTCCTGTCTTACATTCCATGAAAATAATTATTACATAAATAGTGATATACTAATTTGCTCTATTTTCAATGGTAAGCACATTTCTTAAAGCAAGATTTTCACACAAATCTCGGAGTTACAACATTACTGAGTGGCTTGAATTTAGAAGTTAAAATTGGGCAACTTTGAGAAGTTTGTTATCAGTATTTGGTTATAATTGGTTTGACTAATTTATATAGAACAAGTAAACATAGAAATTAATTTGAATCGTCTTGTCATACAAAATTTTTCTATTCATTTTAGGGTTAACGTCATAGATTATATTCCATAATATCAAGTCATGGGTGAATATTGCTAATAAACAGCTTAACCCTAAAAGATAAAATAGAAAAGTTGAGAATAACATGTCCATTAAATTATAGCATCTTCTGCTTGCTTTGTTTGTACTTATGTATAGAAAGGTTTATGAATAAAAAAATAGATGGAATTCATAAATGTTTTCTCATTGTTAATTCTAAATATGAATATATTCTAAACACTCATGTATGCACATACCTAAATAATAAAACTTCAAACAATTTTAAGCCATTAATATAAGTTACTTATAGTTAAATGAAAATAATCTCTTAACACTAAAACTGTACTGTGGATATATCCAGGAGTTGCTAAATCTCTCCTCCATTCTGATGAAATAATTTGTTTTATAGCATGAAGCTTCTGTCTTGTTCACTATCTTATACCAGAGATATATGTTCTGTCTTTAATTGTTCAACGTCCAGCTTCAAAATGAAAAAAAAAAATCTGTCTTACAGAGAGAGGTGAAATCTAAAGTATTTGTATTACTTTTGCAACTTGAGATTTAATTAGCTATTTTAAAACTTTATGAAACCATAAAGTGTATATTTGTCCAATGAAAACATACTTGGCAAACACCATTACCTAAACATCTGTCTTTAAAGTAAGATCAGTTTTAGATGACAACAAACAGGGAAGATATTGCTTTGGGGCTAAACAATACCTTTTAGCCTATTCAGGCTTTGTAAAATATATTTCCTACTATTACTATCTTTCACTTTCAAATATATTCCATGTTTTTAAAAGGTTTAAAATATCATGTATTAGGCTTCCTTGGTGGCGCAGTGGTTGAGAGTCCGCCTGCCAATGCAGTTGACACGGGTTCGTGCCCAGGTTCGGGAAGATCCCACATGCCACAGAGCGGCTGGGCCCATGAGCCATGGCTGCTGAGCCTGTGCGTCCGGAGCCTGTGCTCCACAACGGAAGAGGCCACAACAGTGAGAGGCCCGCATACCGCACACACACACAAAAAAAATCATGTATTGTGTCTCAATGTTTCTCCATTTTATGTCTGTATAAACAACACAAGAGTATGGCTTACTCTTTTTTTTGTGTGTGTGCGGTATGCGGGCCTCTCACTGTTGTGGCCTCTTCCATTGTGGAGCACAGGCTCCGGACGCACAGGCTCAGCAGCCATGGCTCATGGGCCCAGCCGCTCTGTGGCATGTGGGATCCTCCCGGACCGGGGCACGAACCTGTGTCCCCTGCATCGGCAGGCGGGCTCTCAACCACTGTGCCACCAGGGAAGTCCTCTTACTCTTAACATGAGCAGAATTAGGTATTTGTTTATTCAGATGACCAAAATAATCTGCTAGAAATTACACATTGGATAGTCAAATGGATACATTTTGAAAAAAATTCATTGAGGTTATGATTTGTTAATATGCTCTTATTGATATACTATATATCAGTAAAAGTTTAAAAAATCTATTGTATATCTATGTTCTGGCAACATAATCTAAAACAAAAAGATATCACTTAAAAGTAGCAAATAAACATCTAATACTTAAAAATATATCTAACAAAATATGTACAGAACATGTACACTGAAAAATACAAACATTATTGTGAGAAGTTATGTAAGACCTAAATAAATGTTAGTATTCATGGATTGAAATGCTGTATTTTAAAGATCCCAAGGATTCTCTCTAAACCGATCTCAAGATTCAATGCAATTCTAGCCAAAATCTCAGCAAGCAGTAATTAAAACTATGATATGGGCTCATTAATTAATTATTTGAAAATATGTAGAAAATAATACATATATTTTAACTAAAAAGCTATATTTATTGTAAATGAATTATATAAGCATTTACTTGGTCTGATTTTATGATTGAAGGAGTGAATTTCACCTCACTCTCACCCTATGTCATCTAAGCAGTTTCATGACACTTGAATTTTTACAATTGTTGTTTCATTTCTCTAACTTAAGATCTCTTGTTTTTCCAACCATTTTTAAATGTCCATTCAAACCCAACAATCCCTGAGAACAGTAGCTATTTGAACTGTGATGATAAATTATGCCTAACAAGGAGAATAATTTCTAAGCAGAATTTTTATGAAGAAATAGGAAATACGGAATAGAAAAGAATAGGAAAATAGTTCAAATGCAGTCGATTCTGAGCTGAAAATTTGCATTTATAGCAGGTGAATTAAAATGCTGGTGCACTGAAGATAAACTTTGACTCTTAAACAATTTTATCCGTGACAATGTTTTTTTGACATCCATTAATTATAGTCATATAATGTGCTATTAATGTACTCTATTAAAGACAATGTTCTTCTTCCTGGAAGGTTCAAAGCATAAAAAGAAAATAGTTTACCATTTTTGTAGTAAAAGTAAAAGTTGTCATTTTCACTGTCACAAAACTATTGAATAAAACTCTCACATATTTCACTTATGAAATGATAAATGATTAGCATTCATATTTCATGATATTTTCCTTTTGATTCTTCTTAACATCAATTGTAAACACTTGTCCATTTCCATTCTCTTCCTTTTTAAATATCATTTATTCATCTACTGATACATTAATATCATTGCTATATCCTTGACATAAACTGTAGTTTGAATTGAATATATATATATATATATATATATATATATATATATATATATATATATATATATATATAATTATAATTTATTTACCATTCATTTAGGCACTATCTCAACATTGAGTACTTTTAATTCCAATAGAGAGGTATAAGTGTATATATGTGTGTGTGTAAAAAATTGGGATTTTAATTCCAGTAGAGGTACAGCTATCATCTACCTATCTATCTATGTATCTGTAAGTTATATATACATATATAGAATTTAGAGATGAATTTATTGTGTGACATATAAATGCATAATATAATTATTCATCTATCTTATGGTAGTACAACTACACTTCATCCTCAAGATTATTCAGATTTTTAATCATAGTGTTTCTATTTAATAACTTTTTACTGTATATTTTTTGGAAGAAGTTAACATTTTCTTCTAATTTGAACGAATGACTTTCTAGTCTTGCTAGGCATTCTTCAACCTACCAATTCATCCCATGGCTCTTTTCAATTAAGTCCACACTTTTTAAACTCATTTGCATTTTATTAATTGTGTTAAAACTCTGATCAGTATATTCTTGAATGATTCTTTTAGATAGAGTAATGTGTAATTAAATTACTATAAACTTACAATATAGTATCTTTATTTAACTTTAGCACTTGGCTTATAGTTTGACTTGGTTTATAATTGCAGGTTTTATGAAGGATGAATTCACTTTAGACTAACAGGAACTTCCCCAAAATGTTTTAAACAAATAAAACTCTTATTTTGGCTATGTACCAAGAAGTCTGAGATGATTTGGCAGTTCAGTGATACCATCAAGGAAACAGATATTGCCCATTTTCTAGCACCTCTATTCTCAGTGTTTGCAGTTTGACTTTCATGGTCACAGGATGATGATGCCCTTCTAGCTGTCATGCCCATGTCCTAGACAGGACAAGGTAAAGAACAGCTTTCTTTCAGCATTTAACCTCACTGGTGAGATCTGACTCACAGGTTCCTCTATACCCTACCCTGAGTTAATTGCAAGGCAGACTAGCATATCAACTGTACTTTATTCCCCCACTCTATAGTAAAGACAGCACACCTATACAATCCAAATATTTCCAGAATTATTGTTTCTTAGATCATTCAGTGAACTCTCACATTACCTTCTAATATTCTATGTTTCTGGAAGAATGCCAGAGTGATTCTTTTTCTGTAAGCAGTAACCTATACATTGTCTCTGGAAACTTTTAAGAGCTTTTATTTCCCTTGGAGGCTGTCAAACTTCTGAAAGATATATCTAATGGTAATTGAATTTTAATTCAGTTTTTGAACATTTGTTTAAATTTTTCATGTTGAAAAATAGTTTTCAGGTCTGAGAATTTTTTAAAGTCTTTGTTTATACCTTCCTCTCACTTTGTTCAATATTTTGTTTTTTTCCCTGCTACTATAGATGTACAAAACTTATAGATGTATAAGCTCTTTGACTCGTCCTTTATGTCTGTATACACTTTACTCATCTTATTCTTCTGTCTTCTGGTTCCTTATTCTGGAAGAATTCCTTCCTTTTTTCCTGCAATTTTGTATTGATTTAAAAATATAAATTTTAAACTACAGTGAAAATTTTTAAAAAATTTTTTAAAAATTCTGCTATCTGATTTATAAGAACATTTTTCACTTTTATAAATTCAGTATTCTTTCAAATTGTTAGGAAGACAGACATTAGATTTTTAGACTTTTATTTATTTATTTATCATCAGTGTAGTAGACAGAATCCTAAAATCACTCTAGGAATTCCCTTTCTTGTATACATGCCATGCACAAAAGAGAGTTACATGGATTTTACACCTGTGATTAGGTCATATTATTTTACATAATTGCCCTTAAGATAGAAAGATGACATATGCCCTTTAAAGACATCATTTTCTACCATTGATTGTAGATGTGGAAGTTAGAGATTTTAAGCATAAGAAGAATTTGAAACATTGTTTGCTTTAAATTGGAGAAGCGATATGGAAAGTACAGCAGATAGCACTTAGGAGATGAAAACAGCTTCTAGATGACTGTCAATACTGAAACAGGGATCTAAGTTCTACAACCATAAGAAACTTTGTTCTTACAACAAAGTGAATGATTTTGTAAGTGGATTTTCCTCAGAGACTCTAGATGAGAACTCAGCCTAAATAATAACTTTATTTCAGTCTTGTATTTTCTTGTGAGTACTGAGCCACAGGGGATAGACTTCAGATTTCAGACAGACGCTGAAATAATTTTTTGAGGTACAAGATAGGAAAAAGAAGTTAAAAAAACTATGTTTCCTTAAACAGACTCTTATTAGAAATATGAATATGAATATTAAAGGCACTGTCTGTGAGGGCTCTGATGGAAGTGAGAAATCCTAAATCATCTTTTAAAAAGTTTAAAGTATATAAAAAAAGAATTTAGTAGATATCTGACTTTAAGAACTCAGTGAGGGTTCAGAAGAAAGTGAAAAATGTGTTATTGGAAAATGTAAGAAGGTAATTGTAGGAAGGTAGTGATCTTATCTTAGCAAAATTGAGTCCTAAAACTAGGCAAAAAGCAGAGTTCTTAAGCAATAAAACTGACTATTTTGCTGAGGTTAGTTCCAAGGAAAGTATTGAAGGTTTTTTTTTTTTTTTTTTTTATTGATGCTTCTTACAGTAAAATGCTAGGTGGGAGAGACACTAAAAGAAGAACTATTATGCAAAATGATTTCTCAAATTTTGATTTGAGAAATTCAGACCCTACCCAGATGGCAAAAATGCTAAAATTAATAAATGGCTATCAAAAGTTTGACATAGAGAAAGGCTAAGTGTATACTATATTTTGCTGAAAATTTAAAAGTATCAATGGTCAGAGTATTATGTCACTTTAGATTAAGAATGTGCCTCATAGATCTCAATCAAAGCAAAGGGTATCAAAAAGCCAAAGGGTGTTGTCGCTGGCTCAGCTAACCAGAAGCCAAAAATAGAGAAAAGATGACCATATGTGTTATCTTATGCCTGTCCTAACATTTTATCTTATGATATTGAAGGCTGATAACTTATCTCTTTTGTTTTTCTGGTCCAGAGATGGAGAGAAATTCTGCCCCGAGAGGCGTGATAATCAAATTTAGTTGAGATTTGAATAATGTTACCAAAGTGGTGAAATAGGAGTTTTCTACAAGCTACCCCCATCAAGAGCACTGATTTAGACAATCACCTACAGATGAGAGTGCTTTTCTGAGAGTTCAATAGAAAAGTTTCAGCACACCATTGGAGCAAATAAGTAAGGTGTTAGTAGACACTTACCTATCAATAATTACTTTAAATGTAAATGGATTATTTTCTCCAGTCAAAACACATAGAATGGCAAAATGGACAAAATAATAAGACCCAACAATATATTGCCTACAAAAGACTCAGAAGCATTAAGGATACACATAGGCTCAGAATAAAGGGATGGAAAAAAATATTCCATTCAAATGGAAACCAAAGGAGAGCAGAAGTCAGAGGAAATAGAGTCTAAGTCAAAAAATATAACAAGAGCTAAAGAAGACCATTATGTAATAATAAAGGGGTCAATTCATCATTATGATATAAAAATTTCATATATATATATATATATATATATAATCTCCAACATTGGAGCACCTAAATATATTAAACAAATAATAATAGATTTCAAGAGAGAAATAGGCAACAATACAATAATAGTAGATACTTCAATACCCCACTTTCAACAATGGATAGATTATCCAGACCCCACCCCCAAAAAATCAATAAAGAAACATTGGGCTTGAGCTATGCTTTAGAACAAATAGACTTAATAGACGTATCCAGTTGCTCCTTGGTATCTGTGGGGGATTGGTTTCAGGACCACTGTGGATACCAAAATCTGCAGATGCTTAAGTTTCTTATATAAAATGGTACAGTATTTGCACATAACCTAAGCACATCCTCCTATATAATTATATAATCTCTAGATTACTTACAGCACCTAATACAATGTAAATACTATGTAAATAGTTTTAGACATAATGTACTGCTATGTACATAGTTTCTAGAGCATGGAAAGTTTAAGTTTTACTTTTTGGAACTTTCTTTATTTTTTTTTTCCTAATATTTTTGATCCACAGTTGGTTGAATCTGCAGATGTAGAACCTGTGGATATAGAAGTCCAACTGTACAGAACATTCCTACCAACAACAGAAGAATACACATTCTTCTCAAGCAGATGTTGAACATTCTCCAGCATGTTATTCTAGGTATAGCTGTGATGAGATTTTATATATGTCTTTAGCGTCCAAATCAGTTGACTTAAAATATGGAGATTGTCTGTGTGAGCTTAGTACAATCAGGTATCAGGTGAGTCTTTAAAATCAGATAGTTTTTATTAGCTAGTAGCAGAAGAAGTCAGAGATATTCAAAGAATGAAGGGGATTTGATATGAGGCGGGTTTTCCATTGCTGGGATGGAGGGATCTCAGGCACTTGTGATGCTGAGATGAAGGACCTGGAAACATCCTCTAGAAGATGAAAGTGGCCCCTGATTCAAAACCAATAAGAAAAACAGGACCTTGGCCCTACATGGGAAGATTCCACCAACAAATTGATGTTTGTCAGTAGTTTAATCCCCGTAGTCTCTTGAAAGAGCTTAAGTTGGCCTATATCTTGATTTCAGCCCTGTAACACCCTAAGCAGAGAAACCAGTCAAGCCTGGACTTCTATATTATAGACCTGTGAGCTAATAAATAAATGTTTAAAACTGTGAAATTTGTCATCTTTTGTTACACAAATGTAGAAAACTAATGCAATCAGCTACCTGAGAAGGGCTCTCCCCTCCAGAATTCTCATTTATTTAACTCTCTCATTTCATGGCCTTCCAATAGAAGCAAAAAATATTGTTTGTAATTTATCAACTTTTCCACTTTATTGTAGCATTACTGTAGGCATATGAGTAGAAACAGAGCTACAACTTGAACTGAAATAATTTACATCCACTACAAAGTAGTAGAATACACTACATCCATACAGTACAAAGTAAGGAATGCTCAGAAAAAAATACACACATACATATATATATATATATTTATATTTGCATGTAACAATTTTGGAAACTACAAAATATTGTTGAAATGTTTTGAGTAATAGCTAGACATAAGTACTATAAATAAACACAAAGGAAAATATACAAAAGTAGGGATTATAATATAAGTTAATTAATATGTGTCCTATAAAGTTTAAAACATAGAAGAAGAAATTATCAAAGAAAGAACTGAAGAAATTTTCCTAGATTTGAAGGTCATAGCAGTTGTCCAACAAGAAATAAAATGGGTAAATTACAGACTGATGCCTACACATACCTTTGTAAAATTTAAGAATGCTAAGTAAAAAAAAAACAGTAAAAATAGGCTTTCAGAGAAAACAAACAAACAAACAAAATGGAAGAAAAATATGCAAATTCAAAAACACTGGAATCTGATTGGCATCATGTGTTGTGCTAAGAACATTTTCTCTTGAGTGATCCAGGCATTGCATTAGTAGACTAATGTATCTTAGCTATGTAGTGAATTATATGTGCAGTGTTATGATAAAGTAAATTAATTTAATTTTTTTTTGTTTTTTAGAATCAACTATAGCTAAGACTCAGAAAACAGGTATTTCTATAGAACAGAATATAACTACTTATAAATATGAAAACATGTCATACAGAAAGATAAGAGAGAGAAAGACAGCATGAGGTAATGAGTGCTAATATCTTGACCTTTCCTAAAACAAATCATTATCTAAAACTCATAACTAAATACATATAGCAAAATAAATATCAAACTTTGCGATGAGAGTAGGAGAGAAACAATGGAGATTTAAGTCAGTTACATGCTTATCTTTCATGGCAGAGAGTGAATAGATTTGTGTTAATCTGAAAATATTAAGATATAGACATTTAAGCTTATGGTGAAAATTATAGATGTAACAATCCTGAGGGTAAGTGTGGGCTGAAGGTAGTAGCTATTGCTTCCGATAATAAGTACTTATGTATTCCCTTGATAAAATAAATGTTATTTCTTACAGAAAAGTTCTTGAACAGATTTCATAAATCACATCAACTCTTTTCTGGATTCAAGTGCACATTTACAGTCACAGGTCGTTTTCTTGATTAAACATAAATTACAAAACAGAAATTGAGTCACAGATGTAGAAAACAAATTTACGGTTACCAAGAGAGAAGGGGGGGATAAATTGGGAGATTGTGATTGACATATACACACTATTATATATAAAAGATAACTAATAAGACCCTACTGTGTAGCACAGGGAACTCTACTCAGTACCCGGTAATGACCTGTATGGGAATGGAGTGTAGAGGAGAGTGGATATATGTATATGTATGGCTGATTCACTTTGCTGAACAGCTGAAACTAACACAACATTGTAAATCAACTATACTCCAATAAAAAAAATAATAAAAGAAAGAATGTTAAGAGTAATAAGCTACTCATTTTTTAATGTGAAAAAATTCAATGGTAATGCTCATATTCTATTTTAAATTATTTTAAAGTTGATGCATTTAATATTTAGTATTTATCTCCCAAACCATATACTCTTTCAAGAGCAGTAGAATGTAGTATTGAAAAATTACATTACTTCTTGCCATATCATTTCCTGAAAATTCATTGAATCAGCATTATATGCCCTAAATCTTCTACTTATTATTTGTAAATTGTTATACAAGTACCCCAACTAAATATTCAGTGTCTCAAGACCTATCTAAAGCATAGAGAAATAATGCTTTACTAACTTATCTATACAACAATTTGATATTCAAATACATTTATCATAGCATCTGGAATATAACACATTTTTTAAACTATTTTTGAGTATTTTACTTATCGATTTGAAAGTATTGTGTAAGTGACAAAACCCTATACCATGTTAAGTAACTACTAATGCAAGTTTAGTGGAATTCATCCAAATTAGAGCATATTTATTCAAGAATGGCTGACATGAAAAAATATCGTAAGGAGAAATTTACTAGGTATGAATGAATAGTATTTCATTTAGTCTACTTAAATGATATAAACTCTTTTTAATTGTGGAAATATTGGGGATATAGCCCAGTCTTCAATTCTGAAATATGGTTATAAAACTTTTTAATATATAATTGAAATTATATAACAGAGTAAAGGTTGTATTTAAAAATATATTATAAATGTAGCCTAAGGAAAAACAGAATTGTACAGGTATGGTACACAAGGCATTTATACTGTAGCAAGTGGTAGCAGCTTTTTCTATTGTTAGGATCCTGTTAATGGTGAAAAAACAGCTAACAACTTATGAATTGTGATCAGTGATATTTATACTCAAAAAGTGGGAAAATAGCATTCTAATTCTACATCAACCTACCCTTAATAAAAAGAGCACACTAGAAAGCAGTGACTTCCGGGTAAGATGGCGGAAGAGTAAGACGCGATCACCTTCCTACCCACGGATACACCAGAAATACAGCTAGGCGTGGAACAACTCCTACAGAACACCTACTGAATGCTGGCAGAAGACCCCAGACCTCCCAAAAGGCAAGAAACTCCCCACATACCTGGGTAGGGCAAAACGGAGAGATTCCCGCACGGAGGATCAGTGCCGAGCGGCACTCACCAGCCCGAGAGGCTTGTCTGCTCGCCCGCCAGGGCGGGCGGCGCTAGAAGCTAAGGCTCGGGCTTCGGCCAGAGCGCAGGGAGAGGACTGGGGCTGGCGGTGAGAACTCAGCCTGAAGGGGGCTAATGTGCCACAGCTAGCCGGAAGGGAGTCCGGGAAAACTCTGGAGATGCTGAAGAGGCAAGAGACTTTTTCTTCCCTCTTGATTTCCTGGTGCGTGAGGAGAGGGGATTAAGAGCGCTGCTTAAAGGGGCTCCACAGACGGGCGCGAGTAACCACTGAAAGCGCAGAACCCAGTAACAGGTGTGGGACGCTGGGGCTGCTGCTGCTGCCACCAGGGGGCCTGTGTGCGAGTGCAGGTCACTGTCCACACCGCCATTCCGGGAGCCTGTGCAGCCCGCCACTGCCAGGGTCCCGGGATCCAGGGGCGGCTTCCCTGGGAGAACGCATGGCACGCCTCGGGCTGGTGCAACGTCATGCCGAACTCTGCCGCTGCAGGCTCGCCCCGCACTCCGTGCCCCTCCCTCCCGCCCAGCCTGAGTGAGCCAGAGTCCCCGGAAGAGGCTGCTCCTTTAACCCTGTCCTGTTTGAGCAAAGAACAGACGCCCTCCGGCAACCTACACGCAGAGGCGGGGCCAAATCCAAAGCTGAGTCCCAGGAGCTGTGAGAACAAAGAAGAGAAAGGAAAACCTCTCCCAGCAGCCTCAGAAGCAGCGGATTAAAGCTCCACAATCAACTTGATGTACGCTGCATCTGTGGAATACATGAATAGACAACAAATCATCCCAAATTGAGGAGCCAGGAGTCAGTGCTGTGCCTCTGAGGTGGGAGAGCCAACTTCAGGACACTGGCCCACAAGAGACCTCCCAGCTCCACATAATATCAAACGGTGAAAATCTTCCAGAGATCTCCATCTCAACACCAGCACCCAGCTTCACTCAACGACCAGCAAGCTACAGTGCTGGACACCCTATGCCAAACAACTAGCAAGACAGGAACACAACGCCACCCATTAGCAGAGAGGTGGCCTAAAATCATAAAAAGTCCACAGACACCCCAAAACACACCACCAGACGTGGACCTGCCCACCAGAAAGACAAGATCCAGCCTCATCCACCAGAACACAGGCACTAGTCCCCTCCACCAGGAAGCCTACACAACCCACTAAAGCAACCTTAGCCACTGGGGACAGACACCAAAAACAACGGGAACTACGAACCTGCAGCCTGCAAAAAGGAGACCCCAATCACAGTAACATAAGCAAAATGCGAAGAAAGAAAAACACACAGCAGGAGAAGGAGCAAGATAAAAACTCACCAGACCTAACAAATGAAGAGGTAATAGGCAGTCTACCTGAAAAATAATTCAGAATAATGATGGTAAAGATGATCCAAGATTCTATTTCCCAGATCAAAAATCTTGGAAATAGAATAGACAAAATGCAAGAAACAGTTAAGAAGGACCTAGAAGAACTAAAGATGAATCAAGCATTGATTAAAAACACAATAAATGAAATAAAAAATACTCTAGATGGGATCAATAGCAGAATAACTGAGGGAGAAGAACGGATAACTGAGGTGGAAGATAAAATAGTGGAAATAACTGCTGCAGAGCAAAATAAAGAAAAAATAATGAAAAGAACAGAGGACAGTCTCAGAGACCACTGGGACAACATTAAACGCACCAACATTCGAATTATAGGGGTTCCAGAAGAAGAGAAAAAGAAAGGGACTGAGAAAATATTTGAAGAGATTATAGTTGAAAACTTCCCTAATATGGGAAAGGAATTAGTTAATCAAGTCCAGGAGGCACAGAGAGTGCAATACAGAATAAATCCAAGGAGAATTACGCCAAGACACATATTAATCAAACTGTCAAAAATTAAACACAAAGAAATCATATTAAAAGCAGCAAGGGAAAAACAACAAATAACACACAAGGGAATCCCCATCAGGATAACAGCTGATCTCTCAGCAGAAACTCTACAAGCCAGAAGGGAGTGGCAGGACATAATTAAAGTGATGAAGGAGAAAAACCTGAAACCAAGAATACTCTACCCAGCAAGGATCTCATTCAGATTTGATGGAGAAATTAAAACGTTTACAGACAAGCAAAAGCTGAGAGAGTTCAGCACCACCAAACCAGCTTTACAACAAATGCTAAAGGAACTTCTCTAGGCAAGAAACACAACAGAAGGAAAAGACCTACAATAACAAACCCAAAACAATTAAGAAAATGGGAATAGGAACATACATATCAACATATATACATACATACAGGAACATACATACAGACTGAAAGTAAGGGGATGGAAAAAGATATTCCATACAAATGGAAACCAAAAGAAAGCTGGAATAGCAATTCTCATATCAGACAAAATAGACTTTAAAATAAAGACTACTAGAAGAGACAAAGAAGGACACTACATAATGATCAAGGGATCGATCCAAGAAGAAGATATAACAATTGTAAATATTTATGCACCAAACATAGGAGCACCTCAATACATAAGGCATATACTAACAGCCATAAAAGGAGAAATCGACAGTAACACAATCATAGTAGGAGACTTTAACACCCCACTTTCACCAATGGACAGATCATCCAAAATGAAAATAAAAAAGGAAACACAAGCTTTAAATGATACATTAAACAAGATGGACTTAATTGATATTTATAGGACATTCCATCCAAAAACAACAGAATACACATTTTTCTCAAGTGCTCATGGAACATTCTCCAGGATAGATCATATCTTGGGTCACAAATCAAGCCTTGGTAAATTTAAGAAAATTGAAATTGTATCAAGTATCTTTTCCGACCACAAAGCTATGAGACTAGATATCAATTACAGGAAAAGAGCTGTAAAAAATACAAACACATGGAGGCTAAACAATACACTACTCAATAACGAAGTGATCACTGAAGAAATCAAAGAGGAAATTAAAAAATACCTAGAAACAAATGACAATGGAGACACGACGACCCAAAACCTATGGGATGCAGCAAAAGCAGTTCTAAGAGGGAAGTTTATAGCAATACAATCCCACCTTAAGAAACAGGAAACATCTTGAATGAACAACCTAACCTTGCAGCTAAAGCAATTAGAGAAAGAAGTACAAAAACATCCCAAAGTTAGCAGAAGGAAAGAAATCATAAAAATCAGATCAGAAATAAATGAAAAAGAAATGAAGGAAACGATAGCAAAGATCAATAAAACTAAAAGCTGGTACTTTGAGAAGATAAACAAAATTGATAAACCATTAGCCAGACACATCAAGAAAAAAAGGGAGAAGACTCAAATCAATAGAATTAGAAATGAAAAAGGAGAAGTAACAACTGACACTGCAGAAATACAAAAGATCATGAGATATTACTACAAGCAACTCTATACCAATAAAATGGACAACCTGGAAGAAATGGACAAATTCTTAGAAATGCACAACTTGCCAAGACTGAATCAGGAAGAAATAGAAAATATGAACAGGCCAATCACAAGCACTGAAATTGAAACTGTGATAAAAAATCTTCCAACAAACAAAAGCCCATGACCAGATGGCTTCAGAGGTGAATTCTATCAAGCATTTAGAGAAGAGCTAACACCTATTCTTCTCAAACTCTTCCAACATATAGCAGAGGGGAGAACACTCCCAAACTCATTCTACGAGACCACCATCACCTTAATACCAAAACCAGACAAGGATGTCACAAAGAAAGAAAACTACAGGCCAATATCACTGATGAACATAGATGCAAAAATCCTCAACAAAATACTAGCAAACAGAATCCAACAGCACATTAAAAGCATCATACACCATGATCACGTCGGGTTTATTCCAGGATTGCAAGGATACTTCAATATACGCAAATCAATCAACGTGATACACCATATTAACAAACTGAAGGAGAAAAACCATATGATCGTCTCAATAGATGCAGAGAAAGCTTTCGACAAAATTCAACACCCATTTATGATAAAAACCCGGCAGAAAGTAGGCATAGAGGGAACTTTCCTCAACATAATAAAGGCCATATATGACAAACCCACAGCCAGCATCGTCTTCAATGGTGAAAAACTGAAACCATTTCCACTAAGATCAGGAGCAAGACAAGGTTGCCCACTCTCACCACTCTTATTCAACATAGTTTTGGAAGTTTTAGCCACAGCAATCAGAGAAGAAAAGGAAATAAAAGGAATCCAAATCAGAAAAGAAGAAGTAAAGCTGTCACTGTTTGCAGATGACATGATACTATACATAGAGAATCCTAAAAATGCTACCAGAAAACTACTAGAGTTAATCAATGAATTTGGTAAAGTTGCAGGATACAAAATTAATGCACAGAAATCTCTGGCATTCCTATATACTAATGATGAAAATTCTGAAAGTGAAATCAAGGAAACACTCCCATTTACCATTGCAACAAAAAGAATAAAATATCTAAGAATAAACCTACCTAAGGAGACAAAAGACCTGTATGCAGAAAATTATAAGACACTGATGAAAGAAATTAAAGATGATACAAATACATGGAGAGATGTACCATGTTCTTGGATTGGAAGAATCAACATTGTGAAAATGACTGTACTACCCAAAGCAATCTACAGATTCAATGCAATCCCTATCAAACTACCAATGGCATTTTTCACAGAACTAGAGCAAAAAATTTCACAATTTGTATGGAAACACAAAAGACCCCAAATAGCCAAAGCAATCTTGAGAACGAAAAATGGAGATGGAGGCATCAGGCTCCCTGACTTCAGACTATACTACAAAGCTACAGTAATCAAGACAGTATGGTACTGGCACAAAAACAGAAAGATAGATCAATGGAACAGGATAGAAAGCCCAGAGATAAACCCACGGACATATGGTCACCTTATCTTTGATAAAGGAGGCAGGAATGTACATTGGAGAAAGGACAGTCTCTTCAATAAGTGGTGCTGGGAAAATTGGATAGGGACATGTAAAAGTATGAGATTAGATCACTCCCTAACACCATACACAAAAATAAGCTCAAAATGGGTTAAAGACCTAAATGTAAGGCCAGAAACTATCAAACTCTTAGAGGTAAACATAGGCAGAACACTCTATGACATAAATCACAGCAAGATCCTTTTTGACCCACCTCCTAGAGAAATGGAAATAAAGACAAAAATAAACACATGGGACCTAAGGAAACTTAAAAGCTTTTGCACAGCAAAGGAAACCATAAACAAGACGAAAAGACAACCCTCAGAATGGGAGAAAATATTTGCAAATGAAGCAACTGACAAAGGATTAATCTCCAAAATTTATAAGCAGCTCAGGCAGCTCAATAACAAAAAAACAAACAACCCAATCCAAAAATGGGCAGAAGACCTAAATAGACATTTCTCCACAGAAGATATACAGACTGCCAACAAACACATGAAAGGATGCTCAACATCTTTACTCATTAGAGAAATGCAAATTAAAACTACAATGAGATATCATCTCACACCAGTCAGAATGGCCATCATCAAAAAATCTAGAAACAATAAATGCTGGAGAGGGTGTGGAAAAAAGGCAACACTCTTGCACTGCTGGTGGGAATGTGAATTGGTACAGCCACTATGGAGAACGGTATGGAGGTTCCTTAAAATACTACAAATAGAACTACCATATGACCCAGCAATCCCACTACTGGGCATATACCCTGAGAAAACCATAATTCAAAAAGAGACATGTACCAAAATGTTCACAGCAGCCCTATTTACAATAGCCCGGAGATGGAAACAACCTAAGTGTCCATCATTGGATGAATGGGTAAAGAAGATGTGGCACATATATACAATGGAATATTACTCAGCCATAAAAAGAGACGAAATTGAGCCATTTGTAATGAGGTGGATGAACCTAGAGTCTGTCATACAGAGTGAAGTAAGTCAGAAAGAGAAAGACAAATACTGTATGCTGACACATATATATGGAATTTAAGAAAAAAAAATGTCATGAAGAACATAGGGGTAAGACAGGAATAAAGACACAGACCTACTAGAGAATGGACTTGAGGATATGGGGAGGGGGAAGGGTAAGCTGTGACCAAGTGAAAAAGCGGCATGGACATATATACACTACCAAACGTAAGGTAGATAGCTAGTGGGAAGCAGCTGCATAGCACAGGGAGATCAGCTCGGTGCTTTGTGACCGCCTGGAGGGGTGGGATAGGGAGGGTAGGAGGGAGACGCAAAAGGGAGGGGATATGGGAACATATGTATATGTATAACTGATTTAATTTGTTATAAAGCAAAAAATAAAAAAAAGCACAATATGCCTAAATAATCATTCATATTGAAAATACTTTTTGAATTAAATTATTGGGTGTTTCAAAAATGCTTGGTTTCATTAAATCTATCACCTAGGCACTTACTAAATAATCCAACATCAAGGTACTTGAAAATGGAAAAAGAACTATAGCGTGTGTCAAGCACTGAATATATTTTAAGTACTTTCATGTCTAAAACTACAATTTATTGTTACAACCCTACCATGAAGTAAATCGGATTATGGTCTGAACATTACAATTGAACAGGTAAGAGATTAAATCAAGTATCACTATAATTGATATTAACATCAAGCAGGCTGACTCTTTTCCAAAATGTGGAAGCTGTGACAATAATAAAAATAACACCTATATCCCAGTGTTTTACATGCATTATCTCATTTTGCCATAATAAAACAATCAGTTATGTTGCAATTTATAAGCCCATGGAATACTTAACACGAAGATCCACATTGCACACAGGAAAAATAAGGTCAAAATAAACCTAGCGGTTACTCTAAATACAAATAAGCCCCTTGTGAGTTTCTTTGTTCTCTGAACTATCACATACTTATTGATAGATTATTTCTTTCAAATTATAAAGGGAAAGGTTAGTTAAACTTCCTTTTCCATTAGAGTTCTGTCAAATGCTCTGACTCTTTGAAACAAAGAGAGCATCCTGCATTAGCTCCAGGTAGTGTACAGATTACTTGAAAATTTTGCATTTAAAAGTTACCATATTCTAGGAAATAATACCATTTATGAAAAAAAATTCAGTGAAAATAAGTCATCTTGAAACCGATTAGATTAATGTTTGTGACTTATGATATATGGGCTTCTTTTAGAACCGATTCCATCAATTTCAAGTCATTTGTTCAGCTTTGAAACTATAAGCATTTTGTGGCATTGTTTTCTAAAGGGCAGATCATGCCTTTTTCTATTTGCTATACTATTTTCAAAATGTCACAAAATGGCAAAGAGTAAAGAATCCCAGAAACCAAGAGAAACATGTTTTACATATTTAATTACAAAAGAGAGAACAGAAAAATATTCCAAAGGCTTTCAGAAAACTGCTGCCTAAAATGTAAGTGAATATTTCATTATGGATATATGAAATAGGGAAATAATTATCTCTTGATTACCTGTGCACAGATAAGCATATTTATGATTGAAAACATTTAGAAATGCTATTCTAAATGGGATCGTTAGAATGAGCATTGTTTCCAAGTCTTTGTTTCTCCACCCTCCCACCTCTATATATATTAAGATAAATGATGTTGACTGATTTGGCTCAAAGTTATGATCAGACTGTTTTGGGAAAACATTTAGCAACTTTCTTTCCCCTTCTTACTTAAAAATACCATTTTTTTCTATCTCAGCCATTTTTATACTTCCCAATATAGTTGTGCAACTCTTCTGATGATTTTAAGGCCCTGTAACATCAAAAAGATGTCTATTAAAACACTCTACATCATTAAAGTATCACCCTACATGAAACATAAGTCAAATATAGCCCAAACTGAACTCTATTTCTCCTGCCTGGATTCCATGCTTTTCTAGAATTCGGTAGTCCATCTACGGCATGATCATTTCCTTTCAAATTGAAGCCCTTAACAATATCATTGATTCATTCACTTCCATCACTTCTTTGTGTGTCAGTCTTTAAATTCTCCAGATTCCATATCAAATATGCTCTTCTGTAACCCCTTTGCTATTACCAAGGTGCAACCTTCACCTTTCCCTGACTAGGATCATGTAGTATCTTGTTAACAATATTAAATTCCTTTCACCTTTACTCAGAGACTCTATCATCTATTTCTACTCTTCCTACCACATCCATAATGGATTTATTTCCTACAAATAAACTATGACACAATAGTAATTACCTATTTTCTTTAACTTACTATTGCTCCTAGATTGCATTACAAATACCTTAGCATGGCATGTAAAGTTCATCACAACCTGGTACCAACAATGCTTTCAGGTTTTATTTTCTGCTTTGTCCACATACCTCATGAAAACTATACTGTGGTCCTAATAAACTTCTCACCTGTCATTAGTTGAATAGTGTATGAATAATGTATTTTATTATAGTTTCTTTCCACATGTGTTTTTCTTTTCCTGAAATAGTCCTTTTTCATTCTTCATGGAAAAACTTATCCCTTTAAGTTCTATTTATTATTACATTTTGTCTTCTTACTGGCTTTTCTTAATAAATTTTAAGCAATCAAAATTTAGAGAAAATTTGCAAGCATATTAAAATTTCTTTCCTGAACCTTTGAACCAGTAATGTATCATTCAGAGTTCAACCAGAGAAGCAGAATCAGTAGTGGTAAAGATATTATAATATGTATTACAAGGAATTGGCTATTTGATTTTGGAGACTGCTTAAGGAAGTCTGAAATCCAGAAGGCTGGCAGTCAGGAAGGGAAGATCATGGGAAAGTTAGAATTCCATGGGCGGGGCTTCAAGTTTTTGTCCACAGAAAGGGATATCTCTGTAAGTTCAACTGATTATAAACTTTAATTACATTGCAAAACTCTTCAGCAGCACCTAGATTAATGTTTGATTGAATGGCTGGGAGAAGTTATGTAGTGGCTAGCAAAGTGACTGCAACCCTCTCGTCTATCTTAGTGATTTGTTTAGCTTAGACAATCAGACTAAAGAAACCATCAAACGTAATGACTTATTACCAAATACCTTAGTGTTTATTACTAACGTCAAGATTAAGAAATCAACATCACTACATAACTAACTTCTAATTCTCAGACCCCACTTACTTCTGTTAATTTTCTTAATAATGACATATAGCAAAAGGAACAAGTTTAAAATAAAATTTTGCATTTAGTTGCCATGTCCCTTTAGTGTCCTACTGTCTGGAATAATTTTGCTTTATTTGCTTGACTTTCATAATCTTGAAACATCTGAAGACAAGAGGCAAGTTATTTTTAGACAGTCCCTTAGTTTTGGTTTGTCTGCTGTTTCCTCAGGAATGGGTTAATATTATGCATCTTTGCCATATATATCACATAAGAAATATTGTGTTCTTCTCACTCCATCCCATTAGGTGTCATATGATTTCCATTTGTCCCATTATTGTAGGGTTTCTCATAAACAGCTGTACTGGACTTTGGGGCCAGATGCTATCTGTTGTGTGGGATGTTCTGGTTCATTGTGGGCTGGTGAGCATCCCTCTTCTCTATCCACTAGAAGCCTGTCTGAGAAACTAAACTGCCTTTGGTTGAAAACCACTGTATTTTGATTATTTTTACTTTGATAAATTGTTTAAGGTGTTTTCTGCAAACTTTCTTTCTCATAATGTTACAGTTTTCCATTTTATACTAATAAGAACTAACTGTGAAATACTTAAAAAGTAGGTCAATATCACACTCTTTATAAAATTATTTATTTATTTATTTATATCTGTGGACTAATGACTTTCTAATGACATTTTTTGCAATTAAGTTTAATCTATTAGCATCATTATTTATATTGATGTTAGAATTATTTCTGCCATAGTCAATGGGAGTTCCATAGAGCCTCTTTATCCTTTTGATGTTCCCCCATTATTTTCTGAACACTTCTTTGTTTTCTAGTACAACAATATTCTCAAGTTCATCTTATACTTTCACGATCTCAGACCTGGGATCAGCCATTATTCCAAGGGGATGTGCATTCCTTAAGTGGAGAAGGATATTTAGAATCTCATGTGTGCTCATTGCTTTTGGGGTGTCACTGTCTCAGGTATTTTCAGTGCTCAGATCCAGGATAAATATTATATATGTATAAATTTATGTAGGGAGGAAAGATACATATATACATAAGTATGATATATATATATATATATATATGTATATATATATCTTAAATATGTAAGTATACATGGTTGCATATGTGGATGTGTGTGTATGCTCACACTTACACTCAGTATTTAATTCAAAATATATATTGAAATGTATGAATTGACCAACACCCATTTATGATACAAAAGCTAAGTAAACTAAGAATTAGAGGGTAATGTCATCAACTTGATGAAGAATCTCTTCGAAAAAGCTACCGCTAACATCATATTTCATGGTAAGAAACTCTTAGCTTTCCCACTAAGTTCAGGTACAAGGCAAGGATGTTCCCTTTCACCATTCCTATTCAACAGTGTACTGGAAGTACTTGGTAATGCAATAATGCAAGAAAAGGAGAAAACAAGTGTACAAATTGAGAAGGAAGAAATAAAACCATCTTTGTTAGTAGAAGACATGATCATCTGTGTAGAAAATACCAGAAAAATACACAAAAATACTCCTAGACCTAATAAGCAGTTAAAGCAAGGTTGCAGGATACAAGTTTAACATACAGAAGTCAAGTACTTTCCTACATACCAGCAATGAACAAGTGAAATTTGAAATTAAAAACACAATACAGCTTACAATGGCATCCAAAAAAAGAAATACTTAGGTAGAAATATAACAAAGTATGACAAGACCTACATGCAAAACAAACAAACAAATGAACTACAAAACTCTGGCGAATGAAACCAAAGAATTCAGTAAATTAAGACATATTCCATGTTCGTGGGTAGGAAGACTCAATATTGTCATGATGTCTTCCCAACTTGATCTATAGATTCAGTGCAATCAGAATAAAAATCCCAGCAAGTTATTTTGTTGATATTGACAAATTAATTCTGAAATATATATAGAGAGGAAAAATTCAGAACAGTAAATGAAATATTGAAGGAGAAGAACAAAGTTGGGGGGGCTGACACTACTCAACTTCAAGACACTATAAAGCTACAGTAATCAAGAAGTGTGGTGTTAGCGAAAGAATACACAAATAGATCAATGGAACAGAATAGACAGCCCAGAAATAGACCCATACAAATATAGTTAACTGGTATCTGACAAAAAAAAAGGCAATACAGTGGGTCAAAGATGATCTTTTGAACAAATAGTGTTGGTGCAACTGGACATCCACATGCATGAAGTAAATCTAGACACACATCTTAAACCCTTCATAAAAATTAACTCAAAATGGATCAGAGATCTAAATGTAAAATACAAAATTATTAAACTCCTAGAAAATAATATGGGATAAAATCTAGATGACCTTTGAAATGGTGATACTTTTTAGATCCAACATCAAAGCATAAAACATGAAAGAAAGAATGGATAAGTTGAACTTTATTAAAATTGAAAACTTCTGCTCTGCAAAAGACAATGCCAAGAGAATAAGACAACCCAGAGGGAGTGAAAGTATTTGCAAATGATACATCTGATAACGGCATTATACAAAATTTACAAATTTACAAATCATAAAACCCAACAATAAGAAAACAAACACAATTTAAAAATGGGTCAAACACCTTAACAGCCACTTCATCAAAGAAAATACACAGATGGCAAATAAGCATATAAAAAGACATCACATCATATGTCACCAGAGAAATACAAAGAGAAACAACATTGAGATACCACTACACATGTATTAAAATGGCCAAAATCTAGGACACTTACAACACCAAACGCTGCTAAGGTTGTGGAACAGCAGGAACTCTCATGCATTTCTGGTGGGAATGCAAAATGGCTCAGCCACTATCGAGACAACTTGGTAGTTTCTTACAAAATTAAGACTACTCTTACCATGTGATACAGCAATTGTGTTTCTTGATATTTACACAAAGAAATCTTATCTCCACACACAAAGCTGCCTACAGATGGTTATAGCAACTTTATTCATAATTGCACAAGCTTAGAAACAACTAAGATGTCCTTTAATTGCTTAATGGTTAAATAAACTGTGCTACATACAGATAATGGAATATTATTCAGTACTAAAAAGAAATAAGCTATGAAGCCATGAAAAGACATGGAAATTTTTAAAGTGTGTATTACTAAATGAAAAAAAGCCAATGTGAAAATGCTACATACTGTGTAATTCCAACTATATGACATTTTAGAAAAGGTAAAAGAATGGAGACAGTAAAATAGCAGTGGTTGGCAGGGGTTGGAGAAGGAATGAATAAGCAGAGCCCAAAGGGTTTTTAGGGCAGCGATGGATACAGGTCATACATTTATCCAAACCCATAGAACATAGAACACCAAGAGTTAAACCTAAATAAACTATGAACTTTTGGTGATTGATTATGATGTGCCAATGTACACCCATCAGTTCTTATAAATGTACCACTTTCACAGGGGTGTTGATAATCGGGGAAGCTATGACTGTGTGAAGGCAGGAATATATGGGAAATATCTATACCTTCCTTTCAATTTTTCTGTGAGCCTAAAACTGCTCTAAAAAGCAATGCCTTTAATTTTAAAAATCTTAAGTTCACATCAGTCCTGTCAACCCTAAAGTCAAAGGGTTAATTCTACTTTTTTTCTCCTTCATATTTCCAGGACAAAATATGACCCCATTACTTTTAATAGATTTAATTATTTGATCAGTCCCTTCATATGTAATCAATATACTATATCTGCTACCACTCTTCTCCCTGTGTAGGTTACTTTATCACCCTACTCATGCTCTGACTCCCTATTCACTTTCCATTACCCACACCAGGCCTCCCAGGAAAATTTCCACCTCATCCCACTGGGGCTTTAACCACTCACTCAAAATTATCAGTCTGTCTGCATGGATGCTCTTCCCACCTTGCTTGAGATCTGACGTCTTGGACAAGTTCACCTTACATTGATGCCACACTGATGGTCTCCTTACCCTTCTTAGGCTTAGGCACTGCCTTGATCTGCCCTCACTCATGAATACCTCCTCACACTGCTCCAGCTCTATTGCCCTGCCTCCATGTGGATGTCCTTCTCAAACTACTTAATCTGTGACACACTACATCCCAGAACCC
Source organism: Mesoplodon densirostris (assembly GCF_025265405.1). Taxonomy (NCBI): domain Eukaryota; kingdom Metazoa; phylum Chordata; class Mammalia; order Artiodactyla; family Ziphiidae; genus Mesoplodon; species Mesoplodon densirostris. The sequence goes on from NC_082665.1 coordinate 22,599,932, forward strand.
CCATTCACGGATGCTTGGTTCACAACACTTGGTCTCTGCCTCCTCACAATGGACCATTCTCTGGGTAGAGGCTCTCCTCCATCTCTTTTTTGTTTTGATTTTCCATGCTAGGTCTTTCATTTTGGGTGCCTTATCCATCCTGCTCAAGCTCACACTCCCCAAGTGAGAAATCCACTTGCATGAAAACCCCTTCCATACTTCTGGAGTTCCTTTAACACAGTCAAAATCACCTCTCTGCTTCCTGTCTGGGTCTGACTCATCATGCCAGCCATGGGGATACCCTATTCATTATGTTTGGGTCCTAACACTCTATTCTGAGCCACACAGCTTCTTTAGACCCAGAAATGGATACCTGACTTGCTCTACTCCAACTAATGGCTTTAAGACTGAATTATTCATTAATAGAAGGGGAGAGAATGAGAAAAGGGAGAGACTCTATTAACTTTATAGCAAACTCTTTTCTCATCTGTGTGAGTGTTTTGGTAGATTCTCTGGAGGTTACAATATTCACATGTAGGAAAGCAAAGTGCCTTTTCAAATAGTCTCATACTACTTCATAAACAAGCTAAGTGTTCCATTCACCATTTATACTCCTATTGTTATATATATTAATTTATATGTTATGAACTTCATAATACATTGTTATTATCTTGCTTTAAAAGACCAAGAATCCTTTAAACAAGGTAAAGGTAGATTTGTGATAAAATGAGCTTTTATTTTTGCCCACATATTTACTCTTTATGGTATTCATTCTGTCTTGTATTATCTGATATATTCCCTTAGCCTGGAGAATCTCCTTTAGCTTTTCTTATAATATGAGTATGCTGGCAAGAGGTTGTTTTAGCTTTCTGTCTCAAAATCTGTTTAATGTTTGTTGTTTAATTTTCTTTTTCTTGGATAAGTAGTTTTGAATTCACATTTTTCTTTTATCCTTGTCGTCCATTGTCTTTGTAGTTATCCCTAAATTAATTGATATTCTTTGTATTTATCCTAAATTAATTTTCCTCATTTTCTTATGTTTGTGAGTTGCTATTTTGACCACTTTGGAATCGACAATTCTACAAGGTTTTGAGACTGTCACATCGTGAGATTGTGGGACTTCAAGTCTGTAAGGCTGTAAGATTACTAAACCTGATATTAAGATGAAAATTTGAGAAACTGTGATATCAGAATTAGTCAAGATCACTAGTCTCTGATAGTGCTAGACTATGAGAACATATGATCGGTTTTGATTTTCCAATCCTAATCTCAATTTCGGCTTCTTCAGAAAATTCACATAAAAGAGAATTACTTGTTGAAGGGGATTAACTGTGTATTGGGGGTTCTTTCAGATTAAAATCTAACATATCAGCCCAGAGTTGGTCAAAATGTGGCTATTTTTCCAAATGCTATCTTTCTCAGACTACAGAAGAAGCTTCCCATATCTGATCTAATCCCAACCTCTGTAACGGGACCCATGTATAAAAGTTCTTCTTGTCCCTTGTTCACCTATTAAGGGCATCTCCCAATAGAGTTTGATTCTTTTAGATTTCTTTGTGTCCACAGCTCTTCATTACGGCTTTAAAGAGGACCGTTTATTTTTTAATACTGTGATTTCTTGCTGCTTCTGTAGGAGTGAAGGTTATCCATGGCCTTCTAAACCTACCCCTAATTGGAACTTCTCAGTCTCACTTTAAAATAGATTTCTGAGTTAGATTTCCCGATCCTATGCAAATAGGATGACTATTAGAATAGATTGGCCATTTTCTTTAAGAATTTGCTGTTGGTACTCATATTCTTGCATACATTATTTGGTATCTAATATACCATAACATCTATCTATCAGTTTTTTAACTATCTAACTATTTACCTCTGTATCTTTCTATATCTATCTATCACACATAAGAAGTTATATCGTATCTTTGTATTTTAAGTCTCTATTACATAGAGCAGGCTCATGAAATAATTATTGAATAAATAGAAGAATGAAAGAATGAATAAAGAAGGTTCTATAAATGTTTTATCTTTGATTAAAATGTTATAAATCATTTTATGTCATTATGGAACAGCTAGGATAGGAGATAAAACATTATCAAAGAGGAAACTTTAACATTAATTGTTGTCTTTAGACACCACACTATGCTCCTTATGGTGAATCATCCGTTGTAATGCTTACTTCATTGTATTCATTTTTACCTAAAGATTTTTGTCAGAACTCAGCAAGAAGTGAATAGTAGTCTCTTTTCTGAGAAAGAAATTCCCTCAATTTTAAGGTCCCTTTCTACCAATGTCTAATTTTTATTGTCTGAATTGTTTATGTAATTATTGGCACCCTTGCTTTTCATTTGTTTCTGGTACTTGTATGGTTCCTTCCTCTTGCATACATGAGTTCAGACTAATAAATAAGTGGCAACACGTTAGCACTTCAGATGAGTCAGAATGATGTTTATTAAGAAAGAAACCAGTGCATTCTAAGGTACCAATAATGTCACAATGTTAGTTCTTATGTAGTTCCTCAAACATGAAGAACAAGAAATAACTTTGGGGGGAAGAGAATGTCAATGGGATGACATTTTAGTTCTTGTGAAATTGCTATTGATAAATAAGATGGACTGTATATCAGCTCTTCTGAGCCCCTAGCATCTATTTACCTACTTGCTTATTGCCTGTCACTTCTGAGTAGCTTTGAACACACAACTACTTTTGCACACAAGTGTTTTGTATCTTTCCACATGTATTATTGTCTTCTGCCTGATTTTTGGTAAAGATCAAGATCTAAGTTGACATAAGAGAATGGGAGGATCAGGCAAAACTTCCAAATCTAGTTAGGGCAGAGGTCAAGTACAACTGAGACAACTGAGAACTGATGGGAAAGTGGATCAGGCAGCCCACTCAGAATGAGGTATATGGGCTAAATACAGTGAAATATACCAGCAGTACTGGACAGGCCTCGCTAACCTGATCATTGATTCTAGGATCCTGACCTGGCTAACTTTGGCCCCATCTGGGTGGTTATATTTTTAATTTAACCACAAAATTTGTTTGGGGCCCACAGGAATGTTCTGCCTCTGATTAAGCCCAACAGAGGTGCTGCCTGACATTGAACCTGATTCCTAACCTTTAATCCCATTCTGAAAATTTCTGGGCACCACTAAAGACTGCAGGAGTGTGGTTTGTAGCTTCCATGCACTACATTGCTTCTATGTGCAAAAGCCTGGCTTAAAAACCTGTTTTAAAACTCCCAGAGCCCCAGTTCATTTTTGTTATCACAATTTCCAGATGGGCTTTGGAACATGTCATTAGATGAGCAATAAGATTTAAAAGGTTCTATTAGAGAAAAATATTAGTACTATTAATTCTGCAAAGGAGAAAGCTATGGGTATCATGACAACTCTTTTCTTACACACGCAAAGTTACTAAAAATGTAGCACCATCCTAATCAGCTATTTTCCAGTTCTACTAGTGGGCTGAGATGTGGAAAGGATTTTTACAACAGAAGAATGGATGAAAATTAACTATAGAAGGAAAGTACTCTAACAGTAAGTGCCTTTAAAAATGTAATGAACTAATACATTTTCCTTCCTTAAGAAAGAGGCTGACATCACAGAGGTACAGGGATCTTCCTCTGAGTGTTTGATTAGATGATCATAGGAGATCCTTTTGAATTCCTTAGGTACAATTCTCATCATTGTGAAAGGGAAAACTAATGAACTGAACACAAAGAGAAAAAACAGTCTAATGCAACTAGAAAGGAATATTGCGAGTATTACACACATCTTAAGGCCTTTTTATTTCCCAAATAAGTATATGTCCAAATGACAAAAATAATATTTTAAATGTTACATTTAGATATTAAGAGACAGGCTTACTTTGTATCTTTGTCTTTAAAATTAATTTAAATGTATATCATACCCACAGAAGATTAAGCATGATGCAATATTTTCACAAATGTTGTATTTCACTGGCTTGAATATCTGTCTCAAATAATAATAAAATTTAAAAAAGAGTAAAATTAATATTTGATGTCATTCAAGATCTTGCCAGATTTAAACACATAGCATTTACTAGGAAAATGTAAAGATACATATTAATTATTTCCTTCTAATAACATGAAATTATTTGTATGAATTAGAAATACCAACAAAAGTAAGATTGTTTTTCAAAAGAGTAGAGAATACAGAAAAAAAAGGACATTTTTACAGGAAATTAAAAGCTATAAAAGAATATAACTAATGTAGTTAGACCAAATTAAACAAGTTTTATTTAAATTAGGGCAAATTGGAAAAGCCTATTCTATTGAATGTTATTCTTTCTACTCCATACAATTCAGGCTTATCAAAATAGGTTAGCAATTGCTTTCAAAATCAACATTGTTAATCACATGATGTGTGGATATTTATGTATGAATTGTCCTTCCGTGGAATAAAAGTCACATTCTAGCTATTTTATTCTAAACTAATAAAAAATAAGCTTTGGTATGAAAATGGATAAGGACTTCACATTACAATAAAAGACAGGAAATTAAAGTGTAAGGATTTTCTTATTTATTGTATTAATATTAACTAGTGGAAATGAAGGCATTCTATATAAATTTTTGATCAAATCAATCTGTTTACAAGTCTCTTTTTATTCAGATAGCAGGAATAGTGAAAATAGGAGTGGATTAGGCCCTATTTAAGCCATGGGTACTTGGATCTTAGTACAAAACTCACAAAATAACAGATTCAATGCAGTGAATTTAATTCACTAAATCTCAATTTGGGGTCATAAATGAATGGGATAAAATATTTTCTAGTTACATTATGAGACTATTGGTAGAAATAAATGAAACAATAATGTGAAATCTTTTAAAACCATTAAATCCATCAATAACTACATAATATTATTATTAAGTACCTACACTCTACCAGATACTCCTCACTTATGACTCAGTAATTATATCAAAGAAAGATTTTAAAAGTTAAGGTTAGAATACATTGTGAAAAATATATGATATAGAAGGATGATAAAGATAAGAATAATGAAAACAGTGTGGGATATCAGTTGGCCATTGGAGACAAAAATAGAAAAATATACATTTTGTACCACTAATTTAGAAATAAACTTCATATAATGTATAAGTACATTGAAAATCACATTATAGACTAATCCGATCACTAGAAATTATAACTATACGTCAAAAATATTTCCATGCTCTTATATCAAATTTGTAAGTTGGAAGTAAAAACTATAGCATTGTAAAATTTATTTAATAAAGTTAACAACAATGTGTTTAATAAAAATGAAGATATAAGCAAAATATGACTGATAGAATATATAGAATATATTTGCTACAAATGTAAAAATATTTAATCTTGACATTTCATTTAAAATTTCATATAAATGAGAATTTAAATTCCAAATATAAACAGATAAGGAAAATGATCAGTTTACATAAAGTGTTCTAAATAATTAAAAGTTATTAAGGAAAGACAGAGAAATAGTAATACAAAGTAGGGAGAAGTGTATGAGCAAATTAAAGTGAGAGAGGGTAGGACCATTCAGGAAAATTAAACTAGCTCTGTTTAAGCATGTAGACTTGAAGAGTGTACAGTGATAAAAGTTAACTTTAAAGTGTGAGCAGTTGTAGTTCTATGAAAGTGCTCGTATGTTATGGTGTCCTTTCCCTGAAAACAGTGGAGTGATGTATCTGACAAATTAGAATGAGAATCATGTTTGCAATTTAAAAAGATCACCAAGGACATTTATACCAAGCAAAATCATAAGAAAATATGATAACCCAGAAAAATGACTAATATTAAAAATCAATATTTCCCTAAGGATATTTCTAATGAGAAAATTACAGCTGCAAAATTGTTGAAAGTTAAGCAGCTTAGCTACTTGAGAGGAACAGAAGTCAAAGTCCAAGGAAATCCTAGGTAAAGACTCTGATAAGAGTTTCCACACAGTGATACCCACATATAAAAAACATAAAACCAGGACTCTAAAAGACTATACTAAGGGTAAGACTGGATGAAAATGAAATTAAGTCTTTATATGGGCTTGCAGGCTTGCTTAGTCTTACATGGTCTGAGAACCTAAATTCTTGAACTTGGATTAAGATTATTCTAGTCTAGTAGAATATGGATTCCTGGTAGGTACTGGACCCTTGACCAACAGCAAATGTAAATTCTCTTCAGTAGAAGAAACATTCATACTAGGCTTCAAATGTTTTCTACAAATGATTTTTCAAATAAATGGCTGGAATATGATAAAAGATTACCAGGGACACGGGAAAAAATGAACAAGAAACAGCAGAAACACTCCTGCGTTGGGCTCCAATTTAGAATCATTATACACAGAATATGAGAGAACTACATTTGTAATGTATAAAGTAATAAAAGTATGATTAGAAACATCTTCAGAAAATAATATGCTATGAAAAAAATGTATAGCAGATCAAAAATAAGTATAACTACTAGAAAGGAAAAACATAGAAACTAAAATTAAGAATTCAATACTGTGATTAATGGCAGCTTAACAGAAGGAATTAATTAACTAAACATAATAAAAAAATAAAACACTGACAGCTCTCCTCTGACACTTTAGCCAGTGTTCTTAGAAAATAGTAATAGTCTCAGTTTATATCATATTATTAAAGTATTTAGTTATATGTGAATGTTATGTATATTAATTATGCAATTTCTATAGTAGAGTCAAATATTTGTCAAAGATAATTTTTTTCCCAAATACATGATACATGTATAGAAATTTAACAAAACTGAAATGCAAAATGTACTTCATCTGTTCAGAGTTCATTTTCATTATTTCAAAGAGATATAGAAATCATAGCTTATTCAGAAATCAAGAATACCAAGAAAGATATTTCATCTACATTCCACATTGCCTATGTTTTCCTAGAAATATAGTAACAAGGATTAAAACACTAGTATTTGTTTACCTGGTAAAAATACAGAATTCTAAATTGCTAGAAGTTATATGAATACAGAGCTATAGAATTTAAGAAGTAGATATACTTTTATGTTTTTGACCAATCTTGCAAAGATGAATTTAGGCTCATGGGGGGATTTTATGGAACTGGGATTTTATGGAACTGGGATTTTACCTGGGGATTTTATGGAACTCCAGCCATGAACTATGTTTGTTACTGATCACATTTATCTTCCTCCTGCCACATATAGGAAGTTTTATGACTGTTAAATTCTTGGGTCATTAATGATAATTGTCAAGAATCTCAAAGGTGTCATGTTGTTCTCATATTTGTGACTTGTTTTCTCGTAGTAGGAGGGAGAACTTACAACAGATATCATGAATATATTTTTTATTCTCATATTTTTCTTTCTTTAGCTCTAGTTCTTCTATAAAGGCAAGTTTTAAAATCAATATTTTGGTGACTTCCCATATGTATTTGTAATTCTAGAATGTAATTTGTTTTAGACATTATAGAGATTTTATAAGAACCTTTTATATAAATATTTTTGATCATCATTATTTGTCAAAAGACAAAAATAAACTATTGAATCCCTTGAACAAAATGCATTACTAAATAGTTTAAAAGTGGATCGTCCCTAATTTCTCTGCTCTGTGGTAGTACATGTTTGTGTACTGGGGACAAACCATCCCAGGACCTATACATAAGTGTTATGCTTGAGCTTTCTGTGGGTTAATTATATAGTATAAATTCAACCATTTTAAATAATTTTGAGTGAACTGACATTTTTTTGTCTTGCTATCAATGGTCTAATTAATTAGAAGCGTCACTGATAAATATTCTGATCCTTTCTTATCTGATTTCTAGGAAGAGAATCATGAAGAAAAAATAAAATATTCCTTCTTTGCTACAGCTTCTGCTTTACACAAGATTATCCAGCCTAAAGGGAAACTGTTCAATTCCTTAGGATGTGTGTGTGTGTGTGTGTGTGTGTGTGTGTGTGAGTATAAGCTGGTGGTTGAGGGTGGGCATGAGGAAAATCGAATAGGGATAAAATTTAATTAATATCCTAAGAGTTAATATTCTCAGTCATATGTTCTTCAGCTGAAAAAAAGGAATTTTAATTTGAAAAGAACCAAGCATCATTTGGAAATGTAGCATAGCTACTACATTTGAACTTGATTAATTTGTGATATCTGCAACAACACAGGTGAGGTTACTGTACTTTTGTCAGGAGATCAGTGAGCTATATTGAACAGAGATATTGCTCTAAAGACAATATTAAAAGATTTAACAGAAATTGACTTGGCACTGTACAAGTAGTAGTCAGAGTCCAGCTCTTTCTCCAAGCAGGAAATATTCTTTCCTGGCCAAAGATATTTAGAATCTCTCTTTACACAGCTTCAGGATGAGAAAGACCCATTACAGTAGTCCCAAACAGTAATTACAGAAGCAATAATTACATATATCTCTTGAACACTGGATACAGCGGGTCTTGGAATTAATGGGCAAAGACTGAGAACACTTTATGAAAGTTAAAAACAGATGGGTCACCAGGTCAAGTCAGAACTATGATAAAGCCACATCAGTTTAAGAATACAAAACTGCTTATTTTAACATTACTATCATGAGTTTAATGTGGACATGTAAACTGACATCATAACTTAATCTATAGTTCTGGGTAGAAATAATGCTAGGAACACTGGCTTTGAAGTCAGACAGCCTGGTTTGAAACTCTTATTTACCTAGTGGTATGATCTTGCAAAAGTCACTTACCTTCTTTGTTCTTTTTAAGTGTCAGTGCAATTGTGAATATTAAATAAACCGTGTAAAGTGCTTAAAACAACATTATGATTTCTGAATGTTTATTGTCCATATATGTATAGCTAAACTTACTCACTATTATACTGGTAGTTTTATATGAAATAGTTTATAAAACCCTCTCCCAAACCACATAGGATAAGCACTACTACAATGTTCATTGATATTATAGGATTACAAGGAGTCTGAGTCAGAGAGAGTTAATATGACTTGCTCAGATCCCTCAGTTTGAAAATGAAAAAGCTAGGATTTGGATTCTGAGCTTGACTCTATATTTTTTTGTTAATTTAAAAACTCCTCCATATTGCCTATTATTTTGAAACCTATCAAGATTCAGTGATAAATAAATGATAGATAGATTGATTGATTGATAGATTGATAGTTAGACAGATAGTGATATAACAGACAGACAAGGACAAAACCTGGTTAACAGAACAAGGACAATTGAGCAAAGTATAACCATGTTGGGGAATACACACTAGTCCTAGAACTAACAGTCTGTCTAGTCTTCTCCCTATGGATTTTAAGACATTGCATAAGAAAGCATGTCTTCACATTGCTAAAAATAATGGAGTGTTCCTTGTAGCCCTAACTAATAATTTTATTGCTTTCCCTTTATAGTTCAATCATAGTGTGAGTTTTTTTGGTTATATGGCCAAGAGTAACTGGAGGTACACTGATACCACCATTAAACTGCTTGTGACAGTAGATTAATACACATGTCTTTCCCCCAAGGACATGCTTCTGAAAATCCAACAAAAGAATTAAAAGCAAAGAATCCTGTATAGTCTGTAGAAGAAAATATAAAAGATGACTGCATCAACACCCTTGGCATTAAAACATGGCACTGACATTTCAGTTCAGATAAAAATGTTACCCTATAAGAATTCATAAATGATAGAAGTAAAGAGAATTGAAGATTTTGTTCCAAATTGATTATATTGAGATCTTAATATACCTATAGGCATAAATAAGAATGAATTATTTCATTTATATTTTCCCTGTACTGAATACAGAAGTTGTGGCTAGCAGGCTCTAGAGTGCAGGCTCAGTAGCTGTGGCACATAGGCTTAGTTGCTCTGCAGCATGTGGGATCTTCACGGACTAGGGCTCAAACCCCTGTCCCCTGCATTGGCAGGTGGATTCTTAACCACTGCTCCACCAGGGAAGCCCCCAAATCATTTTTTAAAGAAAGAGTCCCCATATAAAAACCAAAGTAACTGTCCCTACTGAAAAGGAGTCTTTAATCTCTCTAGGAATAAAAGAAGATTAAAAACCTTATGAGATTCACTGCTACTTGACATCATCCTCCAGTGTGGTAGCTGCTGAGTTAACCCCCTTTGAGTCATCAGGGCTTCTCCTGTCATCATGGTTCTCTGTCTTGGCATATGTTCTTTTTTACATTCTTGAGGCCCTCAGGTCCAGTAACTTCAGGGAGGATTAGAAAACCTGAAAAAAATGCTATCAATACAATCAGAGCCAGGAGAGAAAGTATTTTTTTAAGGATTTTAATATATTTGTATAACCAAATATCTTACAAAATATTAATTCAACATGTTTAATATTAAAACAATCAATGTAAAATATAATCTTGTAATTATTTTTATCTTTGTATCATTAGCATTATGTGCTGTTCCCGATGCCACTGGCTCTATTCTTTCATGCGGAAAATGGAAGTCTTTATCATTTTCTGAAAATACTTAATCTTTATATGATGAAACAGGAGAATTTAGGGCATGTTTGAGTCAAATTACTGTAAGCATGATAGGTTTTGCCTTCATTCTGTTTTTATTAGCATTTTTTCAAGATATTTCATTCATTTTGTTTCTTCATAATTGTTTTCTATTTGCCTATAAGGATCTTTGTTATTTTTTTATTTCTGATTTCAAACTAATGTTCCAGAGAGTAAAAACAAACTCCAATCCCCTAATGAAACTTCATGTGAACAATTTGTCATAAGTAGAATAAACACAATGGGATTATAGTTCTCTAGTGGGGGGAATAACCCTTCACAATAACATTGACTATCTAATAGAGTATGTTTGAGTTTTCTACATTTACCTTATGTAAACTTTGCTGTGAACTCTGTTTATTTTACTGTCATTTGAATTACAGATTCTGTGTTAAGTCGAAATATGGGCTAATTTCCCATATAACATTAAATCCTTTTTCCAATGAATTATGCCCCAAATGTTAATACAAACTACATGATATTTCCCGCTGTGAGCATCAGAAAGTATGCAGTAGTGCAGACAGATAAATAGCAGATCTTCTCTAACTTTGTTCAGTCATGATGGTCCTTTTATAGGCAGATCTGCCATTTAACCTGCACATATGATTGGCTATCATATATGACATATGTTATTCACTGAGGAAGGTGTCTATGTGTGTGTATTTGCAGGTAATTAAAATAATTATTTTACAAAATAGTAGGAGGAACATAGGTAATCTGTGGTTAAACAGCATATATTGTCTTGATGTTAGTATAAAATATTCTGTGAAGGTAATTATGGAAGATATGACTTGATCTCTGGGATTTTAAAGAAAGACGAAAAAGAAGAGTGGGTGGTGTGTGGGAAAAACTAGATAGACTTTGTGCTGAAGATCACTGAAGCTGGATGATGAGTACATCGGGATTCATGTTGAGTTTCTTTATTTTTGTATATGTCTGAGATTTTCCTTTAAAAAATAACAGGTTAAGTGAGAGAGAGGGGGAGTGATGCTCTTGGTTAAGAGTGATGCTCTTTTCTCCAGTGAAAAAACTATAAAAAATATCCTTGGATTTTTGATACTAGCCTCTGAGGCAAAGGCAGGACTGAGTCCAAGGCAGGACTGTGTTCACTGGTAATGCAAAATGCTCACAACAATTAATCTCAACATAAGTCTCTTTGTCTTTCATTGCTACTGTCTGGCATAGTCATTTTGCTAAAATAAAAGACAGGAATCTGTGCAGTAATGGGAGCCTGTCCTCCGTGATAATGATACAATATCAAGTTATTAAATGAAAGATCAGGAAAGGGTGGAGCAGTAGACAAACAGCCTAGTGCAGAGATTAGATGAAAGGGGTACAAGAGAAATGCACAGAAAGGAAAAAGTATTCAAATAATGCAAAAATAAGGAGAAATATAAAATTGGACACATTTCTGCTTTTCTATGCTTATCAAGTAGTAACAACTGGCTCCACTGTGCTGCTTTGAAGTCTTGCAAATAAAGCTTGTTAACGTATATTGGAGACTTCACAGGGTTGTCTTGTGAAAAAAATGGGAGCTTACATTATTTGGGTAGAATCTTGTAAGAGTCTCTTCTTAAAATATAGCTTGTTTCTATTAAAGGTTTAAATGCAGTAAAATATTCTCTGGTTTGGAGGGATTTTTAAAAATTTAGCCCTTGGAATCCCAAAGAAATTGGTCCAAAGAATAAGAGTTTCATCTTATTTATTTATTTATTTATTTTGCGGGACGTGGGCCTCTCACGTTGTGGCCTCTCCCATTGCAGAGCACAGGCTCTGGACACGCAGGCTCAGCGGCCATGGCTCATGGGCCCAGCCGCTCTGCGGCATGTGGGTTCTTCCCGGACCGGGGCACGAACCCTTGTCCCCCGCTTTGGCAGGCGGACTCTCAACCACTGCTCCACTAGGGAAGCCCCTCATCTTATTTTTGTTGTCTCTCTCACTATCCTACCAATTTCATGCTGGCTCCGGGGGACACTGACTCCCTATTCACCCTCAGTCTCAAAATAATTATTGGCTTATGGTAGGAGCTGATTCTAGAATAGAGTCATGTCTATTTGAGAATATATATGCTGTAGCCTTTAAGCTGAAGGCTAAAGTTCCAGGCTTTCCAAGACATCTGCTCACCTTATTAAAAATTTATTTTCTCTTGCCATGTAAATAGTTGCCTTGCTTCTGATCAGTACACATCGTAGGTCCAGCCTACTCAATTTACATTTAGACATCACGACTCCCATGGTAGTGTCCTGGCTGCCTGCCCAGAATGTGTTATTGGTGACCCTGTTGTTCTCCTCTTTAAACACCAAGTTAATTATGACTTGTTGGAGCCTCTAATGATATCTGATGACCTTTGAGACATCATACACTCCCTCACTAATCTTCTAACAAGTAGATCAGATTCTATGTGAGAAAGTACCCTCTCTAAAAAAGTGCCAAATCAGACCAAAGCAAAGCTAAATGGTACCTTTTGATGAAGTGTCACTGCAGACAGTATATTTGTGTGGGTGCACATCCTTGGGACCATATTGAATTAGATGTTATCCCAACAGAATAGTATACCTCCTTTCTCACCTCCAATTAGTATGTGCTGAATTAAATGTGAACTGGAGTATTAAGACTGAACCAAGAGGATTTTTTACAAGACTTGCTAATTTTTCATAAGGAGTCTGGATTTTTACAGGTTTATATAATATTCCAGCCCTATGTTAAATTTGTTTTATTGGTTAATTATGTTCAATATGTATCTAGAGTCATTAGATATCAGAAACAATTTTAGAAAAAGGTATAAAGTTTCATATTAGGTTTAAAGTGCTCCATGCATACATATTAAAATATATGTATTTTTCATGAAAATTAAGTTTTCCAATAAGGTATAAATTCTATGAATTACAGAATCTAACACAGTAGCAAGTTTAACAGATTGATTCATATTCATGTGATATTCATAAGTATATGATTGGAGAAATTTAGAAAAATCTATATCATCTCAATTAATACTTTCATACAAATACTCATAGTATTTGCTATTGGTATGTGAAGATTTCTTGATATGGTACATATTTTTCTTGTTGTAGAGTAAAATTGATTTTATTCAAAAAGAATATATTTTTATTTATTCAAGACATTCCTATATAATGGAGTACAACTATTTTGAATTGAAATCATAAAAAATAGAAAAGCTATTTTGGACCTCCCCATTTTATTAAAATAGTAAACAAACATACATATATTAAAAAGAGATATACTTTCAACCATCACAACCTGAAATATATTTATATATACCTTACATTCATGACACTGATAAATCTGAATGGATAAAGAATAAACATGCACTTGATTATTTACTGTAATTGTATTATTATTACTTAAATACATGATGTGTAATATGACTTTATGTTAATGAGAAATCCATAGATAAACCTGCTGCTCCAGAATATGGCACTTATTCAAAAAAAAAGTACAAGTGAGGTTTAGAAAATGCATGAAAGGAAAAATATTACAAATAAGATGATTATATCATTATCCAACTAAGGGCAGTTAAAAGGTTGTAGCAGGGCCTCCCTGGTGGCGCAAGTGGTTGAGAGTCCGCCTGCCGATGCAGGGGATACGGGTTCGTGCCCCGGTCTGGGAGGATCCCATATGCCGCGGAGCGGCTGGGCCCGTGAGCCATGGCCGCTGAGCCTGCGCGTCCGGAGCCTGCGCGTCCGGAGCCTGTGCTCCGCAACGGGGGAGGCCACAGCAGTGAGAGGCCCGCATACCGCAAAAAAAAAAAAAAAAAAAAAAAAAAGGTTGTAGCAGCTGAGATAACAGGGAGAAAAGAAAAATAGCTAGGTTTAAAAAAAAAAAGAATGTTGAGCTAATTAATGCTATCATGCAACTTTCACCAAGTAACAGTAACACTTTCTACTTCAAGCACGTATTTTTGGGGACAAAATTCTCCAGATGGAATTGACATTTCTGTTTTCAGCAGGTTCCTAAAGGAAGTGAACTGTAGCAGAAGTGGCCCTTGAAAGCAGATCCTCAGTTTGGGACACTCACCTGTCAATTGGCAACAGCATCCCATTGCTCGTGGGAAGTAGAGGGTGGTGTCCTAGGGTTTATCATAACTTGGTGATCCTGAGATGATCACTTCTGAGGGACTAGAATGAGACACAGGTAAAAGGGGAATGATTGAGTTATACTCTCATTCTAGCCTTTAAACAGAATGAAAGCAAGAGTAATGATGAAGATTTAGAAGTTGGTTGGTTTCTAAATCAAAAAGGTGTATATAACTTTATAGCACTCAAGGCATGTAGTGGAAGTCAGCAGGCCTACGTGGCATCATTTATTGAGGCCCTCAACTTTTGTAGCCACTGTCTAAACTGCTACAAATCAGGCCACAGATTTAACCATAAAAGTGAAAGAATACTAAAGAAAACAATATAGAGATTTGATAGATTTCTCATGATAAAACCAACGTCCAGTAGAGAAAGAATGAGACACTTGTATGGCTGTATGTGGACACTTGAACCCACAGATTCCCTTAACTGCTCAGGGCTGGCACAAACAGCACACACCTCATTGCTAGAAGACAGCAGCCTCTCCTGCCTGGTGGTCTTAGAAAAACATCACCTGAAGCATTCCTGTTAAAGAGGATACTTGTCTTAACTCTTGATCCACACCTGCATTCACCACTGTCTCTAGATGAATAATTAAGTTTATATCTCAGTAAGTCTGTAGCTGAAAAGCCTACTCCCTGCTGTGGAAGTAGACAGCTTATTTATAGAAAAATACTGCAGGACCTGGCATTATGTACCAGCAAGGATAAGAGAGATATTTTTGAGAGTGAATCTTCTGGTTGTTGGGCTGGGAGGAGGTGAAAAATATTGCCGAAGAATATTGAGTTTATGAATGTTCAATCACTTGCCCAATAGTCAAGGACACCTGGAATTTGTCCGAATATACTGTTGGGATGGCTGCTTGAAGTTTTGAAACAACAATGGCCTATATGAAATGAGGTCATATCAATGTTAGCCTTGCCAGAGTACTGGGAAGTGGGGTGAGAAAATGCAGGGAAGAGGCTTGAAAGAACAGATTTTTTTTACATAAGACTGGAGAAATCATTATCTGACTGTGTTCTCCAGTAAGTCCCGGAGGACATTGCTTACATAAAAACAACAAAGACTACACTGTATAAAGGGCATTGAAATCATTAAGGTCAGCAATAGCTGTACTCTGGAGCAGAGTTGACAGTAGGAAAAGTTGCATGGAACTGTGCTTCTTCATTTCAATGGGGATAATAGGATTCCAGAATGGTACAAGCCAGGTGGCTGCATTTACCTATAAGAGAAGAGTTAGAAGAATATCTTAATGGAAACAATGCCAGGGTAACAGCCATGGTGCCCTGTTCCACAATGAGCTATAGTGCTTACTAATATGTGGTAGTATTCCTATGGGAAAGATAGCTGTCGATAGGACAGAGTATTGTTTAATGTCAACAAGCAGAAGAAACTCAAGATCTCAAGATCTTTTAGTGCCACCACGATGGGAAATCATGATCCCTCATCCAGTTTCCAGATTCAAACCTATTCTCAGAACTACTATCAACCTTTTAAAAAGAATTATTATCCCAGAAAATTTTTCTACAATAAATATTCCTTTTTCTTCCTGAAAGAAAACTGTGGCTGTTTACCAGATTAGGGAATTAAGAACACTTAAACTTCTTGAGAGAAACTAAAAATAGAGTTTAAGGTGACACAGATAATAAAATCTCCAAAGTATCATCATTCTTCCCTACCTCCCAGTTAGATTTAGGCTTGAAGGAGGCCAAGTGATAAAAAGATTTCTGGCCCCAGTACAATTGATGGTGTGTCCAGTGGACCTGTGTTCCTGCTTGTGACCATTTTCCTGGTCCTTGGATGCATAACTGGTATCAATTTACTTCATATTGGCTAAACCCTCACAAGCATCCCTGATCTATGGCAGTTACAGCAAGAAGGGCCAAGTGATGTGCCTGACATCCACTCTCCAGCCAGAAGAGCAAATCAGAAACATTACTGGTCTCTGAGAGAAATTCAGAGATGAGTGATATCCTCAAAGACTTATTATGGTTCTCCGCATTATGTCCATACATATTTCTCTGGTCTCCGGAAGTTTCCTCACATACAGCACTCAACTGAATACTTGAGTAAAACTTGACAGGTTTCTGGAGTCTTTGCTGTTGTTCAGGTCTCTCTTCTCCAGTAGTCTTAACTGCGAATGCTGGCTGCCTTGGCCCCTCCAGGCTCCCAACTCCATTGAATGAATTCAAGGAGTGTTCAGGATTCTACCTGGGTTCCCTCTTCTTGTCCTATGGCCTGAAAATTTTCTCCAGCTGGTGAGCTGTGACAGTGGAAAATTTTTACTTCTTCAGTCTCTCATGGATCACCACCCTTTGTTGCCTGATTTGTTAAATACATTGAATGTTGTTGTTTCATATTTTGTCTATTTTTTTTTAGTTGTTCCAAGTGGACTGGTGAATATGGTCCTTGTTACTCCCTCCTGACTAGAAGAGGAAGTTAGTGATAGAGTGGATTCAATGTGAGTTATGAATGGCTGTGAGAGTCTAGGTGGTGAACTATAGCAGAATCTTTAGTGCCCTAAATGCCTACAGGTCATGTCTTTAATCACCTTCTGATGTGTTAGAGAGTTCTAGTGCATGCTAAAACATCTCACCTCAATATGTGCCTATTCTCTTTGAAGACTTTTTTCTGAAGTCACTCAGCCCACAAACAGGACAGCTGGAGAATAAGCAGTTTATTCTTAGTGAATGGAGGAAGGAAGTCAGTGGAAAATTGTTGTAGCCTTTTATCCCTGAGAGGGACAGTCTGTAGTGTATTCTACACAGGGGTTGAATCACATTCTTCACGGTGGTATCTGGCTCAATGATACACATCTTCTCTCTCCTTCTCTGTCTTACTCTCCCAGCAGCCTCGTTCCTATTTCCTTACATCAGCTCCCAAACAGATTACCTAAACCCAAATCTTTGACTTAATCTCTGCTTTTAAAGAGACTCCAAATTGACACCATATAATTGTGTACTTATGTTACAGTTTATCAAAAAGGGCTTGGGACTTCATTCGAAAAGGAGTGAACATCACTCCAAAATGGATACTATGGTATATAGAACTATACACTTTCCCTTTTGAGGAGAGAATCATCTCTTTATAAGAGACAGGAAACCACATTCCATAACACAGACAGGAGAGTTTCCTTATGTTAAGCTGAAGAATAATGATATTACTGTTGTTATTTAAAATTTTTAAATTGGCAAAAGTGGTGCAGTGGTGTGTATGGATCCTCAATTTTTTTTTTTTTTTGGTCACACTGTGTGGCTTGCAGGATCTTAGTTTCCCGACCAGGGATCAAACCCATGCCCTCGGCAGTGAAATCGCCAAGTCCTAACCACTGGACCTCCAGGGAATTCCCTATGAATCCTCAATTCACAAAGGAATGTATTTTCCTTTTTTGTCTGTGGTCAGTTCAATAACACCTCCACCCGTCTCCTGGGGTACCTTCTGACTTTCATGGGCAAAGCTGGGAACTTCATGTCCCAAAGTCATTTATTCATGTGGTTTTCGACAAAGTCACTCAATGGGAGGTCCTTAGACAAGGTTTGGAAGACAGAAGAGAGAAACCATCATTCTCTGGGGGCAATTACAGATGTCAAGTTCACCACAACTTCCTGTCCAACCTCTTGAGAGAATTCATGTTAGTGCCCTAGATTGAGATACTTGGAGCTCTGAAAATTTAACCTTTGTAATCATTTCTGAGAATCACCAGAACAACTACTTTAGTACTGCAGATGGAGAAAATGGGTGATGGCTGTGCTAATCTTCATCCCAAAAATGATTGAGTAAGGCTATAATTTTTTTTTCCATTCAAGTCTTTCATGTCTGGAACACATAGAGGGGTTTCTCACTCCTGCCTGAATGCTACAAGGGGCCAGTCAATAGCACAAATGAGTTCATTTCTGTGCTTCTCATCCCTCAAAGTCCACAGAAGTCAAACATCTTAACAAAACAGAATTTTGAACAAGTCATATCCCTGATAAAAAACTCCCTAATGACACTCAGTTGATCTGAAGATGTGGTTTTGTAGGATCTTTTCTCTGACCACCTCTTCAGCCCTAGGGAGTTACTTTCTGCAAGCTCTCAGTGGTAAAGCCATCCCATTATCTTTCCGTTTCTTAAATATACTAAACTCATTCCATCACAGTACACTAACCAACTGTACTTTCTTTTTCATATGGTTCTCTCCAACACCTGTCCTTTTTGTAGCTAATACCTTCTTACTTTTCCTATCTCAACTGATAAATCACCTCCTTAGAGAAGTCTCTCGAACTCTCCAAAACATGTTAAGTCCCTCTATTGCATAATCCAATTGTGTTTATTACAACCCTAGGTCTTTGCATATGTATTTCTACAGAATGTTTATTAGTTTCTTAAGGACAGAGACTATGTCAATCTAAGTTATTTTTCAATTTCTATCATATGCTATAATATTTTCAATGTTAGAGTTTTAATCAATAGAAACTTCTTAGGTAAATAATTGGATAAATCATTGAATGTCAAAACATTAAGTAAAGGACGCCCTCTAAAGTGATGAATTTAGACTAAGAACATTTGTAGATGTATAACTAAACTTGGTGTATGTACCAGGCAAAAAAAAAAAAAAAAAAAAGAGTCAAGAAAGATAGGAAGTAGAGGAAGAAGAAATATGAATAGCATGCTGAAGAATTTGAATTTAAAAGAAGTGCAATAAGGACTGAATAAAAATATTTGAATTTAAAAAATGACTCTAAGAGACGAAAATCACATTGTATGTAATTTTACATTTTTATTTCTCTGACTTTAAGTATTTTGTTTTATTATTGTGAGATCACTCCAAAATGAAATAAAAACGCCATTATAGTTCATGCATTGGAAGAAATATTACTTGTCTATAAGTTCATATGTGTTATAACAAGAAGAAAAGTAATGAAAATCTGCTTGTATTAGGCAATTTCTTTTCTCGTTAAGTTTTAAAAAGTCCAAAAATAAGGAGAAAATGCCAAATGAATGACAGACCAGAAATTTTAAATAAGTAAATGTAAGTGGGTTTTAAGAGGCTTGCCCATAAAAACAAAATGTTGATTCACAGATTAAGGTAGTTTTGGAGAGTGTGAGAACCAAATAAGACAGCTCTGAAAAATCCCTGCTTATTGATTTCTTCTTATTTTTCTGTGTGGTTTCACTAACTGACATTATACATCACTCGTGATCAGGATCAGTGTTGGATGCACATTGAACTTGAATTCTGAAATAGTTGCAGTGGTACCTTTCTGACAAAAAAGTGAGAGAAAGATAAAAAACACAATCATATGTGTTGGAAGTAAGATGATGTTTAATAAATAAATGAACACATCAGAATAGTACTGATTCAGGAATAAATGAAATGGGATTTAATAGTAAATATAAGGTGACCAGAGTTAGAAACCTTCCTCTTGCTGAGCACCACAGATTAATTACAAGTTAGAGGGCTTCACTTAGGGGCTTTTGAGGTTCTTTCTCAAGAAAAGTAGGAAAAATTAATAAAAAATAAGTTGAGTTGAGTTGGTGAAAGTAAAACCAATAAAAAAAGGTACAGTATTTGTTTTTCTAAGAAATAGTCCTGTGGTTTCATTATCCTCCAGAGACAGACATGCTAATTTGCTAGCTGTATTAGTTTCCTACTGTTGCTGTAAAAAATTACCATAAATATGAAGGCTTAAAACAGTAGAAACTGATTACCTTACAGATCTGGAGGTTATAAGTCTTATATGTGTCTCACTGAGCTAAAATCAAGGTGCTAGGTCCAGGCTGTGTCCTTGTAGTGGTTCTAGGGGAAAATCTGTTTGCTTGTGCGTTTTCCACAAGAGGCATTCCTTCACTCATGCCTCTTCCTCCATCTTCAAAACCTCCATCTACAAATCCAGCAGGTTGTATCAAAGTCAGGATAATCTACCTATTTTAAGAGCCTTAACTTAATCGCATGTACAGTTTATTTTGCAATGTAAGGTAACATATTCATAGGTTTGGGAAATAAGGAGGTAGACATCTTTGGGAGATTGTAAGTCTGCCTACCACATCACCATTATTTATTTTGAATTATTCTTGTTTTCTCAGATATACATGTAACCTCAATTAAAAAGTGTTCCTCTTCAGTGTACTCTTTCTTCACTGATCTTTTCAGTACCATAAGCAGTCAGTGTTTTACCTTTCAAAATGTTCAGTATGGGAATCATTCAACACGAGCATCAAGAAAATTGCAATAGAATGTAAGGCATATAAACTATGTTGGTGAATTATATGGGTTGACTGGGCTAAGGGATGTCAGATAGGTGATAAAACATTATTTCTGGGTGTGTCTGTGAGGGTGTTTCTGGAAGAGATTAGCATCTGAATGTGTAGACTGAGTGAAAGAAGATCCTTTGCCTTAATGTGGGTGGCATCATGCAATTTGTTGAGGACCCAAACAGAGCAAAGGAGTGGAGGAAGGGTGAATTTGCTCTCCCTGCTTGAGCTGGGATATCCATCTTCTGTTTTGGCCATGGGCTCTGCCGATTCTCAAGCCTTCAGGCTCAGACTGACTTATATCAGTAGCTCTCTTGGTTTTCCAGCTTGTAGATGGTAGCTTGTGAGACTTCTGGACCTCCATAATTGTATGAGCCTTTTCTTTATATCTCCAGATGGATAGATAGATAATACACACACACACACACACACACACATATTAGTTCTGTTCCTGTGAGAACCCTGACTGATACATAAGCCAAAATAGAACCTAAGTTCTTGTCAATATATACATATAATACATATAGTGATATATCATCATGTATATTAACTCTACACATCTGTTGAGTCATACTGATAAAGAGATCACTAGAAGTAAAACTAATATTGCCCATCATCTTTCTGAGCTCCAAATTCTTAAAGATTTTCCTTTGAGAAATCCACCATGGTATTTTATTCCAGAGGGTTTTGTGCATTTATATATTTTTTAATATTGTAGTCTTTAGATATTCCTAATTTATATATATATATAAAATCTACAAAGGGGAAAATAGACTAATCTATTGAAAAATACCATGAGGTCAATGGTTTTTTGTTGTGTTTTAGAAATATGAAAACTATTATTCGATGGCAGGTGTAGACTGTTCTGACCACATGCCTCCGGAAATTAGAAAATAAAATATGAGTTTTACATTGCCTTTGAAGGGACAGATTGAACCACTTAAGGGCCACAAGGAATGATAAACATTTATGAGTGCAAGAATAAAAGTCACACAGTATAATATTCCAACTGTACCTTTCTAGTTTTAAAATAGAATACCAGGTGTGTATGTTCTTGCCAGGCTATACTTTCTTTGTTCAACACAAATGTATGATGGCTTACTTTGTGCCATACATGGTGCTAAATGAAGATAGACACCAACAAGATAGACTGTGCATATAATCCAGTGTACGTCATGGTCAAACATATGGGTGTAATTCTGTGTAATAGGTCTGTGGTAGGAGAAGTTCAGGGAGCTGTATGGGAAATCTGACTCAAAGTTTATGTGTCATTGAAGACTTCTCTAGCCTTTCATTTAAAACAATTTGTTCAAACATTTCCACAGTAAAAAGATGAAATCAATTATCTAAATATATTTAGGTTGGTATCTATATACTTATAGTTTGAAAGCTCAAAAGCAGAATTTTCTTCTAATATGTTTTTATTCTGATACATCTTTCACTATTTTAGCCCAGAATCCCAAATAGATTATGCTGAAAGAGTTTTTCTTTTCTGTCTCTCTGACTCCTTCTCAATTTGTGAAAGTCTTTACGTTGCTTTCATTCAAGATAAGACACTTGACACCAGAAATACAGCTACACGTGGAACAACTCCTACAGAACACCTACTGAACGCTGGCAGAAGACCCCAGACCTCCCAAAAGGCAAGAAACTCCCCACATACCTGGGTAGGGCAAAGCGGAGAGATTCCCGCACAGAGGATTGGTGCCGAGCGGCACTCACCAGCCCGAGAGTCTTGTCTGCTCCCCCGCTGGGGCGGGCGGCGCTGGAGCTGAGGCTCGGGCTTCGGTCAGAGCGCAGCGAGAGGACTGGGGCTGGCGGCGAGAACTCAGCCTGAAGGGGGCTAATGTGCCACAGCTAGCTGGGAGGGAGTCCGGGAAAACTCTGGAGCTGCCGAAGAGGCAGGAGACTTTTTCTTCCCTCTTGGTTTCCTGGTGCGCGAGGAGAGGGGATTAAGAGCGCCGCATAAAGGAGCTCCAGAGACGGGCGCGAGTCGCGGCTGAAAGCGCGGAGCCCAGAGACGGGCGTGGGACGCTGGAGCTGCTGCTGCCGCCGCCAAGAAGCCTGTGTGCGAGCGCAGGTCACTGTCCACACCGCCCTTCCGGGAGCCTGTGCAGCCTGCCACTGCCAGGGTCCTGGGATCCAGGGTCGGCTTCCCTGAGAGAACACATGGCGCGCCTCGGGCTGGTGCAACGTCACGCCGACCTCTGCCGCTGCAGGCTCACCCCGCACTCCGTGCCCCTCCCTCCCGCTGGGCCTGAGTGAGCCAGAGCCCCCGAAGAGGCTGCTCCTTTAACCCTGTCCTGTCTGAGCGAAGAACAGACGCCCTCCAGTGACCTACACGCAGAGGCGGGGCCAAATCCAAAGCTGAGACCCAGGAGCTGTGAGAACAAAGAAGAGAAAGGGAAACCTCTCCCAGCAGCCTCAGAAGCAGCGGATTAAAGCTCCACAATCAACTTGATGTACCCTGCATCTGTGGAATACATGAATAGACAACAAATCATCCCAAATTGAGGAGCCAGGAGTCAGTGCTGTGCCACTGAGGTGGGAGAGCCAACTTCAGGACACTGGTCCACAAGAGACCTCCCAGCTCCACATAATATCAAACGGTGAAAATCTTCCAGAGATCTCCATCTCAACACCAGCACCCAGCTTCACTCAACGACCAGCAAGCTACAGTGCTGGACACCCTATGCCAAACAACTAGCAAGACAGGAACACAATGCCACCCATTAGCAGAGAGGTGGCCTAAAATCATAAAAAGTCCGCAGACACCCCAAAACACACCACCAGACGTGGACCTGCCCACCAGAAAGACAAGATCCAGCCTCATCCACCAGAACACAGGCACTAGTTCCCTCGACCAAGAAGCCTACACAACCCACTAAACCAACCTTAGCCACTGGGGACAGACACCAAAAACAACGGGAACTACGAACCTGCAGCCTGCAAAAAGGAGACCCCAAACACAATAACATAAGCAAAATGAGAAGACAGAAAAACACACAGCAGAAGAGGAGCAAGATAAAAACCCACCAGGCCTAACAAATGAAGAGGTAATAGGCAGTCTACCTGAAAAAGAATTCAGAATAATGATGGTAAAGATGATCCAAAATCTTGGAAATAGAATAGACAAAATGCAAGAAACAGTTAACAAGGACCTAGAAGAATTAAAGATGAATCAAGCATCATTTAAAAACACAATAAATGAAATAAAAATACTCTACATGGGATCAATAGCAGAATAACTGAGGCAGAAGAATGGATAAGTGAGGTGGAAGATAAAATACTGAAAATAACTGCTGCAGAGCAAAATAAAGAAAAAGAATGAAAAGAACAGAGGACAGTCTCAGAGAACTCTGGGACAACATTAAACGCACCAACATTCGAATTATAGGGGTTCCAGAAGAAGAAGAGAAAAAGAAAGGGACTGAGAAAATATTTGAAGAGATTATAGTTGAAAACTTCCCTAATATGGGAAAGGAAATAGTTAATCAAGTCCAGGAGGCACAGAGAGTCCCATACAGAATAAATCCAAGGAGAAATACACCAAGACACATATTAATCAAACTGTCAAAAATTAAACACAAAGAAATCATATTAAAAGCAGCAAGGGAAAAACAACAAATAACACACAAGGGAATCCCCATCAGGATAACAGCTGATCTCTCAGCAGAAACTCTACAAGCCAGAAGGGAGTGGCAGGACATAATTAAAGTGATGAAGGAGAAAAACCTGCAACCAAGATTACTCTACCCAGCAAGGATCTCATTCAGATTTGATGGAGAAATTAAAACGTTTACAGACAAGCAAAAGCTGAGAGAGTTCAGCACCACCAAACCAGCTTTACAACAAATGCTAAAGGAACTTCTCTAGGCAAGAAACACAACAGAAGGAAAAGAACTACAATAACGAACCCAAAACAATTAAGAAAATGGGAATAGGAACATACATATCAATAATTACCTTAAATGTAAATGGACTAAATGCTCTCACCAAAAGACACAGACTGGCTGAATGGATACAAAAACAAGACCCATATATATGCTGTCTACAAGAGACCCACTTCAGACCTAGAGACACATACAGACTGAAAGTAAGGGGATGGAAAAAGATATTCCATGCAAATGGAAACCAAAAGAAAGCTGGAGTAGCAATTCTCATATCAGACAAAATAGACTTTAAAATAAAGACTACTAGAAGAGACAAAGAAGGACACTACATAATGATCAAGGGATCGATCCAAGAAGAAGATATAACAATTGTAAATATTTATGCACCAAACATAGGAGCACCCCAATACATAAGGGAAATATTAACAGCCATAAAAGGAGAAATCGACAGTAACACAATCATAGTAGGGGACTTTAACACCCCACTTTCATCATTGGACAGGTCATCCAAAATGAAAATAAATAAGGAAACACAAGCTTTAAATGATACATTAAACAAGATGGACTTAATTGATATTTATAGGACATTCCATCCAAAAACAACAGAATACACATTTTTCTCAAGTGTTCATGGAACATTCTCCAGGATAGATCATATCTTGGGTCACAAATCAAGCCTTGGTAAATTTAAGAAAATTGAAATTGTATCAAGTATCTTTTCCGACCACAATGCTATGAGACTAGATATCAATTACAGGAAAAGAGCTGTAAAACATACAAACACATGGAGGCTAAACAATACACTACTTAATAACGAAGTGATCACTGAAGAAATCAAAGAGGAAATTTAAAAATACCTAGAAACAAATGACAATGGAGACACGACGACCCAAAACCTATGGGATGCAGCAAAACCAGTTCTAAGAGGGAAGTTTATGGCAATACAATCCCACCTTAAGAAACAGGAAACATCTCGAATAAACAACCTAACCTTGCACCTAAAGCAATTAGAGAAAGAAGAACACAAACATCCCAAAGTTAGCAGAAGGAAAGAAATCATAAAAATCAGATCAGAAATAAATGAAAAAGAAATGAAGGAAACAATAGCAAAGATCAATAAAACTAAAAGCTGGTTCTTTGAGAAGATAAACAAAATTGATAAACCATTAGCCAGACTCATCAAGAAAAAAAGGGAGAAGACTCAAATCAATAGAATTAGAAATGAAAAAGGAGAAGTAACAACTGACACTGCAGAAATACAAAAGATCATGAGAGATTACTATAAGCAACTCTATGCCAATAAAATGGACAACCTGGAAGAAATGGACAAATTCTTAGAAATGCACAACCTGCCAAGACTGAATCAGGATGAAATAGAAAATATGAACACACCAATCACAAGCACTGAAATTGAAACTGTGATAAAAAATCTTCCAAAAAACAAAAGCCCAGGACCAGATGGCTTCACAGGGGAATTCTATCAAGCATTTAGAAAAGAGCTAACACCTATCCTTCTGAAACTCTTCCAAAATATAGCAGAGGGAGGAACACTCTCAAACTCATTCTATGAGGCCACGATCACCTTGCTACCAAAACCAGACAAGGATGTCACAAAGAAAGAAAACTACAGGCCAATATCACTGATGAACATAGATGCAAAAATCCTCAACAAAATACTAGCAAACAGAATCCAACAGCACATTAAAAGCATCATACACCATGATCAAGTGGGGTTTATTCCAGGAATGCAAGGATTCTTCAATATACGCAAATCAACAACGTGATACACCATATTAACAAACTGAAGGAGAAAAACCATATGATCATCTCAATAGATGCAGAGAAAGCTTTTGACAAAATTCAATACCCATTTATGATAAAAACCCTGCAGAAAGTAGGCATAGAGGGAACTTTCCTCAACATAATAAAGGCCATATATGACAAACCCACAGCCTGCATCATCCTCAATGGTGAAAAACTGAAACCATTTCCACTAAGATCAGGAGCAAGACAAGGTTGCCCACTCTCACCACTCTTATTCAACATAGTTTTGGAAGTTTTAGCCACAGCAATCAGAGAAGAAAAGGAAATAAAAGGAATCCAAATCAGAAAAGAAGAAGTAAAGCTGTCACTGTTTGCAGATGACATGATACTATACATAGAGAATCCTAAAGATGCTTCCAGACAACTACTAGAGCTAATCAATGAATTTGGTAAAGTTGCAGGATACAAAATTAATGCACAGAAATCTCTGGCATTCGTATATACTAATGATGAAAAATCTGAAAGTGAAATCAAGGAAACACTCCCATTTACCATTGCAACAAAAAGAATAAAATATCTAGGAATAAACCTACCTAAGGAGACAAAAGACCTGTATGCAGAAAATTATAAGACACTGATGAAAAAATTAAAGATGATACAAATAGATGGAGAGATGTACCATGTTCTTGGATTGGAAGAATCAACATTGTGAAAATGACTCTACTACACAAAGCAATCTACAGATTCAATGCAATCCCTATCAAACTACCAATGGCATTTTTCACAGAACTAGAACAAAAAATTTCACAATTTGTATGGAAACACAAAAGACCCCGAATAGACAAAGCAATCTTGAGAACGAAAAATGGAGCTGGAGGAATCAGGCTCCCTGACTTCAGACTATACTACAAAGCTACAGTCATCAAGACAGTATGGTACTGGCACAAAAACAGAAAGATAGATCAATGGAACAGGATAGAAAGCCCAGAGATAAACCCACGGACATATGGTCACCTTATCTTTGATAAACGAGGCAGGAATGTACAGTGGAGAAAGGACAGTCTCTTCAATAAGTGGTGCTGGGAAAACTGGACAGGGACATGTAAAAGTATGAGATTAGATCACTCCCTAACACCATACACAAAAATAAGCTCAAAAAGGATTAAAGACCTAAATATAAGGCCAGACACTATCAAACTCCTAGAGGAAAACATAGGCAGAACACTCTATGACATAAATCACAGCAAGATCTTTTTTGACCCACCTCCTAGAGAAATGGAAATAAAGACAAAAATAAACACAATGGACCTAATGAAACTTCAAAGCTTTTGCACAGCAAAGGAAACCATAAACAAGACGAAAAGACAACCCTCAGAATGGGAGAAAATATTTGCAAATGAAGCAACTGACAAAGGATTAATCTCCAAAATTTATAAGCAACTCAGGCAGCTCAATAGCAAAAAAACAAACAACCCAATCCAAAAATGGGCAGAAGACCTAAATAGACATTTCTCCACAGAAGAAATACTGACTGCCAACAAACACATGAAAGGATGCTCAACATCTTTACTCATTAGAGAAATGCAAATCAAAACTACAATGAGATATCATCTCACACCAGTCAGAATGGCCATCATCAAAAAATCTAGAAACAATAAATGCTGGAGAGGGTGTGGAAAAAAGGGAACACTCTTGCACTGCTGGTGGGAATGTGAATTGGTACAGCCACTATGGAGAACGGTATGGAGGTTCCTTAAAAAACTACAAATAGAACTACCATATGACCCAGCAATCCCACTACTGGGCATATACCCTGAGAAAACCATAATTCAAAAAGAGACATGTACCAAAATGTTCATAGCAGCCCTATTTACAATAGCCCGGAGATGGAAACAACCTAAGTGTCCATCATCGGATGAATGGGTAAAGAAGATGTGGCACATATATACAATGGAATATTACTCAGCCATAAAAAGAAATGAAATTGAGCTATTTGTAATGAGGTGGATGGACGTAGAGCCTGTCATACAGAGTGAAGTAAGTCAGAAAGAGAAAGACAAATACTGTATGCTGACACATATATATGGAATTTAAGAAAAAAAAATGTCATGAAGAACATAGGGGTAAGACAGGAATAAAGACACAGACCTACTAGAGCATGGACTTGAGGATATGGGGCGGGGGAAGGGTAAGCTGTGACAAAGTGAAAGAGCAGCATGGACATATATACACTACCAAACATAAGGTAGATAGCTAGTGGGAAGCAGCTGCATAGTACCGGGAGATCAGCTCGGTTCTTTGTGACCGCCTGGAGGGGTGGGATAGGGAGGGTGGGAGGGAGACGCAAAAGGGAGGGGATATGGGAACATATGTATATGTATAACTGATTAAATTTGTAAAATAAAAAAATAAATTAATTAATTAATTAAAAAAAAAAAAGATAAGACACTTGACTGGTTGTAGCATTTTTGGGTTCACAACATGTGATTACTTTTTTCTTCAGATTTCTGTAGAAGTCCCATTGTCTATTAGTATTTATGTCAGGAAGAAAAATTTTAGGCCAGTCTGATTTTCTTCCATTTTCAGTACCTAATTTTTTTGTCTGAATATTTGCAGGAGTCTTTGTTTGTAATGTTTGAAAATTATAAGAGGAATTTTTAAATTCTCCTTTTGTGTTTATTATTAAGTTTATTACTTTGTAGTAGGAGCATTTTCTGTTACAAATAGAGTCTCTGTTCTGATATCTCTGGAATTTAAATTTTTCATAAGATAGGTCTCCTGGATTATTTTCCTTTTCTTACATATTCATATTACATTTTTCATGTATTTTTCCTTACTTTATAATTTTATTTTTCCCTTTAAGTTCTTAAGATAATTTTTTAATGTGATTCTATTACTGACATAAAAGTAAATCTATTTTTTCACTGTTTCCAAAAGTGAATTTAATTCATTCTCCATCATTTTTATTCATCTTAGGGTGTTAGATGTGCCTTTTATATTCAACTGACTTTATTGCCTTAAAAAAGTTCTTAATAGCATTTGTCAAGGTTTCTCAATGTTTTTGATAGCTTTTAAAATATCATATTAATTTTTTAATGAGTTGAGACATATAGCTTATACATTGAAATATGTTTACATTTCACCTGAAATATCTTGCACAAATAGTTCATGTTTTGAGGAAAAAAAAAAAGATCAGAAATGTGCTCAATACCCTCAACAGCTTTGTGTCACACCTGGTTTAATACTCAAAGTCTTTACCTGGCCTCAAAAGAGTTAATGATCTTACTCTCTCCTGACTCAGCAACATCTTTGAACTCATTTCCTAAAAACGCCTCATTTTCTCACTATGCTCCTGTCTGTCACCCTGACTTCCTTGTTAAACACACACCAGCCCAGGGTCTTTGCACTTAACTATTCCTTTACATGGTATCTATTATTTATGTTCCTACATTCTTCAATTTCCTACTTAAATTTCACTTAAAGAAGGATCTTCTGACTACCCTGTCTAAACTAAAATTCCTTCTTACTGATCCATTAGAACTGTCACTCTCTAGTTCCTTATCTTGTTTATTTTTATTTGGAGCACCTTTCACAACATGACATATTATACACCTGTTACTTTGTTTAGTTAACTAACCCACAAAAATATACTTGCTGTAAAAGTACTGGTATTTTGAATATCTAGTGTTTCCCCAATGCTCAGAACAGTGTCTGACATATAAGAAGCTCTTAATATCTGTGAAATTATTGAATGAAATAAATTGCATTTTATTTTGTATTCCTTATAAACATAAGGAATTACTTTGTTCAGATCAAATATGTCAAGACAAATTTAATATTAGTTAATTTAATAAAAGTATGTTTAAAGAAGTTATTGAAAAATATATTATCTGGCTAAAGCAGTTCTTTTGCTATGTGATAATAAGTTATGACTTCCTAGTGCCTCATTGAACTGCCAGTGTAATCGTGGTTACAAGAAGATAACAGAAGGTTGTTTAAAATTAAACAGTGTGTGTTGCATAAATCGAGAGAGCCATAATAAATTCCCTATTCTCTATACCACAATATAGCAAAGAGGTACTTTCTAAATCAAAGCTTTTACTACATAAGTGGTAAAATAAATCAAGCCATTAACCAACACAATGTTAAGTTATTGAATCTTTGTTGAGTAAAATGTCACTTCAGTTAGAAACCTCCTTTGTAAACATGGCACCATCAGGGTAACTTTTACCAACATCAAAGAAAGACTTTCAGGAGTGCTGAGTGAATTTATAAATAGTGTTCCTCCAAAGGAAAATTTCACCTTATAAAAATTATAACATTCATCAAAGTAGCAGCTATTCTGTAACACTAGTCATCTAAAAAAAATAATAGAATGTAGATGATGAGCTATTCAAAGTAGAAAGCATTTTAGTGTGCCATTTTTATCAAGAGAAACACACCAAAATATCAGAATAAAGAAAATAGGCAATGACAAATAAAATCCTTTCCTCTTGACTGTGAGATGAATGTTGGTGAATCAATAATTTTTTAAACGGTCTTTTGAAAAGAAATTCCATTGTCAAATGCATTGGTTACACTACTTGGTTTTGCATTAATGCACTATTAATACACCACACATTGAATTCTCTCTTCACCCCAGCCAATTTAATTTTTGTTTCTCACTTTCCTACTGTGACTGAAACTGTTATCCTGATGAAGGTGTTATAATATGAAAGGAGTATTTTCATATAGAAATGACAAACTGCTCCAATATATCACAGTACAACTACTCTATTCTACAGTAGATTAGTTAAGGTGGTAAGGCAAGTCTTGCTTCAACTAAATGAAAGAAGAATATCAATGACATTAACTGTCTAGTTGCAAAAACACATAAGTGAATATTCCCAAAGACATCTTTGATGGTTAAAAAAAGGCCAGTCACTTAAAGACTGTAATATGAATTCAAAATGCATCCTTACAATTGTCAAGATCTATACATTTCCCCAACATAAGTTTTTTACTTAGATAATGTAATTCAAGATTACAAAGTGATATTTGCACATGCTTTTAATTTATGAAGTACCCTTCAGGGAGTTCTATTCATAATCATAAAGTTATATACATTTCAATATAGTAGTTATTTTGTGTACATCTACTCTATTTTTTCTTCAAATGTCATTTGCCAAGGAGAAAATAAAAGTTGTTATTCATTATATTATCACCTTTGCTTTATCTATCTGTGTGATTTTCTCAGCCAGTAAGATATAGAGGCATAACCTGGTGAACTAAAATATGTGCTCAAACGTTTATTGAAATTTTCTTTTATTCAATTTGATTTCTTGATTTATTTTACTTTGTGTTAGTGTAAAATATAAGAACATACAATTTTGTATAATTTTATCTAATAGTTTACCTATGTGTAGACTTTCTCATTCCACAGGATTTTGAGTATGCTAAGGGCAAGAACAGAGACAAAAAAAAAAAAAGGTAAAGGTAAACTTATGAATAGAAATAAACCATTAGTACAATGGAAAATATAAGTACAGAAAATTAAGGATTAGAAATAAACACATCTGTAAGATTACAGAATTGGTTAAATTAACACTCTTTGACTTTTATCTTCCTGAAAGCCAAAGTGAAATGGAGATGTGATCATTTCATTGGTTTTATTGAAAAGAGAGGAAGACAGATATTTTAAGAAAAGCAAATAATTAACCTATTACAAAGATCAAATACTATTCCCACACTGTATCTCATATGTTGACAACGAAGAGTATATAGAACAAACTATTGCTGTGACAAAGTCAGGCAGGGACTTAATTTGATTTTTTTTTCTTAGAACTTCATTTTTATTCTAGAGCTAACAATTACTCATGATATTCCACTGTTATTGCATACCGAATTGTTTTATCTTTCAAAATCCTTAAAATTCAGTGTCCCAAATACTTCCTGTTATGTTTGTTTGTCTGTTTGTTTTTTTACATGTTTATTAGAGTATAATTGCTTTACAATGGCGTGTTTGTTTCTGCATTATAACAAAGTGAATCAGTTACACATATACATATGTTTCCATATCTCATCCCTCTTGTGTCTCCCTCCCTCCCACCCTCCCTATACCACCCCTTTAGGTGGTCACAAACTACATAGCTGATCTCCCTGTGCTATGTGGCTACTTCCCACTAGCTATCTATTTTATGTTTGGTAGTGTATATATGTCCATGCCACTCTCTCACTTTGTCACAGCTTACCCTTCCCCCTCCCCATATCCTCAAGTCCATGCTCTGTGTCTTTATTCCCATCTTACACCTAGGATCTTCATGAAATTTTTTTCTTAGATTCCCTATATATGTGTTAGCATATGGCATTGTTTTTCTCTTTCTGACTTACTTCACTCTGTATGACAGACACTATGTCCATCCATCTCACTACAAATAACTCAATTTTGTTTATTTTTATGGCTGAGTAATATTCCATTGTATATATGTGCCACATCTTTATCCATTCATCAGTTGATGGATACTTAGGATGCTTCCATGTCCTAGCTATTGTAAATAGAGCTGCAATGAACATTTTGGTACATGACTCTTTCTGAATTACGGTTTTCTCAGGGTATATGCCCAGTAGTGGTATTGCTGGGTCGTATGGTAGTTCTATTTGTAGTTTTTTAAGGAAACTCCATACTGTTCTCCATAGTGGCTGTATCAATTTATATTCCTACCAACACTGTAAGAGTGTTCCATTTTCTCCACAGCTTCTCCAGCATTTATCGTTTCTAGATTTTTGGACGATGGCCGTTCTGACCGGTGTGAGATGATATCTCATTGTTGTTTTGATTTTCATTTCTCTAATGATTAATGATGTTGAGCATTCTTTCATGTGTTTGTTGGCAATCTGTATATCTACTTTGGAGACATGTCTATTTAGATCTTCTGCCCATTTTTGGATTGGGTTTTTTTTTTTTTTTTTGTTATTGAGCTGCATAGGCTGCTTGTAAATTTTGGAGAATAATCCTTTGTCAGATGCTTCATTTGCAAATATTTTCTCCCATACTGAGGGTTGTCTTTTGGTCTTGTTTATAGTTTCTGTTGCTGTGCAAAAGGTTTTAATTTTCATTAGGTCCCATTTGTTTATTGGTGGTTTTATTTCCATTTCTCTAGGAGGTGGGTCAAAAAGAGTCTTGCTGTGGTTTATGTCATAGAGTGTTCTGCCTATGTTTTTCTCTAAGAGTTTGATAGTGTCTGGCCTTACCTTTAGGTATTTAATCTATTTTGAGTTTATTTTTGTGTATGGTGTTAGGGAGTGTTCTAATTTCATACTTTTACATTTATCTGTGCAGTTTTCCCAGCACTACTTATTTAAGAGGCTGTCTTTTCTCCACTGTATATTCTTGCCTCCTTTAACAAAGATAAGGTGACCATATGTGTGTGGGTTTATCTCTGGGCTTTCTATCCTGTTCCATTGATCTATATTTCTGTTTTTGTGCCAGTACCATACTGCCTTGATTACTGTAGCTTTGTAGTATAGTCTGAAGTCAGGGAGCCTGATTCCTCCAGCTCCATTTTTCGTTCTCAAGATTGCTTTGGCTATTTGGGATCTTTTGGTTTCCGTTCAAATTGTGACATTTTTTTTGTTTTAGTTCTGTGAAAAATGCCCGTGGTAGTTTGATAGGGATTGCATTAAATCTTTAGATTGCTTTGGGTAGTAGAGTCATTTTCACAATGTTGATTCTTCCAATCAAAGAACATGATATATCTCTCCATCTATTTGTATCATCTTTAATTTCTTTCATCAGTGTCTTATAATTTTCTGCATATAAGTCTTTTGTCTCCTCAGGTAGGTTTATTCCTAGATATTTCGTTCTTTTTGTTGCAATGATAAATGGGAGTGTTTTCTTAATTTCATTTTAAGATTTTTCATCACTAGTGTATAAGAATGCCAGAGATTTCTGTTCATTAATTTTGTATCCTGCTATTTTACCAAATTCATTGATTAGCTCTAGTAGTTTTCTGGTAGCATCTTTGGGATTCTCTATGTATACTATCATGTCATCTGCAAACAGTGGCAGCTTTACTTCTTCTTTTCTGATTTGGATTCCTTTTATTTCTTCTTCTCTGATTGCTGTGGCTAAAACTTCCAAAACTATGTTGAATAAGACTGGTGAGAGTGGGCACCCTTGTCTTGTTCCTGATCCTAGTGGAAAAGTTTTCAGTTTTTCATCATTGAGGATGATGTTGGCTGTGGGTTTGTCATATATGGCCTTTATTATGTTGAGGAAAGTTCCCTCTATGCCTACTTTCTGCAAGTTGTTTATCATAAATGGGTGTTGAATTTTCTTGAAAGCTTTGTCTGCATCTATTGAAATGATCATATGGTTTTTCTCCTTCAGTTTGTTAATATGATATATCACATTGATTGATTTGCGTATATTGAAGAATCCTTGTATTCCTGGAATAAACCCCACTTGGTCATGGTGTATGATCTTTTTAATGTGGTGTTGGATTCTGTTTGCTAGTGTTTTGTTGAGGATTTTTACATCTATGATCATGAATGATATTGGCCTGTAGTTTTCTTTCTTTGTGACATCTATGTCTTGTTTTGGTATCAGGGTGAGGGTGGCCTCATAGAATGAGTTTGGGAGTGTTCCACCCTCTGCTATATTTTGGAAGAGTTTCAGAATGGTATGAAATGGTACGTGTTAGCTCTTCTGTAAATGTTTGGTAGAATTTATTTGTGAAGCAATCTGGTCCTGGGCTTTTGTTTGTTGGAAGGTTTTTAATCACAGTTTCAATTTCAGTGCTTGTGATGCATCTGATCATATTTTCTATGTCTTCCTGATTCAGTCTTGGCAGATTGTACACTTCTAAGAATTTGTCCATTTCTTCCAGGTTGTCCATTTTATTGGCATAGAGTTGCTTGTAGCAATCTCTCATGATCCTATGTATTTCTACAGTGTCAGTTGTTACTTCTCCTTTATCATTTCTAATTCTACTGATTTGAGTCTTCTCCCTTTTTTTCTTGATGTGTCTGGCTAATGGTTTAGCTTTTTTTTATCTTCTCAAAGAGCCAGTTTTTTTTTTTAATTGATCTTTGCTATTGTTTCCTTCATTTATTTTTTATTTATTTCTGATCTGATCTTTATGAGTTCTTTCCTTCTGCTCACTTTGGTTTTTTTTTTGTTGTTGTTGTTCTTCTTCTTTCTCTAATTGTTTTAGGCGCAAGGTTAGGTTGTTTATTTGAGATATTTCCTATTTCTTAAGGTAGGATTGTATTGCTATAAGCTTCTCTCTTAGAATAGCTTTTGCTGCATCCCATAGGTTTTGGCTCATCGTGTCTCCATTGTCATTTCTTTCTAGGTGTTTTTTAATTTCCTCTTTGATTTCTTCAGTGATCACTTCGTTATTAAGTAGTGTGTTGATAAGCCTCCATGTGTTTGTATTTTTTACCAGTATTTTCCTGTTATTTCTAGTCTCACAGCATTGTGGTCGGAAAAGATACTTGATACGATTTCAATTTTCTTAAATTTACCAAGGCTTGATTTGTGACCCAAGATATGATCTATCCTGGAGAATGTTCCATGAGCACTTGAGAAAAATGTGTATTCTGTTGTTTTTGGATGGAATGTCCTATATGTATCAATTAAGTCCATCTTGTTTAATGTATCATTTAAAGCTTGTATTTCCTTATTTATTTTCATTTTGGATGATCTCTCCATTGGTGAAAGTGGGGTGTTAAAGTCCCCTAATATAATTGTGTTATTGTTGATTTCCCCTTTTATGGTTGTTAGTATTTGCTTTATTTATTGAGGTGCTCCTGCGTTGGGTGCATAATATTTACAATTGTTATATCTTCTTCTTGGATCCATTCCTTGATCATTATGTATTGTCTGTCTTTGTCTCTTGTAATAGTCATTATTTTAAAGTCTATTTTGTCTGATATGAGAATTGCTACTCCAGCTTTCTTCTGATTACCATTTGCATGGAATATCGTTTTCCATCCTCTCAATTTAAGTCTGTATGTGACCCTAGGTCTGAAGTGGGTCTCTTGTGGACAGCATATATATGGGTCATGTTTTTGTATCCATTCAGCCAGTCTGTGTCTTTTGGTGGGAGCATTTAATCCATTTACATATAAGGTAATTATCGATATGTATGTTCCTATTCCCATTTTCTTAATTGTTTTGGGTTTGTTATTGAGGTCTTTTCCTTTCTTGTGTTTCTTGCCTAGAGAAGTTCCTTTAGCATTTGTTGTAAAGCTGGTTTGATGATGCTGAACTCTCTCAGTTTTTGCTTGTCTGTAAACATTTTAATTTCTCCATCAAATCTGTATGAGTTCCTTTCTGGATAGAGTAATCTTGGTTGTAGGTTTTTCTCCTTCATCACTTTAAATATGTCCTGCAACTGCCTTCTGGCTTGCAGAATTTTATCAGATGTTAACCTTATAGGGATTCCCTTGTGTGTTATTTGTTGTTTTTCCCCTGCTGCTTTTAATATGTTTTCTTTTTAGTTAATTTTTGCTAGTTTGATTAATATGTGTCTTGGCGTGTTTCTCCTTGGATTTATTCTGTATGGGACTCTCTGTGCTTCTTGGACTTGATTAACTATTTCCTTTCCTATATTAGGGAAGTTTTCAACTATAATCTCTTCAAATATTTTCTTAGTCCCTTTCTTTTTCTCTTCTTCTTCTCAGACCCTTATAATTCGAATGTTGGTGTGTTTAATGTTGTCCCAGAGGTCTCTGAGACTGTCCTCAGTTCTTTTCATTCTTTTTCTTTATTCTGCTCTGCAGTATTTATTTCCACTATTTTATCTTCCACGTCACTTATCCGTTCTTCTGCCTCAGTTATTCTGTTATTGATCCCTTCTAGAATATTTTTAATTCCATTTTTGTGTTGTTTATCATTGCTTGTTTCCTCTGTAGCTCTTCTAGGTCCATGTCAAATGTTTCTTGCATTTTCTCTATTCTATTTCCAAGATTTCAGATCATCTTTACTATAATTATTCTGAATTCTTTTTCAGGTAGACTGTCTATTTCCTCTTCATTTGTTAGGTTTTGTGTGTTTTTATCTTGCTCCTTCATCTTCTGTGTGTTTTTCTGTCTTCTCATTTTGTTTATATTACTGTATTTGGGGTCTCCCTTTTGCAGGCTGCAGATTCGTAGTTCCCGTTGTTTTTGGTGTCTGTCCCCAGTAGCTAAAGTTGGTTCAGTGGGTTGTGTAAGCTTCCTGGTGGAGGGGACTAATGCCTGTGTTCTGGTGGATGAGCCTGGATCTTGTCTTTCTGATGGGCAGGTCCACGTACAGTGGTGTGTTTTGGGGGTGTCTGTGGCCTTACTATGATTTTAGGCAGCCTCTCTGCTAATAGATGGGGCTGTTTTCCTGTCTTGCTAGTTGCTTTTCATAGGCTGTCCAGCACTGTAGCTTGCTGGTCGTTGAGTGAAGCTGGGTCTTGGTGTTGAGATGGAGATCTCTGGGAGATTTTTGCTATTTGATATTACATGGAGCTGGGAGGTCTCTTGTGGACCAGTGTCCTGAAGTTGGCTCTACCACCTCAGAGGCACAGCCCTGATGCCTGGCTGGAGCACCAAGAGACTGTCCTCCACACGGCTCAGAATAAAAGGGAGAAAAAATAGAAAGAAAGATGATAAAATAAAATAAAATAAAATAAAATAAATTTATTAAAATAAAAAAATGATTATTAAGTAAAAGAATTTATAAAGTAAAAAGAAACAAAAACAAAAAACAAACAAACAAACAAAAAACCGTATGGACAGAACCCTAGGACAAATGGTGAAATGAAAGCTAGACAGACAAAATCTCACTCAGAAGCATACACATACACACTCACAAAAAGAAGAAAAGGGGAAAAAATAATCTATCTTGCTCCCAATATCCACCTCCTCAATTTGGGATGATTTGTTGTCTATTCAGGTATTCCCTAGATGCAGGGTACATCAAGTTGGCTGTGGACATTTAATCCACTGCTCCTGAGGCTGCTGGGAGAGATTTCCCTTTCTGTTCTTTTTTCGCACAGGTCCCGGGGTTCAGCTTTGGATTTGGCCCCACCTCTGCATGTAGGTCGCCTGAGGTCGTCTGTTCTTCGCTCCGACAGGTCAGGGTTAAAGAAACAGCTGCTTTGGGGGCTCTGGCTCACTCAGGCCGGGGGGAGGGAGGGGTACGGATGTGTGGCGAGCCTGCGGCAGCAGAGGCTGGCGTGATGTTGCACCAGCCTGAGGCGTGCCATGTGTTCTCCCGGGGAAGTTGTCCCTGGATCCCTGGACCCTGGCAGTGGTGGGCTGCACAGGCTCTCAGGAGGAAAGGTGTGGATACTGACCTGCGCTCACACACAGGCTTCTTGTTGGCTGCAGCAGCAGCCTTAGTGTCTCATGCCGGTCTCTGGTGTCTCTGCTGATATCTGTGGCTCATGAACTTCTCTGGAGCTCGTTCAGGAGGTGCTCTTAATACCCTCTCCTCGTGCACCAGGAAACAAAGAGGCAACAAAAAGTCTCTTGCCTCTTCGGCAGTTCCAGACTTTTTCCCAGGCTCCCTCCCAGCTAGCCATGGTGCACTAACCCCTTCAGGCTGTGTTCAGGCCGCCAACCCGTGTCCTCTCCCTGGGATCCAGCCAGAGCCCGAGCCTCATCTCCCAGCCCCGCCTGCCCTGTAGGGTGAGCAGACAAGCCTCTCGGGCTGGTGAGTGCTGGTCGGCACTGATCCTCTGTGTGGGAATCTCTCCACTTTGCCCTCTGCACCCCAGTGGCTGTGGTCTACTCCATGGCTCTGAAGCCTCCCCCATCCACCACCCACAGTCTCTGCCCATGTAGGGGCTTCTAGTGTGTGGAAACCTTTCCTCCTTCACAGCTCCTTCCCACTGGTTCAGGTCCTGTCCTTATTCTTTTGTCTCTGTTTTTTCTTTTTTCTTTTG
Organism: Mesoplodon densirostris; assembly: GCF_025265405.1. NCBI lineage: Eukaryota > Metazoa > Chordata > Mammalia > Artiodactyla > Ziphiidae > Mesoplodon > Mesoplodon densirostris. The sequence continues at coordinate 22,639,282 of NC_082665.1, forward strand.
CCCTACCCAGGTATTTGGGGGAATTTCTTGCCTGTTGGGAGGTCTGAGGTCTTCTGCCAGCATTTAGTAGGTGTTCTGTAGGAGTTGTTCCACGTGTAGATGTATTTCTAATGCATCTGTGGGGAAGAAGGTGATCTCCATGTCTTACTCTTCCATCATCTTCTCCTGTCTATCCTTAATTTGAATTTAATATAATTTTTGATCATGTAAAAATCATTACAGTGTTATTTTGGGAGAGCAAGTGATAACATTGTTTTAATAAATTGCTTTTTGTGTGAAGAAAATTGCTACGATATCTGTTAGATGGAGGGTTGGATGCCTTCATTGCAAAAGAGTCTCTGTTAACATCATATCTATACTTATTTTTACACTTCTTAAGAAGCTGGATAGGAAATAGTTTTTAAGGGGCCCAGTCAGGACTGGGACCTAGGAGAGTGCTGGTATGTTTAGCTGAAGATATGCCTTCAGACAAGTGAGGATTCTTTATTCTATTAAATAAAATGTGGATATAGTAGTGCACATGAATGACTAACATTTAAAATTATGAACCATACAAGATGTTCAAGACAATTTTAGCTTTACAATTCTCAAAATTTATGTCATAACCAATTGCTTACAATGGCATAAGTGTGAACAAGATCAATAATTCTTACATGGAAATATAATTTTAAGCAACATTGTGTCTTAATGATTCCTGGAAAAATTGGGTGCAAAATGCATCCAATAAGTAAGGGAAATATTTGACCTACTTCATACAGTCATTAGAAAGTTCTGACTATATATGGAAAGCATATATAAAGGGAGATATCAGTTTTGTATAGTTAATAATTAGAAAATTTTGTATGGTTTTAAATAATCATTACCTATTTTAACTCATAGCTAACTATATTAACTCCTGGTTAATGACTAGCACAATACATAGAATTTACATATCCTGGTTATCTATAAATATGCTTATATCTATATATATATGCTTATCTATGGATAAGCATAGGTTCTGAGAGTGGTGTGTTGGTACTTACTCTGATTTGTAATCAGAGTAGTTGGTAAACTCTGATTTGTAGGTTTTCCAATTTCATGGTGTAAATATTACTTCCATAGACAATTTCAAGCTACCAACCTGATGTCACTGAAAGTTAGGAAGAGATACTCAGTAGCACCCTTTTATATAAAATTTTCACCATACAGATCTCAATATAGATTTTACCACAGAGATGCAATATGTTTAAATAACATCAAGTGTTATATAAAAGTGAAATATGATAAAATAATTATAAATGATGAGTTTTGAGTGTTTATTTGTAGGTTTATATTGTTTAATTGTTAATAGTAGCTGTGTTTAACAATCAGTTTGCAAATATCCTGGATATTTAATAGTTGACTCTTCTGAGCCCATTGGAACAGTTTTCAGCACATCTTAGGCAATCTAAACACAAGAAAATATGATTAAAGAAACATTTTTAATAAGATGGAGGTTATTAAATAAATAAATAAATAAATAAATAAATAAATAAATAAATAAGCCAAACATATAGTGACCCTTGACTTTGCTTAAAGAAAACTGCCAGGCTCATTTCTCCATTACTTTTTTTTTTTTTTTTTTTTTTTTGCTGTACGCGGGCCTCTCACTGCCGTGGCCTCTCCCGTTGCGGAGCACAGGCTCCGGACACACAGGCTCCGCGGCCATGGCTCGCGGGCCCAGCCGCTCCGCGGCATGTGGGATCCTCCGGGATCGGGGCACGAACCCATGTCCCCTGCATCGGCAGGCGGACTCCCAACCACTGTGCCACCATGGAAGCCCTCTCCATTACTTTTAAGAGTTTATAGAATCCACTTGCTACTTCATGAAACTGATACTCACCAATTATGCAAGCAGGAAATAGAGGAATTCAAGATCAGTGTTAAGAGTTGTGAATCTAAATAGTGCAATAATAGTTCTACTACCTCAGCTATCTCTTACCCATTTTCGTTTTCCCTTGGAACAATAGATATGCTGGGCAAAACAACCAGACATTGAAGAGGCAGATGTCAAACATGGGAATAATTTGTCAGCATCCCCTTCTTGCAGGGACTCCTATTTCCACAATCCTTTGCATAAAAGGCATAGAAAAGAGCTCACATATTTACCCACACCCAGGAGATAACTGGAGGAGCACTAATTAGGCAAAACAACAGTTTTCTTTCCCCCCATCTTCCCTCTCTGCTATAGAATGATTGATTCCGTCCCCTCCAAATTCATATGCTGAAATCTTAACTCCCAGTGGGATGGTATTTGGAGGTGGAGGTTTTGGGAGGAAATTAGATCATGAGGGGGTTAGTGTCCTTATAAAAGAGACCCCCAGAGAGCTCCCTTGTCCCTTGTGAGGACACAATGAGAAGATAGCCATTTATGAACTAGGAAGCAGGCCCTCACCACTGAATCTGCCTGCACCTTTATCTTGGACTTCTAGCCTCCAGAATGGTGAGAAATAAATATCCGTTGTTTATAAGTCACCCAGGCTATGGAATTTTTGTTAAAGCAACCTGAACAAACTGAGACATTCCCAGACTCCAGTAGAATAAAACAGAGAGAAAGACACAAAGAAAGAGAGAAGGGAGCAGAGTGAAAGACCAGATTGTTATCCATTCTATTCAAAATTCCTCCAATCAGGCTAGTGATGGACAACAAGAAATAAGAATGCAAGCTAAAGAATTTGAACTTAATGGACTACTTTATGTACAAATTGTCATAAAGCCAAGGTATCTGTCCAATATGTAATTATGTGGCAGGAAAAGAAAATATGATAACTCACGTTTGAAGACCATGATGGAGGGAAAACAAAACTATATATATAAAATATTCATATATACTTATTTAACATTGCAATCAACAATTTTCTCTTCCAGAATATACAGAGTAATTAGTTCTGTTAAACTATAATAAAACTCACATGTCCTCCACATAATAAGCTGGTCTGATAAAAACTAATACCTATTTAGTGTACGTTTGAAAGAAACATGTAAAATTGATATGGAGTACAGAGATATGAAAGCACTGCCTCTTGAAAATAAGAGTGAAATATACATTCAGCTTATCCAGACCAGATAATAACCATGAAGTTATTTGGTCTCAACTCCTAATAACTATAACTCTTAAAACATATTCAGAAAGACCTTTTTATTTGTACTTCCATTTAAGACATTCTGTGATGAGAAAACAAATATTTAAAAGGGACTCAAATGAAATGCTTCAAGTTTTAGCACACTGATTTCAATTTTAAATATAAAACTCTGACTTAAATATTAATAATATTTCCCTTACTACCCTGAAATAAAATATATAGCTATTAAGCTTACCTAAGCATGCAGTTTAAAAAATCAACAAAATGCTATAATTAGAATATAAAAAATATATAAGAAAAGTGATTTATAATATAATAAGGCTCAATTCAGTCTGTAAAGGAATAGAAATGAATCATCACAAGATGTGAGGAAGATGCCCAAGTGCTTGTAGTTGTATGGAAAATCATCACAAATGTTAACAGCTCTATAGATGGATACAGGTGTTATCAGTGACTCAAATACCACAAGCACTGAGGATAAGAGTTTCCAAGATGGAAAATACCACTCTTGATAGAATTTTGAACCTTCTCTTTATTTAAAGGGAATTTTAATTTGTGGGAAGCTTTGTATATATTAGGACTTCAAAATATACTTGGTATTGATATCTGTTTTAAATAGGTTCTAAGTCAGATAACTATAATCAGGTCTTTCCTTTCTTGGATGTCCAGTGGTCATTTGAAATGTGAGTGGAATATAAGGCAGGACTGTCTTTACAGTCTTCTATCCTTCTTATCCACTGCATGCTAAAGGACAGTGATGCTGTCCAATATTTGTCACAACTGGAGAAAACTCTGAAAATTGGAAGCTCTCCCCTACTAGTAATACTACATCCACTAAAGACCAGTGGTAGTGAGTATTGTAATGGGAATCAAAGTACCTAGGCTGTGGTCCTGGCCTATTAAACAGCAATAATTGCCTCAGTTGATCTCTTACCTAAAAGATAGCTCCTAGTGAGTGTTAAAATTATGATTTTTGATAATATCCAAACAAAATTAGGGAATCAACAAGCTGTAAAAATCTTAATTTCCATTCCTTAAATTCATTATACTTAAATTTAGTATACTTAAAAGTTATATATGAATATCATTCAACAAAAACTTAATTTCATCATCTATGTATTACTTTTATTAAAGACAGCCATGATGTGCAGTGGTGACTGTGTTTCTACAATTTGTTGAGGCTATGTTCCATAAACCACTTAGAGCCAAAACAAAAGGTATTGATTTCTGTAAGTAAATTAGGTTTTGAGAGTAAAGTGTTTGTCCATGTGATTGCTCACCCATTTAACAAATGACAACTTGCAGTACACTAATTGCTACCTTGGTTAATTCATCTCACATAGATATACTGTTAACCACCTAAAGAAACCAAGAGAAGCGCAGGACATAATTGTATCTTAAAAATATAAATATAACGTCTTTTAAGATTATGGAATAAAACATGCAATTTTCAACAGCTTTTAAAGCAATAGCATTTTCCGAATAGGCAGTTACATTCTAGTAATATTTTCAAACGCTTCACATGAATTAAAAAAATAAAACAAGCTGTTTTCTTCAATGATGTATAAGTTATTTCCATTTCACAAATCTAAAGATTTTTAAGCTGTGCAGCCTGATTGTCTGTACTGATCCATTTGATAGAAGGAAGCAAAATATTTTAGCCATATAGATTCAACCTTAGAAATTACTCCAAAATTACTCTTTATTGATCAGTGGATACTTCCAGACTAATCTCAGACACCAACCCTTTTATCAAGACCTCACAGCCTTTTGGCTGGCACAGATTCACAAACAAATAATTTGAATACAAAATGTGAAATATTCATAGGGTATCACGGAATCAGAACTTAGGAGACATATAGATAAGTTAAAGTAACACAAGTGGCCAGGAAAGATAATTTTGGAATATCTACATGTTCATATAATAGAAGTTTGTTTTTCACTCACTTAAAGTTCAAAGCTGGTATTCCTGATCGGAGCCCAGGGAAGTCAGAGGTGGGGGAGTTTTCTGCTCCACAGTCACTTGGGAAGAGTTTTTACCACTATTTCTGGGGTCATCCTGGTGGTGATTTTCAGCTAGCAAAAATAAGTGGGGGAGGGGTAAAAAAGACATACCTCTTTCCCTAAGCTTGACAAGACAATCTTGTTTCAGTTGATATTCCATGGTTAAAACCCAGTCACCTGGTCATCCATGACTATAAGAGAGGCTGGGAAATGTAGTTTACCTGAGAATAAGAAGAGAGAGTCAGAGGGCTTCCCTGGTGGCGCAGTGGTTGGGAGTCCGCCTGCGAGTGCAGGGGACACAGGTTCATGCCCTGGTCTGGGAGGATCCCACATGCCATGGAGAGGCTGGGCCCATTAGCCATGGCCACTGAGCCTGCGTGTCCAGAGCCCATGCTCCACAAAGGAAGAGGCCACAACAGTGAGAGGCCCGCCATCTCATTAATATGAACCCAGTTGTGATGGAGAAGGACTTGTTATGAATAACAAGACATCCATCACCTTTACGGCTCTGAAGATATTTTAGGAACTGAAAACAAGAGACTAGATATTATGACAAAAGATGCTCCCATTGTTGTTATTACTCAGAGGATTCCGAAAGTTTTGGGAACTGTGAGCCAGGAACCATGGAAAAAGACCAAATATATATAAGAAATATATTTTAGTCATTTGAATGACCCAATATATATGTATATATTTTTATAAATCACAATATCACATAGAGTAACTCTGAAATGAATGGCAACAAGGTTTATGGTGCTCAATACAACCTGAGATGGAGAATTTGAGAAATAAATATTTAATTTTCTTTTAAAATATATAAAAGTCAGGAAGAAAGGAAATGCATTAACTACATGACCTGAGGCAAGTCATTTAAGAGAACGTCATGTCAGTTTCCTTCTCTGTAAAATGGGGATTATAATAACACTTACCAAATAGAGTAGTTCTTTTGATTAAATTAGTTCATCCATGTGAAGCAATTCAGCATATTTCCTAGTATATAGTAAGTAGTCAATAAAGGTTAATAACTGTACTTATTATAAATTAACTCCATCCCACCTCTATATTTACCAGGCCTAGAGGTAGAGTAGTTGCAAAATTTGCTCCTCCTGGCTACTTCCAAATAAATCTTCCTTTCCTGTTCCTAAAATCCACAATTTTGGATCCCACGGCATTATGCTACACAAGTGTACTCAAATTTTAGAGTGCCTCAGAATCACCTGGAAGACTTGTTAAATCGAGATTGCTGATCCTACATGGAATTTTTAATCAGTAGTCTGGGATGAGCCTAGAATATTGCATTTCTAATAAGGTCCAATCATGCTACTGTTGCAAGTTCAGGGATCACAGTTTGAGAATCATGGCTATAGAGTGTACACAATCTCTCATTGGTACTAACATTTATAAAGCTCTAGGCCTTTCTTCATTGCCTAAGGGCTTTAGTTCCTGGTTTGTTCTCACCTTCTTCAAATTACTTTGACATAATCCTTAGTAATTTCAATCACCACTTGGATGGTCTTTGCAACTCTCCGGACTTGGAGCTTGGCCAACTGCTCTCTTTCAATAATTATTCAATTATTATTGTACCCCAAACTTTCACTTGTATGACCCTATACAAGAACAAACCACTAGTAATGTCTGCAACATCTCCATTATCTCAATTTCACATGTCCCTCTCAGAGATCAATACTTATATTTTCAGCTCCTTCTCACTAATTCTCTAACAATCTTTCGGACTTATATTCCACTGATGCCATAATTTTACACTGCCTCTCATTTTTGTCATTTACCCATTTGCTTCTTCTTCAGCTTAATATCCTAGTCCGTCATGATGGTATAAAGTGTCAACTTCATTGCTTCCTTTTCATTTGCTCATACTTGCCTGAAAAAAAAAAAAAACATACAGGATTAAATGTAACACACATTTGCAGCTCTGAATACAAATAGAAAGAAAACATAGACCTACTGACTTGCACTTTAAATTCATGACTACTAACCTGATAGGTGCCCTTAACATTGGTTGGCAATCAAATTACCTTTTCTTATTCAATTTATTCTCTGAATGATTATTTCATACTTCCACCCTCTCCTGGAATCTCTGCTCTCCTCTCCCCATTCTCAATGCTCTTTCTTACTTTACTTTTAAATTATCAGAACTTACCCAAGCTACCTACTCTTCCATGCACCTGGCAGAATCTACCCATATAACCTGGCTCCTATGATCCATGAACTGTCAGTTCTACCCAAAGCCAGCTCTTCATTCATGCATTAAAGCTCAGCTACTCTCACCTACTCCAGTACAACTCCAGCAATTTGCCCATATCTCACCTGATCATTCATATTTCCTCTCTAGTGGATTATTTACTTTAGCATATAAACATGTATCATCTCTCCCATTTTAAAGCAAACAAAAAACCTCCCTCAGGACCTCTATTTCCCTGCATGCTAGTGCTATGCTATTTTTCTGTTACTTTTACTTCAAGATTTATTTAAAGAATTGTTTATACTTGCTGCTTCCAATCATCTTCCTCAACTCTTTTTAAACCTATTTCAATTACAATTTTATGCACACCTTTCATCAACCCTGTTCTCAATAATGGTAATGACAATCTCCAACTCATTATTGCAATGGCCAATTCTCAGTTCTCATGCCTGTGGAAAACATATAAAAAGGTGATCAAAATTTCACTAGGTTTATAGAACACCATTCTTAATTGGTTTCCCTGTTACTTCTCTGGCAGCTAATTGTCAGTTCCCTTTGGTGGTTTTGTCTCATCTACCTAACATCTAAATATCTGTTTAATTCTGTTACATCACCAACACCTAAAAGAAAAAATGGCACATAATTAATGCCTAAAAATACCTACATTGAAATCATTATTTTATTTGGCAGAGAATCAGTGTATGGTTCAGACTGTAAAGCCGCTCTTGGATGGATTTGGATCGTACCTACGTTCATTAATAGCTGTTTGACTGAAGCTACTTAGTCTCACTATAATACAGTTTCCTTATTTGTAAATGCTTATGGACATATAGTAAGAATTTAACAATATTCTCATGAGGATTAAGTGAGATAATATAGGAAAAGGACATAGTGTATTAGCTATCGTTGTTAACAAGTTTCTTTTAATTATGATTATCCCTAAAACAAGTTCTTCAGTAGCTATTATTACTCCTATTTTTCAGATGAAGAAATCTGGATTCCAAAAGTGTTTGTACAGACTTACAACTATTAAGTATTTTTGAATTCAGATCTTTGTGATTTCAAAGCCTGTGGTCTTGCCACATGTAATAGTGATAAATAGTAATAAACAGTTTTTCAGCACTTTATATGCACTAGACACTTAAATTGGTTATCTCTCTCTCCATTACAATATTACTACAGACCTTAGCAGCTTAAAACAACACGCACTTATTGCCTCACATTTTCTGTGTGTCAGCAGTTAGGGAAGGACCTTATTGGATATTCTAATTCAGTATCTCATGTCACAAGGCTGCAATCATGTGTTGGCCAGGGTGAAAGTCTCATCTGAAGCTCAGCTGAGGAAGCATCTCCTTCCCAGCTTTCATGGTTGCTGGCAGCATTTAGTTCCTTGTGGACTGTTAAACTGAGTGCTCAGTCTCTTGCCAACTCTCAACAGAGGCCATCCTCAGTACCTTGTCATGGACGCCTTGCCAACCTTCCCTTTTGCTTCCTCAAAGCTGACAAGGGAGAGAGAGTCTCTTTGCAAGAAGAGTATCACCATTGTACACATAATCATATATATCCTGTTAACTTTGCTGCATTTTACTGGTTAGAAATGAGTCATAGGTTTCATACACAATCAAAGGGAGAGGATCACACAAGAATTTAAATACTAGAAGGCAGAATCATGGGGTCATCATAAGGTCTGTCTGCTCTAATATAATACTATTTTAAACAATTTAATTATATTAACTTGAATTTTATCCCCATTTTAAAGATAAGCAAACTCAATCACAGAGTGTAAATAACTAGCCCAATCCCACATTATTAGTTGTGTTAGTTAGACATGAGGCCACCTGCTTCCATTTCCCATTCCCTTAATAACTACCCTGTACTAATTAGACCACTTTATAGGTAAAGACTGACCTGAAAGTTTTAGGAGTTTTGTTTTATGACAAAATTCAATAAAAAACAATTTGAGAAAAAATAGACTAAAGTTTTGATTAAACAATCTATTCACATAAAAACTAGTTTTTATTAACTGCAAATCATAAAATAAAAAAGATTACAGAGAGTGTTACGGGTATTAATTTAAACATCTATTCTACTCAATATATTTATTTAATATACATATATTTATTGCTATGAATACCATTACTTTAGGCACCAATAATGCACTCGTAAATAATTGTATCAGAAATGACTACGGTTCCAATATTTCCAATATATTAATAACTTTTGATTTTTGCTGGACAGTTCGGTAACAAAATGAAGATTACGTTTCCCACACTTCCTTGCAGCTAGCTCTGGCCATTAAGTCAATTCTGACCTGAAAGATATCAGTGGAAATACTATATATAAATTCTATGAAGTGTCTGAGAAAAAGAGAGGGCTTAGATTTTCTTTTCTCCCTATTGCTGCTGAAATACTGAAATGATACCTCCAGTTGGAACAAATGTCTTGGAACATGAGGTGGAAGCTGCATTCTGTGGATGGCACAAGAAATACAAAATAGGAGCCAGTTTTGGAGGTTCATGGAACTGCTGTATTATACATAGACTCTGCTTATGAGACAAATCAAATTTAGTATTATTTAAGTCACTAATATCAGAGCTTTTTCACTAGTCAAAGCAAAACCACATTCACACTGATACAATAAAATGAAAATAATAACTGAGATCTGGTAGTGTCCTTATTCTCATGGAATTAGTTCTCATTTTAACAACACAGTTTAAATAATATATTTTTTAATCCTAGAGAAAGTCCCTGTTGATAATTTACTACTAAATTTTTTAAATAGAAGATAATTTACTACTACATTTTTTTAAAAAGAAGTTTATATTTAGTTGATGGATTTGCATATCAAATACATTATTTGAAATAATACTGACACTGCTTCTCAGGATAGTTAATTAGAATATAATGTGGTGTAGGCAAATAAACAAAATAAACTTTGAAAAGAAAAATAATATAATGTGGCTTACTGGTAAATATGCTTGAAATATTCTATAAATATATAATTAACTATTATATAATTAACTACAAACTATTCAAACAGATATCCAAAAATTTAAAGCTGTTAAACATATAAATACATCCCAGTAGATTATATCTGTAAATTGAACACAAAATTAATTTTATGTCAACAAAGTACTATTTTTAGCAAGTTGTACAATGGATAGAAAGATATAATTGTCCAGCTTTTGACATATGCTTTCATTCTAATAGTGATAATGAAGATAACTGAAGAGCAATGCATGGAAAACGATCACATGTATCTCTTCAATAAGTCGTACTTTACAGGTGGTTGGCTGGAAAAGTAGTAGGTTTTATTTTCAATGCTGATAAATCCTAATATCTGAAGAAATGGATAATGTTGCAACTTTAAGTGATTGCAGTGGTGCTTGTCTGTGAGTTACACACAAGGTTTTTAAATGGATAAGGGGAATTAGGATTGTTAAATGATCATAACCTACTTACAGTAAAAGCTTGTAAAACCATTTAAAAGGCAACTACATTTGTGTTGACAAACAAAATGTTCCATGAATACCACTTATGGTGCTAAATGATGAATCAGCTATTCTAAACATTCTCCAATGTCTGATCACAGAGTTCTATGGCCCAGTTGTTCATGATCTAATTTTCAATATTTAAATAAACATTACTCTTTCAAGCAGCTGGATACTTTTCCAGCTGTATTCAATGTATGACTTTTTGAATTTATCAATTAAAACAATAGTTTCCTAGTTTGAAAGTTCATCTTTATAGATGAGAGATTAAAACAAATTCAGGTGGACTGGGGGCTGCAGGGACAGTGGGTAATTATAGAGACATGGACCACAGCAAATACTTTTTTTTACACAGTGTATTTTGTTAACAAGAGGAAGGGGGTGTTTGTCTTGTTAAAATGTATTTGTCTGTCAATATAAACTTTTGTAACTCTATGTACCATATGAAAATATTTCACCTCCTCCGAATATAGATCATAAATCAGCTCCTAAAACTGGTCATTTGGTTTCTGAGCATTGTGACATCTCAGAGGGAATTTTGCTTTGTATTCCTTCCAAGGATCTCTCTCTCTCTCTCTCTGTCTCTCTCTCTCACTGTCTCTCTATCTCGGTATCTTTCTTTCTAGTTCTTCTCTAATTGTTATTTATTTATTTATTTATTTATTTATTTATTTATTGCTTTATAAAAAATTTAATCAGTTATACATATACATATGTTCCCATATCCCCTCCCTTTTGCATCTCCCTCCCACCCTCCCTATCCCACCCCTCCAGGGGGTCACAAAGCACCGAGCTGATCTCCCTGTGCTATGCGGCTGCTTCCCACTAGCTATCTACCTTATGTTTGGTAGTGTATATATGTCCATGCTGCTCTTTCACTTTCTCACAGCTTACCCTTCCCCCTCTCCATATCCTCAAGTCCATTCTCTAGTAGGTCTGTGTCTTTATTCCTGTCTTACCCCTATGTTCTTCATGACATTTTTTTTCTTAAATTCCATATATATGTGTCAGCATACAGTATTTGTCTTTCTCTTTCTGACTTACTTCACTCTGTATGACAGGCTCTACGTCCATCCACCTCATTACAAATAGCTCAATTTCATTTCTTTTTATGGCTGAGTAATATTCCATTGTATATATGTGCCACATCTTCTTTACCCATTCATCTGATGATGGACACTTAGGTTGATTCCATCTCCGGGCTATTGTAAATAGGGCTGCTATGAACATTTTGGTACATGTCTCTTTTTGAATTATGGTTTTCTCAGGGTATATGCCCAGTAGTGGGATTGCTGGGTCATATTTTAGTTCTATTTTTAGTTTTTAAGGAACCTCCATACCGTTCTCCATAGTGGCTGTACAAATTCACATTCCCACCAGCAGTGCAAGAGTGTTCCCTTTTTTCCACACCCTCTCCAGCATTTATTGTTTCTAGATTTTTTGATGATGGCCATTCTGCCTGGTGTGAGATGATATCTCATTGTAGTTTTGATTTGCATTTCTCTAATGAGTAAAGATGTTGAGCATCCTTTCATGTGTTTGTTGGCAGTCTGTATATCTTCTGTGGAGAAATGTCTATTTAGGTCTTCTGCCCATTTTTGGATTGGGTTGTTTGTTTTTTTTTTGTTATTGAGCTGCATGGGCTGCTTATAAATTTTGGAGATTAATCCTTTGTCAGTTGCTTCATTTGCAAATATTTTCTCCCATTCTGAGGGTTGTCTTTTGGTCTTGTTTATGGTTTCCTTTGCTGTGCAAAAGCTTTTAAGTTTCATTAGGTTCCATGTGTTTATTTTTGTCTTTACTTGCATTTCTCTAGGAGGTTGGTCAAAAAGGATCTTGCTGTGATTTATGTCATAGAGTGTTCTGCCTATATTTTCCTCTAAGAGTTTGATAGTGTCTGGCCTTACATTTAGGTCTTTAACCAATTTTGAGCTTATTTTTGTGTATGGTGTTAGGGAGTGATCTAATCTCATACTTTTACATGTCCCTATCCAATTTTCCCAGCACCACTTATTGAAGAGACTGTCCTTTCTCCACTGTACATTCCTGCCTCCTTTATCAAAGATAAGGTGACCATATGTCTGTGGGTTTATCTCTGGGCTTTCTATCCTGTTCCATTGATCTATCTTTCTGTTTTTGTGCCAGTACCATACTGTCTTGATTACACTAGCTTTGTAGTATAGTCTAAAGTCAGGGAGCCTGATTCCTCCAGCTCCATTTTTAATTCTCAAGATTGCTTTGGCTATTCGGGGTCTTTTGTGTTTCCATACAAATTGTGAAATTTTTTGTTCTAGTTCTGTGAAAAATGCCAGTGGTAGTTTGATAGGGATTGTATTGAATCTGTAGATTGCTTTGGGTAGTAGAGTCATTTTCACATTGTTGATTCTTCCAATCCAAGAACATGGTACATCTCTCCATCTATTTGTATCATCTTTAATTTCTTTCATCAGTGTCTTATAATTTTCTGCATACAGGTCTTTTGTCTCCTTAGGTAGGTTTATTCCTAGATATTTTATTCTTTTGTTGCAATGGTAAATGGGAGTGTTTCCTTGATTTCACTTTCAGAATTTTCATCATTAGTATATAGGAATGCCAGAGATTTCTGTGCATTAATTTTGTATCCTGCAACTTTACCAAATTCATTGATTAGCTCTAGTAGTTTTCTAGTGGCATCTTTAGGATTCTCTATGTATAGAATCATGTCATCTGCAAACAACGACAGCTTTACTTCTTCTTTTCCGATTTAGATTCCTTTTATTTCCTTTTCTTCTCTGATGGCTGTGGCTAAAACTTCCAAAACTATGTTGAATAAGCGTGGTGAGAGTGGGCAACCTTGTCTTGTTCCTGATCTTAGTGGAAATGGTTTCAGTTTTTCACCACTGAGGATGATGCTGGCTGTGGGTTTGTCATATATGGCCTTTATTATGTTGAGGAAAGTTCCCTCTATGCCTACTTTCTGCAGGGTTTTTATCATAAATGGATGTTGAATTTTGTCGAAAGCTTTGTCTGCATATATTGAGATGATCATATGATTTTTCTCCTTCAATTTGTTAATATGGTGTATCACGTTGATTGATTTGCGTATATTGAAGAATCCTTGCATTCCTGGAATAAACCCCACTTGATCATGGTGTATGATCCTTTTAATGTGCTGTTGGATTCTATTTGCTAGTATTTTGTTGAGGATTTTTGCATCTATGTTCATCAGTGATATTGGCCTGTAGTTTTCTTTCTTTGTGACATCCTTGTCTGGTTTTGGTATCAAGGTGATGGTGGCCTCATAGAATGAGTTTGGGAGTGTTCCTCCCTCTGCTATATTTTGGAAGAGTTTGAGAAGGATAGGTGTTAACTCTTCTCTAAATGCTTGATAGAATTCGCCTGTGAAGCCATCTGGTCCTGGGCTTTTGTTTGTTGGAAGATTTTTCATCACAGTTTCAATTTCAGTGCTTGTGATTGTTCTGTTCATGTTTTCTATTTCTTCCTGAGTCAGTCTTGGCAGGTTGTGCATTTCTAAGAAATTGTTCATTTCTTCCAGGTTGTCCATTTTATTGGCATAGAGTTGCTTATAGTAATCTCTCATGATCTTTTGTATTTCTGCAGTGTCAGTTGTTACTTCTCCTTTTTCATTTCTAATTCTATTGATTTGAGTCTTCTCCCTTTTTTTCTTGATGAGTCTGGCTAATGGTTTATCAATTTTGTTTATCTTCTCAAAGAACCAACTTTTAGTTTTATTGATCTTTGCTATCGTTTCCTTTATTTCTTTTTCATTTATTTCTGATCTGATTTTTATGATTTTTTTCCTTCTGCCAACTTTGCGATGTTTTTATTCTTCTTTCTCTAATTGTTTTAGGTGCAAGGTTAGGTTGTTTATTTGAGATGTTTCCTGTTTCTTAAGGTGGGATTGTATTGCTATAAACTTCCCTCTTAGAACTGCTTTTGCTGCATCCCATAGGTTTTGGGTCGTCATGTTTCCATTGTCATTTGTTTCTAGGTATTTTTTAATTTGCTCTTTGATTTCTTCAGTGATCACTTCCTTATTAAGTAGTGTTTTGTTTAGCCTCCATGTGTTTGTATTTTTTACAGCTCTTTTCCTGTAATTGATATCTAGTATCATAGTATTGTGGTCAGAAAAGATACCTCATACAATTTCAATTTTCTTAAATTTACCAAGGCTTGATTTGTGACCCAAGATATGATCTATCCTGGAGAATGTTCCATGAGCACTTGAGAAAAATGTGTATTCTGTTGTTTTTGGATGGAATGTACTATAAATATCAATTAAGTCCATCTTGTTTAATGTATCATTTAAAGCTTGTGTTTCCTTATTTATTTTCATTTTGGATGATCTCTCCTTTGGTGAAAGTGGGGTGTTAAAGTACCCTACTATGAGTGTGTTACTGTCGATTTCCCCTTTTATGGCTGTTAGTAGTTTCCTTATGTATTGAGGTGATCCTATGTTGGGTGCATAAGAATTTACAATTGTTATATCTTCTTCTTGGATCGATCCCTTGATCATTATGTAGTGTCCTTCTTTGTCTCTTCTAGTAGTCTTTATTTGAAAGTCTATTTTGTCTGATATGAGAATTGCTACTCCAGCTTTCTTTTGGTTTCCATTTGCATGGAATACCTTTTTCCATCCCCTTACTTTCAGTCTGTATGTGTCTCAAGGTTTGAAGTGGGTCTCTTGTAGACAGCATATATATGGGTCTTGTTTTTGTATCCATTCAGCCAATCTTTGTCTTTTGGTGGGAGCATTTATTTCATTTACATTTATGGTAATTATCAATATGTATGTTCCTATTCCCATTTTCTTAATTTTTTTGGGTTCATTATTGTAGGTCTTTTCCTTCTGTTGTGCGTCTTGCCTAGAGAAGTTCCTTTAGCATTTGTTTTAAAGCTGGTTTGGTGGTGCTGAACTCTCTCAGCTTTTGCTTGTCTGTAAACGTTTTAATTTCCCCATCAAATCTGAATGAGATCCTTGCAGGGTAGAGTAATCTTGGTTGCAGGTTTTTCTCCTTCATCACTTTTATTATGTCCTGCCACTCCCTTCTGGCTTGTAGAGTTTCTGCTGAGAGATCAGCTGTTATCCTGATGGGGATTCCCTTGTGTGTTATTTCTTGTTTTCGCCTTGCTGCTTTTAATATGATTTCTTTGTGTTTAGTTTTTGACAGTTTGATTAATATGTGTCTTGGCATATTTCTCCTTGGATTTATTCAGTATGGGACTCTCTGTGCTTCCTGGACTTGATTAACTATTTCCTTTCCCATATTAGGGAAGTTTTCAACTATAATCTCTTCAAATATTTTCTCAGTCCCTTTCTTTTTCTCTTCTTCTTCTGGAACCCCTATAATTCGAATGTTGATGTGTTTAATGTTGTCCCAGATGTCTCTGAGAATGTCCTCTGTTCTTTTCATTCTTTTTTCTTTATTTTTCTCTGCAGCCGTTATTTCCACTATTTTATCTTCCACCTCACTTATCTGTTCTTCTGCCTCAGTTATTCTGCTATTGATCCCATCTAGAGTATTTTTTATTTCATTTATTGTGTTTTTAATCGATTCATCTTGATTCATCTTTAGTTCTTTAGGTCCTTGTTAACTGTTTCTTGCATTTTGTCTATTCTATTTCCAAGATTTTGGATCTGGGAAATAGAATCTTGGATCATCTTTACCATCATTATTCTGAATTCTTTTTCAGGTAGACTGCCTATTACCTCTTCATTTGTTAGGCCTGGTGGGTGTTTATCTTGCTCCTCTTCTGCTGTGTGTTTTTCTGTCTTCTCATTTTGCTTATGTTATTGTGTTTGGGGTCTCCTTTTTGCAGGCTGCAGGTTCATAGTTCCCGTTGTTTTTGGTGTCTGTCCCCAGTGGCTAAGGTTGCTTTAGTGGGTTGTGTAGGCTTCTTGGTCGAGGGGACTAGTGCCTGTGTTCTGGTGGATGAGGCTGGATCTTGTCTTTCTGGTGGGCAGGTCCACGTCTGGTGGTGTGTTTTGGGGTGTCTGCGGACTTTTTATGATTTTAGGCCACCTCTCTGCTAATGGGTGGCGTTGTGTTCCTGTCTTGCTAGTTGTTTGGCATAGGGTGTCCAGCACTGTAGCTTGCTGGTCGTTGAGTGAAGCTGGGTGCTGGTGTTGAGATGGAGATCTCTGGAAGATTTTCACCGTTTGATATTATGTGGAGCTGGGAGGTCTCTTGTGGACTAGTGTCCTGAAGTTGGCTCTCCCACCTCAGAGGCACAGCACTGACTCCTGGCTCCTCAATTTGGGATGATTTGTTGTCTATTCATGTATTCCACAAATGCAGGGTACATCAAGTTGATTGTGGAGCTTTAATCCGCTGCTTCTGAAGCTGCTGGGAGAGGTTTCCCTTTCTCTTCTTTTTTTCTCACAGCTCCTGGGTCTCAGCTTTGGATTTGGCCCTGTCTCTGCATGTAGGTCGCTGGAGGGCTTCTGTTCTTCACTCAGACAGGACAGGATTATAGGAGCAGCCTCTTCGGTGACTCTGGCTCACTCAAGTCGGTCGGGTGGGAGGGGCACGGAGTGCGGGGCGAGCCTGCAGCGGCAGAGGTCGGCGTGACATTGCATCAGCCCGAGGCGTGCTGTGCATTCTCCCAGGGAAGCTGCCCCTTGATCCTGGGACCCCGGTAGTGGCGGGGTGCACAGGCTCCCGGAATGGCGGTGTGGACAGTGACCTGCGCTCGCACACAGGCTTCTTGGCAGCGGCAGCAGCAGCCCCAGCGTCCCACACCCGTCACTGGGCTCTGCGCTTTCAGTCGCGACTCTCTCCCGTCTGTGGAGCCCCTTTAATCAGCGCTCTTAATCCCCTCTCCTCGCGCACCAGGAAACCAAGAGGGAAGAAAAAGTCTCTTGCCTCTTCGGCATCTCCAGAGTTTTCCGGGACTCCCTCCCAGCTAGCTGTGGCCCATTAGCCCCCTTCAGGCTGAGTTCTCGCCGCCAGCCCCAGTCCTCTCCCTGCGCTCTGACCAAAGCCTGAGCCTCAGCTTCCAGTGCCGCCCTCCCCGGCGGGCGAGCAGACAAGCCTCTCGGGCTGGTGAGTGCTGCTCGGCACCATTCCTCTGTGCGGAGATCTCTCCACTTTGCCCTACCCAGGTATGTGGGGGAGTTTCTTGCCTTTTGGGAGGTCTGGGGTCTTCTGCCAGCGTTCAGTAGGTGTTCTTTAGGAGTTGTTCCACGTGTAGCTGTATCTCTAATTGTTATTATGCTTGTAAGCTTTCCAGGTAATCACACAGTCATTCAAAGATTTTTTTTAATGTAAAATACTTCGTAAATTCTTCCAAATAACATTCTTCATGTGGTTTCCATTGCAAAGTCGTTTTCTTCATACATCACTGCCATCTGCTTTGTGGATGTTTCTCAGGACATCTGTTGCCTATCAGAGTCATTGTGTTTTCTTTCTCCCTCTCCTTTTATTGTGTAAGAAAGTATTGAACTCTGTTTCATATCTTCACTAAAAATATAAACTTAAAGTGCTTAAATTTCTGAGGACAGGGGACACTCTACATCACTTTATCTATCTTTGCATCACAGATGTCGGTCTATTTGGTTACAGTATTGTGTCTTCCTCAAATGAGTTAATCAACTCAGGTTCTTTGACTAACAAAATCATGGTTTAGCTTTATTCTTAGCACCCATTCAATCTGTTTTTGTTTTTTGTTTTGTTTTGTTTTGTTTTTACCAGAGAGAAAGTTCTTTCAATCTCCCTTGACCTGTTTCTTTGTTTCGTACTTAGGGTGACCACGCAAACTGGTTTACCTGGGGAGTGCTTGGTTTGTTTCTGTTTCCCCAGTGCCTCTTCCAATTTAGGTTTTGAGTAAGATTATTTTTTTAATTTTTAATAAGTCAGTATTACTTATAGTTGCATTAAATTAAGGGAAGATAGATTTTGTTCTGTATGTTCATTCATACAGATTCTACCATGATCTCATCTGTTAATGGTAGAGATGGAAGTGCAGTGAACAGGGTTCACAAATGAGCATGTTTTATAAAAAGTGTGTAGTAATAATCCATCTCTCTTTCTCTCTCAGAGCTTTCCTATCTAATCATAATGAACATTTCTTTCTCAAACATACCACACAGGATGTTCACTGATAAAACAAGCAGCTCTCAGGCTCAGGTAGAAAGAAGCAGTGAAGACCTTCTATCATCTGGTGGTAGAGAGAGAATTATGTCCTTGCTATGTCCTTGGCTTGCACGTGTCCAAGCCAATATGTTATGGTTTGTTCAGTGTTCTGCAAGTCTTCAGGTTGTCAGTTGATGAAAGCCAGTGAGAAATGGAAAAAGAGTCAATTAGATTAACATAACATATGTGCCAGAAAAACAAGGCCCTACAATATAGCACAGGGAACTATAGTTAATGTCCTGTGATAAACCATAATGGAAAAGAATATGAAAAAGAATATATACATATGTATAACTGAGTCACTTTGTTCTACAGTAGAAATTAAGACATTATAAATCAACTATACTTCAATAAAATTTAAAATAATAAAAAAAAGAAAAAAAAATAAACCCCACATAACACATGTGCTGGAAATAGAGGATGTTCTGATCCTGTGGAATATGAAGAAATTAGCTTAACTACTCTTGTTACATTGCTTTGTCAGTTTATTATAAATTCTAAACTTTTACTATTTTTTTGTTAGGTATGCATTCAATTTTTTTTCAAAGATTCCTTAGGCAGCAATTAATCCAAAAAAGTTAAAGTGCAAGTTAAATGAAAAATTAAATACTAAATTTCTTTCTTGAGAAATTTGATGTTGAACATTTAATCTGCATAGTATCTTTATTGATATTAATCATACACTTGGGGTGCCAAACTGATACCACAACAACATGAAAACCAAAAGGAATAAAATGTATTGGTTTCTACTCTAAAAGTTAATATTTTAAGAAGTTTATCCTCAAAAGGGACAATTTAAAAAATTCTAGCCACAGAAGATACATTTGCATATCATCCTGTCAAGCAAGAATTTTCATTTAGATCAAATGATTGATTTCATAAATTATTTTTTCTCACTTCTTTAATCTACTACTCTGTTGTACATAGAGAATTGAAGTGACATATGTTAATATTCTAGTTTATTTAGCAGAAGAACTTCAGTGTTAAATGAAGTCCTCACCATTATCAGGTACTCCAAGTAGAAAATCAATTAAGTAAATTCCAATAATGGCTTTTTTTTAATTCAGTTCAGTGAATCAAATAAAACCTTTGGAATTTATTCTGTTAAAGATGAAATGTTTGACATTGTATTGAGTGCTATGGTAAATTGTAAACCATGTTAAAATTTCAAGATTGAAGTTAAAATGATTAATTCTTGCATTACTAATTAATAATAAATACTAGCTTAAGAAGTCTGTGCAAGAGGAATGTACTTCAAATTGTTTGTGATGAACACATAATTTATGTTGTGTCCAAACAAGCATCAATATTTTGTTAATCAAAATAAATGCTGTAGTTGTCAAAATTTATAACTTAAAAACATGTACATAGTGTGTTGAACTACCAAATTTGTGTGATGAAGCTGATGAAGCTTCAGCATTGAAAATATACTTTCTTTACTGTTCATTAAGTAGCAAATTTTAGAAAATTTTTGAAGTATTTCTTTATAAATCAACCTACAAATCCCATTAATGGTTTTTAACATTATTGCAAATGAGTCCTTAAAATAGTTTCATTTTATCTTTGTAAATTAGTTGTGAATCTTTAATGAAAGTATTCAAAAAGTGCAACATCTCAAAATTCTCACTTTTGAAACTGTTAGAAAAATTCAAGTACTGAAAATAATAATTGAAAATAAGAAAACTCAAACATATCTATAAAAGCAAACAAAAATATATTATCTAGAACTCTGAGAAGAATTATTGGCTGGAGCTCCTATTTTTATCTGGGATGATTTATATTCGGTTTTGAAATGAAATGAAAATTTAGCATCTTTATGTAGCAATGTATTCAAATAATAGCAATAACTTATTTGAGAAGTTTCATCTGAAAACCTGTTTCTTGAATAATGGTACCATGAATAAAAGCAAAATGGCCCACTTAACAAAATATTTAGACTGAAATATTAATATTGTCAAAGTAGAATAGAGAACATCTTATAGCAGAATTTTTTGCAAGTTTACCAACTATCTGAGCTCCTGTAGAGAATAACTCCTCCATTGTTGTTATGGTATAGAGAGTAGAATCAGCTGTCATAATTTTAAATTTATTATCCAAAATACTGCAATTATGAAGCAGATTTTAGCCAATTATATGAACATAAAATTAAAATGTACCATATTTTTAAAAGGATATTCTTTAAAATATGGTCTTATAGACAAGCATAGCTAAGAAAGTATATGGCAATGTTTGCAGAATAATTATTTTGCTTATGTTATATTTTAATGTTCAGATAACCAATGTGAAGTTCTTTTTTTAAAAATTTTAGCTTTATGTGTATAGATCTGCTCTATTTATTTAAAATAAAGTTTTACCTAATTTTTTTCAATACAACTATAATATAGGGCCACTAGTATAATAAAAATAATTTTCCAGCAATAAAACAATTATCAGTAAATAAATTTAAAAATTAAATATATTATTTTAATTATTTTACCACCCTGTTCCACTCCCAAAGGGTTCTGGTATGGATAAATTTTGTATGGTCTCTTTATTCATATGTTGCATCCATAAGGAATCAGGAAATTTCTGCATCAGGAAATCATATTGGCTCAATCTCAGTATCTGAACACTTCTCTACATCTCTGATGCCCCCTAGCCCAAAGCCACTATACCCTCTTTCCTAGATGTCTGCAGTAGCCTACTAACACATCTTCCTCTATTTATCCTGTCCCCCTAAAATCTGTTGCCCATATAGCAGCTAGACTGACTTTTTAAATGTAAAACTGTTCAAAAAAATTAAAAATGCTCTTCATTTCATTCATAATAAAAAGTCAAAGTCTTCACTGTGACCCTCATGGCCCTATAAGAGTTCACCCCATTACCTCTTGGACTTCATTATAATCTGGCCCTTGATCACTCATTTTAATCACACTGACTGTTGATGCAATAGATCCTCTCTATGTAAGGGCATTGCTCTAGCTGTTCTCCCACCAAAAATCTGCTTGACCAGCTTCTCACATCCTTCAGGTTTTGATTCAAATCTTACTGTCAGTGATCCCTACCACATCCTATTGCACCTTCCGTACACACATACTCCAGGTCAACTGCTCTTCTTAAGGCCAGAGAACTTCAGGTCCACCTAACCCTGTTTCACATAATCCTGATTTTTCCCTCCCCATTTTCTATTGCTCTTTTCATCTTCTAGTACACCATATGATTTACTCACTTATTATATTATAATTATAATTATAATAACAATATAATATAGTATAATATATTATATTGTTATTATTATTGTTATTAACCATAATAATAATAGTAACAATTATAAACTCTCACTTTCCAAAATACCTCAGTGTGGGAACTTCTGTTTTTCATTAAGTTTTATGTACCTAGAATCATGCCTGCAATATCACAGGTTCTCAGGACATGTTTTAAAAAGGAATTTACATTTTTGTGAGCACTGATAATCAGAATTTATTTTGAACATACAGAGGGAGAGAGAGAGGGTCAGAGAGAGAGAGACACACATAGAGACACAGAGAGAGACAGGGAGAGATAGCCCAAGAAGTAGGATCACCTGGCAAGAGCTATAGCCATAAAGGATGCAGACATTGCCAGAACTTCAGGGCTGATATCTCAAGGAAGTGGGGAATTAATACCTTCTCTCTCTCCTATTGCCTTGGGTTTTATTCCAGTACTTCCCATTGAGCAAACTCAACAGGAAGCGTAAAAGGTCACTAGGGTGCTCTTAAGAACTCACGTTGGAGAGATGGTGGATTAGAAGACACTGAGCTCACCTCCTCTAATGAGCATACCAAAATCACAGAACAATCATCAGAGAAAAAGCCTGGAACATACTGGGAAAGATCTTCTACAGCTAAAGACATAAAGAACAAACCACAGCAAGATGGATAGGTGGGGTGACTCACAATATAATCAAATTGCATACCCCTCAGGTGGGTGACCCACAAACTGGAGAATAAATATATTGCAGAGGTTCTCCCACAGGAGTGAGAATTCTAAGTCAGGCTCCCCAGCCTGGGAGTCAAGCACTGGGAAGTTGAGCCCAAAGCATTTGGTGTTGAAGGCCAGTAGGGATTAAGTGAAGGAACCATACAGGATTGGGGGAAACAGAGACTTCACTCCTAAAGGGCACACAAAAAAATCTCACATACACCAGGATCCAGGGCAAAAGCCATAATGTGATGGAAACTTGGACCAGATCTACTTGCTGGTCTTGCAGAGTCTTCTGAAGAGGCGGGGAAAGAGGCTGCAGCTCACCTGGGGATATAGACACTGGTGGCCGAAATATTTGGGAACATTCAACTGTGTGAACACTCCTGGAAGCTGCCATCTTGGCTTTTCAGCACCATTACCTGGCCCCACCCAACAGCCTGTAGGCACCAGTGCTGAGACACCTCAGGCCAACAACTGGGTGGCAACACAGCTCCACCCATCAGCAGATAAGCTGCCAAATGACTGCCTAAGACCACAGCTGCCTCTAGAAACACCTTTACACACAGCCCTGCCCACCAGAGGGCCAAGAACCCCCACCAGTCAACAGGCACCAACCCTCCCACAAGAAAGCCTGCACAAGTGTCTTGACCAACCTCATGCACAGAGGGCAGACACCAGACTCAAGAAAACTCTGATCCCACAATGCAGGCCAGACCCTACCCTGAAACCAGCTAGTCCCCGCCTCTGTCAACTAGTAGGCCAATACTCAGGACATATTTTAAAAAGGAATTCACATTTTTGAGCACTGATAATCAGAACTTATTATGAACATATAATGAAACTATTTTGGATATATTGTATATCTCATATATATGATTTGCTGACACAAAAGATGGGCTTGAAGTTATATATGGATGTAGATAGATATCTACATATATAATATCTATATCTATACATATCTTCAAGGGCATCCTTTGTGCTACCAAATCTTAATCTGCTCTCAAAGAAAATTGATTTGAACAGAATTTGGAAAAATATCAAAACATCTTCTCCAGTTTGCATAAGCTCAATATTTACCAATAGCAATGTGTTTAATATTATAATAATTCAAAAACAGAATAGAGGATTCTTCCTTTTTGATAAAAATATTACTCCATTTACCTTTGACATTCTAAGAAAGGTAGTTCAAAGTTTTGTTGTTGTTTGTTTTTTATTGTTGCTGTATTTTACCAACACTTTGAAGAAAGTTTTGAATATATGATTCAATAATTGAAAGATTTCATATAAACTATAAAAATCAGAAATGGATCTCAGGAAGCATAATGGTTCAAATTATATACTTTATAGTGACTTTTAAAAATTTTCCTACAAATAAATGCAACATAGCCAGAAAAGAAAAAAGACAAAACACAGCCAGCTAGAGGTGCGTTGTGTGGTGTGGAGAACAGAACCTTCAAGTACTTTCAAGATCTACTATTAATTTGTCAAAGATTTTAGAAATTGAGTTTTAAGACTAATTTTTCTTAACACTTTAGGCTGTTTACCATATGCATTGCTGTCAAAGATGTTAAATTATAATTCAGAACACTTTGAACTATTTTAAGTATCTGAATATTATTTCCTCATAATGTGAAGAATCACAAACATGAGTAACAGAAGACATTGTTTTGTATTATTAAAAGACAAAGTATATTTAATCTTATCTACTTGAATACATTTCACTTAACATTTTATTGACTTTTATTATGTTTTTTCTGTGAATAGAATATTTATTTCCTTGATTTAAAATGATAAAATTGCAGAAGAAATAGTGAACTAGAAAAGTTTATATGGACATTTCCTCCTCAGAAGAAGAATTTTCCTCATCATTAAACATAGCCCATCTACAGAACATGTGATGATGATTTAGACAAGTTACTGAGAATATATTTTCTACTGAAAAAAAAATTAGTTTTTCTAATGTAAAACTATTCCTGAAGTATGGAGAAATATAAAATTAAATTAAGCATTGAATATTATAGTCTACTATAATATGAAAACAAGTGATTATAATTAATAATCATAGGGAAATTAGCAATATATTTAGCTAAAGAAGAGAAGAGTTTCAGGAAAGTTCCCAACTAAACAAAGGTTCTTTCTTTCCTTTTCCCCTTATAATACTGGGGAGCACTATGTTAATGAAAATTGTAAGTATTCATTGTAAAATGTAAAAAGTATAAATTTGTATGCATTTTAATATTGGTAACAACAATGAGACAATAATTTCAAACTCTCATGTCATCCAAAATATGAGAGAAAAATGAAATAGATGCTTAAGGTGATCATTAGCTCTGAAACCAGATAAAACTGTTATGCTAAGATGGTGTCTTAGTTTCTAAAGAAAGTAGTCTGTGAGTCCAGAATCAGATGAGGAAAGTGGGCTTCCACTCTGATTGAATCTGATGACCAGACCTCGTTGAGCAAACATGTCAGATCAGTACTCACCAGAGGGGGTAGAAATTTTGCTCAAACTATCCTAAAATGCAGACATTTCTTCAGCCACTCCCATTCAGATATTATTTAAGAGAGCTTTGCCTGTCCATCTGCCTTCAAGTCCAAACTAACTGACAGAGAACACTCCTGTCATTCTTGGCCTCAACCCAATCATCTGTCTCTATTCTCTCTTGGCCCCAAAATACCCTTAGAGTAAAGTGTCTATTACTGTGAGAAAGATAGGGCACTTAAATTAAGGTTTAAAATTCAAATTCAATGTACTTTCTTAAAATTATGTGCAATCTGAAGGAAGATAGAGCTCATTATTAGGGAGAAACTTTTTATCGTCTGACAAAATTTATTTTAATTTGAGGTGAAGTGAAGTCATATGCAAAAAGATGCAACCACAAGGCTAGGAGCAAAAGTGGAACTAGCTAAGGGAAAATGGGTCCCTCAACAGTTTTTGCCCTGCTTAGCATTTGAAAAAAGGAAACTGGGAACTGCAACGTGAATTAGATAAAGACTGAGTGAGAGTAATATTGAGAAATAACAGCCGCAGTACATACATATGATTGAGCAAAAATTGTACTCACTTGGCAAATATATATCTGACATTGTCCCTATTATCAATAATATCAAACAGGCAATAGGAACAACATTTATTTCAATATATTTGGGTATGTCTGTGTACTTTAAAGTAGATATAATTGCATTTTATGAAGAGACAAATGGAAGAATAAGTAATAGTATAGTAATATTAATTTTGCCTATTTCAAAACGTAGTTTATTTAACATAATTACAAACTCTCCTGAAAACTTGATATGTTTCATTTGATAAGTGTATTAGTTTCCTAGGGTTGCCTTAACAAATTACCACAAACTGGGTGGTTTAAAACAACAGAAATTTATTCCCTCAAGAAGTCACAGAGGCTAGAATTGTGAAACCAAAGTGTAGGAAGGGCCACGCTCTCTTTGAAGTCTCTTGAGGGAAGATCCTTCCTTGCCTTTTCCTAGTTTCTGACGTTTATCAGTAATCCTTGGCTTTCCTTAGTTTCTGGATGTATCACTCCAATCTCTGTCTCCATCTCACATGGCCTTCTCCTTTCTGTGTCCCTATGCACAAATTTTCCTCTTCTTATAAAGGCATTAATCATTGTATTCAAAGTTACTCTATTACATTATGACCTAATCTTAACTTGATCACATATGGAAATACTCTATTTCTAAATAAGGCCACATTCACAGGTACCTGGAGTTAGGAGTTAAACATATCTTTTTTGGATCCAAAATTCAAAGCACAGCAACAGGTAAGATACACAATAATGAGTAAAATAGAGAAAAATATTAAAAAGTACATTGTAGGAAAAGCTGAGTACACATGCAGAAGAGGAGAGTGGAAAAGCAGGAAAGTAATGAATATTCCAAGAAGACATGAAAGAAAAAAAAAGCCAAGTTGAAGATGAGAATCTTAAGATTCATTCATTTCATATAATGAAGACAAATAATAGAAGTATAAAAAAATAAAATCCATCTTAATTTAAACCCAACAATTGAAATCCATAAGCCATTAGGAAGACAGCTCTTTGTGCCACTCTTCAGACTTATGTTCCAATTACTGTTAACTGGAAACTTGGGAACCTGTCCTTTTCTAATTAAAACCCAAACTAAGTGGTTCTTGTTTTCTAAAATATGTTTGGTTTATGAGAAATAACATCAAATATTTGTATTGCAAATTTAATCATACCTTTTAAATTTAGACATCTAAGGGACCATGTGTGATTTCATGGCTCATACTTTTTTTCATCCACCTATGTTAATTCAGTTCAGTTCAGCTAGTCTAGTTCAAAGATAGCTAATAAAAAGGTACAAATGTTTGCAAACAATGAATCTTTCACTCCTTCTTTTGTGGAAATACAGTGTCAATACCAATCACAGAAATAAGGTAATGTACAATTACAAGTTCAAATTTAAAACATAAAAGGTAGTGTAGGAGCTTGCTGGAATTCAATGCAAATTTTTGTGCATTTTTTTCATTAAAAAATCTTCAATTTTGCTATCAATGTGACATATGAAAAATATGCTGTACATGATTATTATATTTATCTACAGATAGCTATAGATGCATATAACTCAGAGAAATGCACTTTTTAAAAGTTATTTCAGGCTATACTAGAATTGGAAACATAATATCATTATTCAAAATTAATTTTAAAATTCTGAAGGCAAATGTATATGCTATACAAATATATGTTAAATTTTAAGTGAATTATTATAATAAACTTTTCTCATATATCAGAGCACTCATATCAAATTAATAAAATGACAATTCCTATATCACATAATGAAGACAAAGGCAACTAAAAATTTACCTATATAGAAACATATGTATTGATATTTCAGCATACTTTGTATATAAATCCATATTTCTGTATAAAACCATGTGTATTGATATTTGTATATATACATATATGTATATACGAGCATATCTGTATGCATGTGTGTGTCTTTGTGAGTATTTTAACAAATCTTGAGCTTATTTTATGAGAATCCTGCTTGCCTATAGAGAAGGGATGCTTTGTAACTGCTTGAGGGGAGACAAAGGAAGCATTTTCTTGTCCAGTTGGACCTCAGACTAAATGTATGGGTGCCTCAGTCTAAGTCAGGAAATGCAGAATCAGAAGATTCACTTGGTTCCATATTTAACTTTGCATTTTAATTAGTAATAAAAATAACATTTTGATTTCCATCTTTCTGAATCTAGGGTTATTATCTCAATAGATTCTTCACTTGTACAATAAAGAAGGGTGTGATTTATCCTTCCTCTAGAATTTCAAAAGTATATACACATACTTAACACAAATCCAGATATACAGATTTATCTAAATCAGAAATCTGAGTGTTATCCTAGAATTCTTTCCTTATCGTCAAATTGATGAAGCTCATTATTCAGTCAACAAGTTGATTTGAGCTCCAAAATAGATTTTTAAAAAATATTTTCACATTTTCTCCATCCCCACTGCTATTGTTTTGGCTTTGTTTTCATCATCTGTTATCAGACTATTGAAATTGCTTTCCTGCTTCTAGTTTTTCTCTTATCCACACAGCTTACAAAATATTAATAAAACCTAAATGTAATTATGCCACTTTCCTACTTAAAATACTTTGCTCACCCCTGTACTTAAATGATAAAATCCAAACCTCCTGGAGATCTATTTGAAGACCCTCAAGAGGCCTTCCACGTTTATCTCCCATCACTTTTCATATCACTCTATGTAGACCTCCTACATAGAATTCCTTGAAAATATAACACATGGAATCACCTTTCTCCATTTATTCACCTGTCTAATTCTTATTCTCAAAACTCCAGTCAAGATGTACACATGCAGTGACACTTTCTCCACTTTTCTTTTTAGGCAGAGTATATGCTGCCTTCCTACTCCAATGCCCCTCTATTTATGGCTGAAGTTTTAGCACTTGTTATATTCTTATTATCAACTGGCATCCTATACTCCTCCAGGTGACTCCAAGTAAACAGCTGAGGCAAATAACTATGCCTTATTCATCTATGTAAGATACTGTTCTAGTACAAACATGTCATGTTAGGTGACCAATATTTTCAAACTTTTACAACTGAAAGATGAAACCAAATCTTGACTCCAAATTTGAGATTCAAATCTAAACGTATCCATTATTTTCAAATCCAGAGAAAGTGATTAATTAACTCTTGTTTATTGAAAATTTAGAAGTGGAAAATTAATATGAACCGGAGGGAATCAGATCTCTAGAATTCTACTGACTCCCTAAAATGGGACACATCCTTACCTATGTTGACCAAGCACTATAGTTATGTTATGGAAGAGTGAAAGCCAGAGATAAGAGAAGGTCCTCACTTGTATATTGACCACAATGGTCACAAACTTGTTGGATAATGCCACACAGAACACAGTGACCATAATGGTCATAGACACTTTTGGATAAAATGTACAGATGCTTCTGATACAACATAATTGCTTAGGGGTGGGTAAGGAGAATGACTGTGTTTTAAACACACACACACAACACACACACACACACACACACACAAGATCAGGGACTCTTGAATAGGCTGGGCAATAATAGTCCCAGTGGTATTGTTCAAACAAAATGTACATACTCTCTTTAAATACATTGTTAAGATATTTGAAGATATAATAAAGCAAACTTTAAATTTCTGACGTTTACCATCCTACTATTTTCATGACAAATTTTCAGTAGATGGCAGTTTCTAGTGTGAAAAGCATTACAATAAATCACGGGGTTTTTGTTAAATGCTTCTCCAACTCCCATATACAGATGCATATTCACATACACAGTATAGGTACGCAGGCTCATACACACACATGAAATCCCAATTTTCCCCTCAGATTTTCTATCATCTCTTCAAATAGCATACACTGTTTCAACCTCTCTCACAGCTCTTTCTTTTACCCTTCTGGGACACAAAAAACAGAATACTTTCAGAGCAGAATATCTGTTTTAAAGTATATACTAAATTGTAACTGGTGCCTTTTTTTAAAGAGCTATAGCATTATGTTCTCATTAGAAGACAGTTTCAGTTTTCCCAAGAGCACAGTAATCTCAAGGAGGTCTCTCACTTTGTCCTCTGGCATGAAAAAAAAAGTCTCTTAATGATACCAATTAAGAAGTTTGAATGTCATTTCTACATCTTTGTTCTGTTTCAGGTCAGCAAGTCCAGGACTCAAAACAAAGTCATAACAACTCTGTTGAAGCTTATAGACATTTGTAACATTCTATCAGGAAGGCAGATATTTCAAAATAACTGCAAATGTCTTATGGTATTTTCAATAACAGATTACATTATTTATACTCTATTTATCTTTACTTTCTATAAAACAAAAGAAGAAAAATACATGAAATATGCCCTTTAATCTTATCCGACTTTCTCCTGCCTAGTTACTACTACTTGTGAGTTTAACTACATGATATTAACTTTTCTTAAATCCCTTTAAACAAATAATGCAATTTGTAAACAATATTACTTTTATTATTCTTTTCAAGAGTGATAAGGACAGCCATTCTTTTATACTTTTCTGTGACCTCCCATCCCAAAATGTTGATTCCCTCCTTCTTAATGTTTACATGTGCCCATTAAGCAATAATTTGTCACCTTTATCTGGATCAGTTTGAGTCTAAGTATCACAACCAGTTCTGCTCATTGAGGAAGTAAAGATCTATCTCTTCTCGAGTACTCTGGCTGAGAACTCTCAAGTGGAGTATAGAGGAAAGGGGGTAAGATCATTTTGCAGGAGGTATTTTTATGCTGCAGAAGAAGAAAGAACTGTGCCCTCTTCTGTAGAAAGCCATGGTTCCCTTGAACATAAAATTAATGTTTCCTAATGATAATTGAGCACAAATATTGATAGTATAAATTTTGACAACTAATTTGATTTAATTAGGTTTACATAAACTAATTTTATAGTACGTACTTTGGTTTAGTTATGAAAAATAGTATATCTTTGTATAACATTAAAATTGTTTGACAGATTTTTTAAATTTTATTTTAAAAACATGATAAAGCTAGAACAATATGTTTGGAATCATCTTACACTATTGAATATTAGTGTTAATAGTAATAATTGTCCCAAGCATAATAGCTCAAAAAACTCTTGCAAAGAGTTCCTGATAGAGAAGATATCAGCTTACTTTCTGAGATCAGTTGAAAAGAGTAGTCAGTTTTTTAAAGCAGTTTTAAAATTCGATAGTTTATATAATTAACCCTCCACAATTTGAAGTGTATCAGGTTATTGTCCCTATTTTACACGTGAGCAATTAAAAACCCATAACTGTTATATGGTTTTCCATGATCACTTAGGAATAAGTCAACAATTTTGGAGCCAAATAAACTCTCAGAGCCATAATTATATTCAGGGTCCTATATATTATTTGTCTCAAAATATGATGAAAACTCTTCTGAATATTAATTCCAGGGATTAGATTGAATATAATCAAATTCTTCAATATTTTTCCAAGAAGCTGTTATAACCAGGTCAAATCAAATTTCATATTGGGGGTTATATTCAATTTTTTTTTTTTTAGCAGAACTACTCAGAAGTATACTTATATTTCCTAATTTCTTCAGCCTTCTTTTTCATCATTAAAATTATTTCTCTTTAAAAAAAACTAAAACATAAACATAATAAAAACATACATTTAAAATGAAAACTGTTATCTACCAGAAATATATCAGACCCACTCTATTAGAAGTGAGCATTCTTAAAAAATTTCTTTGAATATCTCTCTATAATTATATGTATAGAAATATATGCATGTGTGTATAAATGCATACACACATATATGCAATGTATATACATGTCTATATAATATTATTTACATATACACTTGTTTTCTTTTTTTTCAGTTAATCATTTACCTTGAACATCTTTCCATAAGGGAACATATAATTTTACTTTATTTTCTCTATTGATAACATAGTATTTCATGATCTTTAAAACATTGTATATGGTAATTACCTAATCAAATTATATATATGAATATATATATAATATATTATATATTATAATATTATTATATATTATATATATTACAGATTATGTAAACTATCATATTGGTAGTTTTTCATTCCTTCAATAATAAACACATTTCATAGTAATTTATTTATTACCTGTTCACGTTCTACCATTGGCAACTTTTGCAGTTTCTTTCCTGGTCTATGACCCACATAGAAATCTCTAACTCTTCTTAATTTGACATAGATGCTACATGAAGCTTCATTTAATTCATTGCATTTTGTTACTCCTTCTCTTGTCTCAAGACATTTGCCCAGGCACAGAGACCCAGGAGAATGTCAGTGATGGATCAGAGCAGTCTTCTGCCTATCATTTTGCTACTATCCTTCAAATTTCACCTTTCCCATCACTTTCAAGAAATGAGTTTTGAAAACTTCAAACTAGACTAGATGTCTCTACTCTACCAAAGTATTTATCATATTTTATTAATTGTTTTAAACTATTAATTTCCATGGGTAGAAAAATTAATACATTTTAGGAACACAGGAGATGCTTCTGTACCACCAGCATCTAAGGAAATGCCTTGCACGTAGTAGGCATTCAACAGATAGTTGTTTATTTGAGTAAAGTCTCCACTGGATTAAATATATCCTGAAGTTTTTGAATACATGTAATTAAAAAGGAACAGTAGTATTGAGATTGAATTACATTATCTGCTCAATTATTCATGCATATAATCATTCTATAAACATAAGTAAT
Organism: Mesoplodon densirostris; assembly: GCF_025265405.1. Lineage (NCBI taxonomy): Eukaryota > Metazoa > Chordata > Mammalia > Artiodactyla > Ziphiidae > Mesoplodon > Mesoplodon densirostris. The sequence goes on from NC_082665.1 coordinate 22,671,913, forward strand.
CATCTACTATAAATTTGACATTAACAACAGAAATAGCAAACAACAGCACTAAACTACTGAGCAAGTGCTTTTTATGTACTAAGACCTTTGTATGCATTTTGCACTAATTCTTACAAAAAACAGTATTGTTTGGAGTGGAACAGTAATTTTAGTGGTCTTACAAAAGAAGGCAAAATTAAGATAACTTAAGTATTATGTCAGTATTGCAGACCTCCTACATAACAGAATCAGGAGAATTGAATTCAAGGTTTCATTGAATCTACTGTCTAAAGTTTTTAACCATCTCAATGAAAAAAACATTATTTCTATCTTTTCATAGCCAATGAACACCCAATTACATATAAGACAATTGGTAAAATATTTCCATTATATTCCTTTCATATTCAAAATTGTGTGTATCCCTTTGTGATTTTTTTTTCTATTTCTGCATTTATTGAAACAATACTATAATTCATTCTTAAATTCTGGTAATGTATTCAAATCAAATGATTGATTTTAGAAATGTAGATACTTCTTTGAATTTCTGGTATAAAATTTCTTGATGATAATTTTCATATGTTACTGGATTTTTTTAAATTAATTCCCAAAAAATCTTTCTTTAGGTTTATTATTAGGGCTATACTGTCTTTGTAAAAATCAGTTAAAAGTGTTTCCTCTTTCTCTACTTTCTGAAAGAATGTGTAAAATGTTGGTATTATTTTCTTTTTAAATGTTATACAAACATAAATATAAATACAAAGTTATGGTCCAGATAAGATGGTATAAACTCATTTTTCCCTGCTCCTGCCTGCTTAGTGCAACCATAAACCTTGGAAATAATGCAATGGGTAACAAAAGGAAAACTGTGAAAAGTGGAAAAGGGAAGGCAGACTAGTTACAAATTCCAGGACTGGAGGACTAACAGCATTAGGGTGTCTTGTGAAGCCTCACCCAACAGAATAATGTGACTTAGGCCAGCTGTTTCCCATTCTCCAATTTAGCAAGAGGAAGTGGCCAGGCATGCTCATCACTCATCTAGATCAAGTGGGGATACTAGCAACAGTACCAGGTGAGCCTAGCAGCACTGGAAAAAGAGACTGATAAAAAACTCTACTGACAGTGATCAACCAGGGAAAGTGCTGGTGACACGAGTCTCCTTCCCCACACAGAAAGACCAGGCAGTTGATGTCACCAGCAAGTGGGGATCCACCAAAGAAGCCATGGAAGAGGTCTCTGTCTCCTACAAGCAAGGGGGTTCCTACCACAAAAAGAGCCCCATCCAGGAAGACTGTTTGTCCTTAAGAACCTGAGTCTCCCATCCCCAACCTAGAGATACCAAGTGACCAGTAAGCAATGGCAAAGGGGGTCTCCCCACAAAAGTAATCTGGCTCCAGAAGTATTTTTCATGCCCATAGATCAGAGACTCACTTCCCCTACTGTGGTCCAGTCTGGTTAAATACCTCTTGTTCACTCAGTCACCACCAACTGCAGCCCAGGGTGCCCCTGGGGAAACAGATAAGTCAAGCAGGCAAAACTAGCCATCCAAAGTTTGTAAGAATAAAATAGTCTTTGGACCCATAACCCACAAATATAGGCCAAAACCTGTGTGGTAAACCTAAATATGGTGGCTGCCTACTAAAATAAAAGGTTAAATAGGATTCTTAGTTTTCTAACACAATAGTCAAAATGTCCAGGATACGATACAAATCACTTATCATGCCAAGAATCAGGAAAATCACAACAACAAGAGAAAAGACATTTACCTGACACCAACATCAAAACGAATCAAAAGTTGGAATTCTCTGCCAAGGATTTTAAAACAGCACTAATAAAAATGCTTCGACAATCAATTACACATTCTCTTGAAACAAATGAGAAATGGAAGACATCAGCAAAGAAGTAAAAATTATAAAAAAGAGCCAAATGGAAATTGCAGAAATGAAATATACAATAAAGGAGAAAGAAAACTTCCTGGAAGAATTCAGTAGTACAAGGGAGATAACACAGGATATAATCGAAGGACTTGAGGACAGATCAATAGAATTTACCAAATCTGAACAACAGAGAGAAAAAAAGAGGTTGGGAAAAAAAATGAGCAGAGCATTAAGGACTTGTAGAAAAATAGCTTAAGATTCAATATTCTTATGGGATAGTCTTATGGGACTCCAACTTAGAGAGGTTATTATAAATGATAAGGTATATAAGCCATATGACTAATTTCTTTAGCAAATAATTTTCCCTTGGTCAATCTATCTCCAAGCATGCTATCTGGATAGGTGGATAATTTCCCAAATCATCAAGTGCTTGCTCCTTTTTACTTAGCAGGTTCTTCCTCAATATATCTCGTTCCTCTCATATTTTACTATAAGCAGCAAAGGCACATGCTGTACCTTGCACACTTTGTTTGGAAATCTCATCAAATATCCAAGTTCATCACTTTCCACCCAACAGCAGAACATAATCTAACCAAGTTTTCTGTCACTTTATAGAACCAATTTCTGCAATGTCCAATAATATATTCCTCTTTTCCTCCTAAGGCCTCCGCAGAAACACCTTTAACATTCATATCTCTACCAAAATTCTGTTCATGATGATATATGTATTCTTTAAGATAACAGAATATTCTCTGTAGCTCTCCTCCTGTATTTTTAAGCCTTCACTAGAATACCTTTAATATCTATATTTCTGTCAACAGTTCCTTCAAGGTAAGCTAGGCTTTTTGTATTAAAGATATCAAAACATTTACTAGCCTCTATCCATTACCCTATTCCAAAACCATGACCACATGTTTAGGTAGTTGTTACAGCAATACACCACTTTACTGTACAAAAATCTACATTCATTTGCTAGGGCTGTCATAACAAAGTACCACAGAATGGATGCCTTAAAGCCACAGAAATGCATTTTCGCACAGTTCTGGAGGTTCAAAGTCCTAAATTAAAGTAGCTATCTTTAGGACTTGGCTTTCGCTTATCCTTCCTTGCCTCTTCCTAGCTTCTGGGCATGGCTAACAATCCTTGGTATTGCTTGACTTGCAGGCACATCACTTCAGTGTCTGCCTAGATGGTCACAAGGCATTGTCCCTATGTCTGTGTCTCTGTTTTCTTTTCTTATAAGGACACCAGTCATTGGATTAGGGTCCACTTTAATCTAGTATGATTTTATCTTAATTTAACATCAATCGCATCAGCAAAGACCCGATTTCCAAGTGGGGTTATGTTCTGTAGCTCTGTTTCTGAGAGCTGTTCCTGAACCTAGTTCACTATCCTCATGAGATTATAAACCATATTTGATAATTGAAACAAAAATAATAGTACTATCTTATACTCAAGACAATACGATTTAACAGTGGTGAAAGTAAAAGGAACTAAATGAAATTAAAGTGTCTACACTTCGCTCCAAATATGCTCCGATTATTAAATGTCATAAAGAAATAATTCCTGAAAGCCTGTAGGCTTGAAGTATTTTTTTGTGTGTGTGGGAAGATTTTGATTATGAATTAAATTTCTTTGATTTTCAAATAAGTTCTTCAGATTCCTTATTGCTTCTTGACTTAGTTTTGTTAAGTTATGTTTTTCAAGGACTTTTTCCATTTAATATAAGTAATCAACATTATTATGAAGGTTTATTTTTCCTTTTAATATCTGTATGATCAGTAGTGATATCATTTATTTTATTCCTTATGTTGATAATTTGTGTTTCTTTCTTTCTTTCTTTCTTTTTTTACTTCTTGATTACTCTTGTTATTAGTTTATCAATTTGATTAAAAATTGGAAAGAACCAACTTTTTCCCTTACCTTTTCGTTTTTTTCTTGTGTTCTATTTAATTGATTTCTGTTTCTACTTTTATTCATTTCTGCCTATTATTTTAAACTTAATTTGCTCTTATTTTTTGAGTTAATTGGGTAGGAACTTACATAATTTTCTTGAGCTTTTATTCTTTTTAAAATATAGAGGTTTACAGTTACACTCTTGCCTCTGAGTATTGCTTATACTATATCTTACAAATTTTAATTTGAGATATACCTTATTTATTTTGCAATATTTGCAATATTTTTTAATCTTCCATGAGATGTTTCCTTTGACTCATAGGTTTCCTAGAAGTGTGGCATCCAATTATTTAATATTTGGGAATTTTTGGCTTCTTGTTTTGTTGATATCTAATTTAATACATTTTGAGTCAGGTAAAATACAGCACATAAGTTGTATGTTTTAAAATTTATTGAAACTTATTTTATGGACCAGGATATGTTTTTTTTCTACATGTATTTGTAAAGCATGTCTGGATTTTGCAGTTGTAATTGTTGGATGCAGTTCTCTGTAAATGATGATTAGGTCAATTTTGTTGATAGTATAGCTCTGATCTCTAATATACATACCATATTTTCATTTATTTGTTCTATTAATTATTCAGAAGTTTTTTTTTTAGGGAGGGATATTAAAATCTCAAATTAAGTTTTAGAATTTGTCTATTTTATCTTTAATTCTGTTAGTTTTTTTTTTCCCAGCTGTTTTGAAGTTCTGTTGTTAGGTACATACATATTTGGAACTTTTATGTCTTTCTAATGAATTGCCCCTTTATCATTACAAAATCTCACTCTTCATTTTTTTGTTCATTCTTTTTAGTGAAGTCTTTGTCATCTGATAATAATATAGTCATAGAACTTTCTTATGCTTACTGTTTGGTGATGTGTCCTTTTACTTTCATCCTCATTGTGTTTTTAATTTTAACGTATATCTTTTGGACATTGTCCTTACTCCCAAATCAAAGCCTTTCCACTGTCTCTGGCTTCAGTCCCTAGGGATTAAGGAGTTGCTAATGAGCTCTCTCCCCTCAGACTGGCTGAATCTTTAAGGCCCCTTAGCACAGGTTTGACCTCTCTTTTTCCTGCTCCTTTGTTCTCAATTTGCTAACAGCTTACTCTGTTGTAAGCTTCATGCCATCTTGCCCTGCACATTCTCAGCCAAGCATTCATCAGTGAATTGCAGGATGCCCTCAGATAGATTTCTGTCTAACCCTCATTCCTCAACCCTTTGAAGCTACTTTCCAGAGCCCCACCCTGATGAATCTAAGTTGCTGGTTTCAGCTCTGATTTTTGCCTCTGGTGTTCAGTAGTACCACTGTGCTGTACTAAGACTCCAGCCTGCTATGCTGGTGAAATTTCTACCAGGCAAGGAACCAGGAGCCATCGTTATCTTGAGGTTCACCTCCTGAGCTTCCCTTCCCTCAGTGATCAGTCTTTTGTTGCTTATTTTCCTCTGACTGAAGACAGTTGTGTCATATGTTCTATTCATCTTTAAAGTTGTTTACTTGGAATGACAAGTCCAGTACAAGTTATTCTATCATAGTCAGAAGCAGAAGTCCCGGAATTTTGTTGTTGATGTTTCATTTCATCTTTTCAACCTTACACTGCTTGTAGAAAACTAGCTTTGACTCAATAAATTTAAAAGTCCTGTGACACCTTAATATTCTCCAGGGGGAGCCAGAACATTAGTTGGCAGGTATATTGCACCTGGATCTCTGAGGTTCTGCTGACCATGAAGAGATTTCAGAGGAAAATCTTACTAAGAAATACACTGAATTTTTAAATTACAATAGATCTGAATATTCCCTCACAAAAATGGCCATTCAGTCAAAGTCACATCTTGACTCTCCTCTGAAGATCTATAGCTTCAGGGGAGAGTCAAGGCCTCAGAAGGAATTTTGAATCTTTGAAGAGAAATGATGGCAAACCCATTATTTGATCGGTTCTTGCTGTCAAACCACCACAATAATTTTAATTGTTTCTTTAGAATGATTGCTGAAATAAAAGGATAAGCAAGTTGTGAATATGGTCGGTATGGATATTTCATGTAGCATTATTTCTTTAAGAATAATTTGATCAGGGACTTCCTTTGTGGTGCAGTGGTTAAGAATCTGCTTGCCAATGCAGGGGACACGGGTTCAATCCCTGGTCCAGGAAGATCCCACAAGCTGCAGAGCAACTAAGCCCATGTGCCACAACTATTGAGCCTGTGCTATACAGCTTGTGAGCCACAACTACTGAGCCCATGTGCCACAACTACTGAAGCCCATGCACCTAGAGCCCATGCTCCACAACAAGAGAAGCCACCACAATGAGAAGCCTGTGCACCGCAATGAAGAGTAGCCCCCTCTCGCAGCAGCTAGGGAAAACCCGCATGCAGCAATGAAGACCCAATGCAGCCAAAAATAAAATAAATAAATAAATTTATTTAAAATTTTTTTATAATAATTCTTGGGGATGTAATCTATTTAATATTTACATTGACTGAATTTCACTCTGATTTTTAAAAGCTTGAAGCCACTTTCCATATTTTCTTTTGGACAATTCCCTTCCCATTGATTTATATATTTATTTACTTTGTTTGTTTGTTTTTTCAGTTACCTTGTGTCTTCATCTCACTGCCAAACTCTGGCTCTAGGGATCTATTCATTCAAGTTGAATTTGATTATGAACAGAAGTCAAGATACAAATGGTTCAAATCTGAGTAGAAAGTAAGAAATATGTGATAAAAATGAAACTAACTCATTAGGTGTCATGCAGTCATTTCCTAACCAGTCTCCACTATGATAAGTTCACCTCTTTTCAATCCATCCTCTGTATTTTTTCTATGAGTTCTTTCTAAATATAATCCTATTTAAGTCCCTCCTTGCATTAAACCTGTCAGTTGCAGACCACAGCATAAAATTCAAAGTTGAAGAAATTATGAAGGCATGATCGAGCACTTCTGTATCCATTCACTTAATCTCTAACCCTCTCTTCTCTATGCACCCAGTGCCCCAGGTATTCTATGAAATACGTTAAATCCCCCCTAATGATCTGTTTGCTCATAACTCCATGTTTTTATTCATATTGCTCCTCAACCTAAAATTCCACCTCCAACCTCACCTGTCAGTAAAGTGTCTGTTGTGGTTTGAAAGTTTGTGTCTTTCCAAATTTCATATGCTGAAATCCTAATCCTCAAGGTGATGGCATTAGGAAGCAAGGCCTTTGAGAGGTGGTTAGGTCATAAGAGCAGAGCCCTTATGATTGGGAGTAATGCCCAAAAAAGAGGCCCCAGAAAGTTCCCTAGTTCCTTCTATGACCCAGAAGAAGGTCTTGACCAGAAGCCTATCATGCTGGCACCCTGATCTTGGACTTCTAGTATCCAGAACTGTAAGGAATAAATTTCTTCTGTTTATAAGCCACCAGACTATGATATTTTGTTAAAGCAGCCTGAACAGACTGAATCAGGGCCTACTTCTTTCTGTATTACTTTTTTTTAAAAAATGTTGCCTTTTATTTTTAAGACTTTATTGACACCCCTTTCTCCCTCAAGGAGTCTATCACTCTCTATTATAAACTGCATTCTATAGACATCACTACATAATGCAATGTATTTATTTGTGTAATTTATGTCTGCATTCTTTATATAGTTCGTGGTTCTTATATTCTTACAGACCGAGTCCCACATTATTCTAAAATTCTCAAAGTCTAGAAGTCAGTTTTATTTATTTTATGACCCCAATGCCTTGCAAAATGGCCTGAAGCATAACAGATGACCTGAACCTAGTAAAAGAACAAAGAAAAGAAAGAAAGAGCCCTATTCATATATAAACAAACTAATATTGAAGTCAAGTACAGTATAAAATTCCTTTTTAATATACTAGAAGTGAATAAATACTTAAGCAAAATATATCTTTTAACCAAGATTTTGTTCTTGGTCATAAGAAGAAATGTAGAAGAAAAATAGATATATGATGAGACACCAATCTTAATGGCCCTGGAGGAAAATGTCCTTCCCATGTCAGTAGTTGAGCAGAGATGGCTCAGCTAGACTAAGCATTCTGCAGAGAGACAAAACCTTTGGCTGATCTGCCATGCAAAACTCTTCGCACAGTCCTCGGTGTGTAGACATGGTCCTTGCTATGCACATTCCCTATATACTTGGGCCTGGGCATTCCTTGATATAGTTCTTGTTTCTTGGAGAGAAAAAAAAATGTTACCTAATGCCTCTTGGCATACACTATAGATACCACCTAGGCTGTAGAATGATGAGAGTTTGGCAGACAGCATCCATTCTGGTACATCTCTGCCAGTGCATTTCCCCAGTGAACCCTAAGTCACATCTGTATCATGTGGACCTAGTTTTCTTTGTACACGACGTCCCTCTGCACAAAAATATGCAACCATATATATATAAGTTTTAAAGACATGACTTTCCACTTAATATATATAAACATGTATGGAATAAATTAGTCAGTCACCCATATTTATATGATGTTTGCAGACCTTTGGGTCAAATGGGAATCTCATTAGTGTTTGGAATAATGTGACAGAGCAGATGATTAATTTTAACATATCACCTATCATTAAGTCCACTGGCTAGAATAGTATATGCATTTCCATGTTTTAATTTGACTAATGTGAAAAAATTACACAGCAAATTATTCAGACACATGACCTGACAGTGTGTGATTAGTTAACAAGTGTTATTTATTGATGATGAGCCTTGGTATCCATGCTCTGGAAAATGTTCAAAAGTGGTGTCAGTCATGAGTTCTGTATGATGCTGTGTGGCATGGTAATGATGAAGTCAAATATTGAAATGATTCCTTGTGGCTATTCAGGTAGAAAAATGAACTCTGACAGCAAATCTCTGTAGAATACATGAAATCTTCACTGATAAAATACTTCTTGACCTTGGCAAACCTTCGTTATTCCAGGATTTTTGAAGTCATATATTTCAGTTTCTAGAATCAATAACCTAGAACTACCTCTACCAGACAGGGGAATTATGTCATGCTGGAGTTGAGATAAAGATATTCCTTCAGAGGTGTCCCAGGACCAGCTTGCACTTAGAATGGTCCTTGGCAGAGAATAACCCTGGAATAATTTTATACATGTTGGGATAATGATGTTTTTATGAGATCCAAGAGGACTCACAATAAAAAAAATTTTTGGACATATTCTGTAATCCCGTACCAAGTTTTATTGCTTTTACTGTACAGTTGGATTGCTTTGGAAATGCCCTATGTATAAATATTTATATTAGTAATTAGTCATTATTATCAATATCTTCAACATTAGTTGATTATACTTAATACAATTCATTAATTCAATACAGTTCATTATATTAAAATACATAAATATTTTATGGAGTTCTAAATTCCTTTCATTTTAAGGAACAAGCATAAATACATTCAGGGGGAAAGGACATTTTTATTTATCTCTTGAGAAATAGGTTCCATCTAACTGTAAATCTAAAATGTCTATGACCTTCTTTTACACATTCAGGTTGAAACAAGCAATTACATTTTTCTTTAAGCAGTTCTTGTCCATAAAGATTTTGGAAGCTAAAGCAACATCTTTATTGTCACTACTGCTTCTTAAATTCTTCCATTCTCCCTTTTGAAAGTAACAGTACACACACAAAGTAGACATCTGGATTTATAATAAGAAATTTCATAATCATTGATAAGTTATTCTATACAACAATGTGAAATTATAAAATGCTAAGGATTACCTGAATCAAAAGAAAATAGGTTTGCTAGCAATAAATTTTCATTTTCAATAGAGTCACATTTTTATTTGCCTTTTAGCTTCTCTTACAGTTTTTAAATCCCCATTATGTTCAATTGGAAAAAAGAACAATTACGCCAGGAGGGATAAGGTGCTCTCACCAGGCTTACCAGAAAAAAAGGCCCCAGCACTGCATGGCATTTAACACTGGATTTACTGTCAGTCAGCAGATGCTCAGGGAAATGAAAATGTTCCCTGAATTCATGCAGTACCTGTTTTCTCTACTCCCCAGTGCCTTTCCTCCTTGGGGGATTATAGGGATAGGAATCTTTCTCCCTTATAACTAATGTTTCAGAGGTCACAGAACAGTATGTCTTTTGCCCCTCTCCGGGGAGCCATTTATCTCCTCTGAAGCATACTTCTATTATTTTGTTTTAAAGAGCAAGGTTTTGGTACACGTGACCCATTCAGTTATCAGGGTCAGATGCAATTGTTTCCGTCTTCCAGGGTGCCTGCTTTTCCCACATGGTGAGTGGTTTATAAATGCTGCACTCTGTGATTTCTGGCTTTGCTACTATCCACTCACAGATAATCATTATTCATTCAAATGCATGCTGCATGCATTATAAAAATCCAGTGAAAATTATTCTTACTGACAATATCCCAATTAGATGAGCTAGAAAGAAAGAAACTACCTGAAGAAACAGGGTGACACAAGCAAATTTTGTAAACCCTCCAGGCTCTTGCTGCTGCATTTTGTTCGAACTTGGGTATTCAGTCTTTTGAATGTGTTTGATATTCTGTTTCTCTCTGTCTCTCTCACCATTTTGTCTATTCCCTTTTCATTGACATATCTGTGGATTAAGGTGGATTGGAGAGTGGATTAAAAACTTGGAATTGTTTAAATACACCATTCCCACAGTAATATTAATAATACTTCTTCTACTATTATAATATAATATTATAATACTACTATTATAATAGTACTAATAATATTAGTAATAGTAGTACTATTACTACTAATATGCTTCATGTATACAGCAAGCCTGTAAGGAAGACAGAAAGTATAGGTATTCTTTTCTCCATTTCACAGAGGAGAAAAGCAAGGTTAAAATACTTACCCAAGGTCACAGTGTGGGAAAGAAGCAGAGATCAGATGTGACTCATTTATTTGTAACTCAGGAAGATTTAAAGAAGTTTCCTCCTTAAAGCCACATATACTGACCTGCATTCTAGAGTGGTCAGGAATGTATTCTTTGCCTTACATACTGAGGTTTGTCATGGCTCTTTTTTTGTACTCCTACCTCTATCACTAGACTGAGATTCAGAGGAAAGGGTCATGTGCATATAACTCATGAAGCACACTACCTAGGAGAACGCATGATTCACGATGTTCCAGATGCGCAAGCTCAGCGGCCATGGCTCACGGGCCCAGCCGCTCCGTGGCATGTGGGATCTTCCTGGACTGGGGCACAAACCCGTGTCCCCTGCATCGGCAGGCCGACTCTCAACCACTGCGCCACCAGGGAAGCCCTCACGATGGGTTTTAAATGCAGGCCTGCTGAATGGATTCATCAAATGCATCAAGGTTCCAAATTCCTCTTGAACATATTCATGGAACACATAGAGACAGGAGACTTTCACACAACAGATTGTTGATTGAGGATGGTTGGCTAATTCAATGTTGGTAATCTCCAAAATCTACACAGGTTATGTTCAAAAAGAGAAGAAAATGAAGGAAAAGAAGACATCATGTATTAGGTTGTTTTTGTATTTCCCATAAATTTTTCCATTATTATGTTCTAAATTGTAGTGAATTTGCCAGGCTAGAAAAAAAATAATAACTTTAAATGTAAAGCACATATTGTGATATACACACTACTCTTACAACTCAGATGTGTGTCTAATTAGTGTACATTTACTGTGAGGATTTTGTGCTTTGTGTTTATCAGGTTGTTTTACATTTTCTTTAAGGTAAGTCTCTATTCTAAAATGATTATTACCACATATATTTCAAAGTTTGGTGTCTAGTTCAACTGTATAAAGGGGATGGGAGAGAGGTCCTTACTATATTTGGATTTACTGTGAATATCTGTTAGGGTTTAGAATACTCCTTCTACCTAGGATTATTCATAGATTGGGACAGTGAGCATTATTTCAGTACAAATGTCACCAGGATGCCCTGTTTCCTGGAGAATGAATAATATAATGATCTCTTTTGTTTATGTATCAGAGCATTTGGATTTTTTTTTTCAGGAGAATTGCCACATTTTTATTCAGTAATGCTGACTTGATAACAATCAACTACTTCTTCAACCAAATACATACTTACTATTACAACATATGTTGCACCATGGTTAACATCATTTTGTCATGGCCTTCATTACAATTCTTAATGCAGAAAAAGAATATTATAACCACACTGAAGTGCTTATTCAGCACTTATGAAGGCATGAACATGTGTAGTACAGTTACGATTCTGACAAAGTTTTGATCAAACAAGGCTGTTCTCCATGCCTTGTGTTATTTAGAATGGGAGACCTTTCTCTGGAAAGTCACCAATTTCTATTGATATCCCTGCCACATTCACATGCCTCTGTCGAATCAGTCATAATATGATTTTGTTTTAAATAATCTTTGTTCTCAAAGCAATTTAAATTGTCAGAGAATCACACAAAGCCTAGGTAAAATTTGAGAAGAGCCACAAATGAGAATATGAAGGGCCATAAATAAATTTGGCTTTCAGTTGACTAAAACTATTAAGGGAAAACATATATACTGAAACAATCTGCCGTTTCTTCTTCTGTTCTAGAAATAGTTCTTTAACAACCACATCCCTAGCCTGAGAGAAATTATTCTAGTATTGTGATGAACAAGGATTTAAAAACTGTCACCAGACTGTTACAAATATGTAAAATACACCACTCTCATAATTTCTGTATCTTCCTTTGTCAGGGAATGCTTGGGGCAGAGGAATTAATAGACAGCTAGCTACACCAACAGAACTTAGGATCTGAAAAGAAAGTTAAAGATCACAGATGTGATCTCTTTGTTCTTTCTTTTTCTTGCAATTTCTCAGAAATCATTGCAAAACTGATAGAATTTTGTCAAACATGAAGCAGTTCTTCAACACTACCTAAATGACGTATAAATCTGTATGGATGTCTATCACTAGCAGTTATGTTTGCAAACGCTTGTATTTTCAAACTCTTTAATATCCTAGTAATTTACCCTCTAAAAATGTAAAAGTATCTAGAATCAGAATCAATCTTGTTCTTAACCTTAGCCTCATACTCTTTCACCTGCACTCTGTCTTAAATATCAATGTATTTTAAGTTTTAGTTTTTTAACCTATCTAAAATCTTTCTACCTCAATGCTGCTATAGATTTTAGTCTTATGTGTTCAGGTAAGAAATGACACCCCCCACACACAAAGTCACTTCACACCGTTTAGATAAGTAAATATGTGCACGTGTGTGTGTATGTGTGCTGTAGGATAAATAAAAAATTAGACTTAAACTTTGTAGACACAACCGAAAGCTTCAGTTTTCTCAGTGAATCTAAGTAAATCACTGATATCCAATGACGTTGGAAAGCAAAGCAGGAGGGAACCTTCTGAAATGAATGAAAGGAAAAAGAAAAAAGAGTGTAATTAGGTGAATTATTTGAGATACTCAGAAAAGCTATGCAGCACCTTTTTGAATTAATGATTTGTTAAAGATACCTGCTGCTTCAGTTTTTGTTTTTTTGTTTTTTTCTGGCTTAATTTTAAAGAGGGAAGTATCAAAAAACTAAAGCATGCTATAAATACAATTGTATCCCCTTTGCCTTTATTATAAAGTAAGAATTTTTAAAGTCATCAGTAAATTAAAAACAAATTATAAAATTTATTTACTGTAACAATTGATGACTTAATTTATCTTTGCATTAGCTCCTTTTTTTTCTATAAAAATATTTTAAAATTTGACTAAAACTTAAGTTCGGTCCAAAGCTAGGACAAAGTTTCATTTTATTTTGTTTTGTTTTGTATTGTTTTGTTTCCTTTAATGACTTCAAGTGATCAAGGTTGAATTCTTGCAGTGTCTTTGTAAGAGGCTTAAGGCCTTTACTATTTCATTTCATGGTTGCTCAATATTAATTCTTTATTGGTAGGTAACAGCCTGTTTATTGCCTGGAAATTATTAATTCTAGCCTTCAGAGGAAACTATTTTTTTTTTCTACAAAATTAACTTAATGTCCTTCTGTTCTACCTTAGAAAATGCATGAGAAAATTCTGGTAATTTTTAAATTTCTTTCTTTCTTCTCCTTTTCACTGATAACTTACATTGACTATTCTAAAAACCTGATAGCCTACTGCATAGGTTTTTCTTTTTTTTTTCTTTTCCTTTTTTGTGGTACGTGGGCCTCTCACTGTTGTGGCCTCTCCCGTTGCGGAGCACAGGCTCCAGACGCACAGGCTCAGTGGCCATGGCTCATGGGCCCAGCCGTTCCATGGCATGTGGAATCTTCCCAGACTGGGGCACAAACCCATGTCCCCTGCATCTGCAGGCGGACTATCAACCACTGTGCCACCAGGGAAGCCCTACTGCATAGTTTTGCATAAAGAATTATGATTATTGTTTTGGAATATTACTCTCTTATAATTTGGGATATTTAGAAAAGATTTAAATGTCTATTGTTCACATTGGTTATATTTGGAAATATTTAGGTTAAATTTTATAATAGGTGTGCTGATGTATATATTTTTTATAGACTGCCTTAACTGGAAACATATTAGAAAGGGAATTCTTGGGAATGGCATTTAGCCTAACAAGCTAAAATGGCACAAAGTCATCCCAAAATTATACCAGCCCACACCCCCCTTTTTTTTTTCTCCTGTAGCACTGTAGTTTTTTTTAGTGTGCTCTCTCCCCTACCCCCATCCCACAGCAATTAGAATAAGCTTGTTTCCTTGTCTTCAAACCATTTTCTTTCTCCTTGGGAAGTTAGTCTGAAGACAAAAATAAAACACATTTTTAAAGTTATTTATGCAGCAACCAAAATGTCCTTCAGTAGGTGAATGGATAAACTGTGCTACATTCAGGCAATGGAATATTAGTTGGTGCTAAAAAGAAATGAGCTATGAAGCCGTGAAAAGACATGGAAAAACTTTAAATGAATATTACTAAGTGAAATAAAGCAATCTAGAATGGTTCCATCCTGTATGATTCCAACTACTGTATATGACATCTGGAAAAAGATAAATGTATGGAGACAATAAAAAGGTCAGTTGTTGCCAGGGGCTGGGGCACAGGTACAAATAAATAGTAGGCACACAGAGAATTTTTATGGCAATGAAGCTACTTTGTATGATACCATAATGATGGATACGTGTTCCAATACATTTGTCCAAACTCACAGAATGAACAACACCAAGAGTGAATCCTAATGTAACCTATGGACTTTGGGTGATAATGATGTGTCAATGTAGGTTCATCAATTACAATAAATGTATCACTCAGGTGGGAGATGTTGACAGTGGGGGAGGATATGCAGGTGTGGAGGCAGAGGTGTTGATGGGAAAAGTCTATACCTTCCTCTCAATTTTTCTGTAAACCTAAAACTGTTTTAAAAAATTAAGTCTTTTGAACAATACCAACACCAACCACGATAACCAAGTCATTTATACCAGAGGTTCTCAAAGTATAGTACCAGACCAGCAGCTTCAGTATCACCTAGGAACTTTTTAGAGAAGCAAATCCTCAGACACCATTCCAGCCTTACTGGAGTAGTTGCTGGAAATTCTGAGATTGAGAACCAGTAATTGCTGTTAAAGAAGGTTTCCTGAGCATTCTGCTGCATGCTAAAATCTGAAGAACACTGTTTTCCATGATGGAATTCTATCTGCAGGACCTATTTTCAAGTCTGATTTCCAAATAATTCACCCCATATGCTCTTGATATTCTATCCAGGGCGGGAGTTGTTACTTTTTCAGGAAAAGAAATATTGCTGTGTTTTTTTAAAAAATAATCTTGTATATAGTCTTCTAATTGCACTTTCTTCCCTTGCTAGAAAATTGGTATTAGCTCCTGGTATCTTCTCTCAGCTTCATAAAAATTTCATTGTATCAGGTTGATATTTCAGAATGTGTGGGATGATGATGGGAACTTGTCTAGTTTTACTGTAGATGAAGTTTTCCTCTCTATTTTATTGTGATGTATATCACTTTTAATGTCTGTCAAACAATTTTGGAAATATGTACCAACTCTCCATCTCTCTTGGAAGTATTTCAGTATACTGCATATTTATTAGATACTAACACCTAATGTAATGTAACTTCTTTGTTTTGAAATATAAACTTCCTGTCAATGTCACAGTTTCAGGTACACCAGAGAGCTATTTCAGTGCATCATTATCTCCACTGAAATGGAAAAGGGATCTAGGGGTTATTTCTCTCTAACGGCAGAGAGGTACACCAATCATGCTGGAAAGTAAAGTAGGTTGTCCCCAAGTACTGACCAAAAAGAAACTGTCATTTCAAAACTGCATAGTCCCACTGCATATTGGAAGCTCTGAAGAACCATATATATTTTTGTCATCTTGCTAAGAATTCGGATCACATATTAGTTTTTCACTGGAGCTCTTAATAAGGCAAGGTGTGCTAAGGAGAAATTGGAGAAAGGATCTACTTAGGTTAGATAAAAACAAATGAACATAAAACTACTAGCAGGCAAAACCTAAAGGGATAGCTACCTTGAATGCTGCACTTTAAGAAAAACATGAGCCATGGTGGTCGACAGCCACCAACCCTCCTTCCTTTTCTCCCATTTTTTGTTCTTTCCTAAAAAATTCTGCTCTTTCTCTTATGAGATGTGGCCCACTCTCATTGTCTTCTTTTTTCTTTTTTGATTTTGTTGAAGTATAGTTGATTTACAATGTTGTGTTAGTTTCAGGTGTACAGCAGAGTGATTCATTTAAATTGAGCTGTCCAAAAAGTTCCTTCGGTTTTTAAGTAAAAATAAAAGACACATTTTTCATTTTCACAAAGAACTTTACAGAATAATGTATTCACCATTTTGTGCCACTACCTTCTGCCTTTCTTTCAGGCAACTTCTTAATTCTATCTTCCCAAAACTTTTTATCTTTTTGAGCAAAAAACTGTTCCAGGTGCCTTTTACAGTCTTCCAGGGAATTGAATTTTTTTCCATTAAGAGAATTTTGTAATGACTGAAATAAATGGAAATCCGATGGTGTTTGTTTGGTGAATATGGCAGATGAATCAGAACTTCCCAGCCAAGGTGTAACAGTTTTTGCCTGGTCATCAAATAAACATGTAGTCTTGCGTTATCCTGATGGAAGATTATACGTTTTCTGTTGGCTAATTCTGGACGCTTTTCTTCAAGTGCTGCTCTCAGTTTGTCTAATTGGAAGCAGTACTTGTTGGAATCAATCATTTGGTTTTCTGGAAGGAGCTCATAATAGAGGACTCCCTTCCAATCCCACCACATACACATCATCACATTCTTTGGATGAAGACCGGCCTTTGATATGGTTTGTGGTAGTTCATTTCACTTGCCCCATGATCTCTTCTGTTCCACATTATTGTACAGTATCCACTTTTCATTGCCCATCACAGTTTGTTTTAAAAATGGAACATTTTTGTTATGTTTCAGTAGAGAATTGCATGCAGAAATATAGTCTAGAAGGTTTTTTTCACTTAACTGTTGTGGAACCCAAAAATCAAAGTGATTCACATAACCAAGCTGGTGCAAATGATTTTCAACACTTGATTTGGATATTTTGAGTGTGTCAGCTACCTCCTGCATGATATAACATTGATTGTTCTCAATTAATGTCTCGATTTGATCACTATCAACTTCAACTGGTCTACCCGACCATGGAGCATTGTCCAGTGAGGAATCTCCAGCACGAAACTTTACAAACCACTTTTGACATGTTCTATCAGTCACAGCAACTTCTCCATACAATGCATCTTTTTATGCATTTCAGTTGCGTTTTTACCTTTCTTGAAATAATAAAGCATAATATGCCAAAAATGTTGCCTTTTTCTTCCATCTTCAATATTAAAATGGCTACACAAAAATTCACCAATTTTGATAAGTTTATTTTTTAATTGCATACTGATATGACAGCTGTCACAATACAATCTAACAAAATTATTTCAAATGAAGTTAGAGACAACTAAGCACTACTAGGGCCATCTTATGAAAAAACCAAACAAACTCTTTGGCCAACCCAATACATATACATATACTCATTCTTTTTTACATTGTTTTCTTGTATAGGTTATTACAGAATATTGAGTAGAGTTCCCTGGGCTATACAGTAGGTCCTTGTTGGTTATCTATCTTATATACAGTTGTGTGTGTATGTTCATCCCAAGCTCCTGATTTACCCCTCCCCACCATGTTGCCCCTTTGGTAATCATAAGTTTGTTTTCAGTATCTTTAAATCTGTTTCTGTTTTGTGAATAAGTTCATTTGTATCATTGTTTAAATTAGACTCCACATATGAGTGATATCATATGATATTTGTCTTTCTCTGTATGACTTATTTCACTTTGTATGATAATCTCTAGGTCCACCCATGTTGCTGCAAATGGCATTATTTCATCCTTTTAATGACTGAGTAATATTTCATTGTATATATTACTCTCACTGTTCTTTATTCATCTCTATATTAAGTCCTTTATAGACCTTGTCAGGAAGTTCAATCAAATTCTTGCTTTTCTCAAAATAGCATATTGATGTTTTTACTGGAATATCATATATGAAAAACTTCCCAACAATATTTGGTCTTTCTGCATTCACTAAAGCCACTGACTATATAATCCAGCAGTGACCATGAGTAATATTTTTGATTCTCTGCTCCAAACCTGCATATACACTAGCCACTGTCTTTATCCAACATTGCCCTTTATTTGAAAATAAGGAATGTCCATTCAGAAAACACCATGTTCCTTGTGGAAAAACTACATTTCAGCAGCCAAATTCACTTTAAAATTTGAGAGACAGAGCACTAAAAGGTGAGGTGAAGCACCAGGATAAGAAAAAGTTACACCAAAAGATGAGTTTAATTTAAATGTGTTTGAGGAAATGAACTTATATATAAGTAACAATAATAATAGTGAACATTTAGCCAATTATATATATTATTTTACTATTTAAACAATTAATTAATATTACATAAATACATTAATATATTACATTCTTTCTTGTTCCTGCCATTTGTTTTACATACACAAACGACCTCTAATATTGTTGATAATTCTTTTATTTATTTATTTTTGTGTGTGTGTGTGTGTTATATGGGCCTCTCACTGTTGTGGCCTCTCCTGTTGTTGAGCACAGGCTCTGGATGCGCAGGCTCAATGGCCATGGCTCACGGGCCCAGCCACTCTGCAGCATGTGGGATCTTCCCAGACCAGGGCATGAACCCATGTCCCCTGCTTCAGCAGGCGGACTCTCAACCACTGCACCACCAAGGAAGCCCCTGTTGATAATTCTTTACAAACTAAAAAAAAAATTTTTGATTACTCATAGAGAATACCACAATCTCATCTTTTATCATGAGTCCATTTATGATAATTCAGTATTTTCAAATAATTTTAAATATAATAATAAATTTTTAGGAAATAATTTTAAAGACAAGATATTCCAATAACAAATGAAAACATTCTTTGTGTAAATTAACTCCTAACACACAATGATCCAACTTCTCTCTTACAGTGAGCCAAACTGTTAACCAACACAATATAAATAAAATTTACACACCTAGAAGTTAATTAAATATAAATGATAACATGAAAAATTTGAACATGAAAACTTAATTTTGAGAGCTCCTTGCATTAAAATTTGATATACCCTAATCCAGTGTAAAATTTTCATTTTAATGATATAAGAGGATATGGTAAGATGAATATGTCCTTGTAATCTGGCAGAAATGGTCATAAAGTTCAGCAGTGTAGTTTAGTTATGTGACATCATGCAGTATCTTTCTGAGCTTCAGCATTCTCATACAGATGTCAAATTCCAAGTGTATATGCATGCATGTGTGTGGGGTGTGTATGTGTGTGTGTGTGTGTGTGTGTGAGAGAGAGAGAGATAGAATATTAAATTACATTTCTGAAAGCACATATAACAGTATTTTTCAGTGGGCTACATATCTTTATCTATAAGTTCAAAGACTAAAATAATAAGTTATATGATAACAAGAGTCTGTTTTCTTACCTTTTATTTACCCTCATTTCAAGTGAAATGACACTGTTGGCCTGAACTATCCACATGAATCTCTCCAGTTTCCATTATGATTTACATACATAGACATGGCTAATATAGAAATGCCCTATGGACCTTATTTATCATTTTTATATTGAAAACAAAGCAGCAAACCCATAAAATAATTGGTGTCATAAATAACAGATGCACTTGCCATACGTTTTTCACTTGAATAGGTACATTTATTTTTCATCTGGTGTTAGATAGTGCTCTGCTTATATACCCTTGAGAAACAACAGAGTTATCTCTTTATACCTAGAGAACAGCTAGGCTTTGATAAATGGAATGGGGCAGAGTTCATGTACCATAGATTTCATATATCAATTTTTGCAAGAGGTTTTTCATTTTGGGTTGTTTTTTTTTTTTTTTTGGTATATTTTGCATGTAATATCAACAAAATGCTTTTTTTTAAATTTTTATTATTTAATATTTTATTAAAGGTATGAGCTACTGAGTACAAGTTTAGGAACAGGTTGATAATTTTTCAATAGAAAAAATTTTAGTTGCAGGAATTTTTGCAATTAAACAAAAAAATGCTTTTACATGTTACAAAAATGTGGTGACCAAAATATACTAAACCAAAAAAATAAAAATCTTCATAATCCATGTATTATTACTTCAATCTTGTTTTCCACAAATGAGTTACAAGTGTGCACAGAAAGGTAAAATGTCTGCAGAAATATTTATCCCTCCAGGCACCTACTTAGTTGAACAAGACGTGAAATATTAGGCCAGCTGCTTCCAACATCGATGACTTACTGATTTTTTTTCAATATGTCATATAATTTTAACATTTTCTATGCATGCCGTGTTATGAAATATTTGAGAAACACTTTAATGAAAGCAACTTAAAAAAAATAACTAAACTGTCAGAGACAATAGTTTAAAATAATCTTTGAAATAAACTCTTTTTTTTTAATGTAATGTATTCTCTGTGGCTAATAATAAAGTAAAAGGAGGATTCATGGAGAGTAAGGAAACCCCAAAGAGAATATTCTCCCTGGGGCTTTTGGCAAACCTTGGTGAAATTTAACCTATGTAAAGCAAGAAAGAAAAGAGAACATGCAATAATGACCAGGAAATGCCCAAGTTAAGAATTCTAAAAAAACAACCCATAAACATTTGGACACCAAATGAATATACCTTCAGTTTATGTGAATATATCTATGAAACAGAAGAGAGCAGCAAAAAAAATTTTCGACCATAATACTCATCTGCAAGAAAACAAAAATCTTCTCAGAAACTATGACAAGTTGACCCTACACAGATTTCGGACTGAATTCATTTGACTTGCAGATCTGCAAATATTATGTGAAGAACTAAAATGTTAATGGTTGATAATACCTCTGGCAACAGGCAGAAACACACATTCTATTTTAAGGGACACTATTTTAATTCAGTCCTCAAGTAACTGCCAAGAGTGTGGTTTCAAGAAAAAAAAATAGTCAACATGAGTTTAAAAATTACCAAAGAAATAGAATACCTTAATTATCAGAAGATGCAATAGACATCAGAATTAAACACATGAAGTGTTTAGAATTCAGGCTTATTAGATAATAAAATATAAAATAAACATTTAATTCAGTATAAAGGATAATTATGAGGCCTGAACATATGGAGAAAGAACTATAATGTACAAGTAGTAATGCAACAATTTAAAGAATAAATAAGACAATAGAATTTTTGAAGGAATAACTTGAAAAATCCAAGATGTAGTAGATTGGTTAATCAGCATATTAAATATTACTGAAGAGGAAATTATTGACATGAAAGATAGATCTACAAATGCAAAAGTCCTCCAAAAAGACAGATATGATCTATTTTGCTTATGGAAAAAAGACAAAATTGATTACAAGGAAATTTGGGGACTAAATAAGTTCTAAAAACATGGATTATTTGTTAAGGGGTTAATGAAACTGAATAACTTTAGACTGTGTTAAGATAACTAGATATATTAAAATATAAGAAAAATAAAACAGACACAGAAGAGAAATACAATGTTAGAAATAAGCCCCAATAAATCAGTAATCCCAGTAAAAGTTAACATACTAAACTTTAAAAGTAAAAAATCAGAAATTACAGTAAATAAACACAGTAGTCAAAGAAAAAGATTTTCAGAATGTAAACAAAAAGAAAATTCAGCTAAGATTGTGAGGTAAACATTCCAGAATCAAAGAATTTTAAACCAAGTTTTCAAGAATACAGCCACCTTCACTTCCAGAGACTGGGGAACATCAAACTTCATATTCTTGACATAAAAAATTCAGTTTCTTATTTACACATGAGAACAACTTAATACCCACCCTAAAAATTGTCCTTTAGGCAACAGTTTAGGAAGAATCTTATGATATTTTAGGCAGGAAAGGTGAAAATTCTGGGAGCTCACAGCATTATCAGATCCTGTCTTTATTTAAAATTTTGGTATTTCTTTCATCATGAATTTTTGCATTATTTTTATTTTTTTAAAAAATATGACATTAAAATATTATTTTCTAGTTAAATACTTTATCTAAATTTTTGGCATCTTAAGTTTTGCACCCAAGTTTGTGCCTCACTTGCTTCACACCACACTATTCCCTGCTTATGGATGCAAGTTAGCCCACTCTTTCATCTAGGCCAAAGCTACCACAGATGGTGGTGACATATGTGTGCCATGCAAAGCTTCCACCGTCTCAGGTAGTATCAGTTACGTGCTGAAGAGTCAGGCATGTTTTTTGGTGGTGGTGGATCTTATATGGCTATGGGGAATGGTCCTTCCAACTCAAGCTCAGAGTGTAAGACAGACTGATAATAAAAGTTGAGTAACCACGGTATTCCATTGCAACATACAGTCATGGGGATGCGTGAGACAATGTCAAAGGGCCTAGCCCACAATTTGGCAAGGAACTTACTATATTTTGCTGGAATTCCTTTATATAGATTCAGTCCTCCAGCTGTATTATTTAACGTAAATGTGGAATCCAGTGTTAGCCTATCAAAGAGGCAATATGCCAAAAGGATTTTGATACTTTGTGATTCCTTGACAATAAGATAAAAGGTTAAGTTGAAGTGGGTAAGAGGTGTCCAACTTCCATTTAACTCTGTATGTTATTTGCACAGATTTATCTTACAAGTATTGTAACCGAAATTGCGGGTCTGGCTTCTCACTGCTCAAAAGCCAGTAGAGAGGCAAGTTTGCTTTCTTTTGGATGCCAGCAACTGGCAGTACGGAGGGAGAGGCCAGACTCCTGTCCCAAGGCTAAGCTTCCCCACCACGACTGACAATCAGTGGGTAAGGGCTCTTATACACAGAGCAAGGGGGCTACATGCAGAAACAGCACAGTCAGCTCTGACAGTCATCTTGAAATTGATCATGTAGTGGTCTGATCAGCATAATCTTGATTGTTTTAAGTATAGTTAATCTTCAGTTCCAGGGTCAGTTTGTTCCCATTTTTTTAACGCCAATTCTCAGAATTGTGGCAGCTTATGTCATGGCTACAGGCTGGTCATTATGTAGTTAACTTCTTCCACCTAGTGGAGATTTCAGTATCTATAAGACAGCTCATAGGATATGGCTCAGAATATTATCTATAGACCTTGAGAAGGAAGTAAAGGTCCTTGAATTTGCTTAATGACTAAACTATTATTATTTTGTCCTGTTTGACTGTTTTCCTTTGTTTCTTCTCTGATTAAATTTATTCTTTGGCTAAAGTTTTTCCACAGGCAAAGGGCAGGCAGAGGACATGGGGTTGGTGGGGAGGGGAAAGGACCATAGGGTCCTGCTCCATTTCAGTAGCACAAGCAAGGCAACATAAGCCATACGAATTTCTATTGACTATGAGAGCCACTATCCTCTCTACTGTATATTATATAAAAGAGCCCCATGAAACATGAAAATGAAGAAAAGTTAGACATAAAAGATTAAAGAAGATTTTAGCAAGCAACTACCAATGTAAAAGAGAAAAAAAAAACGTCAAATATACTACCTTTCTCAAAGAGTCTTTAAATAATAATAAAATGTTATCAATCCCCAATAAAATAATAGAATGTATGTTTGTACCTTTTAAAGCTTAAAATGCTGTATTATTCCTCTTAAAAAAATCTTTACATGACAAACAACACCCACATACACAACATCAAAGGCATTCAAAAATACACATATATTTAGCTCATGAGTCTATAGATCAGCTGTTTAAGCCTGGCTTGATTGTATAGTTTTTCTAGTTCTCAAATAAGTTTGCTTGTATAACTCATCATCGGCTAACTGCCAGGTAGTCTGGAGAGTCTTGCCAGAATGTCTCCAAAAGACTAGCCAGGGCATGATCTCAGCAGATTGTAAAAAACAAGCACAATTGATGAAGTACTGTTCAAGTTCATGTCATGTTTCCTAAAACTCCATTGACCAAAAAAGACAAAGGCTAGAGTCAAGTGGGAGGACACTCTCAGGCACAATAAGGCACAAAACAGAGTATTGACTCAGGGAAAGGTGAAGATTCAAGGTTACTACTGCATCCAATCTACTATAATTATATAAAGCAACTACAAGGGAAAATTGATAAGTTCTCCATTATGTGCAGATATTTTAACATATTCCTCTAAGTACTTATTAGATCCAACTGAAAAAAAAAAGTGAAATATTTGAATACCACAGTTGTTTGGACATTTGTAGAACATAGAAACTCTCACATTCTTGCTTAGCAAGTGTGAAACCTTTACCCAAATTCATACATATAAGGTCCTGAAGCAAGCCTAAGCAGAGTTCAAATAATTGTGTCTATGATAAATCTACAATAAAATTTTAAAATGTACTAAAATATAATTAACCATACCAAATAGGTTGAGTTTTTTTTTAACTGCACTTCAACTCATTTATGGTTTAAAGAAAAAATTCACAAGGAAACTAGACATTACTTAAAACTAGTATTTAAAAAGTACATCATGTCATAACATAGGAGATGGAGCCAATATGTACTTAGCAAAAAATTTTACTAAAAGATTTAATTTAAAGAAGAATGAATCAAAATTAATGAATCAAATAACTAAATTAAAAAGTGAGAAAAGGATCAAAGTAAACGCTCAAAAGAAGAAAAGGAACAACAAACTAAAAACCTAAAAAAATGGGAAGGCAATATTAAGAGGGGAAACAAATGAATTAAAACAAAGAAAGGAGAAGTGTAAAACACTAAAATTTGATTATTTGAAAAACTGACAAAAAGACTAATCTCTAGATAAATTACTAAATAAGACAAAAATGGTACATATAAATAACTTAAAAGTAATATATGCAGCAGATATTTAAAATATAATGGACATAATATAAATTTTTACAAATACATTTGACAACATAGGTGAAATACATAGATTCTTAGAAAATTAAACTCACCAAAATCAGACTCGGTATGAAATAAATAATGTAAACATTTCTGATAATTCGAAAGTACTAAATCTGTGATTTCAAATATTTCATAGGGGGGAAAAACCTACCACATTCAGATGTGTTTGCAATGAGTTTTACTTAATATTCATAGAACTGATCATTCCAATCTTACACAAACACTAATCTAATCCAGAAATTAGATTAGAGGTTATCCCTAAAAACCTGGCATGAGTCTGGCATAAACTTAAGACCGAAGGGAAATTTGTATGTTTTCTTCAAAACACTAATTCAAAGAATAATATTTTCTAGGTTAATTGCACTCCCAGCTGGGTGATTTTAGCTGCCTAGGTCCTTCTTTTATTCTAGTTCTTCAAGCAAGGACAGCCTGGCAAGGAGTCTGTCTGGGTTTGCTTGTTCTGAGTTTTCACCCTATTGTTGATTGTTTTCTCACAGCCTAAGGGGAAAAAGCATGGGCATTAAGCTACAATAGTTATACTTATTGACTCCCACATTTATTCTAGCAAGTTTTATATTGTATTATCAAAACATATTATTAAGACACGGGCATGTTATCTATGTTATAGTAAACATTTTTGTATGTTTTAGTTTTTAAAGTATAATGACAAATTTGTTATTTTAAAATACTGTATTCAACTTACATATTTTAAACTTTATCTTATTTAAATGTGAACACATATTTATTTACAGTATTTTAAGAGTCTTTACAAATAATTCAGATTGAGCAGTAATTTGATTTTATTCATTTCTGCAGAAATGTCCCAGTATGAGTAGACCATGACATAGTAAATATTGCTACTTTAGACATTTTGTTGATTGCATTATTTTGATACTTAGTCTTTATGGTATAATTCTATTTAGATAATCAAAGAGATATAATCTGAATTTTTAAACTGGCTATACTTTGCCTATTTGCAGACTATTACATACATGTTTTATCCGTTTTAAATAAGTCAAGGTTGCTACTAAGATAACATTTACTCAATAGGTAGAAAAGCAGAGATTCATAATTATTTGGTTAGCTGAGAATCAATAGGAGATCACAAGCACTATAGTGAACTGAGGGTTAATGTGATGCTCAGTTGTCTGTTTGGTTATGGGCATTGATCAAGTTAATAACGTAACTGCTGAATATCTAGTTCTTTCTCTAATATACATTCAATTTCAAATGCTTTAGCTCATTTTTTTTCTTCAAGAAATGTACAAAGGCTTATGATGATCATTTTCTTTTCAAAAATGTCTGTGTACCTCTATTTGTTAAGAGAGGCAGAATAAGATTTTATTTGTTCTTTTCCATTTTATATTTAGTTCAGTAATTACTCACTGTCCAAGACTGCTCCATTTTCCCACTATTTGATTTAGTAATTCCTTCTCTATTTGGATTCCTTACCTTGTTTATCTTGATTTCTGTAGTCTTGTCCTCACCATTTTCCTATACCTGAGGTCTTCATTCCCAAGTAATTCCAGTTTGGTGGGATTTCATCACAAAGAAAGTGAAGGGGCACGGATATTTTGGCTACCACTAAGACGTGCCATATGATTGTCAGTAAAGGCAGAGCTAGCTATTTCTTTGAAAATGCCGGTCTCTTCACTTTTGCTATGTTCTTCTCCATTTGTAACATGAGCACTCAGAAATTCCCCAATACCTGATTAAAATGAAACTTAGTTTCCTAGTTAAAATAAAACTTCTATGTGACTCATGATTGAGTAACTTACTTAACACGAGTCCTGCTATATTATACTCTACATCTGCTCCATGACTGCAATTTTCAACTCTTTTATGACATTTGGTTGTTTTGTTTTGTTTAATTTTCCTTTCCTACTTCCCAAACACCCAAGAACAGAGAAGCTTCAGATTTCCTCTACTTTCTTCAGGTTTTATTAGAATGTTGATGAATATAATCTTGGGAAAATAAAAGTACAGTAAATGGAAAAGTCACTTTGTGTGCTTTTGACTTCGATGTTTTAACATTTAAATCAATCTTTCCTTTATTTCTATACCACCAGGTTGAATCCCAAATGTCTCATTTTCACCCACATGGAATTAGAGCTTAAAGTCTTTTAAGAGCCTTATCTATTTACAGATATTATGTCAAAACAAGGAAAGTGTGTTCTTTCATTTGGTTCATAAATAGGTTTATTTTTTAAAACAAATTTTAAACATGTATATTACAATAAAAATGACATGTCGGTTACAAAATTAAGAGAATGTGGTGAAAAATTTTAGTTTCATAGAATAGCATTCTCAGTCATCTAATCTAACAGTGGTATATAGATCTCTAACTCTTGGTGGTAGAGTATTCTATTCAAAATGACATATTAAAATAAGCCTTGAGTTTTTAGATATTTTTGTTTCATCTTAAGGACTTAAAAAGATCTTTACACTATGGTAGAAAAAGCAATATATTGGAGCTTATCTGAACAAACCTTACAACTTAACATGATATTATATTCTCCTTGAGAGGGAAAGCATTCAGTGTGCAGAACTGGACCTTCTTGAGTTCATTTTTTCCCTTATATCTCAAAAGATGTTATCTCTCCTGTGGATTCCATTAAAATTCATACAAAAATATATGAGGTTCCCTAAATCCTTATCCACACTTTTGTTATGTACAATACAGATTCTCACTGCATAAAAATCAGAATTAATAAACTGTGTCTCTTGTTCTAATGAAAACCTTGATCATAGGCTATTAATACTTTGGCTAATATTGGCTTCCCCACTGCCATCTAACCTTAAAAGTGAATGTTTTTTTTTACCTGCTCCTCAAATTTGCAGTTTGTGGTGACCAATGCAATTACTCCACCTCTTCAGTTGAATCAACTAACAACTGCTACTACTTATTTCTACACATCTTTACCCATCTTTCCTCTTACATCACTACTAAGTAGAGTACAGACTTAAAATCAAACACCCATGAGTTCAAATCCCAGTTTTTGCACTTCTTAGCTATGGTCGCCTGAGAAGTTGACATTTCCTTGACTTCTCTCAGTTTTACAATTTGGAATATTCCATAGGAAAAAAAAAAGAAAGCAACATGATGAAAAAGATTGAAATGTCCTGAAATTTTTCTCCCATTTCTGCAAATGTTTTACACATGGCCCCCAAAACTTACCTGAAAGAATAGTCATGTTCATAGAGAACACCTTAAAACATTTTTTTATTTTATATTGAGGTATATCGTTGATTAAGAATGTTGTGTTAGTTTCAGATATACAGCAAAGTGACTCAGTTATACATATGCATGTATCTATTCCTTTTTCAAATTCTTTTCCCATTTAGGTTATTACAGGGTATTGAGCAGAGTTCCCTGTGCTATACAGTCAGTCCTTGTTGCTTATCTATTTTAAATATAGCAGAGTGTACATGTCAATCCCAAACCCTTTTTTCTAATAAAACAAATACGACATCAGTGGTCTCACATTTAGATTCCAATATTTTTCTTAAGAATTTTGGGACAAATGTCATACCACAATGAGTCACTATTCTTTGATCCAAGTACATTTTTACTGTACTATTGAATCTAGCCCTGGAAGCCTTCGTTGATGAAGAAGATATTACAAACAGTAACAACTACCACAAAGTACAATGTTTACCTGGCTTTCTGAAACTGTGTGACATTATGCAAGTTATTTCTTCTCTCTTAGCCTCAGATTCCACCTAAGTAAAAAGATATAAAAATATTACCTATTGCAATAAGATCTTGTGAAGTTTAAATGTGATAACACCTGAAAAGTACTTGCTGGTGACTAACAAAAATAGGGGTTTAAGAAGGTTAGCCATTATTATTATATGAACTCTATTTTTATTATTTAAAAAATGTGGAATTATTAAATTTACAAAGCTCCAGTGTTCTTTCTCTTGAAGAACTTTTTCTTGCCTGTCATAATTACTACAGAGACAACACTAGCTTCTTCCAAATGTACCCCATGGATAACCAACATCTTTGATTTTGAGAACTCATTGCTTCCAAGATAGCTTTTGTCTTATCTAGATTTGTTTGCTAATGTGCAGTAAGATCACCTTAATATGTTATTATTTCCACCACACCATGAAAAAATGTACATATACATATTTTTTTTTCATCTCAGTGCAGTACTTTAAAACTCCTTGGGGGAAGGGAATAAACACATCTCTAAAAAAATATAAATCCCTGACCACCAGATCTAAAGATATGCACCCAAGTTGATTTTCAGCTAATTGCTTGTAAAGAAATTTCCATCGTTTATTCTATTAGCAGGAGAAACTGAGTCATCCTTTCTCACCTCTCACTGTATCATAGAAGAATGAGTCAGATTCCCCTTTTCAAACTATCAGTGTTAGCAGATTCAGCAGCCCAATCATCTTCCCAGTGGGAAAATCGACACTTGGAAATATGGCAATCTTTTTGAAATTTGGAAAAAATAAATATTCTAAACTTTATCTTCTGAAAACATAAGCTGAGCAATTTTAATCAGAGAGAACACATAATTTTGTATTTTGTTTTATTCTGCTTGAAGTTGTATTTAAACATTTTTCATATGATATACTACTCAGTTATAATTTTAAATGTTGCATAATATTCTATCAATTTACAAATAGTCATTTAACTAAAGCTATTTTTTTCCAGTATTTCAGTATTTTTGATACTGTAGTAATTAGCATCTTTGTCCACGTAATTTTCACTTTCTTAAAATTTCCTTAGGATAACATCTCAGGACTATAATTATTAAGATAGTATCATTTTTACTACTCTTATTAAAAACTATTTTCCAAAGTTGATGGAAACTTACATCACATATTTTACTGTTTGACAAATTATTTTAAAAAGTTGTCAAGTCCTGAAATATGCATACGTCTAGCATTTTATATTATTCAACCCTTGAGAGATCCTTATGCTAGTCAATGTTATTTTAAATTATCATGTTTAATAGAATTTAGTTGTGACAAAGAGTATTTGGGAGGATCACACATAACCTATAGGAAGATTTCTTTATCTGACTTACAGGATAAAAAGTTAAATTGAATTGAATTCCCATTACACTTTGAGTACTGTGCTAAGACTATGATACTGTTTCACCACTTATGCTACTATGAATATAGAAGACTCTTAACTTACTTTAATTTAAATATTGTGTCAATTAACCAGCTTGTTTGATTTATAAGGGCATATTCACCAGTGTGCAGTATGTACATTATTTCCTCTATACAGTATTGATTGACAGTACAGGACTAGGGGAGGGTAAGCTTTAGTTGCCTAGTAGCTTTAAAATAAAAGTTTTTAATTAAAGTAGTACTTTATTTATTTATCTGATATATATTTATTGAGTACCTATTATGTGCCCAATGATATTCTGCACACTAGATTTATTAACAAAAATGAAGTTAAAGACATCCGGTAATGGTATTGTTTAAGAACCAATTAATAGTACTGTGGAGTATATTGTAATGGGAGATATGTATATATATCTCAAATGGACTTGCTTAAGTAGTGAATTTGACTTGAATCTTAAACATGTCATGTTATAATATCATTGAGAGTGTTGAAAGGGAAAAGGATAGAAGTGAAAACAAGAACAAAGTCTCAGAAGTGGGGTTCAGGTTTATGGGTGGACAGTTCAACACAAAAATAAGTATGCTTGGGATTAAATTTTTATACATCTAGATGTACATAGGCACAAGCTGGTAAATAATAATAATAGTAGACAACATTTATGTATTAAGTGCATATTCTGAAACAAGTGCTACCTTAAATATTTTACATGAATCATCTCATTTATTTTCACAAAATCCTTACAAGCGTGATATTTTCAATCCCATTTTACAGATGAAAACACCAAAGCTCAGATAGATGAACTAATTGTGCCTGAGATTATATTGTTGGCAAATGGCAAGGCTGTGCTTTGAACACACTCCTAATACTAGAGCCCACAGTCTTAAATCCATGACCTGGACATGACCAGCCTTCTCAGATCTGCTCCTGCTGGTGAGATTGACTTATCTGTGAATGTTGGAAGGAAGTTAATTCTGTTCAAGAGAGGAAACATTGAAGGCTAAGGAAATGGAGACTCCCTTTATATCTTGGGTGAAGTTTTTTGAAAATATGTTTGTAGTATAATTGAAATTATTGTTGCTTTAAATATATAATAATATTTCTAAATTGCTAAATTGCCAGCCTCTCCAAAAGAATGTATCATTTTGTGTACCAGAAAGATTTGGAATCCTCATTGCGTTTGTTTATTTGCCATATTTTTTTGCAAGGTAAAGTTAAATAAAAAGAAAAAATCTAAGCAGACTATGATAGTTTAGACATGACCAAATTATAATCAAGCATATTTATTTTGCTTTATGTTTTCCCTGAGGAGATAAGTCCTTTAGGGATATTATTTAATTATTTAGGTCATAACTTTCTCCTTCCATTTAGAAGTAAGAAAATTAAGCCAATGT
The DNA here is from genome assembly GCF_025265405.1 of Mesoplodon densirostris. Lineage (NCBI taxonomy): Eukaryota > Metazoa > Chordata > Mammalia > Artiodactyla > Ziphiidae > Mesoplodon > Mesoplodon densirostris. The sequence goes on from NC_082665.1 coordinate 22,703,494, forward strand.
CACGTTCAATGGCAGAACTGTTATTCTTAGAAAGATTGAACAGTTGCCCAAGAAACCTGACCAAAGTTGACCCTCTGCTACTACTAAAATGTAGAATCCTGTCATTTAATCCTCCACTGAAATAAGAAAATCACAGTAATGCTTCTGCTATGCTCAAATATGAAGGTTTTTATCGATTAAATAAGTCACAGAAATTAATATGTACACTTGAACTTGTCTGGGAATTGACTAGCACTTTTTGATTTGGTTTTCATAATTAATATTTAAAAAGTATTTTTAGGTTGTATAAGTGAAATGTTTTATTATATGGCAAATACTGTGTGATTAAATTAGTGAAATGTAATTTTTTTGATTTTTTCTCTTAATACAAAATAGAAATATAAGATCATAAATTCCCTTAGTAGGGAATTCATGATGAAAACCCTCAGACCACAGATTAAAACTATTTTCAGTGATCTCATCTCCTTAGTTACAGGTCCATGAGACAAAACTTACCTTAAGTTTTGGAACTGTGCTTGGAATTGATTAAAAACTGTGCCAAGTAATATTAATATTTCATCAATTAATATTAATATTACATCTATAATAGCCTATTAAAAAGCCTGGTTATTTCAGTTGAAAGCAATCTTGAGAAAAAAAAATAGAGCTGCAGGAATCAGACTTCCTGACTTCAGACTATACTAAATAGCTACAGCAATCAAGACAGTATGGTACTGGCCCAAAAACAGAAATATAGATCAATGGAACAGGATAGAAAGCCCAGAGATAAACCCACACACCTATGGTCAACTAATCTATGACAAAGGAGTCAAGGATATACAATGGAGAAAAGACTGTCTCTTCAATAAGTGGTGCTGGGAAAACTGGACAGCTACATGTAAAAGAATGAAATTAGAACAATCCCTAGCAACATACTCAAAAATAAACTCAGTGGATTAAAGACCTAAATGTAAGAACAGACACTACAAAACTCTAACAGGAAAACATAGGAAGAACACTCTTTGACATAAATCACAGCAAGATCTTTTTTGTCCCACCTCCTAGAGTAATGGAAATAAAAACAAAAATAAACAAATGAGTCCTAATGAAACTTAAAAAGTTTTGCACAGCAAAGGAAACCTTAAACAAGAAGAAAAGACAACCCTCAGAATGCTAGAAAATATTTGCAAATGAATCAATGGACAAAGGATTAATCTCCAAAATATATAAGCAGCTCATGCAGCTCAATATTAAAAAAAACAGGGCTTCCCTGGTGGTGCAGTGGTTGGGAGTCTGCCTGCCGATGCAGGGGATGCGGGTTCGGGCCCTGGTCTGGGAGGATCCCACATGACGCGGAGCGACTAGGCCCGTGAGCCACGGCTGCTGAGCCTGCGCGTCTGGAGCTTGTGCTCCGCAACAGGAGAGGCCGTGATAGTGAGAGGCCCGTGCACCGCGATGAAGAGTGGTCCCCACTTGCCACAACTAGGGGAAGCCCTCGCACAGAAACGAAGACCCAACGCAGCGGAAATGAATAAATTGATTGATAAAATCCTACCCCCAACATCTAAAAAAAGTAAATAAATAAAAAAAAATTAAAAAAAAATAAAAAAACAAATAACCCAATCAAACAATGGGCAGAAGACCTAAATAGACATTTATCCAAAGAAGACATACAGATGGTCAAGAGGCACATGATAATATGCTCAATATCACTAATCATTAGAGAAATGCAAATCAATACTACAATGAGGTATCACCTCACACTGGTCAGAATGGCCATCATCAGAAAATCTACAAACAACAAATGATAGAGAGGGTGTGGAGAAAAGGGAACCCTCTTGCACTGTTGGTGGGAATGTAAATTGATACAGCCACTATGGAGAACAGTATGGAGGTTCCTTAAAAACTAAAACTAGAATTACCATATGTCCCAACAATTCCACTACTGGGCATATACCCAGAGAAAACCATAATTCAAAAAGACACATGCACCTCAATGTTCATTGCAGCACTATTTACAATAGCCAGGTCATGGAAGCAACCTAAATGTCCATCAACAGACGAATGGGTAAAGTAGATGTGGTACATATATACAGTGGAGTATTACTCAGCCCTAAAAAGGGACAAAATTGTGTCATTTGTAGAGACGTGGATGGACATAGAGTCTGTCATACAGAGTGAAGTAAGTCAGAAAGAGAAAAGCAAATATTGTATATTAATGCACATATGTGGAATCTAGAAAAATAGTACAGATGAACCAGTTTGCAAGGCAGAAATAGAGACACAGATGTAGGGAACAAACATATGGACACCAAGAGGGGAAAGCGGGGATGGGAGGGTGTTGTTTAGATGAATTGAGAGGTTGGGATTGATATATATACACTAATATGTATAAAATAGATAATGAATAAGAACCTGCTGTATAAAAATAAATAAATTAATTAAATTTAATTTAAAAAGTAAAAGAAAGCCTGGTTATTTCATCAAGTGTATTTGCTATTGATATTTAAAATTTTTATATTAAAAAAAATTGGTAACTTGGAAAGTGTTATTCAGTGAGGTTATAAAAACCTAAAAGTGTGGAAGATTCTATACCACAGGGAAAGCTAGAGTGTTCCATATTATATAATGCAGTATAAAAGATTTTAATAGAATAATAAAGCTATAGTTTTACAATCCAACACTAATGGTTGTGGTAAAACAATATCTACATGACTCAGAAATACTGTAACTTTTACTTTATATTAAGTTAGTGAATATCAATGAGGAAATGTAATCTCTTATCATTTACTAAAATATATTACATTTATAATTTGAAATAAATGATACATTTATGCTCCACTAGTGTTAAACAAGATGTTTACTCAAAAACAAAGGAAATTGGAGGAAAAATGTGAATGTCATACCACCAGTATTTTTACATTGTATTATTTTTGATTTATAACATATTAGAAGAGCTATGAATTTTTTTTTTACTGTGTACTTTCACAGCTATCTTGACTTTATCAGGAGATATGAAAACATCTAATGATTTTGATTTCTTCTACCTTAGAGTAGAAATATACAAGAAACAGTTACATAATATCCATTTTAAACTACTGTATTTATAAAAGGGACAGTTATTTTATAACCTAGTGCTAATAACTTTTCATTACAATTTCTTTAATTTCTATTATATTTACTGAAAATTTAACCCTTAAGGAAAAAATAATGAACTAAGCGATTTATTTAAGCATGCAGTCTAATTGTTTATTTGAGGTTGGTATGATTTTTGCTCATTTTTACATGCATAAGAAAACTCTCTTTTCTTTCGCTTAATAAAATTATTTAGAATTTTCTCTGTTTTTTTAATTTATTTATTTGTTTTTCTCCTGATGAGAGGTGATGCTATGTAGAGGAAAGGGCATGGGACTTGGGGACAGGAAACTTGAGTTAATAAACTCAAAGTTTATCACTAAGTAGCTGCACGGCTTTATGCAACTTGTAAACAAATAGGAAAACCCAGGATCTTTCTGAATATTAAACGAGACAAAAGAGTAGTAATTTATAAAATTCAAAGATGGTACAAAAATTTTTATTATTAAATTCAGGAAGAAATATGATTACTTGTTTTAGGGTTATGAAAAAAGCTAATTAAAATACCTTAATATTAACAATTAACTTAAATTCCCAACCATCTACACTGTCAGTGCTTTGATATATTAGCCAATTAGGTTTGGTCTTTTAGCATTACTCAACTAAGAACTGTGCCATATTTATGAAGGATGATTTTTGGTGTATATTTCTTATACTTATAGAATTACTGCCATCCAGTGTCAGTGTTGAGACCAATAGACCCAAATCTTTATATTAATTTGCAATCTAGTTGCAGAGGTTAGCAAACTTTCTGCTAAGGGCCAGAGTAAATATCTTAGGCTGCAAAGAATGCTCATAATATATGCAAATATAGTAAATATTTTTGCTCTCATATAGTTTCTGTCACATAGTCTTCTTAATATTTATGTGTTTTTTTGCTTAGTTATTTTTTACAACTGTTTAAAATGTAATGAAACAAAACAACTTTAGTGCAAGGGCAGTCGAAAAGCATGTGAGCTGGATTTGGTCCAGGGGTTATAGTTTGCCAATCCCTGGTCTGGTAGAGTGAATGCCATCTGAAGCTTCAGTTCTTTAAATTCACAGGAGAGAAATTGCATTATACTTAAGCAAGGTTGACCTGTCTATCTAAGGGTAAACTATCATTTAAATGACCAGTCTAATCCACTTATCTGGATGTACACTTATTTTAAAAAAATCCTTCCTTACTTTTTTAACTTGAAAATTATGTTTGATATAAAACATTACAGGAGCTAGTGAAGATGAAGTCAAATTAATGTTTATTGTCGAAAGCATATAATGATAGGTTTCATAAGGCAATGAGCTAAGATTTGTATAAGAATCAATTACCACCTCGGATATATACAAAAATGTTTTCTCATTTCAATTTCAAGTACTTTTATCAATGTTGTCCTGACAGAAGGCAGGTATCCTATTTCTGCATGCACATGGAAAAGAACTAAAATGATGCCATGCAGTGTCACCAAATAGAAAAATAGCAGAAGTTGGAGGAGAATACATTGTGAAATCCAGATTATATTTGAATTTAACTGCCCATAGATGCTAATTGTCAACTATATCCCAGATGGTGGTAAAATTAATAAAATCTTTCATGTGTATTTTAGAACATCAGAGAAGCCATCTGGCTATCGACTGTCATCTTAATTTTTAGTGTCTCTATTGTGAATTTTACAGTCCAGTGTACCATTTTAATGCCAGGGAATGTTTTATCATCCATATTTAATTATTAAGTACTTAAAAGTATTGGCATTTTGAAACCAGATATGATAAGACTGATTAAGATCATGCCCATACGTGCCAAATAGTGTGTTGGAAAATTCTTTGCAATTCAAACCAAAAGACTATTGACCTGAAATAGGCAGGTATCTTAGTTGGAAGTATTATGTAATTTGCATTATATCTGAGTGTGACAATTCCCCAATTCACTGTGTGCATATAGACTCAGTTATAATATACTGTTAAGTTGCTTTCATAAAAATTCATGAGCAATAATTGTTGTGTGGAAAGTATAATAGATATACTCAGGGCCAACAACTGAGGAAATTTCCTGACTTGAATACATGTTTGTTATTGGAGGGTAAATTAGAGATAATGAAGAATTCATCTGATGCTATCACTATGCTCAAAAAATTAAGAGTGCTATATGTTTTGGATACTAATGAAAATGTAAAGTGTGTCTTCTGCTGTAGCTTAGGATTCCTATCTTTATTCTAGAAGTGAGGGAAATATTTAAAAAGAGCATCTGTCCCACATAAACACAAGATAAAATGTATAATTCTTTAATCAATATCTAGAAAGAGAATCAGCAGTTTGGAATTTTATGGACCCATTTTTAATTTTCATTTTGTTTATATAAAAACACAGTTCTTCTTGTGGTTTTTAATGTTCACAAAAAAATGATGAATTTATTCATTTTTTTAATGTGAAGAAAGCATGTCAAAAAGATACTTGTTTAAAGTGGTAGATGCAAAAGAACAATGTCTTTTTTTTAACATTTAGAGCCTAAAAAAGTCTACTTTTAGTCAGAGAAGGGCATGCTGTCAATGCTTTGTAGGATTTACAAGAGGGAAGCAGTACAGGATGAGACTCTGATGATGAGTTGGAGAGCACAAAGCCAGGACCTATTTTTGCTAATGTACAAAAAATTCCTATAGTCTCTGTAAAGTCAACAATGGGTCTCTGTAGATTACCCAATAGTAAAGGTGAGTGCTGGAGCAAGCTGGAATAGAAACAGTAGTGAAACCATCTGTACTATTAAGTAGCACTTAAAATGATTTGTAATTTCCTTTCTTCAGCCCAGCCAAGTGAATAGTCCCTTAAGGTCTGGAGCATTGTGTTATTTGTCCCTGTTTTCCCCACACTTAACACCATGCTGGGTACTGTTCTAAAAGCTTAAGAATATTTGGTGAACTGAACCTACCTAAGAAGCTATAACCCACATGCGGCAGGAGTTGTGTACTATCAGAAAATCGAGGCCTTATCAAGAGATAGAGCCAATGCAGAGGAAATAATCAGACCAGAGCTCCACCACAATTTATAACAGAATAAGGGAATGAAGACTCATAGTTGTGGTGTCAGATTTGGGGACAAAAGCAGCACTAATTGACATTAGGTGACCCAGAGATGTGGTAACAGCAAAGGGTGTGGAACTAGAACAAGATCCAGTAGAAATGGTGGCATTTACAGCTGTCCCAGAAAAAAAAAAAATAATAATAAGAGAATAAAAATGACTACCAGAAGTGGCCACATCACAGTGGAGGATTAGACTGCAGTAGATAATAGGAAGGTTGACTCTAAGAATCCATTACTCAAGATTGGGTTGGAAGCTTCCCTAAAAGTTATAAACAGGAGGAAATGGAGCAGAACTGGAATAAAACTGCATCAGGATAAAAAATGATTAGAACACTGTACAAAGACCCAAGATAACCTCACTTTAGCCCAATTAAATCCGTAGGCAAGGTAAAGAGAGAATATTACAGAACATTTTCCCTCCCAAGAGAGAAGGCTGAACCCCAGAAAAGAATAGACATTACCCGTTATTAAGGCCAGGAAATGGGAAAACTTTCTGACTCAGATTCATTTTATTACTTTGATGCTGACATATAAATGTCAACATGAGACCTGGAAATCCAGAAATATAGTCAGAGATTAAATCAGAATATATAAAATTATTTTTCTAGAAATATATATACACCCAGAATATGAGAATAAATGCAGAAATGTCACTGTATTTCTTCCTACATATTACAGATATTCAGTTTTCTCAGCTACATGATGCCAATTAGGCTTTCATAAAAAATACAGGTAGTTACAAATTCAGCATTTTAATTTTCCTATGAATGATATTCAAATACTTTGTTTATTCACATGTGACTTGACTGTGGTAAAAGTTAAATCAGAGACTATCCTTTCCCAGTCTCTCAACCCATGCCTCAGCCACTTACCTCTGCTCGAAAGATGGAGATTCAGGTAGTACAAGGTAACTTAATAATATCCCAAGTAAAACATAATTAGGATCATATAGCTGATGTAGAAAAACAAATTTGCACTATGTTTTGCAAATTCAAATAAAAAATTATTTTAAAAAATACCCATTAAACATCTAAAAGAACATTTATATGACAGCACTGATTTAATTAAGTGATGGAAAATAACTTGAATCTATCTCTCTATAACTATGACTTTGTCCACATAATTTTTGTTCCTTAACATTTTTAAGAGCTAAAAACTGTATGTAACAATAATGTCAAAGTCAGTATTAACTTAAAGTTTTAATCAGTAAGCCGTAGTTTGTGTTGTGCATTTGTGTGCATACACACCATCTAAAAACCTAGCTGAAAAAGAGAATGATACAAATGATTAGGAAGCAATGTTGTGAAGGAGTCATGTCAATCAGTTAATAATAGAGATTCAATAGGCATAGTATTTTGAGGCTAGAGTATGAATAAAATACAAGTAAGTTTTCCTGTTTTCAAAGATGAAGTCTATTGTCCTCATCATTGGGAGTCTTGGTCCCTCCCCCCCCATTACTGCTACCACAGCTGCAGTTCATTGACATCAGTTGCGTTGGGTGCTTCCTATCAATATCATCCTGATTATGTTCCCACCATGTTACAGAGCAAATTCTATACACCAGAGAATGCTTGCTAAAAGCAGTTTGTGGTTTTATGTCTTAACCTTTTTTTATAATCAATGGATCCCTTCAATACACCTTTTGTTGTTGGGGGAAGGAACTTTTTAAAATATCTGTACACAAATATACAACTAACAAATATTTTGAAAGCTGAAAGTAACATTGCCATGCTGTGGTGGTAGCTGGTACATATCAAAATGAAGCATTTAAGAATGTGACAGAGTAGACAGCTGGCAGACCATTTAAGTTCTTAAGAGGTTAGTGCATATTACATGGGGCTTCACAGAGAAGGTATAGATATTTATTTATAATGAGATACTGTGAATTGAATTTTAAGTGGGGGAATAAACTGATTAACTTGTATAAAGAGATCAACAAGTATTTCCATAGATAAAAGTTAATTTTCCCAATGCCTTCTCAGTTTGAGGACATCTCAATTCCAGGAGTAAAGATTTTCCTCCTTTCATAGAGTTCAACTGTCTATTTTATATATAAACTATAACTTAAGGCATATACAACTCAGTAAATAATTAAATTATATCTGTTTACAACCTCTTTCTTATATCCTGCTCCCCTAAAAAAGTGTTCTGTGTTGATGAAGCATAATGTTTGGATGGCTATTTTTTTCTTGTCCAGTGTAGACATACCCTAAGTCCCCAACATATTAAGATCCTTTGTCTAGACCATTAGATGAAGCATTTGGAGGTAAGTTGTAAGTCTAATATGGTCTGATAAGTGTAAGCAAAGGAAGAAAGATGTGGAAATGTTGTCTTAGAGGTTGAATATGTGTCACATTTCATCACAGGGAAGAATTTGCTGAGAGATCAAAACTGTAATGAGTCAATGGCCTCATTCGGTGTATCCTTCAATATAATTGGAATGTCTATGTAATCTACATTTGTCCTTTTTGCTATTTTTATTTTTGCATATTAAAAGTATAGACAATATTGAAGATATTATTTACCAAATTCTCTGAAATTAAATATTTTTAATATTAAATAAAATTAAATATTGAGTGAGGAATCAGAAGTCCTAAATACAATGCCTTCAGTCATTTAATCCATACAAAATTTTATTGAATTACATTTCTGAAATTCACACACACACGTATCTGTGTTTATTTATCTTCATTTCTATATACCCTTACTAAACCTTGAACATTCCCATTCTTCTCTGGAGAGAGGAAAGATCTACTAAGTAGAGTAGTAGAAGAATTGCTATAGGGATAAGATGAGAGAGAGACAAAGAATTGGCGTTCTTCATTTTCAATGTAGTATTAAGCTTAGGATAGAGGAAAGTGTTCAGCCTTTTAAAATGCTTCCATACTTGTATTGTTTGTGACCACTTCCTCCTCATAATCATCTCCTCTTATCTCAAGCCACTCTTCCAGTCCCCAACTCCAGTATCTGCCATATCATCATACATGCAGCACTTTAGTAATGTTTTTACATAATTTCAAGGCCATTCATTGTGATCCTCATTGTCTCAACCTCAAGGTATTTTTCTAATAAAGGAAACAGTCTTTAGGGCCAGCAGGTAGAGTAACTATATCTGTACCCAGCTATATAAGCATGAACAATTCTGAACCATTAACAAACATTTGGAATTTTCTCTGCCAAGTAAATATGTCAAAAGGTCCCATGTTTATCAACCCATGCTGGGTTCAGTAATTTGCTGGTAGAATGGTGTTTGAAAAAATAATCAAAAACTCCCATTTGTAATACTTGCCAATTTCCCTCATGTCAGTAATTCCACCATGACTAATTTATCAGTGGACATCAAAGGGCTTGCAAAATTCTTGAAAATTGAATAATTAGCTCTGGTGATCCAGTGCAAGCTAGAACCAGGACACCCATGGCTGTGTTAAGTTCAGAGAATACTGAGGGTCTGCTTATGAGGCAATTAATTTCAGGAGGAAAAACAAATAGATTTCAATATCTTTTGTTCAAAGATTTTACAAATGATCTTAATTTCTACATAAAATTAAAGCAAGGAACTGAATTATTACTATTTTACACCTTTAATAGAAAAATTCTAAGTATCAAGATCATAAAATGGCAGAAAGAGTGATATCAAGATCATAAACATTTTTGTCATGCCATGAAGCTTAGGCAAACAGTGATTAGCAATAGATGCTGATCATTTAGAATGCACCAAATAAAAATCAACATTCCTACAATGTCTCCTTGTTCAATCCATTGTGGGGCCCCAGAAACAATTATAAATATGAGAAAAAATGTGCCCTAGAATAGCTTATCCACCCTCATTCTCTCTGGGTTGTTTAGTTTTGTTTGTTAACAAAGAATTCTACCATCCTGTGAAGCTCTCTGTTAGAATTTTTTTTTTCCTTGTGATGAGTATACATTTAGGGAGGGAACTTAAATATACTTATTTTGTTTACTACCTAAGAATAAATGCTCATTCTTTCTGTTATTTTTAAGAAGAACAAAGTTGAAGGTGTCAGGCTCCCTGATTTCAAACTATATTATAAATCTATAGTATTTAAAGCAATATGACATTGGCATAAAAACAAACACATAGATCAACAGAACATAACAGAGAGCCTAGAAATAAACCCATGTATATATATTCAATTAATTTATGTCAAACGTGCCAAGAATATACAATGGGGAAAGAACAGTCTCTGCAATAAATGGTGTTGGGAAAAGTGAAGAGCCATATGAAAAAGAATGAAGCTCGACCACTATCTTACACTATACACAAAAATAAACTCAAAATGTATTAAAGACTTGAATGTAGACCTGAAACAATAAAACACCTGGAAAAAAAACACAGGCTGTAACCTCCTTGACATAGGTTTCAGTAATGATTTTTTGAATCTGACACCAAAAGCAAAAGGAACAAAAGCAAAAATAAGTAAGTGGGACTACATCATACTAAAAAGCTTTTCAATAGCAAAGGAAGTCATCAACAAATAAAAAGGCAACCTAATGCATGGGAGAAAATATTTGCACGTCATGTATCTGGTAAGGAGCTAATATCCAATATATATAAAGAACTCATAGAACTCAACAGCAAAATAATACAATTAAAAAATAGGCAGAGATCAGAATAATCATTTTTCCAAAGAAGACATATAAATGGCCAACAGATACATGAAAAAATGCTCAACTTCATTAATCATCAGGGAAATGCAAATCAAAACCACAAGATAACACCTTACACCTGTGGGAATAACTATTATCAAAAAGATAAGAAATACACAAGTTATGGTGAGCATGCGGGGAAACCTTGTGCACTGTTTGTGGGAATCTAAATTTGTGCATCTACTATAGAAAACAATATGGAGTTTCCCCAAAAAATTAAAATAGAACTACCATATGATCCAGCAATTCTACATTTGGGTATTTATTAAAAAAACAAAACAAACAAACAAACAAAACACTAACTTGAAAAGATGTATGCAGTCCCATGTTCACTACAGCATTATTTACAATAGCCATGATATCAAAACAACCTAAGTGTCCATTGAAGGATGAATAGATAAAGAAATTGTAGAGAGCCCGGAGGAAGATGGCGGAAGAGTAAGACGCGGAGATCACCTTCCTCCCCACAGATACATCAGAAATTCATCTACACATGAAACAACTCCTACAGAACACCTACTGAACACTGACAGAAGACCTCAGACCCCCCAAAAGGCAAGAAACTCCCCACATACCTGGGTAGGGCAAAAGAAAAAAAGAATAAACAGAGACAATAGGATAGGGACGGGACCTGCACCAGTGAGAGGGAGCCGTGAAGGAGGGAAGGTTTCTACACACTACAAGCCCCTTCGCGGGCGGAGACTGCAGGTGGCAGAGGGGGAAAGTTTCGGAGTAGCGGAGGAGAGCACAGCAACAGGGATGCGGAGGGCAAAGCGGAGAGATTCTGGCACAGAGGACCGGTGCCCTCAGGCACACACCAGCCCGAGAGGCTTGCCTGCTCGGCCGCCGTGGCGGGCGGGGCTGGGAGCTGAGGCTCGGGTATCGGCTTTCAGTCGGAGCGCAGGGAGAGGACTGGGGCTGGCGGCAGGAAGAGAGCCTGAAGGGGTTAGTGCACCACGGCTAGCCCGAGGGAGTCCGGGGAAAGAGTCTGGAGCTGCTGAAGAGGCAAGAGACTTTTTTCCCTTTTGTTTCCTGGTGCGCGAGGAGAGGGCATTAAGAGGGCTGCTTAGGGAAGCGCCGGAGACAGGCGCGAGCCTCGGGTAAGGCGCGGACCTCGGAGACGGGCGTGGGCCACGGCCGCCACCGCCACCACCCGCCGCTGCCACCGCCGCCGCCGCGGGGCCTGTGTGCGAGCGTGGGTCACTCTCCGCCCCGCCTTCTGGGGGGCCTGTGCACCCCGCCACTGCCGGGGTCCCGAGACCCGGGGACGGCTTTCCCGGGAAAGCGCACGGAGCACCACGGGCTGCTGCAACATCACGCCGGCCTCTGCGGCTGCAGGCCCGCCCCACACTGCGCGCCCATCCCTCCCTTCTGCCTGAGTGAGCCAGAGCCCCCGAATCAGCGGCTCCTTTAAACCCGTCCTGTCTGAGCGAAGAACGGACGCCCTCCGGCGACCTACGCACAGAGGCGGGGCCAGGTCCAAGGCTGAGACCCGGGAGCTGTGAGAGCAGAGACAGGGAAATCTCTCTGTGCAGCCTCGGAGGCAGCAGATTAAAGCTCCATGGTCTATTTGATGTGCCCTGCGTCTGTGGAGTGCATGAATGGACAGCGAATCATCCCAAATTGAGGAAGTGGACTTTGAGGACAAGATTTAAGACTTTCCCCCCTTTTCCTCTTTTTACAACGAATTATTCCAAATTAAGGAGGTGGACATAGAGAGCAAGATTTCAGACTTCTCGCCCTTGTCCTCTTTTTACAACGAATTATCCAAAATTGAGGAGGTGGACTTGGAGAGCAAGATTTTTGATTTTTCCCCATGCTCTCTTTTTGTGAATGTGTATGTGTAATCTTCTGTGTAAGATTCTCTCTGTATAGCTTTGCATCCACCATATGTCCCAGGGTTCCATCGGTCCGTTTTTTTTTCAATAATTACTTTCTAATTTTAATAACGCTACTATATTTCATACTTTATTCTATTTTACTTTACCTGCTCTTTCTTTTTTTCCTACCTTCCCTTCCTCCCTCCCTCCCTCCGCTCCTCCTTTCCTTCTTTCTTTTTCTTTCCTCCCTCCCTCTCTCCCACCCTTCTTCTTTCCACTTTCTTTTTCTTTCCTTTCTCCCCCCTCCCTCCTGTCTTTCTTTCTTTCTTTCCTTCCTCCCTCCCTTCTTTCCTTCTTTCCTTCCATCCTTCCTCCCTCCCTCCCTCTTTTCTTTCTTTCTTCCTTCCTTCCTTCCTTTCTACCCTTCTTCCTTTCTTTCCCTCTCTCTTTCTTTCTTCTACTAATTCTTTCTTTCTACTTTTTCCCCCTGTTATTCTGAGCCGGGTGGATGAAAGGCTCTTGGTGCTGCAGCCAGGAGCCAGTGCTGTGCCTCTGAAGTGGGAGAGCCAACTGCAGGACACGGGTCCACAAGAGACCTCCCAGCTCCACATAATATAAAGCAGCGAAAATCTCCCAGAGATCTCCACCCCAATACCAGCAACCAGCTTCAATCAACGACCAGCAAGCTACAGTGCTGGTCACCCTATGCCAAGCAACTAGCAAGGCAGGAACACAACCCCACCCATTAGCAGAGAGGCTACCTAAAAATAATAAGGCCATAGGCACCCCAAAACACACCACCAGACTTGGACCTGTCCACCAGAAAGACAAGATTGAGCCTCAACCACCAAAACACAGGCATTAGTCCCCCCAACCAGGAAGCCTACACAACCTACTGAAACAACCTTAGCCACGGGCATCAGACACCAAAAACAACGGGAACTACGAATCTGCAGCCTGCAAAAAGGAGACCCCAAACACAGTAACATAAGCAAAATGAGAAGACAGAAAAACACACAGCAGGTGAAGGAGCAAGATAAAAACCTACCAGACCTAACAAATGAAGAGGTAATAGGCAGTCTACCTGAAAAAGATTTCAGAATAATGATAGTAAAGCTGATCCAAGATTCTATTTCCAAGATCCATAATCTTGGAAATAGAATAGACAAAATGCAAGAAACAGTTAACAAGGACCTAGAAGAACTAAAGATGAATCAAGCATCAATTAAAAACACAATAAATGAAATGAAAAATACTCTAGATGGGATTAATAGCATAATAACTGAGGCAGAAGAACGGATAAGTGAGGTGGAAGATAAAATAGTGGAAATAACTGATGCAGAGCAAAATAAAGAAAAAAGAATGAAAAGAACAGAGGACAGTCTCAGAGACCTCTGGGACAACATTAAACGCACCAACATTCGAATTATAGGGGTTCCAGAAATAGAAGAGAAAAAGAAAGGGACTGAGAAAATATTTGAAGAGATTATAGTTGAAAACTTCCCCAATATGGGAAAGGAAATAGTTAATCAAGTCCAGAAGGCACAGAGAGTCCCATACAGAATAAATCCAAGGAGAAATATGCCAAGACACATATTAATCAAACTGTCAAAAATTAAACACAAAGAAATCATATTAAAAGCAGCAAGGGAAAAACAACAAATAACACACAAGGAAATACCCATCAGGTTAACAGCTGATCTCTCAGCAGAAACTCTACAAGCCAGAAGGGAGTGGCTGGACATAATTAAAGTGATGAAGGAGAGAAACCTGCAACCAAGATTACTCTACTCAGCAAGGATCTCATTCAGATTTGATGGAGAAATTAAAATCTTTACAGACAAGCAAAATCTGAGAGAGTTCAGCACCACCAAACCAGCTTTACAACAAATGCTAAAGGAACTTCTCTAGGCAAGAAACACAGCAGAAGGAATATACCTACAATAACGAACCCAAAGCAATTAAGGAAATGGGAATAGGAACATACATATCGATAATTACCTTAAATGTAAATGGACTAAATGCTCCCACCAAAAGACATAGAGTGGCTGAATGGATACAAAAACAAGACCCATATATATGCTGTCTACAAGAGACCCACTTCAGACCTAGAGACACATACAGATTGAAAGTAAGGGGATGGAAAAAGATAGTCCATGCAAATGGAAATCAAAAGAAAGCAGGAGTAGCAATTCTTATATCAGACAAAATAGACTTTAAAATAAAGACTATTAGAAGAGACAAAGAAGGACACTACATAATGATAAAGGGATCAATCCAAGAAGAAGATATAACAATTGTAAATATTTATGCACCCAACATAGGAGCACCTCAATACATAAGGCAAATACTAACAGCCATAAAAGGGGAAATCGACAGTAACACAATCATAGTAGGGGACTTTAACACCCCACTTTCACCAATGGACAGATCGTCCAAAATGAAAATAAATAAGGAAACACACGCTTTAAATGATACATTAAACAAGATGGACTTAGTTTATATTTATAGGATATTCCATCCAAAAACAACAGAATACACAATTTTCTCAAGTGCTCATGGAACATTCTCCAGGATAGATCATATCTTGGGTCACAAATCAAGCCTTGGTAAATTTAAGAAAATTGAAATTGTATCAAGTCTTTTCCGACCACAATGC
Organism: Mesoplodon densirostris; assembly: GCF_025265405.1. Lineage (NCBI taxonomy): Eukaryota > Metazoa > Chordata > Mammalia > Artiodactyla > Ziphiidae > Mesoplodon > Mesoplodon densirostris. The sequence goes on from NC_082665.1 coordinate 22,718,806, forward strand.
TATGAGACTAGACATCAATTATAGGAAAAGATCTGTAAATAATACAAACACATGGAGGCTAAACAATACACTACTCAATAACGAAGTGATCACTGAAGAAAAAAAAGAGGAAATTAAAAAATACCTAGAAACAAATGACAATGGAGACACGACGACCCAAAACCTATGGGACGCAGCAAAAGCAGTTCTAAGGGGGAAGTTTATAGCAATACAATCTCACCTTAAGAAACAGGAAACATTTTGAGTAAACAACCTGACCCTGCACCTAAAGCAATTAGAGAAAGAAGAACAAAAAACCCGCAAAGCTAGCAGAAGGAAAAAAATCATAAAGATCAGATCAGAAATAAATGAAAAAAGAAATGAAGGAAATGATAGCAAAGATCAACCAAACTAAAAGCTGGTTCTTTGAGAAGTTAAACAAAATTGACACACCATTAGCCAGACTCATCAAGAAAAGAAGGGAGAAGACTCAAATCAATATAATTAGAAATGAAAAAAGAGAAGTAACAACTGACACTGCAGAAATACAAAAGATCATGAGAGATTACTATAAACAACTCTATGCCAATAAAATGGACAACCTGGAAGAAATGGACAAATTCTTAGAAATGCACAACCTGCCAAGACTGACTCAGGAAGAAATAGAAAATATGAATAGACCAATCACAAGCACTGAAATTGAAACTGTGATAAAAAATCTTATATCAAACAAAAGCCCACGACCAGAGGGCTTCACAGGCGAATTCTATCAAATATTTAGAAAAGAGCTAACACCCATCCTTCTCAAACTCTTCCAAACAATATCAGAGGAAGGAACACTCCCAAACTCATTCTACGAGGCCACCATCACCTTGATACCAAAACCAGGCAAGGATGTCACAAAGAAAGAAAACTACAGGCCAATATCACTGATGAACATAGATGCAAAAATCCTCAACAAAATACCAGCAAACAGAATCCAACAGCACATTAAAAGGATCATACACCATGATCAAGTGGGGTTTATTCCAGGAATGCAAGGATTCTTCAATATATGCAAATCAAACAATGTGATACACCATATTAACAAGTTTAAGGAGAAAAACCATATGATCATCTCAATAGATGCAGAGAAAGCTTTCGACAAAATTCAACACCCATTTATGATAAAAACCCTGCAGAAAGTAGGCATAGAGGGAACTTTCCTCAACATAATAAGGCCATATATGACAAACCCACAGCCAGCATCGCCCTCAATGGTGAAAAACTGAAACCATTTCCACTAAGATCAGGAACAAGAAAAGGCTGCCCACTCTCACCACTCTTATTCAACCTAGTTTTGGAAGTTTTAGCCACAGCAATCAGAGAAGAAAAGGAAATAAAAGGAATCCAAATGGGAAAAGAAGAAGTAAAGCTGTCACTGTTTGCAGATGACATGATACTATACATAGAGAATCCTAAAGATGCTACTGAAAAACTACTAGAGCTAATCAATGAATTTGGTAAAGTAGCAGGATACAAAATTAATGTACAGAAATCTCTGGCATTCCTGTACACTAATGATGAAAAATCTGAAAATGAAATCAAGAAAACACTCCCATTTACCATTGCAACAAAAAGAATAAAATATCTAGGAATAAAACTACCTAAGGAGACAAAAGACCTGTATGCAGAAAATTATAAGACACTTATGAAAGAAACTAAAGATGATACAAGTAGATGGAGAGATATACCATGTTCCTGGATTGGAAGAACCAATGTTGTGAAAATGACTCTACTACCCAAAGCAATCTACAGATTCAATGCAATCCCTATCAAACTACCACTGGCATTTTTCACAGAACTAGAACAAAAAATTTCAAAATTTGTTTGGAAAAACAAAAGGCCCCGAATAGCCAAAGCAATCTTGAGAACGAAAAAAGGAGCTAGAGGAATCAGGCTCCCTGACTTCAGACTATACTACAAAACTACAGTAATTAAGACAGTGTGGCACCGGCATAAAAACAGAAAGATAGATCAGTGGATCAGGATAGAAAGTCCAGAGATAAACCCACGCACATATGGCCAACTTATCTTTGATAAAGGAGGCAGGAATGTACAGTGGAGAAAGGACAGCCTCTTCAATAAGTGGTGCTGGGAAAACTGGACAGGGACATGTAAAAGTTTGAGATTAGATCATTCCCTAACACCATACACAAAAATAAGCTCAAAATGGATTAAAGACTTAAATGTAAGGCCAGAAACTATCAAACTCTTAGAGGAAAACATAGGTAGAACACTCTATGACATAAATCACAGCAAGATCCTTTTGGACCCACCTCCTAGAGAAATGGAAATAAAAACAAAGATAAACAAATGGGACCTAATGAAACTTAAAAGCTTTTGCACAGCAAAGGAAACCATAAACAAGACCAAAAGACAACCCTCAGAACGGGAGAAAATATTTGCAAATGAAGCAACTGACAAAGGATTAATCTCCAAAATTTATAAACAGCTCATGCAGCTCAATAGCAAAAAAGCAAACAACCCAATCCAAAAATGGGCAGAAGACTTAAATAGGCATTTCTCCAAAGAAGATATACAGACTGCCAACAAACACATGAAAGAATGCTCAACATCATTCATCATTAGAGAAATGCAAATCAAAAGTACAATGAGATATCATCTCACACCAGCCAGAATGGCCATCATCAAGAAATCTAGAAACAATAAATGCTGGAGAGGGTGTGGAGAAAAGGGAACACTCTTGCACTGCTGGTGGGAATGTGAATTTGTACAGCCACTATGGAGAACAGTATGGAGGTTCCTTAAAAAACTAAAAATAGAACTACCATATGACCCAGCAATCCCACTACTGGGCATATACCCTGAGAAAACCATAATTCAAAAAGAGACATGTACCAAAACGTTCATTGCAGCTCTATTCACAATAGCCCAGAGCTGGAAACAACCTAAGTTTCCATCATCGGATGAATGGATAAAGAAGATGTGGCACATATATACAATGGAATATTACTCAGCCATAAAAAGAGACGAAACCGAGCTATTTGTAATGAGGTGGATAGACCTAGAGTCTGTCATACAGAGTGAAGTAAGTCAGAAAGAGAAAGACAAATACCGTATGCTAACACATATATACGGAATTTAAAAAAAAATGTCACGAAGAACCTAGGGGTAAAACGGGAATAAAGACACAGACCTACTTGAGAATGGACTTGAGGATATGGGGAGGGGGAAGGGTAAGCTGTGACAAAGCGAAAGAGAGGCATGGACATATATACACTACCAAACGTAAGGGAGATAGATAGTGGGAAGCAGCCGCAGAGCACAGGGAGAACAGCTCGGTGCTTTGTGACCGCCTGGAGGGGTGGGATGGGGACGGTGGGAGGGAGGGAGATGCATGAGGGAAGGGATGTGGGAACAGATGTATATGTATGACTGATTCACTTTGTTATAAAGCAGAAACTAATAGAAAAAAAGAAATTGTATATATATATATATGCAATGGAATATTATTCAGCCATAAAAGAAGAATAAAATTGCCATTTGTGACAAGGATGGGCCTCTAGGGCACTGTGCTAAGAGAAATAAGTCAGACAGAGTATGACAAATATCATACGATCTCTTTTATATATGGAATCTAAAAAAAAAAAAATCCGAGTTCATAGTTACAGAGAACAGATTGCTGGTTACTGGGGCAGAAGGGGGAGAAATAGGTGAAAGCGTACAAATTTATATTTAAAAAAAAAATGAAGGCGTGCAAGACAGCATATGTTGTTTGTTACATTTTGTAAGAAAGAAGCAAAAATCAGACAATAAACATGTTACGCTATTGTGATATATATGAAGAAACATGTATATTTGGTTTTTGTCCCCTGTCCCCTACACAAGGCTGTTAAAACCCTTGTAAATTCCTAAGCAATAGAGCACTAGGGGCATCTTCTGTTTCAATGAGGTGACTCTGGGTGGGCTCCTGTAAGACTTCTAGATGGGGGCTGGTCATAAGAAAGACCAAGCCATGATTAGAAGCATGGAATTTTTAACTCCCCTCCAACTTCTCTAGAGAGAAAAGAGGGGCTAGAAATGAAGTTAATAACTGGTCATAAAAAATAATAAATATATATGAGTGAATACATCTATGACTAACTGACTCATAAAATTATGCATGTGGATGAAGGACAGGTTCAGGGGAGCCAGGAAAGAATCTTACATGTCTGAGCCCAGGGATCCTTAAAGAAATAATGGTTGGATCCCCATTTATTACAGTTTTTTCTTTGCACTCTCAAAAATAATACTTAGGTTTCATTCACTAGAGATTATTTGATAATCTTCTCCATTAAAAATCATACCAATTTCTAGATACTATTGCCCAGAGGTGAAAGAGACTGGCACATGTCCCTGAAGTGCATCTTCTTAAGGTATTTTGTAGAATTTTGAACTAAAAATAATTTCCAATGGTAGTTTATTAAGTCAGGAATCATTTGAATACCAGCATGTTTTCTAACTCCTGGAATGTTAGAGGTAAAGAAACTGTCATTCTTCCTTTTTTGCATCACTGAAAATCAGGGGTTATTTATTTATTTTTTGCAATTAAAAAATTAAAGAATGAATTCTCTTTGTTTTTAAAACTTAGAGTGAAAAATGTTGCTTTCTTTGATTAGACCTATGTAGTATATGGGGAAATCTAAACATCAGTATGACATGGATTTCTGTAAGTTTTTGTCAGATATAACTTAAATCATCTTTTATATATGTCATATGTCAATTTATATATTCCAAAGTGATATTGAGGCTCTATAATAATCTCATGTGTAATTTAGTTTGGCCTTGTATGATTATTTACAATCATTGCTATGTTATTTCTAAATTAATTTGCAATATTTTAGATAAGAATAAGAATATCTTAACAGTGACTTCTAGGAAGTTGTTATTTACAAAACGGAAAAGGAGTAAGTAAACATGATTTTCAAGTCTATAATTGTTTTCATTTGTTATGCATTTCTAAGGTAAACTGAATTATCACTGATTTGTCAGATGTATTATGTAATTTAGGAAGACAAAATTCATATCATCAGGGAAATATATTTATCACAATTAAATTAGACTGTCTCTCATTGTCTTAATAAAGCATTAACTAGAAACAATGATTGAAAATATCTATGGAAAATATGTAACAATGTACACAGAATTGTCTTTCAGCCAAATGACTATATTATGTTGTATTACTTTTTTTTTTTAGCTAATTTTGTGGTTTTCTTATTGTTATAGCTTTCTAGACAGGGAAATTGCATATTGTTAAGATTTATAAACACAGGGCAGAATTTCTGTGTTGTACAGTACAAGTATCATTTGTCACACCTTTTGGTCGTCAAAAAGGTAGACATGCTTCCTAGGTTGGTGAAACTAACCGTATAGAGAGTCTATCCATCTGCAAGGTAGAAACTCATCTAACAAGACTTCCTATCAGGATGTATTTTACTATGTGACATGAGTCCCAACAATCAGAAATATAGCTTGAGCCTTATATTCATGAAATTAGAGACACCAAGAAATGGCAGCTCCCACCTGTTCCTCTTCAGGGTCAGTGGAAGCAGAGCTTCCAAAGGCAACATGCTATGTCTAGTGTCTGTGACAAAAACCGAGCTCCTGGGCTTCCCTGGTAGTGCAGTTGTTGAGAGTCCACCTGCTGATACAGGGGACAGGGGTTCGTGCCACAGTCCAGGAAGATCCCACATGCCACAGAGCAGCTAGGCCCGTGAGCCATGGCCACTGAGCTTGCGCATCCGGAGCCTGTGCTCCACAACGGGAGAGTCCACAGCAGTGAGAGGCACGCGTACCGCCAAAAAAAAAAAAAAAAAAAAACCGAGCTCCTCTGCCCAGCAGCAGCAAAAGTGATGCATTCGAAAAACAGCTCTGCCATATGGTTTGAACATAAACTCTGGTTGTATAAACTCCAAAATCTTTTCTACAGCCCTTTCTGAGATATCAAATATTATTTAATACATTTCTGTCCTCTTTAAACCAGGTTTTGGTTGTTGTTTATTTTTTTAATTAACCGTAAGTGAAATAAAAGTGTTTAAATAGATTTACAACAGTGTTTTTCAAACTGATGGTTTATGATATCAGTTTATTAGGTCATGGCTAAGATTTATTTTTAATGAACTTGAACAGAATAACAGAGTCCAACATATGTAATAATATTACAGCTTCATGAAACATTTGTTTCTTGCATGCCTGTATATGTATAATATACATACATGTATGTATATGGATTCATGGGAATACATACATATATTAATATATGCATGTATATATATACACACACAGATCCATTATATATGTCCTGGATCTCAAGTAAAACATTTTTTACTAAACTTGAAGGGGAAAAATGGCCACAGGTTAAATGTATTTTGGATGAGTACTTTGAATTGTATGGAAACTTTTTAAAAAATTTTTGAAATGAAGTAGTATAAAATTGATATATACTAATTAATCACCAGATGAAGCCTTCATACATCCCGTCCCCCACCCCCCAACCAATATCTTGCTATACCTAAATTATAGAACAAAACAAAGCATTCTCAGCAAATTCTTTAAAAGAAAATAAAACACCAACCCTCATATCCAAATAATTCAGTTCTGACTCTTGTTCTAATGACTTTTCCCCTTCCCAGTAGTACCTAAAAATATGTAATTTTGCTCATTCTAGAAACACGGTTTCATACTCTGGCATGATCTTAGCTTTTACTTTATCTCAGAGATATAAAGCTTTTAGAATTCTCTCTCACAATGATAAGAAATTATTGTGCACCATTATATAAAAATATCAAGAGATTCTTTCAGTGAAAAGGTCATATCCAGCTTGAGTTATTTTACTTTATGAAATTCAATAGTTTATTTCCTTTGTTGGGTTTGTGATTTTTTTCTGTTTGTTAAAAATCTCTTGACAACCATGAATACATGACAATATTTCTGGGCAGACAAAGTGCCAGGGATTTTCATATCTAGAAAAGATGTTGTCTGGTGGGATGTGAACACAAGTTAAGAGCATCAAAATAACAATAGCAACCACTGAAGAAAAAAAAAATTAAACCACCAAATCATTCAGTCTGAACGGAACTTGTATGATTGAAAATAATTATTTTTTACATGTTAATTTGCGTTTTAGACCAAGAGGTAATTATGAGATGGAAGTGCATTTGCAATGAGGGAAATCTATATTGTCAATTTTGACTTCTTGGGGTGATTTTATTTACTGAAGGGAAGAAACATCTAGCTTAGAAAAATAAAATATTTGAAAATGAAATGTGTTTTATTTATGTCCTCCCCATTCCTGTCATGCTTCACTGGGGGAGTATTTTCTCTGCCCCATTGACTTTGGATTTGGTCAAATAACTTGATTTGCTCAATGGAATGTGAACATACATGACATAAGTCACATTCTAATTAGAGTTGTAAATGCACTTGAGTGGTTCAGGTCTGTTTCCCCTCCCCCACCCCTTTCCCTTCAGGCTTCTGCCATCAATCAGAATAGTGAGCTCAGTGTAGAAATGCTCCTTCATCCTGGGTCCTAGAAAGAGAACACATATAAATCTTGGCTCAGCCCTACACAGTCCAGCTGCAGATTAAGCATTTCTCCTACTAAATATGAGTAAGAATATAATGAATTCTACTGAGTGCCCAAGGTTGTTTATTGTTTGATCAAAAGCTTATTAATATAGAATGTAGAGCAATGCAGGTGTTCTTAGATGTTTGTCTTGTCTGTAAAAGAAAAAATTTAAAATGTAATTCACAAGAAAGAAATCAAAGAAAAAACACAAAAAATTTAAAACATCTTAGATAATTGGGAACAGCTGCTGAGCTGGTGTTGTGGTGCATGTAAAATAAAATGTCTCTACATTTCTAGAAATGTAGAGGCACTTGTGATCCAGATAAAGAAAAATAGTAAAGAGAGAATCTGGACTGTGAATTTTGCTTTTAAGGGTTTTTTTTTTCACCCACAAAAATGGCATGATTGCCCTAACTAGCACCTTGATTTTAACCATTTATGCTGTCAATAAAGGACATAGGGTAAGCAGTTTAATCTGTTACCTGAAACTGTAAATATTTAGAGTCTCCTCTTCCTAAACTGTTAAATTGGGGATATACTATTGGTCTTTTAGAATTTCTTTTAGTCTAGGATCAAATGAGAAAACGTACATGGAATAAGGTTGTATTAGAACATTTATGATTACTGTTCTCTGATCTGGTTATAGTCCAGAAAAGTAATATTTGGTGGAGAGCATTTGAGGTGCTGAATTATCCCCAGACTTGTAGACACATGTATCTAACACCTTACTTGACACCTGTAGATATACACACAATCAGAATCTCAAACAGCACATGTTCTTCACAAATCCTACCCAGCTAGCCCATACTGCAGTCTGTAACATCTCAACTACTTTGAACTCCATTATTCTATTTGCTGAAGCCACAGACCTTGGTGTCATCCTTGACCACCCTCTTTATCACACGTGTCTAGTTTTCAGTGAATCAAGTTGACTTTACCTTCAAAAACTTTCCCAGAATTAACAACTGCTCATCAATTCCATCATCACCATCCTGGTACAAGTCACATTACCTCTCACCAGGATTATGACAAGGGTCTGATAACTAGTCTTCCTATTCCAGCCCTTGACCTCTTTAGAGTAGTCTCAACACAGCAATCACAGTCACCATATTAAAGCATAAACAGGATCATTTCCATCCTTTGCTCAAAACACTCCAGGAGCCTCCTGTCTCAGTCAGGGTTAAAATCCCAAAGTCTTTCTTAGAGCCTACAAAGCCTACTACTGACATAGGTACATCTCCACCCTCACCACTTTACTTCTCTCCACCTTCCTAATCCACCACATTCCACTCCATTGACACTGGCTTCTACAAGATTCCTTGAACATCCAAGCATGTTCTCACTTCAGGGCACTTTGAACATGCTAATCATTCTATCTGAAAGATCTTCTCCCATGCCACCCAGACTCATCCTGTCTCCTTGTTAGGTCAAAAGTAGTCTCAAATACTCAAAAGTAATGCTCTCAGAGTGGAGGCCTTCCCTGGACACCCCTATATAAAATTTCAACTCCACCCACCCATGAAAATATACTTCATATCATCTTTCCTGCTTATTTCCCTTCCTCAACAATTATCATCATGTAGCACACTATATATTTAACTTTTAGTTTTGTCCTTTCTAGGTTCAAAGAGGGCAGAATTTGATTTCTCTTTTGTTTCCTGATATATTCCCAGTGCCCATAGTTACCAGGCACACAATAAAATGAACCTATGTAGCACTTGCCAAGAAATGAGAAAAACTAGTGTTGTCACCCTTACACTATCATGACAGTAAAAATAAATAAGGAACAAAAGGCTTAAAAAGAGTGAGGGTGGCTTTGGGGAAGAGGCTGTATCAGTGGGTTGTATCAGAAAGAAACTTGGTAGAAAGGACATTGTAAACACCCAGCACTTGGAAAAAAGTAGTTCCTTATCCAGAGGTTATTAGATAGAATTTTGGGGGATGAGAGATCTAAGAAAGCCACAAAATGGTCTACTAGAGAAAGAACCAGCGGTAATTACCCGCCACACCAACTCCAGCTCCTATATGGCTTGCCATGTAAAAATGTGTAATTTCTTCTTATGTTCATGAACTCAACACTCGGAGAGCTGGGAACACTGGTAAATATGTGTGTGTGTGTGTGTGTGTGTGTGTGTGTGTGTGTGTGTGTGTGTGTTGGTGGTGGTGGTTTTTAGGGGGGGTGGGGGAAGGCTAATATATCTAAGATGGAGGTCATTTCCCCATCCCTAATCTAAAGCAATAGCTAGAGGTGGGAAATGATCTAAAATCTCTGACTCACAGCAGGTGCTTAGCTCTATTTCTGGGAGAGTTGTTAATACCAGTGAGAGCGTAGATTCTCTGCCAAAAGGAGAGGCACACAAAATATGTACTATAGTTCTGGAAAAACATATCAGCATTAGCTACCTAGAGTATGAGAGAGGTTTAATGGAGAAAGAGAGAATATTGTCACTGATAAACTAGATAGGAAGAGAGGAGTCTGGGTTTCAGGGGAGAGGAATGTGGATTAAGAGGACTGGACTGGTTTTGTAAAGAGTACAGGCACAGAGGAAGAAAAATGTGTTTGTGGTGGACTGAGAACTCTGATGCATTTGCTCTGAATTTCTGGCGACTATGTTCAAATGCCTCATAAATTAGAAACCTAAGTGCCTGTAGTTGTCATATGTGAAATTTAAAAAAAAAAGTAAATCAATGTTAAATTCACAACTCCAACAATGTTAGTGGTGCTGGTAAAAATAGTCTAAGTTGATTTATAAGGTGATCTGTGTGCAGAGGCTGGCTAGCTGTTATATGAAACTCATGTCAGAATTTTGATATGTAAAAATTATGTTTAATCTCAATTTCATCATCAATAGCACTAAAATGTTTTTTTTTTTCTTAAATGACAGTGTTTAACTTAATTTCTTTTGCTTATAAAACTAGCCTCTGGGGCTTCCCTGGTGGCGCTGTGGTTGAGAGTCCACCTGCCAATGCAGGGGACACGGGTTCATGCCCCGGTCTTGGAATATCCCACATGCCGTGGAGCAGCTGGGCCCGTGAGCCATGGCTGCTGGGCCTGTGCGTCTGGAGCCTGTGCTCTGTAATGGAAGAGGCCACAACAGTGAGAGGCCCGCGTACAACAAAAAAAAAAACAAAGAAAAAACTGGCCTCTGAATTGAAGCAATAAAAGGAGTCTCTGAATATCATTAGCCCATACTTAGGAACCAAAGTTAATGGTCATTTGTGATCATTCACAAAATAATGTCACTGATCAAAAATATTTTCTTTTTATATTATGTAGCAATATATGCCAAAGTGTAACTAATCTCTGTAAGTTTACCCAGGAAACATGTACCAGTTTTCTATAAAGAGAAAGAATAATCTCTAACTTAGTATATGAGAAAAATAAGTATGCTAATTAGAAATAAATTAAATCTCATAGTTTCATATTTCCATTAAAAATCCTACAATACTATCCCATTATAAATGTTAATAATTGGAAAACCCATCTTGCAGAACAACGGAAATAAGAACTAGTTTCCTAACTTTATGAAGGTTGCTTTAAATAAATTATTAATGTACCTTGAAATAGGTTGGACACCTTTACATGTTTATAGTAAAAAGCCCTTTTGTATTCTTACTTATCACTATGGGTTGTTAAGCACATATTGTACACAAATAATCTTGATAAAATTTTTAAGATAAACTTATATTGTGTGCTAGTCATTGAACAGAAAGGTGACTACTTTAGTCATGTACCATAATAATGATTTTATCTACGTCAGGTAAGAAGCCTTGAAAGCCTAAGTTATTTTACCTGCAGAAAATTGCACTCATATCTATATATTAATAATAAAAAGTAGAAATTAAAATTTGAATGTGCAAATATAACTCCCAGAATTATAATAGAATTAAACATGAAGACATTATGTTCATTCATATTTAACATTAAGCTCTAAGTATGTCCTATATCCTCAATTCTGCTGGCATATTAGCATACTAAATTCTTCTTAGAACTTGTTCACAAAGACATCACAGGATGTGATACAGCAGTGCTGTATCATAACAAATCATATTAATATAGAATACCTTGACAGAGAGTATTACTGACATTCTAAATTTCTTTTGATTTGTATCTTTGGTTAGGACCTTGGTGGGTCTTATTCTTCAACAACTAAACCAGTTTGGTCCTCAATACAGACCATAGCATGCCATGATGGCAATTATTCAGATGCTCTCTGCAGTTGTATCTCCAAGGAATACACATAAATTATCATGATTACACTGAGGGCAGTGAGTTATTTTCTTTGCCCAACTCTTGCTGGTTTGCATGACAGCAGGTAGGTGACAAAGCTCAGTTGTGACTCCTGACTCCCAAGCAGAAAGCACATTTCTTTTGTGATTGTTGAATCTGACAAGTATTTTCATTTAAAAAAGTAAAATAAAAAAAAAATGCAATGGATTTCCTTCTACAGCTAGTTTTGGGAGCCAGTAGAGGCAACAATACAATTGCAGTCTTTCTACATCCTCCATAACATAACCATACTTAAGTTGATCCATTCATGCTTATATAATGGAATTGTACATCCTTTGGGAATTGCATTATTGAACTCATTTCTAACAATCTAAATACTATCTTAAAATATTGAATGCTGTTTATCTATTATAAAGATAGTACACATTCAGGAATTTTGGAAGAGAATATGCTGACTTGATTAAGTTGGTTAAAAGTAAGTTTAACAAATTCTCAGAAACTGCTGCTGATGTTACTAGTTATATTTGAGTTTTAACGTATGAGACATATCTTTGGGACTGAAGAGAACTAAGTTTTGCAGAATTGCTTAGTTTTAAATTAAGATTTTAAAGTTTTTGAAATAGTTTTCATGACAATATTAAGCCATGGAATTTTATTGAATGAAGAAGATGCAAACGTGCCCAGATTTTGAAATACTAAAAAGTTTATTATGTATCTATTATGACTTATCAAAAAACTAATGACACTTGGAAGCAATAGTTTTTCAATTTAAAAATCTTGGTCATCACCTTTAAATATGCTGATACAACATGTCTAGTGTACTGTCCAGGAATCTGAATTGATCACAGTTTAGAAACTCCAATGCAGATGATACTCCAGAACTTTCTATATCTCCCTTAATTTAATAGAAAATAGAAAACACATTTATTTTACATTAAAAATTAAAAAAAACATAAACAGGAAATTATAATCCTACTAGGCATGCCCAGGATAGGCTTCAATTGGTATTTATTTGCTCACATGTTTTTAAAGAATACTTTTGGCTGCAAGTAACAGAAAACCCTACTTGTCTGGTTTAAAACATAAGAAATAAATTATCCTGCTGTAAAAAACGAGGCTGGAGAGAGAAGGCTCCAGGATTATAAATTTAGCTGCTAATTTATTTCATTAAGGACCAATGGACCTTTAAAAATCTGTGCTGCCACCCTTAGCATGTTGGCTTGTTTACAGTCTAGTTCTTTACGAGACAAAAGGAAACCTACAGCGGTTCCAGCCAATACACCCAGAAACGAAAAAGGCCAGCTAATGTGAAGGGAAGATTTTTTCTTTAAAGATGATAGAAACCTACCCTAGAGGTTCCTGGAAAACAGTCTTTTAAAAATCTACTTGGCTAGAATTGCTTCACAAGCCAATGCCTAAACCCACCGTTGGAAATAAGAATGGGGTCTGAATGTCTTCTTCAAACTGATCAAGTATGAAACCTGGAGATGGAGAGGGGTGACTATTTTTGAGTTGGTAAGGGATGAACACAAAAATTTGATTCAGCCAGAAAAGAAGTAAATATCTATTGGTCAGGCAGCCACAAGTTTCCACTACTTGTTATTAAACTTTTCTTCATATATGTTTTAAAAATTGTATCTTTTTTCACCGGGATCCTATGAAGCATTAATAAATCAACTGTCCATTTTGTTTTGCTTAGGTTTTTGAATGTCTAAGGCAAATATGCTTACAGTGTGAGTAGAATTCCTGTATTCAATTGGAATATTTTTGTAATATCATCATTTGCAAAGTCTAATTTGAGGGATTTTAGCTCCCAGTCCTATAGAGCACATGTCCAAAATTTCTTTAAATAACCCTTTTATCTGTCTTTACTGCCATCAACCTCATTCATATCCTGAATTTTTCAAGGGCAAACTGGTTTCCTAGCTTTTTCTCTTTCTTCAACCTTTTCTACAACAAATGGACAAATCTTCAAAATTCTGGTGCATTAGTCAGGATTCTCCAGAAAAGAACAGCTAATATTTTATTTGTATATAATATCATGCCATCTGCAAGCTGGAGACCCAGGAAAGCTGTAGTGTGATTCCCCCAGAGTCTGAAGGCCTGAGAACCAGGGGAACAGATGGTGTAAATTCCAGTCCAAGGGCAGGAGAAGATCAATGTTGCAGCCCAAGTAAGCAGACATGAAGCAAAAGGGACAAGTTCCCTTCTCCTCTGCCTTTTGTTCCATTCAGGACCTCAAAAGACTGGACAATGCCCACCCACACTGGAGAGGGCGATCTACATTACTGAGTCCACCAATTCAAATGCTAATCCCATCATCCAGAAACACCCTTACAGACATACCCCAAAATTTTTTAATCTGGGTACCTTGGCTCAGTCAAGATGATACATAAAATTAAACGTCACACCTTGTTACAATCACACTGGTCCCTTAAAGAAAGTCATTCAAGAATCACAGTACCAAATAAAGTAAAAACACCTCGAGATAGGTTTCTAACCTCTTAATAATATCACCCCAATTCACTTTGCCTGTCTTAATTTTTAACCTCGTATCATATAATATATTTCAAGTAACAGAGACTGACTACTTATTCACCAAAAAATCCCTTTCTTCTATAGCTGGACTAACACACTCTAATCTTCTCTCTAGGAAACAACTTTCTAACTATATCAGTTGACATTTTATTCTTCTTCTATTCAAATTCGAATGAAACTTTCACCATAATAATTTTTATTTTTCAGGTGATTGGAATTAATTTTTAACTTTTTGGGCCCTAGTAGTAGTTAATTTTTTACCCCTTTTGTGGCATTTAACTTAGTATCCCTATTATTCAAGTGAATAGATTTAGTTTTTTACTCTCTTCTGAATTGTGTAGTTCAGAATGCATAATTATTAATAATACTAATTAATAATAGGTCTCCTGATATATTAATTGCAGTATAGAAATAGGACTTATTTATTTGCCTACAAAATGTATATCCACTTCTGGATTGTGAATCAGGTCTCTGGCATGGTTCATAGGAGCCAGCTTCAATATCAGAGACCTATATTTATCTTCAGACCATAAAAAGATTACCTCTGCTATAACATGAAAGTAGTCTGCATCAGTACTATTCCAACTTTAATGTCCATAAGAGTTATTTGGGAATTTAATTTAAAACCCAGATAGATTTTAATTCAGTGAGTCTTTGATAGGGCCCAAGATTCTTCATTTTTTACAAGCTTCTCATCAATGGTGATCCTGTGAACCCTCTAACCACCACTTTGAATAGCAAGGGCAATGAATAAAGAAACAGTTCAGAAGAAGAGCATTTGAAAGATTGTGTGCATGTGTGTGTGTGCATGCATGCATGTGTAGGTGACTAAGTCTATGCAGCTGAAAATGGTACATTAATAAAAATAATATCTACTTTGTGCTGTTGGCACAGGTATTGAGTTAGATTATGATTAAGAAAGTATTTTAGAAACATCATTGTGTTATTCCTTTAACAAATATCAACGGGAAAGTAGCTATACATTTTTCTTTAGAGAATTGAAATTACATATGTTTAAAATGTAAACTTGTAAGTTGTTGATAAACCAAATATATCTTTAATTGTAATAATTTCAGAACAATATCCCACTGTTACTTTTTTTAACATCTTAATTGGAGAATAATTGCTTTACAATGTTGTGTTAGTTTCTGCTATATAACAAAGTGAATCAACTATATGTATACATACATATCCATGTTTCCTCCCTCTTGCATCTCCCTCCCATCCTCCCTATCCCACCCCTCTAGGTGGTCACAAAGCACTGAGCTGATCTCCCTGTGCTATGTGGCTGCTTCCCATTAGCTACCTATTTTATATTTGGTAGTGTATATATATCCACTGTTACTTTTAAGACCTAAAGATCTTTCCACTTTGACATTTTGATTCAATTTTTTGTATCTGAATTCCCTACAAAGGTATGATTGAATCAGTTTAGAACTGTGGACTCTAGACACTAAATTCCTAAAACTATTATAAATTATTCTGCAAGTTTCTATTTTGATGAAGCTTTGGAAAAACTTGGAAAACTCACTCTCAATACAGAGTAAGATATTTGTAGCTAAAAGGAGGATTTCCATGTTCATGGGAGCATTGTCAGTGTGTCTAACCAGCCAAGTCATTTAACAAATTAACTCCCATAGTTACAAAATGCCAACTAAATCCGGAAGCAGGTTCCTATCATCAAACAGGCCAATTGTTTCTACTGATTCAAGGCTTAGTCATAGACCAGGTATTCTGAACGTTAAATGTGAATTCATTTTCTGAAATTAAATCTGAAAACCTAATGAAAAAGCTGACTGTATTGCAAATGACACATTACATCATGACAGTTGCCAGTTCTAAATGTTGCGAACAGAAACTGAGTATTCCTCTAACTTGTTTGACATAGATAGTGAAAAGAATTTCCTTTAACTCAATTTATTTTTAGTATTTTATAGATGCATTTCTCAGAAATATAGAGACCATTTCCATAACTAATAGGCCAATAGCTTTTCTCTGTATAACACTCCATTGCACTGCTTAAGCCCAGCATGGATAAGTATTTATCCTATTTAAAAATAAAAATTTCAAAAAACCTCTCCAACATGACAATGAAAACTGCAGCAATTGTTGGTAAAGATGATTTCTGTTTTGCTCTTTCACTAAATTCAATGTTTATTTGTAGCCCAGCATGGTGGCTTTTGTAAACTTTTCAAGGTAAAATGAGCAGTGTACTGTTTATTAGAGTGTTTCTTTTTTAAGATAAATGAATTCAATTGACAGAATTGTGGTAAGCAATTAATTCATCCAAACAAGTAAGAAGTTAATTTGTCCTGTTTTGCATCTCAAAGGATTTTATGCTTTAAAAAACTATTCCTCTAAAATGTTTTATTTACATTTGTTTCAAATAAATGAAGTCACATACAACATTGGCTTAGTTAACTATGAAATGACATATTTATTGGTAACTTGATGAATGAGAAAAAAATATAACCTTGCCCTAAGTTTAAGTTGGTATGTTAATGTTGAGAAAAAGTCCAAAGTAAGGGTTTACAAAATGATTTCATATCTCTTCAATGAATGGTGCTGGGAAAACTGGACAGCTACATGTAGAAGAATGAAATTAGAACACTCACTAACAACATACACAAAAATAAACTCAATCGATTAAAGACCTAAATGTAAGACCAGACACTATAAAACTCTAAGAGGAAAACATAGGAAGAATGTTCTTTGACATAAATCATAGCAAGATCTTTTATGATCCACCTCCTAGAGTAATGGAAATAAAAACAGAAATAAACAAATGGAACCTAATGAAACTTCAAAGCTTTTGGACAACAAAGGAAACCATAAACAAGACAAAAAGACAACCCTCAGAATGGGAGAAAGTATTTGAAAATGAATCAACAGACAAAGGATTAATCTCCAAAATATATAAACAGCTCATGCAGCTCAATATTAAAAAAACAAACAACCCAATCCATAAATGGACAGAAGACCTAAATAGACATTTCTCCATAGAAGACATACAGATGGCCAAGAGGCACAAGCAAAGAGGCTCAACATGACTGATTATTAAGAGAAATGCAAATCAAAACTACAATGAGGTATCACCTCACACCAGTTAGAATGGGCATGATCAGAAAATCTACAAACAACAAATCCTGGAGAGGATGTGGAGAAAAAGGAGCCCTCTTGAACTGTTGGTGGGAATATAAATTGATGCAACCACTATGGAGAACAGTATGGAGGTTCCTTAAAAAACTAAAAATATAATTATCATATGACCCAGCAATCCAACTACTGTGCATATACCCAGAGAAAATGATAATTCAAAAAGACATATGAACCCCAATGTTCATTGCAGCACTATTTACAATAGCTAAGTCATGGAAGCAATCTAAATGCCCATCAACAGACGAATGGGTAAAGAAGATATGGTACATATATACAGTGGAGAATTACTCAGCCCTAAAAAGGAACAAAATTGAGTCATTTGTAGAGGCGTGGGTGGAGCTAGAGTCTGTCATACAGAGTGAAGTAAGTCAGAAAGAGAAAAGCAAATATCATATATTAAGACATATATGTGGAATCTAGAAATATGGTACAGATGAAACAGTTTGAAAGGCAGAAATAGAGACACAGATATAGAGAACAAACGTATGGACACCAAGGGGGAAATGTTGGTGGGGCATGGTGGTGGTGGGATGAATTGGGAGATTGGGATTTACATATATGCAATAATATGTATAAAATAGGTAATAAGAGCCTGCTGTATAAAAAATAAATTAATTTTAAAAATAAATAAAAATAGAAAAAAATGATTACATATTTTTCTTTTATCATACTTTTGGCATTCTTAAGAATAATCCACTTATCTGAATTTTTCACACACACACACACACACACACACACACACAGACATATATATATATATATATATATACATACTTGTTCAGTCATTCTCTTCTGAATTTACTAGATAGTTCAAGTAAAACTGCCAATTTACTTCTCCATGTAAATCCCAAAATGTATTAGTAAAAAAAAACACAAGTGATTGATAAAATAAAATATTTTTGACACTGAAAATTAAAAGTAAAGTACATATTTTAAAGCAACCACTATGATTATAATTTAGCACTCTACAATCAGCAGATATGGTTCTAAAATATTTAACACTACATCTATAAGATTGTCATTTAATCCCAAATTCTGTTATTACACAAGCCAAAGGATAGTTTGGCAGCTAGGATAAAATACTTTTGTTACCTAATTTTATCATCAATATTCTGTAAGTTATGCTGAAAAAAATGATTAACTGTGATTTGTTGTTATTATGAGATCTTAACATCAAAGATTACAGATTTTGCGTGTATTTGTTGTCATCTGAAACAGTAGGAGGGGTGCTTAAACCTTTCAGTGAAGCAATTCACTAAATTCATTCAGTGAAGCAATGAATTTAGAAAGTACAATTCAACTCTCTAAACAAGCCTTATTATTTAAAAAAAAAATTATTAGATCTTAGTTTTGGGGTCTCAGTGCCAGTTCACAGTCAAGAATATTATGTCATGAACATACATGTGAAAAAATAGGAAGATTGGTAATCATACAAAATATTATTATAAAAGTAGCATTCATCATTCTACTTGTCATTATTCTGATTACTATAAAATTAGTTCAATAAAGAGTAGGTAATTTTTTGAACTCAGAAAAATAATACTTAGCATTTGTACACTTTGAGGTCAACTTACTCCAGGAATAACTGAAATTTTCTAAGGGAACCTGCAGGAAATGAGAACGATAATGTTGCAACAGTGACCCATGAGGACAGTAATTATATCAGCCTGCCTTGAGTACAGCATTCACCTCCCACACTATGAATTTGAAAGTTTCCTGACATTGAAATTCACACTAATAAAAGAACGAGTTTCTATTAAAATTGTAATTCCCAGCAATGAAAATAGTATCATGGAGAATGACAGGAAAATTTATTCAATTGGAGATAGAATATTTTGAGAATGAAATAATGGAAACACTTCCAAGTTGCCAGATAAAGAATTATATAAACAAATAGAAAAATTTACTAAATACCTATTATGTGCTAGGAATCTTTATGTGATAGAAATAAGGACAAATGAGAGGTTACTGTGCTGTGAGAAGATCTAGGGCAAGAGATTCATTGAAAACATAATAACAATGAAGGAATTTTGAAGGATAAAGAAGGTGAAATCTAATAGATCAAAAATTTTAATCAATCCCTGTCTAAGCTTGGGCTCTTACAGCAGAATACCATATACTTGGTGGCTTAAGTATAAGGTATTTATTTCTCACAGTTCCAGAGGCTGGGAAGTCCAAGATCAAGGTGCCAGAAGATTTGGTTCCTGGTGAGAGCCCTATTCCTGTCTTTCAAATGGACACCTTCTTACTGTGTCCTCTCAGAGAAAAAACTGTAGTATCTTCCTATTCCTATAAGGACACAAATCCCATCATGGGAGGAACACCCCTATGACTTCATCAAACCTAATTACCTCCCAAAGGGCCCACTCCACATACCATCATATTGGGGGTTAGTGCTTCAATATATGCATTTTGACAGGGGGACAAGGAGCACAAATATTCAGTCTATAACTGTTCCCTTCATTGTGAAGAGAAAAATGTTTGTTGATTTCACACATATCCTAAATTATTGAACTTTGTTATCTCTCTTAATCTCAATCACCTTTTGAGTAAGTGGAACTTCTGTCCTGAACCTCAGAAGCTCAATCAGACTACATCTAAGGATAAAGAGCATGTGTTTTCAAGTCAGAAAAACCCAGCTTAGAATCCTGGTTCTACCTCCAACTAGTTGCATATATTTAGTAAGTTATTAACTGCTTTGAGACCAACTTTCTTCACAGGTAAAATACATACAATAATACTTACTTAGGAGAGTTTTGTTTGTTTGTTTGTTTGCGGTATGTGGGCCTCTCACTGTTGTGGCCTTTCCCGTTGCAGAGCACAGGCTCTGGATGCGCAGGCCCAGCAACCATGGCTCATGGGCCCAGCTGCTCCATGGCATGTGGGATCCTCCCAGACCGGGGCATGAACCCACGTCCCCTGCATCGGCAGGCAGACTCCCAACCACTGCACCACCAGGGAAGCCCCCAGGAGAGGTTTTTTGAAGATTAAACTGGAAGGATCTTGGCCCAAGTTAAAGGCTCAAAAAATGTTGGTCAACAAACAAAGAGAAAACAAAATTGACAAACCATTTTTTTTTAATTTAATGATAAGATGGAGGACACGTGTTTCCATGGAATGAAATGCTGATCCCACTAGGATCAAACAGTATATATATATATATATATATATATACAGAAAACGAGTAATCCACTTCAGACCCCATTTCAGAGTGCTGGACCTTGAAGAATCTAGTGGAATTTGTTGGACGTCTTTGAAGAGTATCCATATTCAAGAATGAGTTATTGAATGATTACTTTGTGGCAGACTTAATTCTAAGTGCTTTATATGGAGTTTAATTCTACTGTCTTCTTTCACCCTCAAAAAATCCCTTCATATATTTTTCTTTTTTTTTCTTTATTTTAAAGATGAGGAGATTAAGTCACAGAAGGTTTAATTTACTTGACCAAATTCAAATATCCAGTAAGTAACAAAGTTCAACCTAAACCTTGACAATTTGACACTGGAGTTTGCATGCTAATACAGTTTTCAATACTTCTCAAAATTAAGAGTGAATATTAATAGTGGCATCTCCTATTTTGTTAGTTTGTGAATATTTCTAGAATATTTGTTTATCTTATACTATAAGTGTTAAAATATTTTCATAAATGCAGTTTTATTTTTAAAGTTAATCATTTACTTCCTGTGTAGAGAAATAGGCATATTTTCAATTTTAAGCTTTAAAAATAACAATAACTCTCTAGTGACATATACAATTTAAAGTTGGAAAAATAATAAGTTCATTTGTTCATTTGTCTTTCTGTGTCTGACTTACTTCACTCAGTATGACAATCTCTTGGTCCATACATGTTGATGCAAATGCCATTATTTTGTTCTTTTTTATGGCTGAGTAATACTCCATTGTATATATGTACTATATCTTCTTTATCCATTCATCTGTTGATGGACATTTAGGTTGTTTCCATGTCCTGACTATTGTAAATAGTGCTGCAATGAACATTGGGGTGCATGTATCTTTTTGAATTAGGTTTTCTCTAGCTATATACCCAAGAGTGGGACTTCTGGGTCATATTTTAGTTTTATTTTTAGTTTTTTTATGGAAACTCCATACTGTTCTCCATAGTGGTTGTATCAATTTATATTTCCACCAACAATGTATGAGGGTTCCCTTTTCTCCACACCCTCTCCAGCATTTATTGTTTGTACATTTTTTGACAATGGCCATTCTGACTGGTGGGAGGTGACAGATACTTCATTATAGCTTAGATTTCATTTCTCTATAATTAGTGATGTTGAACATCTTTTCATGTGCTTTTTGACCATCTGTATGTCTTCTTTGGAGAGATGTCTATTTAGGCCTTCTGCCCATTTTTTGATTGGCTTTTATTGATATTGAGCTGCATGAGCTGTTTGTATATTTTGGAGATTAATCCCTTGTGGGTTGCTTCATTTGCAAATATTTTCTCTCATTCTGAGTGTTGTCTTTTTGTTTTGTTTATGGTTTCCTTTGCTGTGCAAAAGCTTTTATGTTTAATTAGATCCCATTTGTTTATTTTTGTTTTTATTTTCATTACTTTAGGAAGTGGCTCAAAAAAGATCTTGCTGTGATTTATGTCAAAGAGTGCTCTGCCTATGTTTTCCTCTTAGAGTTTTATAGTGTCTGGCCTTACATTTAGGTCTTTAATCCATTTTGAGTTTATTTTTATGTACAGTGTTAGGGAGTGTTCTAATTTCGTTCTTTTACATGTAGCTGTCCAGTTTATTTATAACTCATTCACTTTGCTGTACACCTGAAACTAACACAACATTGTAAATCAACTCTACTCCAATAAGAATAAAAAATAAAGTTGAAAAAATAGCATCTCCTTCTATAACAAAACATACCTAATGTTTATTGTTAAATTTTCAAATACTTATAATAAAAATGTAACTTATAAGTGAATTTTATGATGAGGATATGCTAATTAAATACTGTGATATAAATTCTATTTTCTGCAATTGTTATAATCCCAAGTAGGTATTCTATGTATATTCAGCTTTATATTCAGTATTAGAAAATAAATTCAGAAGAATTTTTTTTGAAACCTTCACCTCACCCTCATGTTGAAGATATCCCAAGACCTATAATACCACTAAAAATAGAAAAGTAAGAATAATGTCTGGGGCACCGTCAGATTTTCTATAACCAAAAAGCTTTCAGTTCTCTGTAGCTTCAAGATCTCTTTCTGCATTGCAATAAATTATAAATATAGGGTATTTAAGACTGACATACTAGTTTTATCAGGATTCCTCACTCCATGTATGTTCCCTACCATGTTGGCATCCACTACAAAGTAAGTGTTAATATCTATATCAAGATAATATATAACAAGACCTTCATCATAATGTTAATTAGAATTTAGGGCTAGTGTTTATACTGGCAATGTGGAAACTAAAATAATATAATTATTTTAAATATTTTGTTTGCAAAAGTAATTTTATAAACATAATAGACCCTGGAAATATGATAGTAACACAATATACATTGCTATTTTTTATTTTTATAAATTAAAAATTTGTATTATAAATACAAGTGTTGTTATAAATTAAATATATAGTAATAATTTTGTTTCTTATTTGCATAACATTTTACTACTACCATGAATCTTAACATCCAAATTACTAATTTTTCTTCATTAACAGAGTTAATGCAATTGCTCTTTAAGAAAGATTTTTCTGAGACATGCTTTTATTCTTTATGTTTTAGCACAGGTTTAATAAACTATCAGTGACTTCCACAATCATGTATTGCATGCGATTTAAAATATGTTTTTTTTTAAATAATGGAATAATGGAAAAAGCACAGGGTTTTGAGAGATGCATTATTTTCCTGTGTGTGTTCATCAACAGATTTTGTAACTTCTTTTAGTCTCAGTTCCATCATTTGTAAGATGAGAATTTAGACATACATAAAAAATTCAAATGGCTCTTTATCAAATAACTACTTCAGGTAAAGTACTTAGTATAGGTTTTAACACTAGTAGGCATCCAATTTACAACTTTATGGATTTGTTCATTCATTCAAAATATATTTATTAAGCACTTACCATGTGCCAGGCACTTTTCTGTGTGGTAGTAACATGCAATAAGAACAAAACAGACAATGCCTATATTTCACAGTTGTATTTCACACATTATACATAATTGTATTTCACACATATACATATATGCACTGTAGATAGGAATATCATAAAAATAGAGCATCGGGCCTCCCTGGTGGCGCAAGTGGTTGAGAGTCCGCCTGCCGATGCAGGGGATACGGGTTCGTGCCCCGGTCTGGGAGGATCCCATATGCCGCGGAGCGGCTGGGCCCGTGAGCCATGGCCGCTGAGCCTGTGCGTCCGGAGCCTGCGCATCCGGAGCCTGTGCTCCGCAACGGGGGAGGCCACAACAGTGAGAGGCCCGCATACCGCAAAAAAAAAAAAAAAAAAAAAAAATAGAGCATCATCTTAGAGGTTTATTTGAAGTATATCTCAATTTCCATTAGAATTTTATGATGCAATAAATTAAAGTCATCCAAAAATACATGTCATGATATCCACATATTTGTTTCAATTGAATGGAGATGGTTTATCCACAGCCATCACAAGAATGGAACATTCTTTATTACTTAATTCACAGTATTTGTAAAATGAAAACACACCCATTCTGAGGAGAAAATGTGAAGGACTAAGTTAAATTTTCCAAAGGGTGCATATTAATTTTATAAACAATACTTTTTAATTATTCCAGCAATAACCACAAGAATGAATTTCACATGGGAATTCTTACGCTGTCCCTGAATATAAAGTGCATTTGAGTAAAAATGATTCTAAAAAGATATTAGAATGATGAGTGTGCAGTGCTCTGTGGCTAAAAATTGAAGACCTGTGGATCACAGTCCTCTTCAAACATGGTTTGAGTTATTTAAAAAGTTTACAATTAACTTCCAAAACTTGAATCTCTAGGGACACTAACTCAATATCCAGATGTCAAACTTAAAAAAAAAAACAAAAAACAAACAAACAAAAAAACTGGAAGATATGATATTACCTAACATTTATTTCTACCTAGCAACTAGATACGCCTTCCTGGAGTATCTGCTCTCTCTTTAAATAAGTCATAAATTCTCCAGTTTGCATTGCATACCATAGCCATACATTCTGCCTGCTTTCCTGTTAGGATCTTGTAAAAACTGACAGTAAAGTTTCTTTACTTTACCTATGGAAAAACTTTAGAACTGTAAGAGATACGTTTGGCTTTATATTTTTCATAATTGCCCTTGTAAAGTTTTTTTTAACTTTTCGGTGACATGAGGAAGCACAAATTTGGAGCTTATTCATTCAGTCAGAAAACATCCATATTATCAAATAATTCAGATGGATTAATGATCAGATGTCTCCATTTTGAGTTGTTATTCTTTGAAATTAGAAGACAGGTGGCTTAAGACAGACTGATTCATCTCATAAGGAAATATAATTGTGCTATGATCTGAATGTTTGTGTTACCCCAAAATTTATATATTAAAATAATAAAATCCAAAGATCATAGTAGTAGGAAATGATGCTTTTGGAAGGTGCTTGAGTCATGAGGGTGGAGCCCACATAAATGGCATTAGTGCCTTATAAAAGAGGCTCCAGAGATGTTTCTAGCCACTTGCACTGTATGAGGGCACAGAGAGAAAAGAAAAGGTGCCAGCTATGCACTAAGAAGAGTGCTCTCACCAGAACATGACCTGTCTGGCATTTTGATCTTGGACTTCCTAGCCTCCAGAACTGTGAGAAATAAATGTTTGTTGTTTATAAGCCACCTGGTCTTTGGTATTTTTTTTTTGTAGCAGCCTGAACTGATTAAGAAACACCACATCAGGGCATTAGTGTAGATATAAAAGATCAAAGAGTTTATGTCTTCATGTAGTTTATGTTTTGGTGGTAAGAACAAAAATAAATCAGTAAAAAAATATTTACTTCTAATTTAAGATAACAAATATTATTTTAAAAATTAAAGGTAAGAACAGAAAATGATGGGACATGGGGGATATGTATTGTAAAAGGACAAATATAAAAAGTCTGCTTTGATGAACGGTGACATAGAGGAAGGCGTGGGATAAAGCTTGTTGCAGGAGGAAGGGTATCCCAGGCAGAGTTCTCTGGGTAACTTAAGACTATGCAGGTAAACTCCCAATCATGCTACAAAAAATGTGTTATTGTCTTCAGAACCTTCTACACAATGTGACAGAGCATAAAACAAAAATCAGTGCTGGAAATAGCATGTCTAAATCCTACCTATTTCTCATGCAGAATATGTAGAGTTATTGTAATTATTCAAGGAAATAACTGGCATAATATTTTAGTTGGACTATTCAGTACCTTAATACATAAGTTCATGATTTGGAAGATGTCACCCTTTAAAACTGGTTACATTACACTCTGGAATGGACAATAATTGATATTAACCAAACAGGATGGTGGATGGAAAACAGTAAACACTAAAGAGGATAACCCCAAATTATTTCACAATGATTAGATGATCTCCATTTTGGGTTGTTATTCTTTGAAATGGAAAGACAGGTGGCTTAAGACAGACTGATTCATCTCATAAGAAAATACGATGGTACTATGATCTGAATGTTTGTGTTACCCCAAAATGTATATATTAAAATCCTAAAATCCAAAGTCACAAATGGAAAATCTAGATAGCAGGATCATATAGTATGAAGTCAGGGCTCTATATATTCATTGTTTCAATTGATATTAACTGAGTGAATTTCATGTGTAATGGCCCCAAATCTTAGAGGTGTTGGAGCAAGAAATGATAGGGATAGTGTCCAAGCTTCTGTCTTTGGTAACTTGGAAGTTTCAGTCATGAAATTCAGGAGAAGGAACAGCTTTGGCAAGGTGGGAGGAAACAAGAGGAAGGAGGTGTAAACAAACCATTGTCAGGCTTTGCTGGATACACTTTTTTTGCTATTAACCTGGTGGAGGAGAGAGACAGCATTCCAGTAAGAGTTTACATGGACGTGAAGATATTTCAATTGGTGTTTTCTTAATGGTGGATTAAGGGAAGAGAATGTGAACTTCCAAAATATTTTGGGCAGCTATTTAATTTAATATATCAATCAGGCAAATAGGATTCATCCTAGGAGAGGGAGGCCAGATGTGGAGGATGCAACATAATGGACAGATAACATCTACAGTCTCTGATGTTGAAGCCTTCAAGTATTTCTTTAATCACCCAAGAGATTATGAGAATTAAAAATTGTAGGGCCTCCCTGGTGGCGCAAGTGGTTGAGAGTCCGCCTGCCGATGCAGGGGATACGGGTTCGTGCCCCGGTCTGGGAGGATCCCATATGCCGCGGAGCGGCTGGGCCCGTGAGCCATGGCCGCTGAGCCTGCACGTCCGGAGCCTGCGCGTCCGGAGCCTGTGCTCCGCAACGGGGGAGGCCACAACAGTGAGAGGCCCGCATACCACAAAAAAAAAAAAAAAAAAAATTGTATACTTTTTTCACATTATTTCAAGTCCATTTCAAAGCTCAAAGAAAGTAACATTAAATTATAATAATTTCTTTGGTGCATTCAGGATTCATGGCCTGAAACACAAATGTGCTATTAATAAATTATTATTTAATAATTTGTAGTGTGTTTGTTATGTGATAAGAAAATGGAATACAAAACTACAAAACATATAGTTTGCCTCCTTATTTAAAATCAGCCCTCAGGAAATCTGCAGTCATTTATGAAGCATAATATTTCCATCTGCTTCAGCAAAGTAATATAAGATTAGCTGTAGAATCTTTGTGTAAAACTGTGTAGTGGAATAGCCAAATGAAAAATTAGTTAATGTGTTAAAATAAAATAGCAGCTGATCTAATTATTCAATTTTTTTTTCCAAACACAATGTTAAGACAGAGACAGAGACAGGGAGAAAGAGAAAGAAACCAAAATATGATGTTTGGCCAACTGTAGGGTTATATACTTGTGGAAGATGTACACTTTTCTTCATAAAATTGTGTTGTACCTTTTGTAAATAATGTGACATAGATAGATGTAATCCTTGATTCAATGTTAAGAGGAGAGACAAGAGTTAGCTGGGCATAACTTCTTAATATTTAATAACTCCACAATCATGAATTTTCAGTCACTGACCACTTCAGCAAACTAAAAAGTCAATTTTATAAAATTTTTATCATAGTTCTGCCATTTTTTAGATTTAAAAGGATTTGTAATTTTATTTTATTTCTATGCTCCATTATAATCAAAGATGCTATTTGTTGAATTTTATTTCAATATTGTGACTTCAAATTAAGTCCACTATTCATCAGAGAAAATAATCAGGCATATAATTATCTGTTTTTCATATATTTTCTGTAAGAACTATATGGCATAAAATTGAAAGCTGACTGTTTATATATATCAATCAATAACTTGTAAGTACCTGATTTACCAGATTGTTTCTTTCTTCCAATTGCTTCTGTAGAAACTTTAATATAATTGGTATTCTATAGTAATAAATAACAAGCCCTACATTAGTTCTAAATAGATTTAAATTATCCTGAATATTATTGCTTATTATATAATCTTTTTAATGAATGTTTTATAGGGCTTCAATATTTTCTATGTAAAATATAGTATAATATTTTTTTTCAAAATTGATTTTTCTCTCTGACACATTCTAAACAGTCTATTATTTTTGCAAAGACAGTTAAATTACAGTACTCTGCCTTTTTCAGCTTTTCTGAATCTCCTATCTGGGGTAAAACCTAAGGTTAATGTATCTGTAACAACATAAAATAAACTAAAAAAAATTTGCGTCTACATGAGTCTCGATATAATACAGTTTCAAATAACACTTGATTGCTAATTGATAACAGTTCTCAGAACTTCCCTTTCTGAATAATTGATATCTATCCTCATCTTTTAAAAGTATGGTACACAAGTCTCATAAATAAAGAAAGAAATGGATATAAATTTTTCTGATTTCAAAATGATCTATCTAATCTTGGAAAGGTACCCGAGCTTAGATGAATGTTATATTGCTATTGCAAATCTCTTTCTTAGGTTGTCTTCTTATTTTTTTTCTTTTTTAAAACATTAACTGGTACCAAGTGAGATATGTTCTCCTTTTTATAAATGAAAATATACTACATCTACATTTTTTAACT